>NC_077234.1:87845498-88507373 GCF_027887165.1 Monodelphis domestica | reverse complement strand
CCAAAAATGTCTGACTTTATGTGTCAAGTTCTAAACAGTGGTTCCACACTGAGGCAAAAGAGAGGGAGAGAATGTCTTCTCATATTTCTTCTTTAGGACCAAACTTGGGCATTACAATTTTGTCATGTTCAATTTCAGTTGTTTTCTAGAGGTTTTTCTTTCCATTTACAGTATTGTGATCATTGTGCATATCATTTTCCTAGCTCTCCTTTCTTTACTTTGCATCAATTCATATAAATCTTTTTATGCTTCTCTATATTTATCATGCTTATCATTTCTTACAACATAGTAATTGAATATATAAATTTCAATAGGCTTGTTTTCATTTTTAAGCCAATCTCATCACTTAATTATCACATTTAGAATAATCACTAATTACTAATTCACATTTATATAGTATTTTGAGATTTTCAAAAGACTTTCCCCTACAACAACCTTGGGAGGTACATAGAAAGTTGATGGTGTAATGTCAGCTGTAAACAAAGGTGTAGTGGTCCTCATAGAGTCAAGAAAAATGAGAGTTGGAAAGTACAAGTTTTTTAGTGCATCTTTAATGTCATCCAGGGAAAAGTATGCCTTGACCAGCCAACATAAATATCCAGTCTGCTTGGCAAGTATTTCCCTTTAGGGGAGAAGGGTGACCCACCAGGCTACCACAGCTTGATAAAAACATCCCTTAAGAACATCAGAGCCCCTCTGCTATGATTCCAAACTTAAACAAGCAACATTCTGTTCTTAATTTAGTTTTTCAAGCAGGGTCCCCTCCTGAGAAGAGAATGCATTCACCAGCCAACAAGAATCACTAGTCTTCTTGGCAATTATAATCTTAATATAAATTATTAAATTCACTTTCTTGTACAAATCAGTCTTGTGTGGGTTTGGGGGTGTGAGCTAGTTTTCCCCATGCCTGATCACTTTCCAATAAGCTGATCATCGAAGTTCCAAACCAGCAGGGCTGAAACACCAGCCCTGGACCTGCTGCACTGCAGCCCCACTCCATAAGGTCTGGCTGGAAGCAGCCTGTCAACCTCACCCACCTCCTCCCTGCAGCTACACAGTGTTTACAAATTCCATTTACAGAGAGAGAAAACAGTTGGTACAAAGTGTTTTCTAAGCCAAACAAAGCAATGACTTGTTTGTGAATTCCCATCTCATTTTCCCATATGAGAGTGTTAACTTGCTTTTTTTTTCTTCCTGCATATTCCCAGAACCCCTCTTTAAAAAGTAGAGATGTAACCTGTGACCATTAGCAGTATTCACCTAATCAACTCTCCTTTCATTTGCAACAGACCATGAGAGTGTTGTTTATACTGCGGTCATCTTCCTGAAGAAAGGACAATTTCCATCAGTAGGAAAGAGTTTGTAATAGATGAGCCTTATAATTAGTGTCTGGATATCATCATTGTGGGAGTACTAATGCTGGTTTTCAATAGAAATATGCCATACCATTATTAGTCACCAGGTAAGTGACACATTCAGTTACCTGTCTTTGAAGGATCCTTCTTGTAAGTGATCCCATTTTGCAAATCGCAAAGGCCATCAGAGTTCCTTCCTTTGCGGTGTCAGGTGAATTTTCTGCTCTGGTTATGATGGCAAGGAACAAACAAAAATATTGCATGATGTTAGGGTCAAATATCAGAAGCCTGGCAGGGGATACAACTCACCTGAAATTCCAAAGGATGTTTTGGGAGAGGCCTGAGAATGAGGGTTTTCTCTTTTTCGTTGTACTGGATTTGTCTATCCATAATGATGGCAACATTTACAGCACACAGGAAGAAAGCAGGTGTGGTCATTTGTGCCTGGGTAGTTCTGACATCTATGCGCCTCCCCCCACTCCCCAAAGCTGCCTGAAGTCAGTGCATTTAAGTAGGAAAACACTGCAATCATTTATAGGCATATTCTAAAACTAGCCTTTTAGGACCAACACAAAGCTTATGAAATTTGCAGCTGGCACAAAGCTGGAAGGGATGGCAGAGTCAGTATTTCAAAATACCTGAATAGCTCAGAATCATGGACTGGATCTAATAATCTGAAATTTAATAGAGAGAGATATAAAGTGCTACTTTGGGGTTAGCAGTTTCACAAAGACAAGATGAGGAAGATTTAGCTAGGTAGCAATTCATGGAGAAAAGATCTGAGAGGTTTTAATGGATGCAAACTCAATATGTCAACAAAATGATATGGAAGTCAGAAATGCTAATATGATCCTAGTATGGATTGAAAAGGGTAGATCAGTAGCTAATAGATAGGGCATTTATTAAGCACGTACTATATTCTATAAAAAGAAGCAAGCAAAAACTCTTACCCTTAAGGAGTTTACATTTTAATAGGGGAAGACAACACATGAAGGAGATGCAAGGAGATGGAGGAGTGTCAGTGCATATCATGATTCAGAGGTGAAATGAATAAGAAGAATGATGGAACCTTAGTTCCCAATAGCATAAGACAATTAGACCCAAAGGGAATGCTCAAAGCAGAGTCCAAGTTTCTGGGGTGTAGGAGATGGTGGTGATAATGACTAGTGTGAAGACAATGTGTTTTTGAACTGGTGACCTAAAAGTGACAAAGAGAGTTGGTTCCAAACAAGGCCAGGCAAAACCTCACGTATTATAGCTCAAAATTGTTCTCAAGTTCTTGGTGGGGATGATGGCCAAGTGGAGGTGACATAGTTTGGACGTAAAAAAAGGAAAGAAAACAAAGTGGAGACTTGGCTCCTGAGAAACAAGGCAAAAACTCACCTATCACAGCTCAGGATGGTTTCTAGAGCAGAGTCCAGTTGATGTTCATAATGATGGCAATGCTCATGTCATGTACTCTGCCCTAGTCAGACCACATGTGGGGCATTGCGTTTGGTTCTGAGTGCCACATTTTAGAGGACAATGAAAAGCTGGAATTAGCTCAGAAGACAACCAAAATAATGGAGGAATTGGCAACCATTCCTTACAAAAATCAATTGAAGGAACTGAAGGTATCTAGACTGGAGAAGAGAAACTTTGGGTAAACACAGCTGAATTTGAAAGACTATCATGCAGAAGAGGGATTGGACTTGTTCTGTTTGATCCTAAGAAATCAGAACTTGGAATGATGGGTAGAATTTAAAGAGACAGATTTTAGTTCAATGTAAGGGAAAACTTCCTAATGATTAGAGCTGTCCAAAAGTGGGATGGGCTGTCATGAGAGGCAGTAGGTTTCCCCTCACTTCAAATAGATGTGATCCTTATCAGTGAGGTAGAAAAAAGGATTGTCAATTGGGAGTAGGTTGGGCAAAAGGACATCTCTTCCACTTCTGAATTTCTATATTTCTGGAAGTAAGAGTCAGAGCCAGGTAGGGCTCAGATACTTAGACTATGTGAATATTTTCCTTTTGTCTTTCTTCAGGTCCTTTATGAGCCAGATGACACCTTGGGGCCAAGACCAAGAACACTTCAGGGTTTTTAGTTTGCCTGTAGCTATGCTAGTACATCCCAGAACACAGTAACACTGTCCTGAGTTATGTGTGATAATGCTGTAGTACAAATTCGCTCAGGAGCATTCGTATATCTGTTAAGTTCCTTTGAGCCAATCTCTCCAATGGTCTCTAGGACCTACATTGGCAATTGATTCCATTTATTAATGTGTACTTTATGAATTCATTAAAGATATCTGAATTGAAATGAAAGGGATAATCATAAAAAAGCAAAGATTTCCTTCTAATTAGTTTTTTCTCTTCTCAAATTCTATAAATCTCTTAAGCAGTATGTTCATTTCTACAGTCAATTAGCCTTTAGGTTATCAATCAGTGAGCATTTATTAAGCACCCAGTATGTATTAGACTCCTTGGACAGAAAGACAAAAGAAAATACAGTTCCTGTCCCGTTCAAGAGGGAACAGTGAGGTCCCCTGACTAGGAAAGATAACATGTACTTATTTACTGTAGTTACACAAAAAATAGATATCAGATTGGGGTGGAAAAGAGACAAGTAGCTGGAGGTATCAGGAAACTCCTCCTTAATAAAGAGGCCCTATAGTTTTGAAGGAAAGGAGTGATTTTGAGAGACAGAGATGAGGAGGGAATGCATTCTAGGTATACAGGAGAAGTTTAAGTTGTAACTCTGTGTATGAAGAATGACCAAAAGGCCAATCTGGATGGTTCTTAGTGTATATAAAGGGTATTAATATGCAGTAAAGATGAAGTCAGCATGGCGTAGTGATTAGAGACCTGGCTTTGAATTCAGGAAGACCTAGGTTCCAGTCTTATGTATAAAACCCTGGCTAAATGACTCTGAACAAGTCTCTAAGATTTTAGAGAACTAAGATGATCCCTTGTCCTGGTAGAGGGAGTTTCCTTATCCAGGAGCTCTTTCTACCAGTGAAATTATAGGACCAACCACAGAATATAGAAAAAATATATTGGAGACAGGTTGGGAAGAGAGTCAAGTACCAAACAGAGGGCTTAATAGTTTATTCTGGACATAATAGTTACTGGAGATGATGCTTCAGTAAGAAAGTAGAATGATGAAATTGACACTTTAAGGAAAATTAGTTTGGTGCCTTAGTGAAGGATATATTGGAGAAGGAAGAGACTTGAGGCAGGACGACCAATTATGAGACAACTGCCATAATCCAAACAAAAGGTTATGAAGGTCTAAACGAGGATGGTAGCTGTGTGAGTGGAGAAAAGGGCCTGGAAGTAAAAGATGTCATGTAGGAAGATACAAGACTTTGACAAGACTTTGCTTCTGAATAACTCAAGAGATTTCGGTGAGTGCTGTATTTATTTGAATAACTGGACTGACTATACCATTGGTGCTAGCTTACTTGGGGCTGGCTATTGAATTTGCAGTTGAAAGACCAGGGTTTGCATCCTGGTTCAACTACATAATAACTGTGTGATCTTGGACAAGCCATGTTACCTCTTTGGTCTTAGTTTACTCATCAACAAAATGAATCTGTTGTATTAAAGTTCCCTTTTAGTTAGTGGTATGTTGGTAAATTTAACAATGGCTCCCTAGAAGAAGAAAAAATGTATCAGAAGAGAAAATATATGTAATATATATTTTTAAAGTTTAATCTGCATTATTAACATTTTATCTTTGTTAAGTCTAGGTAATCAACAAAACAATAAATCAAGCCACCATGATTTGAAGCATTTGTCATTATCCAAAGTGTAAATACTCACACTGAAAATTTTACAATCAGCTTTCTTGAGCCTTTATGAACTTGTTTCAGCATTGGCATGCTTTTAACACTAGAATTTTAATTGTGATGCTGGCCCTCTTCAAAATATAGGTGGGACTTACTATCAAGGTACAATCTATTTGGTAATCAGACTACACAGTAAAACATTGATATCATCCCCCTCAAGTCAACATGCAAGATTTTGCCACCCTCTATTTCCATAATGTTCCCATTGGAGTCCAGTTGGAAAGCCATTGCGTAAGCCAGACATTGTAAACTTAGAAAAGAGGTCCTGGGTTCAAATGTGACCTAAGAGACTTTCTAGCTATGTGGGCAAGTCACTTAACACCAGTTGCCCAGCCTTTATCACTCTTCTGCCTTGGAAGTGACAGTATTTATTTCAAGGCAGAAAGTAAGGACTTAAAAAGAAAAAAAAAAGTGGAGAGCATCAAGTAGCTTTGCTGCTGACTTTCAGTAGAATTCAAGTCACTTAATCCCTCTTCTTCTCATCCCTCATAAGTAAAAGAAGACCTATGGCCACCTTCCTCCCTCCCACTGATTTTACAAGGACTAATAAGTGCTAGTAAAGTACTTTGCAAATATAAAGTGCTTAGTAAATCATAACGAGGCACTTGAGAAGATCTGATTGAAGAGATCTCAAAACCACTGGCCTTTCCTCACTTGATGCAGCACTTGGGTCCCTACTACTCATACATGTGCTCTCGTCAAGATGTTACCGAGGCTCATTTTCATCCATGTGGAAGATTATAGGACAGTGCTGGCTGGAGGCAGTGTTGAATACTAACTGCCCTCTTCAGGTTCATTCCAGCTATATTAGTCATTAATTACATGTTGGTGGAACAGAAACAAGTGAATACAGGACAAAACTAATAATAATGATAATTGCACAGTGCTTTAGGGTTTACACAGTACTTGACGAATATCTCATTTGAACCTCACAATACCCCTTGGAGTTAATAATCATCACTATATTTATTTTATATATATTATTATTATTACAATTATTATCCTCAGTTCACAGATGGGAAAACCAAGGCAGGCAGAGTTTTAGTGACTTTCCCAGGATCACACAGCTAGTGTGAGGCTGAAGTTGCCTTTGGTCTAAGGTCTATCCTGACTTGAAGTCCATGATGCCACCTAGATGTCCTCCTGGGTAGAAAAGAGAACTGCTTTAATGCATTGCTGAACTTCAGGTTTCATTTCAAATGTATAATAGCATGAACAATTTTACAAACATCCATTTCAACTGGATAGTCGTGCTCCACAAAGTAAAGATCCCCCTCGGGCATCCATGGCTGCTCTAATGTATAGCAGAGAGCCGAGGGGAACAATCCAGTTGTAGAATTATCCTGTGTGACACATTGTGCACTAAAAGTTTGACTTATTTTTCAACAGTGTCTGTCAATAATTCCTCAGTATCAACACAGAAATCACTGATGCACACAATTGTGCCCATCACTATGAAGGCCAATTATTTGAAAAAGGTGAAAACTTTATGCCACTTTCCGACATGACAGACATAACCTTTAAATATTGAAAAAATGCAGAGAAATTTTACATTATAGAATTTCTGAACATGTTTGTGGGGCTTCTTTTGCATATAGCAGTACTTTTTATTCAAATGGCGAAACATTAAGAAAGTTCTTCTTGTTTCCCTAGAGATCCAAATTTACAGCCATAAAGAGGTTTATTTCAGGGGGAATGGAAAGAAAATATTCCTCCTAGGAGATTGAAGAAATGAGGGTGGTTGTTTTTTTCTTTAGTTTTCCTTTTAGAGGCAGGAATGTAGGATGAATAGAGCTCTGAGTAAGGAAGAGTTAGGTTTGGATTCCACATCTGGCATTTATAAGTTGTGTGACCCAGGAAAAGTAGATTAATTTCCACGTGCCTATGACATCTACTTAAGACTAGAGTCACAGGTCAATCAGTGTTGCTGGAAAGAGTTTCCATAGAGCCAAATGCCCGTATACATGCCTGGGATAAAAGAAGATCCAGGAGCAGCTGAGTGGCTCAGTGGATGGAGAACCAGGACTAAAGACAGGAGGTCCTGGGTTCCAATTTGGCCTCAGATACTTTCTAACTGTATGACCCTGGGCAAGTCACTTAAACCCTATTGCCAAGTCCTTACCACTGGAACCAATGCAAAGTATTGATTCTAATATGGAAGGTAAGGGTTTTAAAATACATTAAAAAAAAAAAAGAGGATCCACTAGAATTTAGAGGGCCTACAAACAAAGCCATTTTTATATCCTTTCAGAGGGGAATTTGAGAAATTGCGTGTGTTCCTGCAGAAAATAGGAATTACCAGAGGAATGGGAATTGTATCAATATTTATGGCCCATTATAAGTCCTTTATGTGTTTTCTGTATTGTTTGTGAACTTTAGTGAGTCCTTTTATGTGTTTTCACATTTTCTGTAGGGCAGAATAAAGGTTATCCTATGCATGATATATGTATTACTTTGAGTGCTTGTAAAGGATCTAAGGGGCATTTTTACCCATAGTTGAGGGAAAATAGAAATAATTAACGTTTAGAGATTTCCCAAAATAAAATCTAGGTGTGAATATAAACCAAAGAGAAAGCAATTTGGGAAACTGACCTCCAAGAAGGAGACTAGTACATAGGAGCCAAGGCCTTGGCTCTGAGACCCGAGTGACATTTTTGATAATAAAAATAACAAAACCATGGCTCCTTTGAACATTTACACTGTTTTCTGTGTGGCTGTATGAAGACAAAGGAAGGGACTGACTAAGATCATATGGTCCTTTCCAGCTTTAGGATTCAGTATTCTCATTCGTATCTCATTTGCAAATATGTGTCAAGTTGCTTGGCTCAGTGTCTGTACTTCAGTACTGGAATAAGGCATAAATTATGCTCAGGCACTTATTGACTTGAAGCATTACTTTATTCACCATTACCATAGTGGGCTGAGATGTCACGCTTTTCCCCAGATATATGCTTTAAACACATCATTTCGATGTAAAGAGCATTTATTAAGTCCCTACTATGTGCCAGGCACTGGGCACACAAAGACAAAAGGATACAGTCCCTGCCCACAACATTTGACATCCTCATTGAGAGAATGTTATTGAATATGGAAGTTTATGCAATAGCAACTGACATTTAAATAGTGTTTTAAAATGTGCAAGCCAGTCAGGCAAGAATTTATTAGAAACTCTCTTTCTGCCAGGTGCATTACTAAGTGACAAACATACAAAGAAAGTCTTGCTCAAGGTCACAAGTGGAAGGAGGGATGTGAACTCAGGTCCTCTGACTTCAGAGCCTTTATCTTCACTGTACCAAGTCTTCAAGCAAAGGCTGATGGGTGACTTCTCAAGTACTTCGCAGAGGCAATGTTTGCTCAGATATTGGTTCATAGAATCATACATTTAGAACTTCAAAGGATGTCAGAAATCATCTATTGTGTATGCACATATATGTCCATGTTGTCTCCCACATCTTGATTGCAAACTCTCTGGGGGCAAGTACTAATCCACTTTTTTTTAAACCTTTACCTTCCATCTTAAAATCAATACTATGTATTAGTTCCAAGACAAGAGCAGTAAAGGCTTTACAATGGAGGTTAAGTGACTTGCCCAGGGTCACAGAGCTAGGAAGAGTCAGAGGCCAGATTTGAACTCAGGAACTCCTGTCTCTAGGTTTGGCTTTCAATCCATTGAGCCACTTAGCTATCCCATGATTCACTTTTCTCTTTTAATTTCAGTGCTTAGTCACTCGGTTATATAGTGAGTGCTTAATAAATGTTTGTCAATTAATTACCTGAAGAATTATCTGACTATAGCTGAACATACTTGAGTTGTATAAAAAATGAAAATATGATCATAGGATCCCAGATATTTTTATCATCCCTAATTCCTATTGCAATTCATTTTTACTTTTTAAGGATTCACAGGGCACAGATTGTTGATCGACTGATCTAATCCAGCCTCCACAGTTTAAAGATAAATCAACTGAGGGTCACAGAGATTAAGTGGTTTTCCCAGGGTCAGTTGGGTAGCAAGTAACAGAATACAGATTGAAAACCAGGTGCTCCAGCTCCAAAACCAGCACTTAATTTTCCTTTAGGCTAAATGAATTATAATGATATTTCTTGATTTTTATCATTATTAGAAACACATCTCTGTAATATGGTTAATCGGAGTATTTACAGGTAGAAAGACACATTTCTCCAATTTACTCCTTCTATTTTTATGAAATGTGAACAGTATTCAGGAACGCCACAAACTAAGGAAACCAACAATACATTCTAGGGCCTGTTTCTCTATTATAGTAATGGAAACAATTTAGCATCTAGAACAATGTCTTATAAAAGAACACAGAGGAAAAAAAGTAACTACTAACAACCAGGTCTCATTTTAAAAACAGGTTGTGTTGAAATTCATTTGGAAGAGACACTTCTAATTTGAAAACTCATTTACCCACAGAAATAATGATGGGTCCTCATACAACCCCCCCCCCCAGGTGACATCAAGAATCATAAGCAAGTTACTGCACTTTGGGTTGTTAGGTGGCCTTGAAAGTCCTTTCTAGTACTAAGTCTTATATATACCCATTTCAGTCCAAAGTTTTGTACACTATTACCTTCTGTCTAGGAATTTTGTGGAGAGTTTGGCAGGGTTTTGCCTTTAAAAAGAAAGCCACCATTTTATTTTTTTTTCTCTGTGCCTACTCATTTGGAAAATGGTAACTGGGTTAGTCCACTGAGTCATTCCAGGTAGAAGCAGCCCTTAGGTGAGCTCTCCTATATTTCCCTTCAGTGGCTGTGGCGAGCGTTCTGGAGAAGAGAAACTTGAGTTTCCTTAGGCAGAGGGACTGGTGTCTGAGAAAGACATTCACCATGCGTGCACGCACATACACACACAAACAAGCATTTGAACTAGCAGCCAGCTCTGCTCTTTCATTTCAGCATGGCTTCCATCCAGAGCCAATTATGGGAAACAACAGTAGATCCGCACCATTACTGGCAGCCATCTAAAGGAAAGGATTGCACCTACTCAAGGCTGAGAACATATTCAAGAAGGTAATTATTTCCCTAGTTTGGTGCTCCGAATGTTCTTCTTACCTTCTATCATGAGAAACTGCCATGGGGTATCACTTGGGTAGAACATATGGGGCACTCTATAAAACCAAGTTGTTGCTGATTTTACTTAAGATCAGTTTTTATTTTCTGTCTTATGTCTCCTTGTTTACCACTCACCGAAGCTTTTTCTTTTTTGTACTATCCCAGATACCTTCCACTTACGTGAACCTCCTCTCTTTGGGGGGCCCATCCTTGCTTCTCCCCCAGGGTATGTGACATTACTCACTGAGGGGAGGAAAGAAGCAGTGCCTGAAACTCATTTTCAGATAAAATGGCAACATGATTAAAATGCATTCCTTTAAATTCAGTATCAATTAAGTTTAACGGTCACAAGTCCCTTCATCGATTTATAGAGCTGTGTATATCATGATTTTTAGAGGGAACATTACGCCTGAGACAGCTCCTCTAATTGAGAGAGGGTTTTTACAGCACAGAGACCTTAGATTCACATACTAGGGAGATAATTTGTAGCCTTTTGTTCTGCTGGTCGCTGAGCCTGGTCAAACAAGGAATGCCATGAGCAGTCTGGGAAATTGAACTAAAGGGACAGCAGTCAAGGTAACTAGATGAGAGCCACCGGTGGAGAAGCGAGAGAAAGGAAGAGTAATGAGCCTTTTTATGCTGGTCACATTTTCTCTGTGAGGTGTGTCTGGGGCAGGTCAAATTCTCTGATCCTTTGTAAGCAGCAAATACTGAACACAAATGTTTTTTTCCCTCCTCCCCCTGTCCAAGAGTTAGAATGGGAAAAGTGGACAATGGAGTGTCTTTTCTCTCTGATTGTTTGAATGGAGGAGCCAGAGGATACATGTTTTCTGTTCTTATGGAAGTGGTTTTGTTGTTTAAAAAAAAAGGTGACCAGCTAAGAAACACTTTCCAATCCACTGGAGATCTGAAGAGAAGCCAAATGGTAGCAATGGAAAGGAATCGGAGGGCCTGGGTTCTATGATTCTAAAGTTCTAGAACCATAAGCAAGTTACTGCACTTTACTGAGTCTCAGTTTTCCCATCTAAAAAATGTAAATGATATGAGTACTCTTTACATCATGAATTTGTTGTGAGCCACTATCGTAATTCTAGCCTCAGGCCCTCTCTGACCCCTGTTTTATTGATCAGACACAATTTTCTGTTTCTAGATAAAGTGATGGCTAATAGGCAAGATTAACTCCTAAGGAAGCAGCAAACTAATGCTCATTTCCACTAGGCACTACTCTAGTCACTTCTCCATCTATACTACTCATGACTGTAGAAAAAGAGTCCACATCAATAAATTCAAAAGTATTCATTAAGCTCCTGCCAGTCAGCCAACAAGCTTTGTGCTAAGCACTAAGGATACAAAGACAGACAAACTCTGTCAGTCCATAAATATTTATTAAGCACCTACTATGTACCAGGCACTATACTAAGTATTAGACACATAAAACAATAGTCAAACAGTCCCCGACCTCAAAGACCTTACATTCTTACAGAGAAGGTAATAAGTCAGTCACACACTCAGTCAACAAATCAATTATTAAGAGCTCACTATCCCTTAAGTGCTGGGGATAAAAAGCAATCTCTGACATCTAGGAGTTTGCCTTCTTTGGGGAAATACAACACAGCCCAGACATAAGTATATACAAATACTCAAATGGGCTTGGGATCTCATATTGATGTGGAATTTCTCGTCAATGATACAGATCCCAAGTGATCCATGTGGTGCAGCTCCATGTCCAAGCTGTGCAACTCATCCAAAAAACAAACAGAGAAAAATCTATTAGTCTATACCAAACACAGACAAATAAATCCAAGGCCATGGGAAAGGGAAAAGCAAGGAATGAGAAGGGAAGAAAGGGGAGGAAAGCACTAGAAACTGGAAGATCAGGAAAAGAACCACCCAGAAGGGATCAGCAAAGATCTGGTAGAGTTGGGGAGTAGAGGAATGAAATCTTGGGTCAAAGAAACTAGAAACACTTCTCTAAAGAAAGAGTTAGGGAGGGCAGCTGGGTAGCTCAGTGGATTAAGAGTCAGCCCTAGAGACGGGAGGTCCTAGGTTCAAATGTGGCCTCAGCCACTTCCTAGCTGTGTGACCCTGGGCAAGTCACTTGACCCCCATTGCCTAGCCCTTACCACTCTTCTGCCTTGGAGCCAATACACAGTATTGACTCCAAGACAGAAGGTAAGGGTTTAAAAAAAAAAAAAGAGTTAGGAGTTGGGGAGGGTGGGACTTTTCTACCCTCACAACATCTCCCATCTGCCCGGCTCCTTCCATTCAGAGTTACCACTTTGGGTTAAGTATTTGATCATACACTATTTGGAGGTGAACATTAACACTGTGTGCCACCTGCTGACTTTCTCATTCTTTTCCCACATTTAACTTTTTACTTATTTTTAACAAGAAACTGTGTATATTTGTGGTACTAAATGTTAAAATATGTTGAAAATGATTCAATACTACATGTTTTTAAATTTTGTTTCTGAGTTTCTAAACTTTTTCCATGTTGTCTGCTTTCCTTCACGTATTGGCAGCAGCTTCTGCAAAGCTCCCCCCAAATTCTCATTTAATTTCTGATGCCAACCCATAATATATTGAAACCACAAAAGGGAAAATCATAAGGTGGAAGGGATCCCTGTATTATATGTGTAATATATAACTGTGTTACCTTTATAGTTGCACTGTATGTAGTATGTATATATATAATATAATTATAATACAATTCCACATCAATTTTATAGCTGTACTGTATATATTTTCTATGTACTTGTTTTCTTCCCCATTAGAACACAAGATTCTTGTGAGGAATGATTGTTTCATTCTTTGTATTTGTACTCCCAGTGCCTAACACAATACCTGACACAGAGCAGGTATATAATAAATACTTATTGATTGGTTCATACTACGGAAACAGTGACTCTGGAATCAGAGGGATGCTTTTGACCCTGATTAATTATATGACCTTGACATTTAACTTCCCCAGGTCTCAGTTTTTTCATCTGTACTATAAGATGGTGAGACTAGCTTGCTTCTGAGGGCCCGTCTAGCTCTAGAACTCTAATCCTCCAGCCAAGAATATTTTACCAGTCATTCTCACTCGATTCTGGGATGGACCTTTCCCAGGGGCAACCACCACAAGCTATGTCAAAGTTCCTCTCTACATACATTCTCTAAACAGAAAGAATCCCTAAAAACATAGCAGCAATTTCATAGTTAATTGGCTTCTGGATTTCCAAGAGGCAGGGTGTCTGTCCTTGGCTGGAGTCCTCTGCTTGGTCTGGTCACCTTGTTTTAAAAGAAGCAAGGCTGAGATTGAAAACTCCTAGGGAAGGGCAACAATGGTGCTTAGAGGTTGAAGGAGATTTATGTACTATGAGAGAAGCAAAGAATAGGATTAGCGAAAGATTAGGATGAATTTGATAGCAGGACTGAACATTATGAGTGTGTAATAAAAACTCATCGGTCCCTCTTTGTCAACACAGCAGCAAAATAGGAGAGCAAGAGAGCGGGCCACAATAATAAAGGGCAGGAAACAAGAATCAATATGAGGAAAGAGTGAGTGTGTGGAACTCTCTGGTGTACAGGGATCAGAGACTAGGGGTCTACCTATATTTTTTAAAGGGCTGAAGAGTTTTGTGACAACTAATAATGTTTGTGGCTATGCAAGTCCACAAGGGTAATCAAATCTCACGCTTCAGGGGACAAATGAGTGGTGAAGTATTAGGGGGAGAAATCCCCTTGCATGCATGTCGTTTTTTATCTGGCCAGGCTCTAGAAAGGGACTTTTGCCTCCCCACTAGACCTAAATAAAGTAGGCTGGCATGAAAGGGCATTCAGTTAGATAAATAGATCTTGAGCTGGGAACAGGTCCACTCCACTCAACAGGTCCAGCTGTAGGCTGACCCTTGGGTGTAGATGATCCTCAAGAGTATCTCCAAAACAAAGAATCTTGAAGAGTTTGGGGCAGTTTGGAGGATGTTTTGCAGGTCAAGACCATGGTGTGATGGAGGGAAGCCCCACACGTCCTGAATTAAATTTCTGTGTTGTCCTGAGACTCTCCATGGTGTATTTTAGGAGGACCTGAACTTCAGCTTCTCTCTTGAGTACTAGTCACATCACCAACTGCCTTCTGGTTCTCTCTACCTGGATGCCCCATCAGCATTTCCAATTCAATATGCCTACAATGGAGCTAACTCATCTTCATCCCTAAACTAGTTCCCCTCAAAGTTTCCCTATTTCTCTTAAGAATGCCTATGGGGGAGCAGCTGGGTGGCTCAGTGGATTGAGAGCTAGGTGGGAGATGGGAGGTCCTAGGTTCAAATCTGGCCTCAGACACTTCCCAACTGTGTGACCCTGGGCAAGTCGCTTAACCCCCATTGCCTAGCCCTTACCACTCTTCTGCCTTGGAACCAATACACAATATTGACTCCAAGATGGAAGGTAAGGGTTTTATGAGGGGAAAAAATGCCTATCAGGGAGGTATGATTAGGGTTTTGATGTTAAAAGATCACTCTATTGCAAATATGAATTACATGGAAATGGGTTTTGAACAATGATGCATGTATAACCCAGTGGAATTGCTTGTCAGCTCTGGGACAGGGGAGGGAAGAAGAGGGGAAAATCATGAATCATGTAACCATGAAAAAATATTCTAAGTAAAAAAATTTTTTAAAAGAATACCTTTCAGCTTTCAGTTACCCTGATTTATAACCTTAGAGATATTTTTCAATTCTTCCTTCTTCCTTATACCCCAAATCCAATCAGTTGCCAAGTTTCACAGTCATTCTGTTTTCTTTTCTTTTTAAAATCCCTTATCTTCCATTTTAGCGTCTATACTGTGTATTGGTTTCAAGGCAGAAGAATGGTAAGGGCTAGGCAATTGAGATTAAATGATTTGTCCAAGGCCACACAGTTAGGAAGTATCTGAGGTCAGAATTGAACCCAAGGCTTCATATCTTTAGAAGTGACTCTCAATCTACAGAGCTCCCTAGCTGCATCTCCCCTCAGTCTCTTTTTTGCTATATGCATGATTATTCCTCCAGTATTCTTTCTTATTTCCTGCCCTTTAATGTCATGAAATGTTCTCTTGTGCTCATATTTTGTTGTTTTGGTGATAAAGAAAGACTGTGAATTTTTATCCCACCCTTATAATATTCAAGGACAAGCCCAGTCCTCCACTTGGAGGTCATAAAGTTTGTGAGGTGGTGATTTGTCTGAACAAAGATTCCTGTGATAATCTCCCCACTTCCAGTGTCTCCCTCTTTTTATCTATCCTCTACACAGATGTCAAAATAATTTTCCTATGGCACAAGAATGATCAGGTCACTCCCTTGCTCAAAAATCCTCCTTGACTCCCTATTACTTCAATGACAAAATAAAAACTCCTCTTCCTATCATGTAAAACTCTTCACAATCTTCTGCAGTCTACCTTGACATAGTTATTTCACATCATTCCCAATCATTCCTGCCACCTTCCAGCCAATCTTGCTTGCATGTTTCCTTATCTTCAGAAAGGCTAATTTCCCTGTCTAGACTGTCCCGCCACCTTACCTCAGGCTCATCTCTACCTTTTAGCTCAGGTGCTACCACCTCCATGAAGCTGTCCTGGATTCTCCCAGTTATTAGTACTTTCTCCTTCTTCACCTTATCTGCTTCTTGCTATTCTGAGATAATCTCTTTAAGGTACTTGGCCTTGGATAAAGTCCTTAAGAATATCTACATCTCTGTGCTCAGCTTATAGTGGAACCAACCTAAAGGAGGAGAGATGGCACACAAGAGCAAGATCCATGTGTCTAATTCAACTCCTTTTTATGCCAGCCTGCTCTACTGTAGGAGGATATAAGTTCCTTGAGAGCAAGGACTACTCAATTTTCCTCATTGATTGGGTGTACCTGTAACCTAATCTCAGTAGTGTGACTTGTCCAATATATCCATCGATCAGTCCACAAACTATGGTTTTGCAAGAATTTGCAGTGACATCTAAGTGGAACAGTGTATAGAGGGTTGAACATGGAGTGAGAAAAACATAGGTTCAAATCCAGCCTCAAATAGTTACACACTGAGAGACTCTGGGCAAATCATTTAACCTATCTGCCTCAGGTTTCTCATCTATAAAATGGGGATAAAAATAATAGCCTTTTCCCAGGGTAGTTGTGAGAAACAAACAAGAGAATATTTCTACAGTGTTTCACAAACCTTAAAGCACTACATACCTGCTGATTATTATTATTATCATTATTATTTCTAAACGTGATCATCAGAAGACCTTCTACCTCTCCTATCTGGCCCTCATTATTAAAAACAGTGAGAAGCTGTGTGATTATAGAGCAATTAATGCCAGAAGCCACAGAGACCAGTACACATTGCCCTGATATCTGACCTACTAGACCAGAAGATTGAGGTGGTGATTTTCATCAAATGGTATCCAAAGATACAAAGACAATCGTGTTTCTGTACAGAAAGGTGACAAGTAGAAAATGGCATTTCTGACCTAGCACACCCTATGTGAATACAGGGTTATGCCATTCATTTTGTGCTCTGCACCCTGGGACTTGCAGAATATAATGAACCAGTTTGCAAGGGCTAAACACATTGTGGTATACTGACATAGGGATAAGGCTGATCCTGTGGTTTTATTGGAACTCCAGGAAGAGGAAACTCATTTTGCCAATGCAAGTTGGCACCTTCTTTGCAACAGATAGTCATAGTACAAGGGTTTTAACCTTCCTTTTAGTTGCATGGATTCTTTTGGCAGCCAGTCTGGAGAAGCCTATGGATCACTTGTCAGAATCCTGTTTTTAAATGCACAAATAAAATCCAAAGTGTTACTCAAAAAATTATCTTGAAATAACTTTCAAAATATTTTAATAAGTTTATGAAGTCTTGGTTAGGAACTCCTGTTTCAGAAATTTGCATGTAGCAAAGAGTTTAAAGTGATTTGCCCAGGGTCACATGGCCAGTATGTATCATGAGCAGAATTTGAATGCAGGTCTTCCTAGTTTTCTAGCTAGCTCTCTATCAGACATGTCAGACTGGATCTCCCTTTATATTAGCTGAATACAGGGATCCTTAACCTGGGATCCACAGAAGCCTTTAGGTTCATGAGAAGATTTCAAGGGTCTTCATGAACTTGGGTGAGAAAAACACATCTTTATAATATAATGAATTCCCTCAGTTATCCTGTGTATCTTATTTTTTATATTGACAAACACTATTCCCTAAGAGCAAGATAGCTCAACAGATTGATAGAACATAGACACAGGAGGTTCTGGGTTCAAATCTAGACTTAGACACTTCCTAGCTGTGTGATCCTGGGGCAAGTCACTTAACCCCAATTGCCTCATCCTTCCTGTTCTTTTGCCTTGGAGCCTATACTTTTTTTTTTTGCTTTTAAAATGTTTTCATTTTTATTGTCATGCAAAATACACTTTCATATTGGTTATTATTGTAAGAACAAAGTCATACATAACCAAAACTCCCAAATAAAATCAAAGAAACACTGATGTGAAGACAACTCCAACAGTTCTTTCTCTGGAGTCTTTCAGAATTGTCCCAGATATCATTGCATTGCAAAGAGGAGACAAATTTTCACAGATAATCATTGTCCAATATAGCTGTTACTGTGTACAATGTTCCCCCAGTTCTGCTTATTTCGCTCTTCGTCAATTCCTGCAGGTCTTTCCAGCTTTTTCTGAAATCATTCTGTTCATCATTTCTTAGAGCACAATAGTATTCCATCACCAACCACGATTTGTTCAGCTATTCCCCAACTGATGGACTTCCCTTCTGAATTAGGTAATTTCTTTTTTTTTTTAATTTTATAGTATTTTATTTGATCATTTCCATGCATCCCTCATTAAAGACAAAGATCATTCTCCGTTCCTCCCCCCACCCCCCGTGGCCGATGCGTGATTCCACTGGTATCATATGTGTTCTTGACTTGAACCCATTGCCATGTTGTTAGTATTTGCATCAGAGTGTTCGCTCAGAGTCTTTCCTCTGTCATGTCCCCTCAGCCATTGTAGTCAGGCAGTTGCTTTTCCTTGGTGTTTCTACTCCCTCAGTTTGTCCTCTGCTTTTGGATAGTGTTTTTTTTTCTCCTTGATCCCTGCAGATTGTGCAGGGACATTACACCGCCACTAATGGAGAAGTCCATTATATTTGATTATACCACAGTGTGTTTGTCTCTGTGTACAATGTTCTCCTGGTTCTGCTCCTCTCGCTCTGCATCACTTCCTGGAGGTTGTTCCAGTTCACATGGAATTCCTCCACTTTATTGTTCCTTTGAGCACAATAGTATTCCATCACCAACATATACCACAATTTGTTCAGCCATTCCCCAATTGATGGGCATCCCTTGGAGCCTATACTTAAATCAATTCCAAGTCATCAAAGATAAGGTTTTTAAATAAACAAATAAAAAACACAACATTATTTTAAGAAAGGGTCCATAGGCTTTACCATACTGCTAAAGGGGTTGCCATGACACAAAAATATTAAGACCCCATGTAGAAAATATTATTGCACTGTTAAGAAATGACATATATATGGATAACAGCTAGATGGCTCAGTGGATAGAGAGCCCAGGCTGGAAACAGAAGGACCTAGTTTCAAATGTGGCCTCATACACTTCCTAGCTATGTGACCATTGGCCAGTAACTTAACCCCAATTCTCTAGCCCTTACCGTTTTTCTGCCTTAGAACTGATACTTAGTATTGATTCTAAGAAGGAAGGTAAGGGCTTACCAAAAAAAGAAAGAAAGAAATGACAAATATAAAGGATTCAGAGAGTCAGAAAAAATGTCTGAACTAATGCAAGGCCAATTCTTTATATAATGACTTCAATAATGTAAGGGGAAACAACTTTAAAGGACCCAAAACTCAGATACACAAGTCTTAAATACTGGACTCAAGGCTTAAATGAAGTCTCCCTCCTCCTGGCAAGAAGGAAGAGACTGCAGATGCTGAATGGGACAGGCATTGGCGGGCATGATGAAAGTGACAGTATGTTGTGCTCACCTATGCTCCTTTCTTAAAAGCAATGTCCCTGTTGGAATGGAGTTGGGGCCAGGGGAAAGAATCATTAGGGAAATGATGCTGATTTGTTTTTTTAAATATCAATAAAACATTTATTGGGGGAAAACCCTGCCAGTACTAATTTATTTCATTGGCACTCTAATCTACTCCCAGAATTCTCCCCAGAATGCCAAATTGACTTAGGCCATGTTCCATTGTGTGTTCCAGTACCAACTGCTTGCCAAATTGGAAAAGACCCAATCTGAGAGAGAAGACCTAGAATTCCTGGAGCCTGTAATAAGCTGTTGGGAAATAAGTTGACCCAAGTGCACGTATATTCCAGATGGATGGTCTGTCAATCTTGGATTCAGGAAGATCTGAGTTTGAATCTTGCCTTACACATTTACTAGTTGTGTGACTCTAGACAAGTTATTTGACCTCTTTCCGACTCAGTTTTCTTATCTATAAAATGATATAATAATAGTAAACATTTACATAGAATTTTAAGGTTTGCAAAGCACTTTATAAATTTTACCTCATTTTATCCTCTCAGTAGTGGATTGTTATTATCCCCATCTTGCTGATAAGGAAATTAAGACAGAGATTAAATGACTCACTCAAGGTCACACAGCAAAGCATCTGAAGGTGGATTTGAACTGAATTCCTAATTTCAGGTCTATCACTCCATCCAACACCTAGTTACCTAGCAAGGGCTTTAATGATAGCACCTTCCTCACAGAACTGTGAATACGGCTTAAAGGATGTGACATGGAAAGTGTTTCACAAATCTTGAATTATTGCCTAACTGCTAGCTATTATGATAGAAGGCAGAGATTGGTTGAGTAGAGGATTCCATCATTTGTGAGACTGAGTTTTTCCTTCATTTTTTGAATTACATCATTTCCACCCCTCAGTTTTCAGTTCTCACAATGTCTCCTATCGACCCTCTGACTGAAGCATTCCACTGGGCACAGGAAGGAGAAAAAATGTGAGCTCACATAATGTTTTTTTCTTGGTATCTGTCTACTCGGATCCTAGTGAATCAAGCAGTCCACCAACAGGCACCTACTATATGCCAGACATTGGAATACATGATTAAGATACAAAGACAAAGAATGAGATGGTTCTAAAATGGTTCATCGTAGGGACTGATACATTCATTCAATTTCTATATGCCTCCTCTTCAAGTTGGCCATGGTGGAGAAAAAGCATCGTAGAAGAGAAATAGTTCTTCCTGGTTATATTGGAGTTATTGAGACAATACCAAGAGGGAGATCAATATCCTTATTGTCATCCACACTAACTAGAAGAATTTGGAGCATTCAATGAACATCATATTCACAGGTTCTTTCTTTTTCTTTTGTTAAACATATTTAACTTTATCCTCTCCTTCATTCCTGGGTACAACAATATACTGTCAAGAAAACTAGAATTCAATTCATAGATGCATTCTTTGTGGTGACAAAAAATTGGCAAATGAGGGGATGCCCTTCAATTGGGGTATGGCTGAACAAATTGTGGTATATGTTGGTGATGAAATACTATTGTGCTAAAAGGAATGATGAACTGGAGGGATTCCATGTGAACTGGAACAACCTCCAGAAATTGATGCAGAGTGAAAGGAGCAGAACCAGAAGAATATTGTACAGAGAATGATACACTGTGGCACAATCGAATGTAATGGACTGCAGTGATCCTGAAGAACTTGGAGGGATCTACGAGAAAGAACACTATCCACATCCAGAGGAAAAATTGTGGGAGCAGAAACACTGAAGAAAAACAACTACTTGATTACATGGGTCATGGTGGATATGATTGGGGATGTAGATTCAAAATGATCATCCTAGTGCAAATATCAACAACATGGAAATAGGTTCTGATCAAGGACACATGTAAAACCCAGTGGAATTGCAGATCAGCTAAGGGAAGAATGGGGGAGAGGGGAGGGAGGGAAAGAATATGATTCTTATAACCAAGGAATAATGTTCTAAATTGACTAAATAAAATTAAAAAAAAAAGAAAACTAGAATTCAGATTCTTGGTGGACTGGCCATTTCAGTTATGTTTCCTGCAAACTATAAACTTCACAGGGCCTCAGCCATATTCAAGCCTGTCAGCAAGTAGTGATAGACAGTGCTAGGCAAGAGGGATACAAAGCCCAAAATTGTAGAGCCCTAGACTTCAAAGAGTTTACACTCTATCTTCTAAATTGATACTCCAATAGGAGTCCCACACATGTATTACCCAAATAAGAGTCAGTCACCAATAGTCTCTTCCCTAAGAGAAATACAATGGCCTACTATAATTCCATGACAGCCCAGGTACTATCACATGAACCTGTTAAAAGTCTTTCCCGCTATTGTGTAGAGGTTTGATGGAGCTATATGTGTGATGTTCAAAGAATATATGAACTGAGAGATCCTTGTGAGGTAACAAGACCACATATTCTACACATCAATGTGATAGAATATCATTATACATTCTTTTTCTTCTTTCTTCTTTCCTTCTTTTTCTTTCTCCCTTTCTTCTTCCTTCCTTCTTTCTTTTTCTTTCTCCCTCTCTCCCTTCCTCCCTTCTTCCCTTCCTATCTTTCTCTCCCTTCCTTCCTTCTTCCTTTTACTTTCTCCCTTTCTCTCTTCCTCCCTTCTTCCCTTTCTATCTTTCTCTCTTTCTCCCTTCCTTCTCCTTTTGCCTTTCCTTTATTTCTTCCACTAAAAGTCACAATTAACTCCCTTTTCCTCTCCCCATTAGAGAAGGCATCATTTGACAAAAAAAGATATATGTATATATAAAACTATGTCTTACTTATTTCTATTTATCAGTTCTTTCTATGGAGGTAAGCATATGAAAGTCATTCAAATATTTTTTCTATTGCAAATATATAATGTTCTCTTGATTCTGATGTTAAGAAATATTAAAAAAAAAAAAATCAAGGCCGCTAAGTGGCTCAGCAGAGAACCAGATCTAGAAATGGGAGGTCCTGGATTCAAATTAAAAATTACTTTATCACAATTGCCTTGCCCTTACTACTCTTCTCCTTGGAACCAATACTTAAATCAGTTCTAAGACAAAAGCTAAGTGATGTTTTTAAAAGAAATATAAAGATTTCAGAGAACACTGGGAAAACATTATGAAATGATATAGAGTGAACTAAGCAGAACCAAGAAGACAATTGGCATGATGACCTCAATAATCAAAGGAAAATAACACTGATACCTAGCAGACTAGACTTGATCCTCAGGGAAGAACTTGGAACCATGGAACCTTTTATCTTCATTAAATGTTCTTGATTAATAGAAGCTTCAGGAAAGTATTCATTCTGGGAGGTGCACTTTCTTTGGTAAGTGGGAGCCATGGAAAAACAATAGCTAGCCAATGACTGCCCTAGGATAACGTTAACTTGAACCAATGCTCCATTTATGACATTTTTTCTGACTTTATTCTATGTGGACCTGTTTTTATTTCCTATTTCACCTTCCTTTCCCCCATGACCTCTGTAGGTCCATTACAGCCTCCTCCTTAAATAATGATAAGAGTGATAAATATAATATAATAATAATAAGAGCTGGCATTTAATAGTTCTTTAAGAATTGCAAAGTACTTTATAGGTCCATTATTTGGACTTTTTCTTCTGGATATTGATGATATTCAAGAAGCTAAGTGCTTAGACCCAGGCTTTTGAACATATTACCACTTTTGTATTGCCTTTCACCTCAAGATTACTTCCGTATTTTTGTTTTAGTTCTCTGGAATAGGGCATCATATTTGAACTCTGTGTCTTTTCCTTTTTTAACCACCTGAAAAACTCATCATTTGCTAGTTTCAAACCCTGTTCCTTTCTCTCCTATAAAGATGTGACAAATGAGACATTTTAAAGTCTTTTTTTCTACCTGTCCTCTTCAGACCAGACTTCAAGATCACAAAGAGCAGGGTCTGTGCCATTTGGGAATAACTCCTGTACAGAACTCTGCTAAATACAATCTATGTCCAGGTGGATATATGGCAAATATGAATCGTTGACTTGGAAATCCTCCATAGCAGGCCCCTTCTGCAAAATAACCCATGGTGCTCTTCTGCTGAAAGGCCACAGAGAATTCCATTTGCCAATAATCTGCCCTTACTCCTATCAGACATCTTCCAATGCCTACAGTGAGCTTCAGGGAAAAGGCAAAGCTGTTATATCAGCACTCTAAATGATGCTAGGAAATTGGTCATTGTGAGAAGAGAGTAATGGGGGAAAAATAAGAAAGGTGAAAGAAGGGAGAGAATCAGAGGAGATAATATTATTTTCTACTTCCAGTAGTGAGTTGGCTCATGAAGGACAGCAGTAGATAGTGCATGTAGTGAAAAGAATTTTAAATCACAGGTTCTAGGTTCTAATCCCTCAACTATTGCTATCTGTGTAATGTCCCTCACCTCTCTAGACCTCAGTCTCTTCCTGTGCAAAATGGACAGACCCATGGCTATCCATTGATTTGGAAAGCCAGAAATTAACATTTTTGTATTGTATCTTTATTTTTTTGTTGAACATTTCCCATTTACATTTTAATCTGGAGTCCTTCAAATTTGTGAATTTTGCAGGTCACACACACAGGCCCCTAGTCCACAAGCTTAACACTAATGGACTAAAGGATGATGGTGATGATAGCATTTATATATCTTTTTATATATGTTACATATTACGTATTTTCTTTATAATCCTATGAGGTAAGAATTTACATTATTCCCACTTTTTCAGAGAAGGAAACCGTCTGAGATCAGCTAAAAGATTTGGTCATTGTCACATAGCTGGTGAATTTCCAAGGCAAGATTCAAGGTCAAACCTACCTAACTCCAAAACCAAGAATCCATCCCCTGCAGCACCTAGCTGCCTAAAATGACTTCCAGAGCAGTTAATCTACCAGCATTTGCATGTATATCTGGATATATGTGTGTGAAGACTGACTTGGGGAAGGCAATGGGCATCAATTCAGAAGTACATACTTAAGAACCTCAAGAGTAAATTGTCCCTCTGGGGTCATCACTTGAATGAGGAATTTTCCTTCTTGATGTCCCCCATAAAGTAGTCATGCAAGTCCTGCTTCAAGACCCCCAGTGATGGACAGCTCCCTCCCTCCCTCCCAAGGCAGCCCATCCCACTAGCTCTCTATTCAGGATGCCTGCTTCATCTGCAATAGCAGCTCTTAGCTGTCATTCTAGAAGATAAACTATCTTCAGTCTTGGGACTCTTTCAGTTCTAAAAGGGACCAGAAATCCCTGGTGGAAAACAGGATATATCAGCTTTTGCATTCCTGAATTCCCTGTATGTGGACAAGCAGCAGCTAGCCAAATTCAGCATTCAGAATTCAGTGCAACAAGATGCTTTGTGGTTGATTTATGAGCTCCGGCCATAGGAGGTCAATTCCAAATCCCAAGTGGTGGCGACTGCAAGATGATGTCTTACTGGAAACAAAGGCCCAAAAGAACTGTATTTTTTTTTCTCCTTCCTGATTCCTAGGGCAATTTAAAAATGGAAGTTGCAAAATATTCTGAAAATGATTCTGGTACCCAGTCTCAGAAATGGGAGAGAAAGATGCTAAATAAATGTATTTTTTTAACAATATACTGGAGATGGACTTAGTTTTTTTTTCCTCTAGATCATGACCACAACCTGGTGGTTGAAATATTTTGTGCTACCCACACAAGCCTCTCCTCTCTCTCTCTGGGCCCTGACCCATAGACCATTCATCCACCTCCACTCCCATGCTCCCCAGTGAGAAAGCAATAACTCAGCTCTTCACTCTCTAACTCAGGGCTGGCTGCCTTGCTATGCTGAACAAGAGCCTCAGGCCTCTGCCAGTATATAGGGCCAGACCCAGAAATCAAACCTGATTTTCCTTACACAGCAGCCACGCCACTCGCTAACGACAGGTCCAGCGGGCTTGTGTTCTTTCCATTTTAATTATGAAGCAAGAGTGTAATGAGACTGTGTGGCAGGAAACTGCTGTGGAACTTGACAAGGTATTTTATCAACATATTATTATGTCCAAACGTAGGCGAGTGTGGCAGATGATGTATGGCTTCAGATCTGGCCAAGATCTACAGGGAGCCCTGCTGTTCCTCTACCCATGGGAGTGCCCTCTGGGAGCAATGTTTAACTTCTCTGTGAGTGGAATTCCCAGGGTCCAGGAATAGAGTTTAAAAGGCATTTAAAGAAAAGGTCTGGGCCCAATGTAAAAACTGATAAACTCATTCCTTGGTGGTGGTGGTGGTAGTAGTAGTAGTAGTAGTAGTAGTAGTAGTAGTAGTAGTAGTAGTAGTAGTAGCCGTGGCTAACATTTACACAGAACCGACTATGAACCAGGCACTGTGCAAAGTACTCCACAATATTGTCTTATTTGATCCTCCCAACAACCTTGGGAAGTGGATACAATTATCATCTTCATTTTACAGATGAAGAAACTGAGGCAAAAAGAGATTAATGGGCTTGCTCAGAGTAAGTATTTGAGGCTAGATTTGAATTTGTGTCTTGCTGACTTCAGGTCTAGTGTCTATCCACCATGGTGAATATTGAAATCCAAAATTTCAACAAAAACATTTCTTAAATATCAACTGTGATGAGCATTAAACTGGATCATAAGGAAAATACTAAGGCTAGAGGAGAGAGGACCACAAATTATAGTTTTCTAATCCCTAGATTAGAGCACAGAGTATAAGCATGAAAGGCAGTAATATATGCAGGTAGCTAGGTGATACCATAGTGGATTAAGTGCTGGGTCTAGAGACAGGAAGACTTTCTTCCTGAATTCAAATCTGGTCCCATTTATTACTAGCTATATCACCCTGGACAAGTCACTTGACCCTGTTTAACTCAATTCCTCAGTTTAAAATGAGCTGGAAAAGGAAACTAGCAAACCATCCCAGCATCTTTGCAGATAAAAATCCAATGATGGGTCAGATATGATTAGAAAAATGACTAAACAATAACAAAAATATGAGGCAAAGCTGGAAAAGTAGGGAGGCTTCAGATTGTGAATGGCTTTGAGTGACTGGCAAAGAAGCCTGAATTTTACCTAGTAAGCAGTAGGAAACCTCTGCAGAGAGACCTACACAAAGAGAAATCTGGGAGCCATGAATTGGGCAAGGGAAGAGTGCTAGAGTGGAAGAGTTAAGAAGCCCCTCTAGCAGATCATCATAATAATCTAGGTGGGAAAACAGTGATAGTATGACAAATATACAGATGTGAAGATTTTTTGTTATTGTTCAGTCATTTCAGTCATGTCTGACTCTTCTTCATCATCCCATTTGGGGTTTTCCTGGCAAAAGATACTAGACTGATTCACCTGTTTCCTTTTCTAGCTCATTTTATAGAGGAGGAAACTAAGATAAACAGTTTTAAGTGACTTACCTAGGTTCATATAGCTAGTAAGTGTCTGAGGCCAGGTTTGAACTCAGGAAGATAAGTCTTTCTGATTTTAGTCCCAAAATTCTATCCACCACACCACCTAGCTGCTCTGAAGATTTTACAAAATTGGCTAAATAGAAGATGGTAATCAGTGATGGCTTCTATCTCCACAATATCTCTGGAGTCCCCTCTCACACATTCTCTCTCTCTCTCTCTCTCTCTCTCTCTCTCTCTCTCTCTCTCTCTCTCTCTCTCTCTCTCTCTCTCTCTCTCTCTCTCTCTCTCTCTCTCTTCATATAACCCCTATTCTATTCAGGTCCATATCTCTTCTTTCTTGGATTATCACATTATTCCTAACTGCTGCTCTGCTTCAAGTTTCTCTTCTTCCCTTCCCTCTAATATTCTGTACCATTCTTTCCCCACAGAGTTTCCAAAGTGATTTCCTAAAATATAGGTCCAGTGATATCACTACCCTATTCCATGAATTCCAGTGACTCTCTAGTACCCCTAGAATCAAATACAAATCTCCCTACTTAGCATCTAAAGTTTTTCACAAGTTGGACCCTTCCTACTTTTCTAGTCTACTCATAGATTGCTTCTTTCCATGTTCTTTGTGATATAGTCATATTGTCCTACTTGCTGCCCCTCTCACACACTGACTATTCTGCATAACTAAAATGTTGTCTCCTCACTTCTGTTTCCCAGAAGCCCTAGTTCTTTCAAAATTCAGCTCCAGTGCCACCTACTATGTGAGGACTTTCCTGGTACTCTAAGCTGCTAGTGCCTTCTCCTCCAAGGTTGCCTCCAAGGATGTGTATAGTATCTTGTGCATATCTGACTGTACTCTGCATCTGCCTTTCTGTCTGGTTTCAACTCCCAGGAACAAAATATTCATCCCAGATTAATCTCATCAGCATGCTGCCCTCAACTTCACTCTCAGACTGGTGACCTGGAGGGTAGAGTACCAAACCTTTCCTAACGTTTTCCTTTATATAAAGAGGGCAGAAACTGGATTATTTGTCTCATTCCATTTGGCATCTACTACTTTGCCTGGTTTCAACTCCATGGAACAAGATGCCCCTCTAGGAAAATAAAAAAGATACCCTTTCTATGGGTATCTCCCAGGATGTGTTCCCCATTTCTGTCTTCTTTTTTGCTTCCTCCTTCCTTTAGACTGGAAGCTCCTTAAGGTCAGAGATTGTTTTTCTTTTTATTAATTGTATCCACAGAACTTAGCGCAGTGCCTGGCACAGAGTATATATTAAATGTTTACAAGATTGAATATGTATACAGACCTGTTGTTTCCTTTATTAGAATGTAAACTCCTTGAAAGTAGACACTTTCTTTTTATTATTTGTATCCACAGAACTTAGTACAATGCCTAATAAATGTTTATTGGAATGGATGTTCTTGTACTCTACATGTACTTGTTTGCTTTATTGGAGTGTAAACTCCTTTAGGGAAAGGTCTTTTTTTTTCTTTTGTATTTCTAGCTTGAGCTCTTAGCCAGATTCCTAGCATACAGCAGGCATTTGATGAATGCTTTTTTGGATTGAGTGAACTAGAAGAAACATTTCAAAGATAATCCCAAGATTTCACACATGAGAGACAGGTTAATCAAAATAGCTTGTATTAAAACAGTCCTGTTAGGCTTGCAAAATGCTTTTTATATACATTAACTCATTTCATCCCTATAACTTCCTTGTAAAGTAGGTACTGTTATCATTTAGAGATGAGAAAAACTAAAGTCAGAGATGGTAAAGGATTTGAGCCAGGGTCACAGAGCTGGCAAGTATCTGAGACGGAATTTGAAAATTTGAACCCAGGTCTTTCTGAATCTAAATCCAGGATTCTTCTCTAGCACCATGATTCCTTTGGTAGTACCGCAGACCCAAGTAGTCAAGTCAGGATGAGGAACAGGGTGAAAGGCAAAAGATAAATTCTCTTTAAAGTATGTTGATTTTAAGGTGATGATGGATCATCCAGGTAGAAGTGTCCTAGAGGCAGTTAGAGATGGGCCTCTGGACCAGAGAAAAGATGCAAGAGCTAATTATGCAGAATGGGAGTTCACTACAAAAAGTAGTCATTGAAGCTCTGGCATTGAACGTCCTTGTCAAGGGCAAGAATGTGGAGAGAGTCAAGAAGGGGCATAGGGACAGATATGGACAGCACACTTAAAGGAGTGCATGGATCTAGTATGCTTCAGGAGAGAAAGCCTTGGATAGCTGGGTTCATCACAAGGGTGACCTTGGTCATTTATTCCACTTGTCCTCTCAAAGCTTCAGTTTCTGTTCTGTAAAATGATAGAGCTGGTTGATACTGGCTTTAATGTTCTATTATTCTGCTCTATCCTCTGAAAGCTTATATTAAGGTCCCTTACCTGTAAAGTTGGAGTTGGGGTGTATGTGACATTAAGACCTAGAAAGAAAATTCTGAGAGCTGGAGGTGTCTAAGTCCTGAGGATATTTAGAAATACAGCCCTGCCTCAGGCTGGAAAGGCACAGGTACCATTTTGCATACACCCATCTAAATCCCAGCAATGCAGTGGATATAAATTCAAAGACTGGCTTAGAAAAGAGAGGTAAGAAATGCCACAAAATGAAAGTGAACTGTAAATTTGAGGGAAGCAAGGTGAGTTCCTGAAGGTAAATGACTCCTTCAGTTCTAGTGAGCATAGATCAGAACTCTCTCTCTCTCTCTCCCTCTCCTCTTATGTATTTCTCTTTGTGTCTTTCTCTCTCCCTCTTCCTTTCTCCCTCTTTCCCTTTCTCTCCTCTTCTCTTTCTCTCTGTGTGTAGCCCTCTCTTTCTCCCCCCCTTTCTCTTTCCCTCCTTTGCTCTTTCCCTTTATGTCTATGTCTTCTCATATCCTTCTCTGTGTCTTTCTCTCTCTCCCTATCCCTCCCTCTCTTTCTCTAATTATCCTTCCTCTTCTCCCTATCTCTCTCTGCCTCCTCCCTTTCTTCCTTCGCTCCTTCTCTTTCTACATCTTCCCTCTTCTTCTATGTCTTTCTCTCTCTCCCTTTCTCTCTCCTCTTTATCCCTCCCTCTCCTCTCTCTAGGTCTCTGTTTTTAACACATCAATAACAAGTAAAACAGAGAGGCCAAAAATGCTTTCTTGCTCTTTAGCAAAAGGAAAGTTATCATTTGCATTTGTGAGTGAGGAAGATTTGAACAGTTTTTGCCCATTCAAAAAAAGGTTGGGTTTTTTTTTTCTTTTTGTCATTTTGTGAACTCTAGTGCCCAAGTAGAATGAAGTTACACTTTTAAAAAATTATCCTTGCAAGCAATGACAAAAGGGATGCTTTTATTGAATTCTCTTCCCGCCCCATCTCCACATTTACTTTGCATATCCTATGGGGTTTGTTTAAACTGTATTTATATTTATTTTAACTCTTGAAGGATTAAGGTGGTCAGACATCATTTTTCACTGACATCAAAAATAAAGAATTGCCATAGACTCGGGGGAATCGAGGGAGAGGTGATGGCTAGAGAGACAGGATCCTCCAAGATGATCCAGTATGTCACAACAGCCCATGAGAGCTAAATTCTGGATTTCTAATCCTCCCCCTGGTCACTAGGGCACTGAGGAAGAGAACGGTTAAAAAGCCCTCTCCGTCACTGGTAAACCAGGAAGATGGATTCTGAGCCCCAGCCTTTCCTCCCTCTTCCAGGGAGTGAGTGAAGAATAAATTCAGAGCCCTCCCCACTCTGGCCATTTAAAGGTAATTACTGGAGATGGGGGTGGTTAAGTCCTGGGGCAACAGATGAGGCTGGTGTTCAGAGAGCTAGGCGAGCTGCAGGCCTGGGAGTGAGTACCCACAGATAACCCTGCAAATATCTGTATAAATCATAGCAATGCAGAGGGAATAAATCCACAGCTCCTGGAAGTGAAGAATGGCTGAAGATCAGTGAGTCTTTTCAAAACAAATCCAAGTGCTAGGACTTCTGCTATCCCAGCACTACTGTAGGGCCTCTCAACAGTACTCAGAGGTCTGGGCTGTGCCTCTTCAACCTTCTGAGGCCCCGCTCATAATAAAAATAATGAAGGCAGATTAAAATAAAATATGGCACCCCAAAAAAGAGACTATTGTGATTGTTACTCTTAAAGTCAATGCTATTCTAGACTTTCTGTGCAGATGCTATAACGAGGGGCAGAGGGGAGGGGAATCTTGCTTTTCTGGAGGGCTATAGTTTATTGTAACCTTGGAAAAGCCTTGCAAAAGCAGTCTATGATCCAACTTGGATTGCTCTCTACCTGCTAAACTGGGGAGCTTCTTGGGGTTTGTTTGGCTCCTCCCAAGAAGTAAGGCCATCCACAGGGAGTGAGGGGCAATGTAAATCACATAATGGGCCCTTCTCCCCTCACAGCATGTTTATTCCAGTGAAGTCTGGTTCTTCTATTAACATCCTCCTCTGAGCCCTCTTCATAGCATGAGGGTGACCCCGGGTCCTTGAAGGCTATGTCAGTTGAAAACAAGCCCTGGCGGAGCCTAGCAAGCTGGAAAGGTTTTGAGAACAGACTCAATGACAGACTTTATTCATGTCTGCCATCTAAGGACCAGCTGTCACTAAATGTCACCCACAGTCACACATGCCCTGTGCTCTAAGTCCCCTTGTGCCCTCTTGGGCAGTTTCCAAAATAGAACTAGACAAACTCATAAAATGATTCAGATAAGAGGTAGGAGACTCGGTCTGAAGCACAGATGCATATCACTAGTTTTTGTTACTGATGCTGAGGGAGGGTCTGTGCATATGGGGATGGGGGGGTGGGGCAGAGGAAGACCTCACTGGGACTCAGACTCCCCCATGTAGTCCTTCTGTCCCATACAATTCGCTGAATCCTCTCCTCTCTCTTTGTAAGCTCCTCACCAACATTCTTCCAGTCACTCAGACTCTTCCACCTTATTCTAACACAATAATAGTTCTCCCTCCATATTCATTTCTGACTACCAAGTCATCCAATACTAGACCTGAGACAGTCTTGATCACCCTAAACGAATACAAGAAAGGAGAAATGATTTTGTCCCTCCCCCTACTAACCTTAAATACACAGATATACAGACTTCCATTGTTAGTAGCCCCAATGTCTGATACCAAGAGAGAGGTTGATTGGTGGAGGAGGAGGGGTTGGCAATAGCAGTTCATATTAACTATCTAATAAACCAAGGATCCTTAATAAGGAATCTATGGAGAGATTTCAGGGTATCTATGAACTTGGGTGGGAAAAAAATTACATCCGTATTCAATATAACTGGTTTTTTTTGTAATCCTATATATATACATATATTTGCATTTAAAAACCTTATTCTGAGAAGGGGTCAATAGGTTTCACCAGCTGCCAAAGGAGTTCATTACACAAGAAAGAGTTATGAAGCTGTAGACTAAGGTATGGAAGTGTTTTCACCCTCCTTCATGGCAAGAATAGCAGCACAAATGAAATCACAAATCTTTTGAAGAATAATAGCTCATATTTATGTAAAATGTTCAGATTTAAACAGCTCTTTTTTCCTGACATTTCTGTAAGCTTTATGATTCCTATTTCAAAGATGAAAAACAAGATCAGAAAGATGAAGGACTTTGCTAGGGTCACACAAGGTAGCAGTGTCAATAATGGCTAATGGTCTACCAACATTCACCTTCAGTCACCATACCATACACTCTAGCTACTCAGACTCAAGTAGTTCTGTCTCCATTTTGCCATCCCCTAGGGATGGTGTCTCAAAAATCTCACTTCTAAAAGGAAATAAAGAGACACATGAAGAAAAATAAAGAGTAAATGAAAATAAAAATCCAATTATTTCCTGGAATCTGCAAATCCTATCCCAACACCCTAATTTCTAAAACTAATTGAGATTGAATCAGTTTGTTGTAGCTCTTGTATTATTTAGGGATCTTTTTAAAGCAGCAGTTTAAAGCAGGTAACCAGGAACAGCCAGTAAACAAATGTAAATGGTGGTATCAGAGGCACCTAACAATAAAACTGGGTCTCCAATGCCCTACTCCTATATCCTGGCCAGACTTCTTGTTCCGTCTCTCATTTTATTCTCCACAGTTCCTAATGCTCTATTGAGAATGGTAAAAGACAACTTTAAAAGGGCTTTAAAAGTTTGCACAGTTTTCTACAAACATCCCAATTTAGCCACCTAACAACTTCAAAGGGAGACAACATAGATATGTAACTTCTTTTTACAGAAGGGGAAATCAAGGCTTACAGAAGTTTAAATGACTTGTTTATGGTCACAGATCTTGTAAGGAAGAGAGGTGAGATTCAAACCCATTGCCTATGTACCACTCTGATGTGGGCTGATAGTGGGCAGTAAGGAGTAGTAATAAGGAACAGGACACTCATACTCTGAAATCTTGCATTTCTCACTAGTTAGCACTAGTTAAACATAAACTGCAGCACCAGTATTTTCAACATTACTCAAGCATGAATTATAGATTGTTCAATTATCCACTCTGTGTACTAGATCAGTAATGTTCTGTTCTAGGCATCAGCTTTGCACCCATTCTATTTTATTAATTGCTTATATTTTTCTTGGAAATAATTAATTACCTAGAGCAGTCCTCCAGTGTACTGTATCCCCTCCCCTTGCTCCCAATTTGGAAGGGCATCAAGACCTTTCCCTGACAAATGATGACAAGGTGAACAATGGAGGAACATGGAACCTGTGCATGGAGACCCCCACTCTTGCACATGCTCTTTATTCACTATGGCAACAAACCCCAAAACATACCTCCACCTAAGTTTGGAAAGGGGGATGCTAAGTGACCAGATCCCCAAAAATATGCCAACCCTGATCTACAGGGCGTAAAAGCTGCCACTCCTTGGTGGGAGCCATCACTCTACAATGGAAGCTGCTACTCTACAGGGGTAGCTTTACTCCTTGGAGGATGCTGCCTCCCTAAAGTGGAGCTATTGCTATCTACTATCAGCTCCAAAGAGGCTACTCTACTAGCCCCCAGGTTTATCCATCAGCCCTAGAGCTACCTGATTAGCCCCTAGACTATTCCACCAGCTATTATACCACCATAAACCACTTCTTCTTCAAATAAAATTCTTTTCTTACTTCTGGACTGAATGAAGTTTGAGTCTCCCATTGTTGGGGCTAGACCCTGCCACAGACTTGGGTGTGTTTCTTCCACATCAACTCCAAACTGTCTTTCTGAGATGAGAACAAAGAGCACACTGCTTTAAGACCTGCCCTCTCCTTCTACTATTAGGTAGTCTCACTCACCCTCACAATCCTGAAAACTTCAAAGACCTCCTAACTAAGCCTGTAGACTATAAACTGGTTCCTCCAGCTAATCTGCCTCTTCCATGAAGCCAAGGGGATTGGAGGAAGGGGGAGCAGTTTGGATTCTAATGGCCTGTTGGTAGCACCACAAGGTTTTTCCTCTTATCCAAACCTCCTGGGAAGACCCAAAGGCTAGTGGAAATGAAATGTCCCAGTTTGAAGAGGGCCATTTGCTTCTAATGGTCAAGGCAAACATAACCCTGTAATTGCTTCCTGCTTAAATAAAGGTCACATGGGTTGCCTCTGCTGGGCATTTTTTTTTAACCTCTACTCCATCTGTTTAATCACACACCTTTTATGGCAGAGAGAAAAAATATTGCATGGCACTTAATACCTCTTTCCCCCCTTCCTTTTAAGAAAAGCTTTCTAATAACCATAGCAGGGGGAAAAATGTTCTCTTTAGCTAAGTCACCAAGTAATGGGGCCAGATGGGATCACTCCGATTGGGATTCCTTTAAAACCTCTGCAAGTCATTTATTTATACTCAATTAGTCTAAATGCAAACACTGTACCAGTGGCCTGAGGTTGTTACCTTATTGGCAGGTGCCACCAATAGCCCCGTCTATATTCATTTAGTGACTATTCCTGGTCACCAGCTAAGAGACCTTTAGACTTGCTACTTATACAAAAAAAATCCCTAGATTTATAACAGATGCAAAGGGCATAGAGAAGTGATCCCCTAATGGATTCATCCCAATCACCACATCCTTCACTGGCGACCCTCTGACCTCTTTCAAGGAACACCTGTAGCTATTACTCAAGGCATTCAGCAGGAGAGGGAAATAGTCTCAAGTTCAAAGTTAGCCCTATATTTTTGTTCCCTTTACAGAAAAAGCTGCTCTACATCTTGGCCCTATTCACTGCATGAATGTTAGAATAATTGACCACTAAACCAATAGCTAAATATAAAATATGGGAACAAAACAATGGGGCTATATAAAGTGTGGGTACGCTATCCTACAATCTACAAATAGCATATGACCTTAGAAAGCAAAGCATTCAAAGGGATGGATAATTTTCTGTTTTCCCCACTTCCACTCTACCTTTCGGAGGTGTAGAAAAGCCATGGAGTATAATAGAAAGAGCTTTAAATTTGAAGGCAGAGAAAGTGGTTTTTGAGTCCAGTACTGTTTTCTGCTACCAAGTGACCTTGAAGAATTAACTTCTTTCTCAGGCTCTTTTCTATATGAGTAAAATATAGGGTTTGTTCACTTAAGGTTCCTTGAGGTATAACTCCTTTTAGCCTGTGGTTACCTCTAGAATAGCTTTTCCAGAGACTATGGAGGTTTTCCAGTGTAAGAAAATGGGCACACAGAATGTATAAGGACAACTCAGGTGATGATTTTTCCCAGAAATTCCTTGTAAAGCAAACTATAGCTAAACTGACTATTTCTCAGTTTCTTGGGAATTGTCCTTTTAAAAAAAAAAGATTTCAAAGACAAATATTCAGAGCAGAAAGCTGGCCTTTGTGAGATTTTATGCTCCATCCCACTTTGACCAATGGAGTGACTGACTCATGAATGAAAAAACTCGGTGATAAATTAAAGGGTTGGAAAGTAAGAACTATGAGAAATGGTTACAGGAATTATGACTCTTGGGCTGAGGGAAGAAAAGATTGAGGAATGAATTGATAATCACCCTCAAGTAGAGAAAGGTTCACACACAGAGGATGGTGACCAGCTGTTGTATATCTCTACTAAAGAAAGAACAAGAGGAAATGGGTTCAAACTACAACATAAGGGGCTTAGGACATAAGAAAGAATTTCCTGATTTTGAGAAATGTTAAACATTAGAATGAGTTACTCATGGGGGCTGTGGAATCTCCTTCTCTTGAGATTTTAAAAAACAGGACAGTTTCTTAGCTGTCTTGAATAATTTAAACCAACCAGATGACCTTTTGATATACTTGTTTCAGTGTTATGGCTAGTTAAAAATAGTTTTGAAAGACAAAAGAAATTTTAACTCATTTTGCATCTTTCATCTCCCACTTCATTGTCAGTTTCCTTGTAATCTTCTTGAGGGCAGGGACTATTTCATGTGTATCTTTGTATTTCCAATCTCTAGCAGAGTTCCTGGCACTGAAGAGATATTTAATTAATGTTGATTCATTCATCAATTTATTTGATATCAGTATATACAAAGGTAGAACACAAAATGCACAAGAGCATAAGAAGTTTAGTCTAGTAGGGGATATGATGTGAGATAGAGACAGAGTTGAAAGAATTAAGTGACAAGATGAAATATCTCTTCCAACTGGAATCTCAAGGAAGACTTCATGTAGAAATCTATGAAAAGTTTCCATTTTTAGGGCCCTCAATATAAAGGCCATTTCAGTGTCTTTATACATATGTATGGTCTTTCTAAATAAATAATACATGCCTGGAGCCAGCTAGATGGCTCAGTAGGTAGAGATAGGAAGTCTTGGGTTCAGATTTGGTCTCAGACACCTTCTAGCTGTGTGACACTGGGCAAGTTATTTAATCCTAATTGCCTAAATCTTTCCACTCTTCTGCCTTGGACCCGAAACTGAGTATCAACTCTAAGACAGAAGATAAATTTTTTTTTAAAAAACAACAATACATACCTCTTCATTATATCAATACCCCATCCCTCACTCATTGGGGAAAATGATCAGAACAACAGAAACAAGTCAAATATAGGTTAAAAACAAGTAGACCAAAATATAAAGATATAGTCAATCATTATATATCCCAGAACTCCCCAAATGCACATCTTTTAAAAAGCAAATAATTTGGTTTTAGAACAGTATGAAACCTTTCTTCAACCTTGGATCTACTGTAGCTACAATAAAATTAAAGTTATCATCATTTGGCCTAGAAACAATATGAAAAAGTAGATTGGGAACCAGCCTTGGAGTCAAGAAAATGCTGATTCAAGCCCTGCTTTTGGAACTGTGTGACCATGGTTAAGTCATTTAATTTCACAGTGACCAAGCCAGCTCTCTAAAAATATAAATTACAGGAAAGTTGCCTATTAGCATCTGTGTGAATGGAAGGAATTTCCACACCAGGATGTGTGAAAGGATGACATCAAAGGACCAATTTTAAAAAGAAAAATTATCTGGGCACCCTGTCACAAATCCAACCAACCTTCAAGCAGGTGGTTTTCCATCTATGGGCCACAGACATCTCAGAGCAAAGATGTTATGGCAAGGTTATGAGGGCCAGACCTCTGTGAAGAGAACTAAGGCATTATTCCAATTCTCTCCATTCTTTACCTAGGTGGATTGACCTGAAACTCAAGTGTGTTTGTCTCTTGTAATTAAATATTTGTCCACCTATTGGGCAAGACTTCTCAGACTTCCACATAATTGACCACATCAACAAACAAACCAACAAGAATCACATGATTATATCAATAGATGCCGGAAAAGCCTTTGATAAAATACAACACCCATTCCTATTAAAAACACTAGAAAGCATAGGAATAGAAGGGTCATTCCTAAAAATAATAAACAGTATATATCTAAAACCATCAGCTAATATCATCTGCAATGGGGATAAACTAGATGCATTCCCAATAAGATCAGGAGTGAAACGAGGATGTCCATTATCACCTCTACTATTTGACATTGTACTAGAAACACTAGCAGTAGCAATTAGAGAAGAAAAAGAAATTGAAGGCATCAAAATAGGCAAGGAGGAGACCAAGTTATCACTCTTTGCAGATGACATGATGGTCTACTTAAAGAATCCTAGAGATTCAACCAAAAAGCTAATTGAAATAATCAACAACTGTAGCAAAGTTGCAGGATACAAAATAAACCCACCTAAGTCATCAGCTTTTTCTATATATCTCCAACACAGCTCAGCAGCAAAAACTAGAAAGAGAAATCCCATTCAAAATCACCTTAGACAAAATAAAATACCTAGGAATCTATCTCCCGAGACAAACACAGGAACTATATGAACACAACTACAAAACACTCTCCACACAACTAAAACTAGACTGGAACAATTGGAAAAACATTAACTGCTCATGGATAGGACGAGCCAATATAATAAAAATGACCATCCTACCCAAACTTATTTATCTATTTAGTGCCATACCCATTGAACTCCCAAAATATTTCTTTACTGATTTAGAAAAAAAACATAACAAAAATCATTTGGAATAACAAAAGATCAAGGATATCCAGGGAAATAATGAAAAAAAAAAAACCCATTTGATGGGGGCCTTGCAGTCCCAGACCTCAAACTATATTACAAAGCAGCAGTCATCAAAACAATTTGGTACTGGCTAAGAAACAGAAAGGAAGATCACTGGAATAGACTGGGGGAAAGCGACCTCAGCAAGACAGTATACGATAAACCCAAAGATCCCAGCTTTTGGGACAAAAATCCACTATTCGATAAAAACTGCTGGGAAAATTGGAAGAGAGTATGGGAGAGATTAGGAATAAATCAACACCTCACACCCTACACCAAGATAAATTCAAAATGGGTGAATGACTTAAACATAAAGAAGGAAACCATAAGTAAATTGGGTAAACACAGAATAGTATACATGTCAGACCTTTGGGAGGGGAAAGGCTTTAAAACCAAGCAAGACATAGAAAGAATCACAAAATGTAAAATAAATAATTTTGACTACATCAAATTAAAAAGCTTTTGTACAAACAAAACCAATGTAACTAAAATCAGAAGGGAAACAACAAATTGGGAAAAAATCTTCATAGAAACCTCTGACAAAGGTTTAATTACTCAAATTTATAAAGAGCTAAATCAATTGTACAAAAAATCAAGCCATTCTCCAATTGATAAATGGGCAAGGGACATGGATAGGCAGTTCTCAGATAAAGAAATCAAAACTATTAACAAGCACATGAAGAAGTGTTCTAAATCTCTTATAATCAGAGAGATGCAAATTAAAACAACTCTGAGGTATCACCTCACACCAAGTAGACTGGCTAGCATGATAGCAAAGGAAAGTAATGAATGCTGGAGGGGTTGTGGCAAAGTAGGGACATTAATTCATTGCTGGTGGAGTTGTGAACTGATCCAACCATTCTGGAGGGCAATTTGGAACTATGCCCAAAGGGCGACAAAAGAATATCTACCCTTTGATCCAGCCATAGCACTGCTGGGTCTGTACCCCAAAGAGATAATGGACAAAAAGACTTGTACAAAAATATTCATAGCTGCGCTCTTTGTGGTGGCCAAAAATTGGAAAGCGAGGAGATGCCCATCAATTGGGGAATGGCTGAACAAATTGTGGTATATGTTGGTGATGGAATATTATTGTGCAAAAAGGAATAATAAAGTGGAGGAATTCCATGGAGACTGGAACTGCCTCCAGGAAGTGATGCAGAGTGAGAGGAGCAGAACCAGGAGAACATTGTACACAGAGACTAATACACTGTGGTATAATCGAATGTAATGGACTTCTCCATTGGTGATGGTGTAATGTCCCAGAACAATCTGCAGGGATCTAGGAGAAAAAACACTATTCATAAGCAAAGGATAAACTATGGGAGTGGAAACACCGAGGAAAAGCAACTGCCTGACTACAGCGGTTGAGGGGACATGACAGAGGAGAGACTCTAAACGAAACTCTAATGCAAATATTGACAACATAGAAATGGGTTCGAATCAAGAACACATGTGGCACCCAGTGGAATCATGTGTCGGCTATGGGGGGTGGGAGGGAGGAAAAGAAAATGATCTTTGTCTTTAATGAATAATGCTTGGAAATTATCAAATAAAATATTATTTAAAAAAATAAAAATAGAATGTTAGGACAAAAAAAAAGACTTCTCAGACTTACCAACCCAAAGTACAAATTCTTCAAAGTGGGCTTCTTTTACCTAGAGGTCATCTTTAGTAGAAGACTGAAGGAAGTTCTACTGGCTTTCTGCATTTCTGCTTCTTGATGGCAACTATTTACCTGAACCCTTTGGTTCCCACTCCATTTTATCGGAGGAATCTCCTCCAATAACCTAAGGAGTCATAAATCCATATGTTTAATGAGCATTTTTTGTTTTGATTTTGAATAATAAAACAACCATTTTCATAAGATCGATCCCTTCCAGTTCTATGACCCTATATGGGCACACTTCAAATTTTTATATTAAAACAAAACAAAAAAATTCTTTCTACAAAATGCTAAAGCTCACTTAAGCTATTAAAGTGATGTGGTCATTTGCTTTCAGATTGAATGGTGACTATAACTCTATGTGCATAAACGAGGTCAAAGATCTCATACAAAGTCTATTAGTAAGTCCTTTGCGTGCTGCGCAAACATCCTTTGTTCTTTGGTTAGTGATTATATCCATTATATGAAGAACCACTGTTCTTAATCTATTACTATTCACTTCAAGTCTAGCTTTACCTACCCAAAGTCTTTGCTTCAAATGATCAATTCTATTTGGAATAGCTGCAAATGAGCTTGCTCTCTTTGTCATTGTAATTTTCCAGTTGCTAATAGGTTGCTTAGTCTCTTCTCCTTCAAAATGCTCTCTGGAACAGAGCAGGAAAGAAAAAAGGACAGAAAGGTACAATTATTGAACCTAATGAAACATCCCACCAATAAAAAATAGGGAATTCAAGTCCCCCAGTCCAGTATTCTGTCTTTGAATTATGTACATTAAAATATATTCTCCTGGGGGCAGCTGAGTGGCTCAGTGGATTGAGAGCCAGGCCTAGAGACGGGAGGTCCTAGGTTCAAATCTGGCCTCAGACACTTCCCAGCTGTGTGACCCTGGGCAAGTCACTTAACCCCCACTGCCTAGCCCTTACCACTCTTCTGCCTTGGAGCCAATACATAGTATTGACTCCAAGACGGAAGGTAAGGGTTTAAAAAAAAATATATATATATATATATATATATATATTCTCCCAAACTAGGTTTAAGTATAGGCTTTTATTCTGTGATCCCTCCTCATTAATTGTTCATTTTTTTTAAAAAGATGCTGTTAAACAACCACAAAAGTGAATGTTATTCACAAAATTATGAATAATAATCATGGCTCAAAAGGAAAGATAAGATAAGGCAATTCTACACCATGTCATATAGAGGTGGGGGAAGTCCACAAGAATTATACATTGCACATGCTCTCTTACTTTTTCAACCTATTGATCAGTTATGCTGAATTTTTTTCTTTTTTTCCTTTTTTTGTCTTTAATGAAATACTTTTTAAAAAATGTTGAGATAGATCACTGGAATGAGAAGAATGAGGGATTCTGGGAGAAATTATGGTGATATAAAAATAATGACATTAATAAAAACTTATTTTTTAAACAAGATGTCATTTGAATAAACAAAGTATTTGCAGACAAAATGACTTGCAACGTTATTCCCATTTAAACTACTTTAAAACTTGAAAGTTAAATCAAAATCAGAACAGAAAATCACAAGTTTTAGAGTTGAATGGAGTGTTATCAGCCATCCAGTCAAAACTGATGTCAAAAAAGAATCTCATTTACAACATACTCAACAAGTTTTTGCTTGGGGACCTCCACTGATAGGGAATTCTCCATCTTTTGAAGCAACCCCTTCAACTTTGAGTTAGCACTAATTGCAATAAAGTTTTTCCTGACATCAAGATATAATTTGCTTCTTTGCAGTTCCCACCCTGTCCTGTCCTCTGAAGCCAAACAGAACAAGTTCTATCCCTCTTCCACAAGACAATCTTTCAAACATTTTTTGAGTAGAGAAACCAGGATGAATTGTTTCAATGCAATTTGATAAACATTAAATGAACACTTTTTAAGGTACTGTTCTGGACCCAGAGATAAAAATACAAAGGAGAAATAGTGCTGGCCTTCAAAGAACTTACATTCCCTTTTATATTATTTGTTGGGATTTAGGGGAAGAGGGCAATTTAGGGTCATGGGATTCTTTTTTTTTTTTTTTTTTTTTGGTGGGGAAAGGGAAGTTGGTTTTATACTTTAAGAACCAAGTCAGGACTGAATAGGAAATTTTGAAATCCCAAAGTAAGTTGTTCTTGCAGCACCTCTGGCCCATAGACAAGAAGGATGTTTAGGGAATATTCCTTTGAAGCAAGTCTGTACTTGGATTACTTCCTAATCATTTGACAGACTCCGGGGCTTCCAACTAGCATCTCAAACTCCTGGGCAAACATCTGAGCTCTAAACCACTTGGCCCCATGCATGCTACATTTGGACCAGGTTAGACAGGCCATCATGCTGTTCCAACTATTCCCATCTGATTCCCTAGCAGAACAGGCATGAACCACATAGTTTAGGAAAAGTTGTTTGAAACCCCCAAACAGTTTAGTTTGGGGTTTTAATGAAAACTGCACAAGTTATTACAGGCTGAGAACATTCACTTGTCTAACAGGATGTCAGAAGGGACCATGGAGAGTCCTTAGAGGTTCAGCCTTTTCTCCTCTTTCACAATGAGGTCTCTTTAATTTGGTGAGTGGCTGACTAATTGGGAAAGTGTTGATTAAGAAGATACATCACTACTTCAGAGCCCTTCCCCATGGGCCTAGAGTAAACAAAGAATTTAAGCTACACTTCTGCCTTTGCCTGTATTTTCCTCACCTTTGCTTCTTTCTCTCACCACTTGTCTCCCCAAACTCAGGCCCCACCCTCTCAGTTTCTCTCTCTTGGATGAGAAACTTTCTGGTGGCATCATTAGTTTGTTTTTCCTCTAAAAAGACAAGAGGGAGATCAAGAAGAAGAGAAATAAGATGAAATCAAGGAACAGAGAGACAGTAAAGGAAGGAAGAGAGGGAGAGAAAGGGAGAGGAAAACGGAAGAAAAAAGATGGGCAGAGGAAGGAGAGGGGAAAGACAGACAGACAGAGAGAAGAGAGAGAGACAGAGGGAGAGAGAGAGACACAGAGAGAGACAGAGAGAGAGAGAGAGAGAGAGAGAGAGAGAGAGAGAGAGAGAGAGAGAGAGAGAGAGAGAGAGAGAGAGAGAGAGAGAGAGAGAGAGAGAGAGAGAGAGAGAGAGAAGAGAGAGAGAGAGAGAGAGAGAGAGAGAGAGAGAAGGAGGAAGAGAGAAGGACAGGAAGAGAAAGAAAAGGAAGTTAGAAGAGAAGTTAGGAAAAACAACTCCTCACTAATAAATGGTGTAATCAGGGAGTCTTTACTCCTTTAATCAATCTCCATCTCTTACAATACCTAACTCATCATGATTAATGCTGCAGCATTCAAGTAAGGAAAGAAGTGCTTTTTTAAGCCCACATCTAAATGGGCGAGAACATACAACGGAAATGTATGTGCTAAGGTAGGTGCATTTCTTTAGAAAACAACAACAAATCTGAGACTGAGGCCTGCCAAAGATTTTCATTCCTGCCTTGGAATGTAGCTCCTTTTTTTTTTTTCGAGGGTCTGACTCCTGACAACATTTTTCCTCTGTTCCTGCTGGTCCCTTGGCAATTTCTTAGGTAAGGGGATTGAGCTGAAACAAATGCTGCTTCAGAGGGAATCCACATTCCAGATGAATTCCTGTTTTTTGACCCTTTCCAATTCACCTCCTCCCCTCCACTTTTCCATCCTAAGATGGAGTAAGGGCTTCCACTCTGTTCCATATTATTAGTAGTACCTGGCCTGGTGATGCCATTAACTGAGTCAAGTTCTAGGGAAAGAAGCAAATGATAACTTCTTGAGTCCCTTCCTCCCTTTGGTTTTTAATTTCAAATTTATACCTGGAGACAAGCCTATAAACTTATTTTCCCAGGCTTTTAGTTGCCAGAGTGGGCTGATGGAAGGAAATTACATTGATGAAACTGTTAGACAGTGATTAATATGAGTCATAACTCACTGGTATATAACAGCTTCAGCCTTCTCTTCTTCCCAAAGTGATGTCCAATTACTTGCTATTGATCAGCGATTGCTCTGCACCAAATGGAGTGGCAGCATCAATTCATTTCCTCAGATTGAGTTTCAACCAATAACAATTGATACTTGGCACAGGTTTCCCTAAGATGTTTCTCTGCCACTAGAGAGCTGATTAGCATGTTGGAAATTTGTAGGTTTGTGAAAAAGATGCCCCACCTACTCCCCCAAAGAACACATTTTGTTTATTAATTTCTTTACATATCTGGTAAAGAGGAAAACGGAGGGGAGAGGGAGAGGGAGGGAGAGAGGGAAAGAAGGAGAGAGAGAGAGAGGTGGAGTGGAGAGAGAGGAGAAGGAAAGTAGGTAGGTTATCACTTCCTCACCTAAATTATTATATATGATTAGCTCTTTGCCCTCCCCACCTCAACCTGTTGACATTCAATATTGCCCTGCCCATATTCTTTATTGATGATGATGTGAATAATTAAAGTCTTAACAACTATATGAAAAGCACATAAATTATCTTCACCAGGCAAGTAATGGTCCTGTGCTCAATCACTGCCTGTCAGCTAATTTAAGACTCCCAAATTCACTATCAAAACCTTTTACCTATTTTGACTTCCTGCAGAACTAACTCAAAACAACCTTGGTGACATTCCAAACTTGTCACCTCAAAGTGAACGGGCAGGCAGGCAAATGATGCTTTGGAAGAGATCTATTTTCTTCTTCCCCTACTACTGAGAACATTGACTTGTTGGTGCCTTCCCTTCCCCTCAGCTGTTGGTGTGATAAGAGCAGATGACAAGCTATTTGTTTTTTTTAAATCCCTCTCCTTTCCCTCCTGCTTCATTTTACTGTTCCCGCTGTGTCTAGAGTGTTTGGTTCCATGCTCACTTTTTAAAATCCCAAGTAGTTCCATCCAGAGCCACTAACCTCTCTTGCTAATGTCGTCAATCATGCACTTGGCGCATGGTACACTGCTAGACAAATTTAACAACATCTGCCACACAGTCTACAACTTCCTTTTGATGCCTCTCACTTTATTTTCACTTTCATCTCTGTTTGGGAGCAAGATTTATTTCAGCTCCTTTTCAGATGCCAGCATGCTGGTAACATGCCACCCTTCTACCTACAAGGGCAGTTTATCTTAGAAAAACTCAGGGTGGCAACAAGTTTTCTGGAGGAATTCTGGTTGCCAACCATCATGGTCAAAAACTAAAGCAGAAGACCTCTTTGTCTTCACACAGAACCACACCTGAAAAACCACACTTACACAGCGGAATAGAACAGCTGGCTAATTTGAAAAATCTCTGGGAAATTACTATGGGAGGGAAGAAGGAGATTACACATTTTCTTCATTTCTATTCCAAGGCTAGAATTCACGAAGAATATAATGCTAGCTAAAAGTCTCTTCTTTGTTACTCTGAACCATCTCCTCCTTCCCTACCTCCTAAAAGAATCCCGGATTTCAGTTTGTATCACTAATCATTCCCCCTACTTGAATCTACCATTCTATGTGATTGTGTCTTTCAGACACTGAGGCAATAACTTCATTCCTTTAGGATTTCAGAAGAAATCTTGGAATCAATAGCTAGGATTTCTTAAGGGGATTTTAAGGATCCTTCGTCCAGTTATGGAAGGAGCAGATGGTTCCCCTGACTAAGGATCACAGGATCACTAGCGTTGAGGCTCTTAGTAGAGAAATTCAATACCCTGATCTATTTATTCATTAAGGTTAGACCTATTTTAATGGCTACCTGAAAGCTTAAACTTATTTGTTTTGTGGCAAAATATAGAAACATGGGACCTAGATAGACAAACCATTAAACAAAACAACTTACCTTCCTGAAAATGTCCTGAGTAATGAAGAATATGTGGATGCTTTCTACAAGGCATATATGGCTTTTTAAATGATTGAAGAAAATGCCCACTTGTATGCTACATAATTTTTTAAAGATACACTCAGGAACATTACTCTTAGCTTGTTAAACTTAATATTTAGCTTTCTGAATCATCAGTTGTAGTATATATATGACAGATGTTGTATACAAACTTGGAGACATTTATAAAACTATATCTACATATAGAGTGATGGATGTGTATCTATGGATCTCATTCATCTTTACTACATAAGACTTTTTTTATACTAAGTCTCCAAGGCAAGAGACAATATTTTAAGGTTCTATCCAAAGGAGCTCTAGAATTGTAAGTCTTCTGGCAAAAGAGAAAAATCAGGCTCCTAACCGATTTAGGCAACATTCCATCCATTGCAAAGAGCATCACAATTCTAAAGGGCTCTCAAATATTTAATAAAAAATGCAGTAATAGGCTTAAGTGAAGGAGGCAGTGGGATAGGCATCATATGATGCCTGTGATAAGAGAGGCCTGTAATTGAGCTGGTGTGAAAGAGCAGGGTCTGCCCTCAAATATAGTGATATTACATTTTTTCCACTTGGATGCCCTCCCCAAGCACACTAATCCATGGATCTGAAGGGGGATAATCCACTGACATCCAATTTTCTGAGAGAACTCTTTTTTCCCCCTTCTGAATGAGGCAATTTGTTCACAGAGTAGTCCAAGTGTTAACTCTTTCTCAACTAAATGGACCTCACAAAAGGAAGATTAATACTGGCATTGGAGATTAGGGTCACTAATACAGAAAGCCTGATCAGATGCCTTCCCGATTTCCAACCACATCCTCTTGTCCAGTAAAATAACAAAAGAGAAAATATATTTCGTTTCTCTCTAATATATGAGCAACAAGAAAAAAAAAAGCTTAACATGAGGCTCATGAAATCTGGTAACAGAGGATTCACTGGGGATCAGGCAGAGGCTCTACAATCCCCGCTCCATAACCCCAAGTTTAAGCTAATTAAAGTACAGAGTCCAGCAAAGATGTCAGGAAAACAGAAGTCCAAAGAGAAGTTCTAAACCTATTTCTGTCCTATATTCTGGTATATTTGGTCACTGGGAAAGTTATAGCCAATCTTCCTTAAGAAAATCTATTTTCTCAAATCAGATACAGTATGTACTGGTTCAAAATTCAGTCAAAAAGGACTGTGGTAAGGACTTGGGGTACAAGCGATGAATTCTGATTGCTCCTTGTCCCCAAAAGGATGATCTACACAAGGGCAGAATTTATCTGTAATTTTAGGAAAATCCTCCACTCACTTTTTTTAATGTGTTTATATCATGGATGCATGCCTATGCCAGTCAGATGAAAGCTTGAAGTCTTTCTCAGAATGATGTTTTTAAATGTATAAAATAAAATACATTTCATAAAAGCACAGGATTACAAAAGAAACTAATTCTGTTAAAACATAGTTATGAAAATACTTCAAACAAGCAACTTAATGGACCCCTCCCAGCACTCAGCACAGTGCCTAGCATATTTTTGTTCAGTCATGTTTAACTCTTTGTGACCTCCTTTGGGGTTTTCTTTTTCTTTTCTTTTTTTTTAAACCCTTACCTTCTGTCTTGGAGCCAATATTGGCTCCAAGGCAGAAGAGTGGCAAGGGCTAGGCAATGGAGGTTAAGTGACTTGCCTAGGGTCACACAGCTGGGAAGTGTCTGAGGCCAAATTTGAACCTAGGATGGGGTTTTCTTAACAAAGATACTGGAGCGGTTTGCCTTTTCCTCCTCCAGCTCACTTTACAGATGAGGAAATTGAGGCAAATAGGGTAAAGTGACTTGCCCAGGGTCACATAGCTGCTATGTGTCAGAGGCTACATTTAAACTCAGGAAGATGGATCTTACTGACTCCAGGCCCAGTGTTCTATCCACTGAACTTCCTAGCTGCTCTGATACTGGTATATAAGAAACAATTAAATATTTTTTCACTTGATTTGACCCTAGGAAATTTTTCTGGGTAACACTAACCAAGCAAGGTGGGCATATGACATATTAGCAACAAAGACCTCTGGGTACCATTCCAACGGGTAACCTAATAACATTTGGATAAACCAACCAAATCAGAATTCAGAAGAAAGAAACTATGAGAATATGATCAAGGTGAGTCTGGAGCAGCCATTCTAAACACAGTGTCTGTTAACTTAAAAAAAATTTTTTTACAAGTCTATTTCAATATTATTTGTTTCCTTAATAATTCTGGCAGATTAGTGGAAATTAAAATCAATAATACAGAAAATTTGGTCAGATGCCTTCCTAGTTTCCAGCCACATCCTCTTGTCCAGGAAAATGGCAAGTGAAAAATAGCAACTTCTTCCTGAATTTCAATGTGAAATAAATCCCCATGTATTGTTGTGATAAGTGAAAGGATAAGTTAGTTGATCATTAGTTTTGTTCATTGAGTTTCTTCCTAGGGACAGAGACTCTTTGGTATTTCTAGCTCAAAAATGGAGAAAATAGCAAGAGAAAAATGTAGTTTATTTTATGCATTTAAAAAGATTATTCTGAGAAGGGGTCCATAGGCTCCACTAGACTGAAAAAGTTGTCTGAGAAACAAACAAACAAAAACTTAAAATTTTCTAGCTAGAGGGGGCAGCTAGAAGGCTCCATGGATTGACAGACAGGACTAAAGATGAGAGGTCTTAGGTTCAAATTTGACCTCAGACACTTCCTAACTGTGTGACCCTGGGCAAGTCATTTAACCCCTATTGCCTAGCTCTTATCATCACTCTTCTGCCTTAGAACCAATACCCAATATTGGTTCTATGACATAAGATGAGGGTTAATAAAAACAAAACAACTCCAGGTAGAGGTTGAAGCAAGGATATGTCAATGAAACATGCCATTTCCTTGGTAGTGTTTTGTTTTTTAATTAAAATTAAAATGTATTTTGTTACATTAAAACACTCAGTTCATTACTTCCTTGCCCCCTCCCCTCTTCAGAGAAGGCATCATTGACAAAAAGATAAATATATATAACCATAGCTTACTTATTTCTATTTATTGGTTCTTTCTCTAGAACAAGCCATTTTCAAATGGTATTGGAACTGGACCCATTAGGCATTTTCATCTAGTTCTCTCACACAGGGGGCTTGATGACTAAGCACTTTAGATAGCTGCCAGAAAATTTAGTGGTTCCTGCTACCAAATCACTTTCTGAATCAGTCTGTGGCCTTGGCTGCTTAGGTAGGCAGTCCCTATGATTTATTCACCAGAAGAGTCAGTCTCTCTCTCTCGGAAGTTGAAAAGGTGCCTCTTAGAACAGAAAACAGGAAGCTACTGCTCCCCACACCCCTCACCTGGCCCAGAAGGAATAGATGAACTCTAATACACTAACAGTGCACTACATTCCCCATTATGTCAACAGTTGTGAACGTCACTGGGATCTTTCTGTGATATGGAAATATGACTGAAATTTTTCACATGAGGAGAGGAAATGAATCATCTAAGGAAGTCTTTCCCATCACCTAATTATCCTCGCCACCTCCAATTTTTTAGGGCTTTTTTAAGGGAGGATATTGGACTTTCACTAAAAATACAGAAGTCTAAAAATAAGCTTTGTCAGCTTCTCCTGGCATCAGGAAATCCTGAGCAGAACTAGTTGCAATCCAACTGATCCCCATGTCATCAATGGTGCTCAATAAAATAACACCTCAGGACTGCCTGTCCTCTTCTTGAAATTGAGATTGGAATCAATCCCCAGCCATTCTTCTCACTAAGGAAAGGATAAGGAATGGATAAATAAGTTATCATTATGGTTTTTATCGATTTATTCTTCCTAGGGCCAGAGAGCCTTTGGGAGCTTAACTTAAACACATGTGCGCAAGCTGACTTTATTTCCTGTCTAGCTGACTTCCTCCAGTCTCATTTTCCAGAAGAGGAAAGAGTGTGCGGGTCAACATGGCCTTCCATTACCTTGGGCGGGGTCATAGCTTCTGACCTGTAGGAATGAGTCCAAATGAAGCAATCTATTATGAAATATCTGACACACTCTCTGTCCTTAGAATTAGTTCTGAGGTTCTTTGTTTGGTTTGGTTTGGGTTTTTTGAGGTAGAAGCTGTATCTTCTTCACTAAGAGTCACAATTTTATTTTGTCTTGGTGGAGGTTCAGAAGAGTCACCAAAAGCCAAATAAATACCAGTGACTATTTCTCTAGGTCAGGGAGGAGATTCTCCATAAAGGCTGGGTCATCCAAGATGCATCAGAAGGTTCCTCCAATCCAAGCCATGGCAGGGGAGAGGAATTCAGAATGCAAAAACAATTCTTATCCCAGACCCATGCTAGATAGATAGATGGCAGAAACTCTGACTCTTCAGTGCAACAGAGACACTCTAAACAGCACAGTGAGGAGTCTCCAAGTGCTTATAATAGAACTAGAATATCATCAGCCTTCCAGGAAGCTTGTAGAGAATGCTGGAAATACTGTGACTCCATTTCGGTCCTTGGAATTGGGGCACTAATAACCAAAATATATTTCTATTCATTCATTCTTAAGCCAGTTAACTTTGTTCCTTCTTGTCTCAAAGAAGCTAAGGGCAGGGCTATTCCTAGGGAGGTGAATACAAGACTGAAGCAAGTGATAATGCTACCATTAATGCTATTTGACAAATAGAATTTGCTCAAAATGAAGGCCAAAGGTAGCTTAGGAGATAGGAATAGGATGGGGCAGGGTAGGAGCTAACCTTGACCTGATTTTTTACTAATTATTCTAACTAACTATCTTCTATTATTTCTTTGTTTCTGAAGGACTGCAAGTGCTATCAATGCCCAAGAAATTCAAAGTACTTGTAAAATTTAGCAACCTGGTACCAGACCCCTGTCATCCCACCCAAGTTAGAGCTCTTCAATGAAGTTATTGCTATTGTGTTCCATGAGGCACACGAAGTAATACATTCTTTCTCCTTCAAAGAATCCAGAATCTGTGGTCTGGTCCTTTCTCAATACCATTCACAGTCTCCCACCCTCTCCCATCCAAAATCGAAATAATGATCCAGGAGCTAAAGGTTAGAAAATATGTCAATATAAATAGAACTCTGAGCAGCTCTAGATAGAAACTCTCCAAAAACCTTTCCTTGGAAGTCAGAAGTCTGCATTTGTTTATAATTCAATCTTGCTATCTGAAAGTCTACTGCTTATTTCTCATTTTGAGAAACCTTGAACTGGAAGATGTCTCCATCCATTTATGTGAAAACAAAATTTGATGGCTAATTTAGGAAAACCCCTTATAGAAAAAGGAAAAATGTAGAATTTGATGAGAAAAGTCAAAGAAAGGGCCTAAAAGGTTTGGAGTGGTGATCCCTTTAGAACTCTTTTATCTCTCGCTCTAGTATGGTTTTGTTAGTAAAGTCAAATACAGATGGAAAAACTGGAAGCAAGAAAATTATTGTTCCCTTGGGGAAATCCAAAGAGAAAGGACTGTTATGAAAATGGCCCTGGTGGAACCAAATGTTAGATTGGGATACTCTTATCTAGCATTCCAGAAGATAACTACGGACTCCCTATAGAAAGGACAAGTCCCCCAAAATCAGAGAAGTGGGAATAACAGGTATTTGTAAGAAGGGTGTTGGGTAGCAGCTGTTGATCTAATTCCATTAACCTAGTGTTTTTCCTCCAGCGTCTTCAATTGGGATTTACTGAAGACTATGGCAAGGTGCCTTTTCCATCCCAGTTGGCACACAATATTTAAGATCACAGAGGAGACGGTGATGAACAGAACCTAGGCTCTAACTGTAGTCAAAACCATAATTCTTAGCACGTGCAGAAATCAAGCCCAGCCTAAATATGTCAGATTGTTTCATAAATTCTAGCATGCCGCCAACCTGGCCAAAATTATTATTATTACTTAACGTTTCTAGTAAGCCAACTGAGTGCTGCAGGCTGCACAGAATGTCTGAGTAAGATTTCTGCCCTCTCCCAGTGGGCTCCTGGGATCAACACTTATTAAGTGAGTGGAGGAAGCATGTTTTGTTTGTCTGGTTCTCCCCAGTGATGCCTGACTATGTCCTCAAGGGGGCAGTGTGCACACAGATTTGAAATTTAATAAAGCAAGAAGAACAAACAAGAGGTTGGGGTGGGGGAAGAGTTGCAGGTTTTTCTTTTTTTTTTCTGCATAGGAAACAAGATACAATACATGAAGTTGTTATTGTTGCTTGTTGTTGCTGTTGAACAAGTGAAAGAAAGGTGGTCCAGGAACAAATGGATGGCGAAGAAAATCTAACGAGATAGGACTGTATCCAAAGGTTGGCATCCTAGAAATTTCAGGCATCGCCAAACCCAGCCTTCCTGAGTCCTACATATTTTACCTGATGGTGGATTGATTGCTGGTTTCCTGAAACCTATCCAGAGTAATGAGATAAGCCCCCTTTTAAAAAAACTTTTCAAGGTATTGACTCAAGAACTCAATGTAGAAAAAGGATGTCCTGCCCGCTAGTGACAATGACGACAATAATAATAGAGCAATAATAATAATTTTATACATGTGTTTTTATATACCCCCTATTTGTTAAATAATTTAATGCTTACAATAGCCCTGCAAGATAGGTAGGACAGATATTAGGACCATTTCAGAGATGAGGAAACTGGGCCAAAAGGATTCATCCATTTTTGCCAAAATTCTCCCCACTGGTTAGCAGAGTAGGGACTCCTATTGAGGTCATAGGATCACCAATTTAGAGCAGAGAAGCAGCCTTGGGTAACATCTAGTCGAAAGCCCCACATTTTACAGGTGAGGAAACTGAGGCCAAGAGGAGCATGGTGATTTCTTTTTTATTGTATTTTTCACAATTGCATACAGAAACAATTTTTAATATTTGTTTTCTGACATTTTGTGATCCAACTTCTGTCCCTCCTTTTTTTCCCTCCCCACTCCCCAAGGTAGCAAGCAATATGATATGTTTTACATGTGCTTTCAGCTTGGTGATTTATTCAAGAACACAGCAGGATAGAGTGTGTGTGTGGGGGGGGATATTGAATTTGCAGTCAGAGGTCCTAGGTTTGAATTCCACCTCTACTCCCACCAGTGTGACCCCCAAAACTTTGCTTTACCTCCCTGGGTCTATGACCTAAAATAGACTTCTAAGATTCCTTTTAGTTCTAGATATAGAAACTACCCAGCTGCTAACAAGTAAACTTGGTCCCTCAGTCCTCCTTTAGACACTATACTGAAGCCTTCTCTCTCTTACAACAAACTACCTCTAGGTGAACTTTATTTGGTTCTATAGTATCAAGAGGAAAGAAAAAAACATAGAAAAATATACATCTCATTGAGCCCCACAAATAATCCTGCTGCTCCATCTCCCTTCAGGTAGATTCCAGCACTGGGCACTGTATTAGGACCATCAAGGAAAAAATTGTAATGCTACTGTTGTTCTTTCTTGGCATCTTCCATGGATCCTGGCCAGTCATTGATCCACTAGTAGAGTCATCTCAGCAATGCCTCCCGCACTCAGGTTCTGATTCCAGCCTGTATAATATTTCTGATAATAAGGGGGCCCAAATGAAGCATCCTTTAAAAGGCCTTCACTGTTAATTTGGCACAGGGAAAAAAGCCAGCATATTAGACAAGGTTTTCCAGTCACACTGCCTGGCCTGTATAGACTCTTTGAATAGATGTATGTAATGAGATTACCCAAAATGGAATTCATTACCTGACTTAAGATTTATTGCTTTTTAACTAGAAATATAAGGCTGCATACTCGCTTTGCAGAATTAGTCAGGAAGATGTTCTCCATTTCTCCATTCCAGGCAGGGTTGGGGACCCTAATGAAAAGTAACAATGAGATAAAAGCAGAGGTGGCCTAGTAACTTCCTTGAGGTTGGACTGTGAGAATGCCAGACTCTGGTGGCTCAGCTCTACTTCTGCCAACTTCCCTGAAGAGAACAAAGGTGAGTCATCATCCTACTCACCTAATTGGGAAGGCCTGGAGGGAGAGAGGAGTTCCCAAGCACTCTGTTCCTCTCTGATTAATGCTAGAGGAAAGAGCAGCAGAAATTCTCCACACATGCTATATAGAGAGCCTTCCTGCTGGGGACTTTGTTTGGGGGGTTCCAGGGGCCATTTGTCTCAAATGGCTTGCCCATGGTGGCCAGGACCTCCAGGTATGTTTATAAACTGGTCTTCTTGGCACTTCCACAGTACCTGGTACATAGTAGGTACTAAAGTGTTGATTGATTGATGGCAAGTTAAATCCACATTATTATTATCGGGTACATTTTCAAGAGCTTGTCATACATGGCATGGAACTGGACACTACACAGGATAAATACAAGGGATACATTCTTGCCCTCTGTGACAAGAGTCAACAACTTTTGCCACAGATGCTAAAGAAGAGTATATCAAGCTATTCTGCATGATATATCAGTCTGGGCACTGGTATCTAATTTGAGGAAGCAACAAGATACAGAGCAAAATCAAGTAGATTTAGTGAATCTAGGTTCATTCTGTCACTTACTACCTGGCATGACCTTGGCAAAGTCACTCACTGCTGGGATTCAATTTCCCCATCCCTAAGATGAGAAGGCTTCATTAAGTAATCTGTAAAGTGCTTTCTCCTTTGAAATTTTTAATTCTATCACCCTAGAACTCAGCTTCTTTTCCATGTCTGCTTCCATTTCTATTTAAGTGTCATGAACAAGACTGAGAAGCATAGAAAATCATTGACTTTGAGCTGAAAGGAAACTTCAGGTTTCTTAGTCAACCCTGCCATTTTACAGATGAAACCACTACAGCTTATAGGGGTTGACTGGTTTGTCCATGGTAATAATCAGAAAATATGGGATTTGAACTAAGGTCCTCCAAATGCAAATTTGCCATGTTTCCACTGAAAAGTTCTTTGATGCAGTGAAACTTTACTCTTCTCGTCACTACTACCCATCCATCATTTTCCCCATTCCTCACCTTTATTTCCCAAGATCCCTTTTAGCTAGGCATGAGATGACCAAACATTGGTGTTTGATACTCTAAGAGATTAAAACCTAAAACTAATGGTGTTGGCATGAATAAATTCAATTAAAAACGTGCAAAACACACAGATTGTTGTGGGTTGTTTTTGTTTGTTTTTGCGGGGCTTGAGGGTGGGATAACACCAAATCAGTATCAAATATATGAATGATAAGCTTTTTATAGAGGAGTTTGGGGTGAGGTTCCATATATTAACTCTTTCTCTTTGTCTTTGTGCCTTCAAGGAAAACTCAAATGTCCTCTTTAGATTATAAGCTCCTTGAAGGAAGGCACTATCTTTTGCCTTTTTTAAATTATATGTCCTCAGTGCTTAGAACAGTGCTTGGCACAAAGGAAGAGCTTAGTGAGGTTGATTGATTAATTTGTGCTGTGCCATATCAAACATTTAAAGTGTTGCTGTTATACACATTAACAGCAATATTGTATGACAATCAACTATGAATGACTCAACTTTTATCAACAATGCAAGGATCCAAAACAACTCCAAGGATGTCCACCACCATATCACATCTGAATTGCATCTGAATACAGATTGAAGCATGACATTTTTTACTATCTCCTTCATGAGTTTATTCTTCTTTAAATGATTTATCTTCTTTCACTTGAGGAACACAAATATGTATTGCATCACAGCACATGTACAACCTATATTATATTACCTGCCATCTCAGGGAAGGAGGTGGGAAAGGAGAGAGGGAAAGAGCATGGATTACAAAATGTCAAAAATAATTATTAAAAATTGTATCTACATGTAATTGGGAAAAATATTTTAAGAATGAAAAATAAAGTGTTGCTGTCCTAAATTTTGGATTTGGTTCCATTTATTGTTTAAGGACTTGAAATTATGAAATAAAAAGGCTGCCTCCCAATATTTTATGTTTTCTCTAGGTTTTCATTCTCAATCTTTAAGATTTGACAGAAGAAAAAAAATCACCAGAGAAACATATTGCTGACCTCAGTGGCTCCAGGATAAGCTACTCATCCACATTTTTGTTACTCTTTTAATTCACACTTAAACCATATGAAATATTTGGACCTAAGGGAGGCAATGTGATATAATGAAGAGATCAATAAACTGGGAGACAGAGGACTGGGAAAACTAGTCCCAGTCTGCCACAAAATTGCTTTATGATCTTCCAAGTTACACCCCATCCCTAGACCTCTGTTTCCACATCTAAAATGAAATGGCCACAGAAGTCCCTTCTAGCTCTAGAATTATAATTTTCAAAATAGAAAAATAAATCATCATAATTTGATACTTTAGACATTTCATGATGATAAGGTATCAATAAAAGTCATATAAGAAGTATTGAAACAGCAACTTAGTCCAATGAAAGGAGCACAGAGGATTTGGGTTCAAATGGTAGTTCAAATTAACCTCCACTTGGTGCCTTTGGTACCTTGAAGAGCCACATGAAACCTGTGGGCCTCAGTTTCCTCATCTCTAAAATGAAAGGGTGGATCTGGAGTATCACTGCAGTACCTTCCAGCTCTGAATATATGACCATATGATCCCAGACTTCTGACTTATTTCTTCTTTTACTTGGTCAATTTGAATCACAACTTGGCTTATCTTATAGACAAAATTCAAATTCTTCAGTTTGATTTTTAAAGACCATCACTACCTCACTCCAACCTAACTTTCTAGTTGTATCTCACATTATATCCCTTCTTGAACTCTATCCTCCATCCAACTGCCCCACTTGCTGCTCCTGACACAGGACACTCCCTGTGCCTCATTTATCATTGTTCAGGCCATTCCCCAATTCCTGGAACACACTCCCTCCTTGCTTCTCTTTCTTGGAATCTCTAACTTTCCTCAAGATTCAACTCAAGGGCCACTTTCTACAGGTAGTCTTCCCTGTTCACTCCAGTTGTTAGTAACTGGCCCTGCCAAAACCTCTTCATGTTTACATGTTTTGTATTATATTTTATGTATTTGTATGTAAATGCCATCTCCCTCTGGTAGAATGTAAGATTTGTGAGGGCAAGGACTTCTGCTTTTTTCTGTTTTTGAATCCCTAGTACTAGCACACTGCAATAAGATAAATGTTGAATTGATTTGAATTATTAACTGCTATTCTTATGGCTTAAAAAAAAGTCCTACTCCTTTCTCTCCCTCCTTAAACCCCCCCCCCCAAAAAAAGAAAAGTATGGCATTAAAGTGTTTTTTAAATGGAGAGAGAAAAGAACAAAAGGCAAGAAAGGAGGCTGCACAGACAAGACAACTTTGAAAGTACAGGTCAGTCTTATAAAGTAGTTAAAATGAATAAAAAATCAAATGTTAATAGAGATCTGATGTTTCATGTGCAATCTTTTCTTCTGTTCCATGTGGGGCAAATGCCCCTTCTATTTGGTATTTGTTAAAGCAGAATAAAAATTAAAATTATGTCTTTTTTAAAAGCAGCCAGCCACAGTTAACTGCACAGAGGCTGAGTCAATGCCTCCCACTCCTTGATATCCTGTGACCTTCACAGTCTTAGATACATTACATTACCCATTCTTAAACCTTCTCTTAATGCTTAAGCACAGGGCTAAGCACATAGTAAGTACCCATAAATACTTGTTGATTGATTCTACATTTTTTCTAACTGTGAAGGTCAGATCAAACAGGTGACCCTTTTACAAGCCTCTAAATGCTCCTGATCATGGATTCTGTCAAACCTCCAGGAAAGCAGATTTCACGATGGAGGCTTCTTCATACATTGTATATAAAGGAGAGTGTTATAGTGGAAGGAACTCCAGACTGTGGCTCAAGTCCAGTTATCATACTTGCTTGCAGTGTGACCTTGGGAAGATTCTCTTGACCTCCTTTGGCATCAATTTCCCCACCTTTAAAATCTGAGGATTGGACTAGATGGCCTCCTAAGGTCAGATCCATCTCTAAATCTATGGTCCTATGAATTTATGTTTCTATCTTACAGTCTAATGTTTTCCCTTTCTTTCGCCTAGCACACAAGAGTGTTTTCAGATATCTTTTCTGAGCCTTAAAATAGCCTGTAGATCAAGTATGTCCCTCATTTTATAGGTGAAGGTTCAGAGGATTTGTCCAAGATGACATGGAACCCAATTTTTCTGACTATGGAACTGAGGGTTTGGAGTCAGAAAGGATCCAAAGAAAATATAGTCTAAATTCCTACCCAAGACATACATATTTTCTACAGTATCTGCAAAACACGTATTGCTTTCCCATATCCAAGGACATTGTCTATACCTAGATTCTCCTGATTCCTGACTTGGATAAGATTGGACCCTGAGCCTGAGAGAATAGCCAAAAGTTTTCTGGAAAAAAAAAAAGGAACATCAGTGCTTTATCCCCACAATCTACTAGATACTGAGAAAAAGATCAAAAAGGGAAGGAATGAAAAAGGTATCAATCTAATCCAATAAACATGTATGAATGTTTGTTCATTCTACAACCTCTACCACGTGCCAGACATTGTACTAAGTGTGGGGAATACAATTTTAAAAAGAAAGAGGGGGCAGTTGAGTAGCTCAGTGGATTGAGAGCCAGGCTTAGAGATGGGAGCTTCAAATCTGACCTTAGACACTTCCCAGCTGTGTGACCCTGGGCAAGTCAATTAACCCCCCCCCCCCTGCCCAGCCCTTACCATTCTTCTGCCTTGGAATGAATATACAGTATTGATTCCAAGACAGAGAAGGTATGGGTTAAAAAAAAAAGAAGGAAAGAAAGACACTTCTTGCCTTCAAAGAGCTTACAATCTATCCAGGGAGATAATACAGAAAAGGAGCAGGGAGAGAGACAACTTTTATGGAGTTGGAACCAGACAGGCTAGCATGTGTAAAGTGAAGTGAGCTGAATCCAGTTTCTGCCCTCTATAAAGAAAGGAATTGGGAGGAGTTTGGTACTCCACCTTCCAGCTCTCCAATCAGGTGGGGAGGGAAACCTGAGGAAGGTGGTGTCAATTAATGCTTGAGTTAGCAGCATTGTGGTGAGTTTAGAAGTGATGAGCTTCAGATGCAAAGTGGAGTACCAGTGGATCACTTGAATTTTTTCACCTGTGTAACACTGGCCTCATTGCCTGAAGGCTTGTTACATTTCTTGCTTCTCTCAAGGTTACCTTGTATCCTTAAGGACCCAGAAGACTTTAAATCACTGCCATTGGCTCAAGCCCCCATTTGTATATTTCTTCCCTTTTAGGAGTCAATAGCCCCAGATTCCAATTAATCACTTGGTGATCAGATTAGCTTTTGCAAAGGAATGTTTACTTCAAAGGAATAGCAAAAAGAAAACATTAAAATATCCCCCACAACACCTGGGGAGCGTAATCTGCTATATCCTCATATATCCTCAGTCTCTAGGAAGGGGAAGAGGCTTAAATTCACATTTTAGCTCAGTTCTTACATTACAATCAGTCTCACCAAGTTCCAAGTCCAAAGCCTATATGGTCTTGTACCCTAGAACTCTGGCTTCCCAGGTCCAGGCCCTGTGTCTAGTACTGGGGGGGGGGGGGGGGGGAGCAATGGAAACAGAACAAAACCCCAAGCCCTATCCTAAATGAGGTCTCCATTTAGGATCACAAGACCTAAAAAGAGAGGGGACACGTATCTCTTTCTCCACACCTAGTTCAATTCAGGTGTATAGAACCTTTGCACCCCTGAATGCCACTAGAAAGAGACACTGTCTCAGAATGGTAGTTGTAAAGACAGTCTATTTCAGCTATGGATGCAAAGGAAAGAAGTAGATCCTACCCAGAATGTAGGGCAATATAAGGTGTCTTCCCCTAGAAGCATATCCCTGCCCATCTTCTACATGGATGCTTCCCTCTTAGGTCATTTGAGCATTCACAAAGCCCAGGTACACTTGCCAAACTATTGTTTAATTCAAAGTTTAAAGGAGTCAACTAAATTCACTACAATGTACAGGCAATCCCAGCCTAGCACAATTAATTGGCAATTATCCAGTAGAAAGCAACAACTTTCTTGGGGTAAGAGGTTGCATTTAGTTCATTGGAGATAAGGATATGAAAATTATTGCAACAGAAATAGTCAAATCATTGGATTATTTAGTGTTTGGTTATAATGTACTAATGACTATTACAAAATAACATTCAGAGTTACCATTGTTCAGTGTAGCGTCAACTCTCTTCTTTACTCCCTAGTTTACAATCCAGTCACAAAGAAGCAGGAGCACGGAAAATGTAGAAATCATTACTATTTATGGTTTTTTTTCCAGGTTGATATGAAGATTTATTGGTGTCCTCTAAAGCAAATAACAACCAATGGAGCTGGAGCTGGAAGGAAACTTAACAATAAAGATATGCTGTAATCTTTCAACAGCCAGGATTTAACTGATGCAGATACTTCCTCTAGCAAAGTGGATCACCATACATCCATTTCTCCTTGTTCTATGTGCTCCTTGTCCACATCCTCCCATAAACACTACATAAAGCATCTAGACAACATGCTAGAGGTCTCTCTCTCTCTCTCTCTCTCTCTCTCTCTATATATATATATATATATAGTATATAGACATATGTGTATTGCATTAAATGAGTACTATAATTCAACACTTTGGTTGTCCATCTATTATTTATCTCTAATGCCATATGACTGGCATATCTTCTTGACCATACTGACATTTCCTAGCTGCTATCTTTGGCATTACTTTTTATGACTAACTTTGTTAAATAATTATAACTTTGTTATAACTAACACCATGTCATTGGTGACATAGTGTAGTCTTCTTATGCCCACCATGCATCTCTCCATTGCCCATTAGATCACCCACAACTTTGATTCTTTAGAGATTATAGTATGCCGAGATGTACAGTCATATAACATCACCAGAAGAATACTGGTAATGAAAAAATACAAATATTGTTTGGGAGCACCTTGAGGTCACTTAAAGCAAAGGTGTCAAAAAAATACACTCCACAGTTGGACAAAAGCCAGATTAAAATGTAATTGGGAAATATTTGACAAAACGACTATAAATACAATAGAACATAATGTAATAAATATATATCCCACCAGGATCCTTATCTGAGGTTTATTTCTATTTGAATTTGACACCATTGGCTTAAAACATTGAACAATTTCCCAAATGCAATCCAGCCTGTTCTTGAGCTGTTCACTATCCATCTGTATCCAAGATGTATGTATACATATATATCTACACGTGTATCTGAACATGTATATAAGCATTCTTAGTACATTTAAGCTATTAAAGCATAAAAAGATAGATATGTGGATACATGTCTATATATATATATATATATATATATATATATATATTATGTGTGGTTATTATTTAACTGACCTTTTTATTCATCATCATGGATTTCATTGAGGGGCCCGATATAGTCAGCATAATGGCATCCATGAACAGGATGTTCTGAAGGACATATAAGCAACTATAAGAACTTGGTTCCATTTAGATTATGTATAGTAATAACCACATTTAGTGCTGTTACATCAGCCTATCTTATGCTTACTTTGATATTGATAATTAGATGATTATTGAACTAAGTTGTCTCTGGCTATTGCTATCAAGGAACCATGTATTACAATGTAGTTATGGGAGATATATTATTGGTAGAGCATTTTAAAAGCTGTGTTTTGCTCCATCAGCTCAAATTATTTTTTAAAAAATCAAGTCATGCTGAGGCAACACCAATATATCTTAATACTAGATTGCAAAAGATACTATATTCTTTCTATCTTTTGTGCAATTTTGTGATTATGAAGACATAGTTTATTACATTCTAATAAAGACTTTCTAGAGATGAGGAAGTAGATGTGTGTAATAGTAAGTGCTGACCACTTATTTACCTTTTTGGTGTAATAATAGCATCTATGTTATTTCAGAAAAACATTTAAAAACCTACATGAACTGATGTAAAGTGAATTGTGAATGATATTCCTAGCAATCTGAAGGATTTGTTATGAAAAATGCCATCTATCTCCAGAGAAAGAACTGATGGAATCTGAATGAAGACTGAAACATACCATATTTCAATTTATCTCTTAATTTTTTGAGTTCTCTCCCATAAAATGACTAATATGAAATCATATTATTGTACATATAAAAACTATATCAGATTGCTTGCCATCTGGGGAGGAAGGGGGAAATTTGGTTCAAATTTTTTTTTAATTAAGGTTAAAAATTGTTTTTACATATAATTGAGGGAAAAATAAAATATGTTTTAAGATAATACCATCTGTGGCTTGAAAAACTACAGAAAATTTTAGATAGCATTCTAAATCTAGATAAGAGGATAAATTTAGTTCAAATCCCACTTTTGACATGAAGTATATAACCATGGGCAAGTCATTTAACTCCTTTGAACAGTAGTTCCCTCTCCTGTAAGATGAAGATATCAATACTTCTAGTACCAGCATCATAGACTGTTGTGGGTATCAAATTACATGGTAGAGATAAAGTGGTTTCCAACTTTAAAGTGCAATGTAAGTCAGCTATTATTATTCAAGTCTTTCATTATCTTCCTTTATTTCAAATACTGATTGCTGATCCCTTGGTGCCTTTAAATGTTATTACCTTCAGCAGGAATTTCTTCTGGTGTGTACTCTGATCCAACTCTCTTTTTCAGTTTTGCCTCCTTTTGTGGCAGTTCTATTTCTTTTTTTAGAAAAGGAAATTGATTTTTAAGGTTTTAGAATCCAAATAGGACCATTCCTTTCTCATTGATGAAATGCTGGCAAATCTGTCCCAATTTGTGCCTATGAGTTATCCTACTTTTGGTTTCATCTATTTTATGCTCTTGGGATGCTCCAACTTAGTTGATTCTCACAGCATGCTTTCTGAGGACTAATTTTCTCTTTTGCTTCTGCAGATGCTTCTGCTCTTCTGCTTCTTTTGCAGATGATACAGCTGATAATTTTCCACCATGCTTCTCCAATAATATCTCACAAATATGTTTTTATTCTGAAGTAATGCAGCCCTGGGTTACTGTGTCTCTCCACATGATAAAAAGGACAAATGGTTACTAGCTGAAGCATTTTCTGGACCCATTTGGCCTCCTTGTTGTAGCAATTCCTTTGTACAGTTTAATCTTCTAAAAGAAATAAGATAATTAGAATTAACTCCTTTCTTATTTGGGGGTATCAGTTACTAGTTTGAATAGAGTAGGTTGGAACTACTCTAACTTTAAGCAACATCTTCTCAATTTTATACTTATAATTTGATCTCCCATATAAGTAATCCATATTCTAAACACATATAGTCAGTAGATTTGAAAACAACTCCCATATCAATAACTACCTGTTTCCTATTTATTTAAAAGTAGTTAATTTCATCTTTTTTTTATGATGTTTAGTGTTCAATAGTTTCCAAATCCCTTCTGGAAGAAAATACTTAACATAGAAATAAACATACAGGTTTCTGACCAATCCACAAGCCTTTGGGATCATTCTTAATCTTGAATCACATTTCTCCATATATTTTTGCCATCTTCTTCCCCTTCATTTTTATTGAAGTTACCTAGTATTAAAGCATTTGTTGATATTCCAGTTTGAATCAGGACTTCTTAACCTCCGTATGTCCTGGATGCCTTTGGCAGTTTGGTAAATCCTATGGAGGGCAACTAGGTTGCACAGTGAATAGGATGCTAGGCCTGGAGTCAGGAAGACCTGAATTTCAAATCTAACTTCACACTAGTTTTGTGACCTTGGCAAGTTACCTAACCCTCTTTTTGTTCCTTCATTTGTAGAAATGAGCTGTAGAAGGAAATGACAAACCACTCTAATATCTTTGCCAAGAAAATTCCAAATGGTGTCCCAAAGAATCAAACATGAATGAAAGGACCGAAAAGCAACAAAAAAGCCTATGGACTCTTTCTCAGGAAAAAAAAAAAGTAATGCATAAAATGAAATACATAGGATTACAAAGAAAATTAGTTATGGTGAAATATAGTTATTTTTAAGTCCATGGATCCTATGTTAAGAAGTCCTTCCCTGAGGGATTTTGTCAAATTCTTAATATAATTTCCTTATTTCTCAATTCTTTACAATCGATATTGACATATAAACTACATTTATCTTTTTGCTTCTACTCATAAAAACACTTCAAGGCAAGATAACCATGTGTATTAGGAAATATTTCTGGTCCTTGGTCACATGATAAAACTAAATTTGTCAGTTCTTATTTTCTTCTCCAAGAAGAGCTTATGAACCATCTTTAATAATAACAGATAGCATTTATATAGTAATTAAAGATTTGTAAAGTGCTATACAAATATTATTTCATTTGATGCTCCCAGCAACCCTGAAAGGCAGCTACTAGCCTATTTTAAAGGCAAGAAAACTGAGGCAGATAAAGGTTAAGGGTCACACAGCTATTTAATGTCTCAGACTGTGTTTGAACCCAGATCGTCTTGATTCTAGGTCAAGCACTCTATCTACTATACTACCACTTGGATTTTCCTATGTTTTCCGGTTTTCCCTACAGACTGAACGTCAATATTCATTTCACTCAGCTCCTCGAGTAATACATCAGCTCACTGGTCATTTGACAAATAGCTCTTATTTGAAGTAATAAAGATTAAATTGCTTAAAGATGTTCTAAAATCATGAGATCCCTAGTACCCTCTGCTACCTTTTCTACCACTATGATGTTATCACCATAAAAACTGAAGCAGGACTGAGAGCTATTTTGAATTTTTCTAAGTTCCATGAGTTACTAGGGCAAAGAATTAACTACCATCTGGGTTACCTCCTGGTGATGAGCATCACAGTACTAACTAGTCTAGTTTTCAGCAGAAGGCACAGAAGAAATAAATACATCCCTTTTTAACTCATTATATATGCCTATGGCTAAATAAGAAAGTAGGCTTGCTGCTATTCCCTATCTATCTCTAGGTGCAGAACAGTAAATGTTTTTGTGATCTGAATTTCCTTTTTCATTCATCCAGACAAGTTTGTCTTCTCTATTGGCAATCATACTACAATTGTAACTTTCTGGGGACCTCTCTAGGGGAGCACCTAGGTATTTAAATTAATGTATCTCATTCCATACCTTGCATTTCATCAAATGTAGAAGGTCTCTTCAAGCAGTTGATATTTTAGGGAACGTTTGCCACATTGGCCTAAGTAATAACTAGGATAGCACCATTCATTTATTACCAAGAAATCATTGGGGGCTTATAAAAGAGGAAAGGTTTGCAAGTCTCCAATGTCCAGTAATTTTCCATCATTCCATCTCTTGTCTCATCTACTTAATTCTCTTTCTCAGCTCTCAGCTGCCAGACTCTGAAATAATATGTCACACAAAAGCAAATTGGGATAATCTATGAAAAACATATTTATTTTTTTAGAAAACCTAATCCAACCTGGATTTTTACTCTATTTTTTAAAAAATAGTAATATTGAGAGACATGGGAAAATCATGACCTTTTAAAAGAAAAGTGGACTCATACATTTTACATGGATAAAGTCTTTTTCAATTCTTAAGGAAAAGATACCACAGGGTGCTTATATATAATGATGGATAAGATTATTCTGAATTATGGTCAAGTTTTCCTAAAAATCTTGCTTCTATTTCCCTCAACCCAAACTATAGACTGAATCTAATATGGCAACCCCTTTTTCTGTATATATAAAAGGAATAGTAATCCTCCTGGGTCCAGAGGTAATGAATCAGTGCTATTGGTTATTGGTCAGTGGAATATCATTCAGCAAAGAAAAGGATTTTAGACTTGACAGGATTACCTTAGACTTGAATCAGAAGGCTAAAAAACTATAGTAGTCAATGGATCTCATAAGGCGCTTTCATCTTAAAGATGGTTCTATACCATGGAAACCACCATCAGGGTTACTGTTAGACTATATTATATACTTGTGTTATCACAGGGACCTTAGAGATCATTGAATCTATCTCCCATGTAAATGGGGGGGGGGGGATGAAATATAATCAGTGTTTTCATCTGTTTAGGGCAGAGGTATCAAACTCATTGCCTCCTGGAGTGTGACCTAAACCAAATAAAATGTAGTTGGGAAATATTTAACAAAATAAATAAAAATATAATATAACAATATGTTAGTTTGTGGTTTTCTAAGTCAATATGCAACCAATGGGGATCCATTTATAATTCAATTTGACACCTTTGGTTTAGGGAACTCCCAAAATGGAATTACAGATCTGCAACTCATATGCAATTTAGTGCCTGAGGACATTGGTGCCTTAAGGAATTTATGAATGACTATAGTGTTGATAAGTGTCAGTGGGAAGATTTGAACCCTGGTCTTCCTGACTACAATACTAGCCTCCTATTCTCCATTCCATTTTGCCTCTCTGGTTATAATTATGCTAAAGATGAATAATATTCTTTGTTACCACAGTGGATTTTAGGGTTTGGGGACCACAGGGGTTTAGGCCCTGGAGTCAAGTGGATCTGAGTTCAAATCTAATTTCATACACTTCCTAGCTATGGAACTTTGGAAGAGTCACATAACCTCTGTATGTCTCAACTGTAAAATGCTGTTATTAACAAGCATCTTCCTTACAGGGTCGTTGTGAGTATCAAAGGAGATAATATTTGTAAAGCACCTAGCACAATGCCTGGCACATAGTAGGTACTACATAAATGCTTATTCCTTTTCCTCTGTCCCCTAACAAAAAAAAAATTAAAGCCAAAGATAGAGTAGTTCATCCTGGGTTATACAGAAGCCATAGTTAAAACAAACCCAGATCCCCTGATACCTTAGCTATTCCTCTTTCCATTAATTATTGCTCTACAAAAATTGTGATGAGTTTGAAAGGATTTGCCCTTTCTCTACTGATTTACATACACCCGTACACATCACTACTCTTAAAGCACCTAGAATAATGCCTGGCACATTATAGGTTATGTATGTGTATGTGTGTGTGTGTCTGTCTGTCTGTCTCTCTATATATAATTTATATATTCACACACATATATATATGTGTATATATAAAATGTTATATGTGTGTGTGTGTGTGTGTATTTATATATCTTCAGACTAGTTGCATGCCTGAAATGACTTTTTGCAGCCTAAAGGATTTGCTCCATCATTTCATTTCACTAGAGCAGGATACAAGTACCTCATGTTAATTAGAATTTCAAGTAAACTGTACTATAGTGTTGTGCTGTATTCTGAAAGAATATACCACATCAAGGGCAGCTGTTGATGGAGTAAAGCATCCTGTTTACTGTGTCTAGAAAATAAAATCTTTTCCTTCACTTCATAAGCTCTCTTGGGCTCTTACTGCTAATATACCCAAGAAATAAACAACAAAACAAAAAGACATGCCTCAGGGCTACCAGCCATAGGAAGGTGTTAAATGGGATGCCCTGTAATAATCACTGTGTCATTAGTGGGGAAATTACAAGTCCTGTCCTGCTCTCTGTCTCAGGTGGCTTGCCACAAAATGTCAACCTCCAACAGCCAAGGACACACTCTGCTATTACCATCACAAGGAAGGTGTTGGATTACTTGGGTTAAAGAGGAATGGGGCTTACCACTCTGGACAAATTCATAATTAGGGCTCTCCTGGCAATCCACAAATGAATCCTTCTGAATCATAACCTAATTTATTTTCCCTATTTTCTAAGTAATGCCAAGGTTGGTGTATTCATCATTCTAGACTCACTGGTTCTAATTTCTAATTCAAACTTGTTTGTTCAGTCAAAAGCAAATAACCCCCCAAGCTATCACCCACCCCCATTTATTTGGAAGGAGAGAGTTTCAGTGAGAGAAGATAAATAGCACATCAAACATGGTTTGGAGGGGCTGCAGCTGAATAATTTCTAGTTTCCTATGCCTGTCTCCAGCTATTGGGTCCCACTGTGACTCTGGCAGCTGTGTGCTGGCTTGCCTGATTTGCTATTTAGTCAAATCAGATCAATACTACTAAGTACTTGTCTGAGGTAATACTCTCTGGTTAGTCCACACTTTGAACCACATGGATGAAGAAGACTAACTTCCAGTTATTGGTCCATCCACCCACATGGCTTTTTCAGAAAGGGATGGCCAAACGTAAGGACAATGGTGAGAGAATCAAGGCTTCAAATGCACCATGTCAGCCAATCAATAAACATTTATTAAGCACCTACTTTGGATCTGGAACCATGCTAATCACTGGGAATACAAATTTTAATACACTATAGTCCTTTTGATTCAAATATGGAAAAGTCTCACAAAGATTTTGCATGAATGAGAGAAGTGGCATACTGGTTGATAGTTTTTGATGTTTTCTCAATTGCTATTTTTGATATTAATATGGTCTGGGTTATTTTTCTTTCCCAAATTTTTGGTATCTTTCCATCTTTTAGATGCTTGAGGAAGTAAATTTCTCTCTTAATATCTTTACAACTGTGCTATTTCCAGCATGGATCTCATCTTTATATATTTGATTCAATCTGGTTGTTTTCTCCACATCTTTGGTCTCTTCCATGACTTTCCTGCTTCTTCCATATGCACATCTAGGACTATGATATTAGAGCCCAAGAATGGTGATTCCACTGTCATTGACACTGAAAAGTTTGTTACAGTAATCTTTGTACATGTTTTCTATCTTATTTTGTTTTGTTTCCTTAAATAACCGTGTTTACTTTATTCTACTGAAAACTTGCAGATTTTAAGTTAGTCTCACCTTCTGATTCTTCTCTCTGACCCATAAGAACATCTTGCTCAAAATCATCCATTATCCTATTACAAACAAGTTTGTAATCTAAACTGGCTTGGCTTTGCTTTTGTCTGTCATCACTCTTTGCTTGGCAACTAAGTGAATTTTTTGCTAATTATGGAATTTTAAGTGCATTTGGTCTTCTCTTTGTGACAATAAATTTCTATCAGTTAAACATATATAACCTTATTATAATTTGTCTATGTCATTTTCATTGTCCATTTCTCATTTTAATTTACTTGTTTAAATAATTCAGGGTTCAGTTGCTTCAATTCTGGCATATTTTCTCATTATTCTTGTTTTTTATTAATTCTGATCTTTGTTGTGACAAGCTAGTGGTCTGATTATACATAGACAACTTATTCAGAGTTAATTCCAATATCAAAAGTAAATCTCTTCCTAGCTGTTTAAAAAAAAAAATTCTCTTCATTTTAGTGGTGCTGTTTGGTGCTTACAAAATCCAATTCTTTCCAATTATTTTCTCAAAGAAAATATCCAAGACACAAAGCCAAAAGACTTTGATGTATTCTACAAATCTTTGACCTATTTCTTTCTTCTTCTTAAGTCAGCTTTTCAAAAATATTTCTTACTATCCTCACACTTTCCCCCATCTTTTCATTGACATCAAGTAATCTAATCAATCTAATACCAAATTTTTTGTAGATGTTTCTACCTCTTCAGCTTTAGCAACAAATATTAGTGTGCTGAGTTCTAATTATTTCCATAATACTCTTTTTGCAAATACTTGTATATCAATAGTTCTAAAATATGGGATGACCGAACTTTACTTTGTTTCACAGGTTGCCAGAGCCCAAAATTTTACCACCAAGTAACCACTCTTCTAGGGACAAGCCTTTCAAAAGTTGATTAGGCTGGTCTTCAGGAAGTAGACTCACTCAGCTAACTACAGCCACCTTTGAAGCTTTTTCAGCATAGAAGAACCTACCTGGGTTTACATCCCATTGACAAAGGAATAGGATTTAGACAAATAAACATTTAGAGAATCCTAAAGGAGCTAAATGAGATTATGCTCTGTATTCTAGCCTCTGAGAGTAAACCACTATTGAACAAGGAAAGCTGGAAAGTCATTCCAAGGAAATAAAGATAGAAGGAACAAGGAGCTACTACCTTAACTGCAACAATGATGGGAACATTATTTGAGGTCTCCTCCCAGGCTAAAATGTGATTAGAGTTTTACTTTTCACTAACCACCAAAATAGGCAGCTAGGTAAGAAATGCCAGGACTGGAGTCAAGAAGACTTGTTTTACCAAGTTCAAATCCAGACTCAGATACCAACAATCTGTGTAATCTGGGGCAAGTCACTTAACTTTGCTTGCCTCAATTTCCTCATCTGCAAAACAAGATAGAGAAGGAAATGGCAAACCACTATAATATCATCACCATGAAAACCTCAAATGGGACCACAAATTGTGGAATACAACTAAAAATGACTGAACAACAACCCCTACAATCATTTATGGTAGATAATTTCTTTTTTCCCTCATTGATTCCCTATCTAAACATTCTCAATGGTAGACCAAACAAACATTTTTCCAACTAGAGAATCAACAGAAGTTGCTATTTGGCTCAAATATAGAAAGGAAAAATATATGCTTTTTTTTTTTGGCCACAAAAATTAGCAATAGTCCACAGGTCTAGGGGTCTTAAAGATAATATTGTAACTAAATCAAAATATTAATAAAAATTTAAAATACTCCCTATGATTAAAAACGTGTAGAGTCAATTCTCAGTGATTATAGTGTTGATTAATCTAATTATCTAGGCCCTTAGCTTCTCTCTATTTCCCTCCTACTGTTTGTTCTTTTTAGTATTCATTAGCATATATCCAAAAGCAGATAGGAGAAGGAAAAAGGGAGTAAAATTAGAACTTCTGAAAATTAAAGCATGTCCTGCTTAAATATGTCTAGAATGAACTTAGAAAAGAAAGAAGGTAGAAACTATTGGTTTAAATGAGTTATTTTTATATTATTGAGGTTTACATTGATTTATTTTTTCAATACTTCATGTATAATAGAAATGGAGAATTATCTTTTTATGGTATTTATTTGTGAAACAAGTAAGGGACACTAAGATTAATATCTGGTCTTCTATTACCACTTAAGACCATGGGCATATGACTATCATTCAAGAACACTCTACTTGCAGCCATTCATTTCCTCTGCTCTTATCTCTCTCCAGTACTACAAAACCTTCCTTGCCAGTATGCTGTGTCCATCAGACTTCATAGATTCAATAGCTTAGTAAATTATTTATTGAATTAAACTTAAAATAAAAGTACAAGGCTCCATTAAATCCAGCTCCTAAAAGCAGAAACTATCTGTAAACTAAAGTCTATTTGTTTTCTTCTTCCTTCTCCTTTTGTCTTTTCCATTTCTGTCTCTCTTACACACACACACACACACACACACACACACACACACACACACAAATGCACTGTTATTTAGCCATTCAGCTGTATCCAACTCTTTATGACTCCATGGACCACAGCACCATAGACTTGTCTTGGTATAGAGGTAATAGAGTGGTTACCCATTTCCTTCTCCAGTGGATCAGGGCAAATTGAGATCAAGTGAATTACCCACCATCACACAGCTGGTAGTTGTCTGAGGCTGAATCTGAACTCAGGTCTTCCTAACAATGGAGTCTGTGCTCTATCCACTGAGCCATCAAGCTGTCTCACACATATACACACAAATTCACTCCCAAGTACAGCACCAGATTAAGAAAAAAGGCTATCCCAGAAGTCAAAAAAGCAAGTCAGTGAGCATTAATTAAGTCCCTTCTATGTGCTAGGTACTGTGCTAAGCTTTGAGGATGCAACAAAAAAAAAAAGCAAAAACAAGTCCCTATTCTAAAGGAATTCATATCTAACAGAGGAAGATGATGTCCTAATTTTAACAGTTCCCATAGTGTGGTCCTCAGATCCCTGGGTTCTTTCAGGTGGTACTTTAGGTAAAAAGAGTTTTCATAATAATATGAAGATAATATTTCCCTAAAAAAATGTTCCCCCTTTACAACTATATGTCTGAGGCCAGATTTTCTTCATATATTTTATTTAAAACGATATGTCACAACAGATTGAATAAAGAAACAGATATGAGAATCCACTGTCTTTTATCAGGCCAGGCATTAAAGAGATTTGCAAAATATATAAAACAATACTACTCTTCCAGCTACTTTTTTTTTTTGGAGAGTTGGAAAATAAAGTTATTTTTATTAAGATCTATTGTTTGTGTTAACATATAATAGGTTAGTTTTATTTTAATGAATTAAAAATGAAGTTTTTATTTCCAATATAGTATCAAAAGATATATCTCATGTAAACAATGGTTCTTTGGTATCCTTAATAACTTAAAAGACTATGTCAGGCAGGTAAGGAAACTCCCTACTGTAAAATTCAAATTAAAATCCAATAACTCCAAGTATTATATTTTATAAAATGTATTAATAATCACTTGAAGTAGAAGAAATAAAAGAACAAAATTAGAAAGCCTAAGTTAAAAACATGTGGGTAAAATTCTCCTGCCTGACTCTCACCCAATTTCCACAACCCACCTTCCTGGGAAAAAAGAGCGAGGGAAGAGCTACACAAAACTGATATCTTCCCTTCATGAGTATTTTAGCATAAATATGCAAATGGGATGCTGGGAAAGAGAGTCCTGGGAAGCAAATTCTAATTACACACTACCAACATTATTTGGCACCTACAGCTTAGTTTGAGAGAATTATCAAGAATACTGCGAAGGTAAGTAGAGTTTTTAAAGTAATAATGCCAGGATGTGTCAGAGGGAGAATTTGAACCTAGATCTTCCTGGATCAGAGAACAGGTCTCTATCTACTATGCTACATGTGTGTATATATGCATGCATGTGTATATACAAAGACAGTCTCAAAAATTAAGCAACCAAAACAGCTTCCACATGCCACGAAAATATTTAAAATGTTTCAAATTCAATTATATTTTGTTTTTAAATTCAATCATATATTTTATATTAGAGAAATGTAATGCCATGACTTGACTTAAAGGGTTGGGAGGATAGGAAGAAATAGGACTTTCTAGTAATTGCCTTACATAAATTTTTTTTAGTATGAATCTGAATTTTAGAAAACCACTCTTTGAAGAAAGAAGGTAAGAAGAAACACATGTGAGAACAAGTTATCTTAAGTGGCACTTGAAGACCTATCAGAGCTGGGGTGTGCTGGAGCCAGCTTGATCAGATTCTAGAAAGCTGATTGTTACATTTTCTATTTGAGCATGGGTAGATGGTACCATTTGGGACACGATTTGTTCTGTTGTTGAATGTGTAGACTTAAGAAAGTATGGGAGGGAATGTCAATAATGCTGCTTAAACTTAAAAATATGTCATGCATTCCTATTTTTTCCTGCAGTCCAGGTGTTAAACATTTCCTAGCACACCAGTTCTTGTCAGTTCTCTCAGTTCCCCCATTGAAATGGCAGAGGAAATAGGAGCATAATAGAATGTACTAGGAAGGCAAAGTTTTTCAATAGGAAGGAAGGGTGAATCTTCTAAAAATGCTTGTAAAGAGCAACATTTGGGGAGAAGGACATATAATGGCTATCAAGACTGAAGAAAAAAAAAGCACAAATTAGAGAAGGAAAGAGAATACATATTTACATAGAGCCTATTATATAGCAGGCATTGTGCTAAGTTTTACAAATATGATCTCATTTGGTCTTCAGAACAACCCTGCAAAATTAGATGTAATAGCTGGCTAATACATTGGCTTCCCTAACAGCAACTGGGAGAGAGATAATCTAGTTAAGGCAAGTTAATGTTTACAGGTCCAAAAAGCTGTTGGGATTTCCAGGAAGGAAAAAGAAGAGGCCAAAAGGTTACTAATAGATGTGTGAAGATCAGAGGAAGCTTTTGGAGGTTGGATAGAGAAGAGGGACTTTCTCTTTCAATAATCACAGGTAAAATGTATTTCTAAAGGGCATGAAATTATTAAAGCCTCCAAGGAAGATGGGGAAGATGATTATACATTCTTGTGGTCCAGTCAAAAACTCACTGGGGAGAAATGTTTGTAGGTCAAAAAGGGAAATACCTTCTTTGATCAGGCACCTTGATGACCCCCTCAAATCTAGCCTCAAGGAGCTATTGATTCATTCATTCGTTCAATAAACATTGATTAAGCACCCAGTGAAATGCCCTGGGCTAGACACTAGACATTAGACACTGATGATGACTCCTTGGGCATCTGCAGTATCATTATCAACTTTCAACTGTTCATAAATTTGACCAATTTTAAGTTTTTGAAAGACCTTTCAACCAGAAAAGGGGGTTAATTGACTGTAGACCCTGGATATTGATGCTGTTTAAGAATTTTATTAACACTATTAGCTACCAATTCCTTGGATATCATCATTATGAGGAAAAATTTGTTGACAACTTCCAAGTCAGGCTCTTCTAATGTTGTAAATGCCTTGGACCCTGACTCCTAGTGCTGTAAACCATTTACTTTCTAAAGGGGTTTTGCATCCAATAATTTTAGCTGGGTAATTGTTATAGACAGATAGATAGTAGCCTCAGCAATTTTAATCAATGAGCTTTGTGAGAAAATACTGTCACAATACCTCTACCAATTATCAATACTGCTATCACGATGAGGAAGTTGAACTGTGGGATTTGGAAGGAAGCATGACTCCTAACAACCTTAAGGGGTACACTAGCTCCTCTATAACACTGGGGGACTCTGAAGCCAATACATATAGTCAGAGAGAAAGGGAAAGAGAGTTCCTTTACATACTTGTACTTGGAAGAAGGAAAAGACCCCATTAGAGATAGTGGAATGGAAGGGATATGATGTTCTCAGGCTTTCCCTACATATTCATGCTTTCCTTCCTTTATATCATGCATTCCTCTGGAAAGTATTTGTGTTAAAGTCCAAGCTGCCTGAGGTCGTTACCAGATAGAACCCTAAAGAGATTGATAATTGCTGAATCTGGATCAAAAGGTCAATGATAACTAACTATATCTTTGACATAATCTTCTGAGCCTTGATATTCTCTCTTGGATCATTATTAACATTATCTTTGACTTGGTCAAGAGGTAGGGGCTCTTCATGAGCTCCATGGGCAAATTGATCCTATGACATGTCATCTTATTCCCCATATACTCATTATTATGATAGATGTCAAACTTTGAGATGCTCTTATTTATTTATTTATGCCTATTTATTCCTTTTGTGAAATCTATATCTCTGAACAATAAGTGAGAATGTTTGGATAATAAGGGGTTTTTACTTCTCAACAATCTCACAAATTCATTAAGGTTAAGCATAGATGATAAAATAAGTTATTATGGTAAATGTTTGCCAGGTTAGACTCATATTTCTGTTCAAGGCCCTTTATTTGTTTGCTAACAGATAGAATCAGTCATTCTTTTGTAAGAATTTCATTTAGTAATACCATATATAAATCTGGATTGCCTTTTATGATGTCAAATGCTTCAATATGCCTGAAAAGGACTCATTTAAAACACAAATCTGCTGAGGTTTGGGGGAGGTGATAATATTCAATTACTAAAAAGATTATTTAAGAGTGGTATTTAGGCTGCTTAGGGTTATTCAACTTGAAAGAGATGCCATCCTCAATAATTAACCTACAGTAACTCCAAAGGTTCAAAACACTAAGGAATCTAAAGGAGATAAAATTGCAACATTCTAACATAACACTTTCTGACATACATGAATAATAAGACATAAAGATTTTTTTATTGACCCTTCAAGGCGCCAATAAAATAACATTCTGCCTAACTTTCTACAATTCTGAAAATATGAAGTCAGATGAGTTTGCTACTTTTCCTGGAAAAAAGGGAAAGCTTTAGGATCATGAAAAATCACAGTTTGATCATATATACATATATGCATGCATAAAATATACACATATATACATACAAAAAAATACTCACACACATAGAACTTTACATACATTTTCTCATTCTGTCCTTATAACAACACACTCTAAGGTAGGTACTACTAGAATCATCAGCATTTTATAGATAAGGAAACTGAGGCATAAAGGGATTTAATGACTTGCCCATGGTCAATTAATAAATAATACAAATGAAATTTCAGTTTAGGTTTCTCCTGGCTACAAGTAGAGCCCTCTTTCTACTAAGCCAATAAAGAACCTTAAGGGAAAATGATTGTATTAGCTAAAGAATAGAATAACTACAAGCCCTGATTCCTTATCCCAGTTTTCCTCTTGTGTGGCCTCATCTGAAAAATGAGGAAATTTGACAAGATTATCTCTAAACTCTGTTCAAAAATATTCTATGATTCTGTGATTTTAAATCACTTAACATCTGTGCCTCAGTTCCCTCATTTACAAAATGGGATTGAGAACATCTGTTCAGGATCATGGTGAAGAATAATAAAACAATGAAAACCACAGAAATTTTAGGAACCTTTGCCAGATCACCACTGGTAGCCTGAATTAGGAAACAAAATCATGTGTGCCTCTGCCTGCTCAAAACAAGGGTTTTGTCTGGATTGTCTGAAGGGTTGCTTCCATTTTCCCCTCCCCTCCCTGAGATTTTAGGGCTGGTGGTCTGGCCCTGATGTGCTAACTCTAAGTTAGGTGTGGTCAAAGATCCCGCATAGCCTTCCTAACCCAGTGAAACCAGCCTTGATATTTTGGTCTTCCATCCCCAAACAGTGCAATCATCTAAAAATGAGTGGCACTTATGAAAAGACTAGTCCAAAATAAGCCATCCAGTTTTCCCCAAGGATTAAGCCAGCTTTAAATGAGGTTGCTTTTATTTACTCATACATATTCCTCCCTCCCATCCTCACCACCACTCATCTCCTCCCTTAGGCCAGAGGGAGATTGGCAATGCAGATAGTTTACCAGCTCTGAAAGTTTCCTGATGCCCAGAGGGGCAGGGGGGTGCTAAGATAAGCTCCTAGCTCAGAATCCAGAGCAAGGCAGGGAAGTACCAAGCACAAGGGTATCAGAGATGTACAAGCCATTCTTCCTTTGCTTTAGATGGGGGAGGTGGAATGCTGATGTGGAGAGAGAGGAAACATCCTATATAGTGTGACCTGTGGCAGTCTTTTTCTCTCATTCTATGGTTTATGACTGAACCAAGAAGCCATTTTTCTTTCCAAAAAAGAAAAATGCTACGACCTGCAGTAAACAATGATTTAAAACACTTCCAAGGAGGAGCTAGCCATGCACATAATCCTTTCTCTGAATCAAAACCAGCCTGATAGCTGTCTATCATGGAATGGATTTCCTGCATTAACCAAGGAGGAGTGGAAATAGGGGTGATGGTGGAGAGAAGCATGGAGAACATATTTCCTTTTACAAGAGAGAAATAAAATATTCAGTATACAAGTGTCCGCATTAAGCAGCTAAAGGAAGCAGCTTGAATGTAGCTATGCTCCTAAGAAGTACCATACTGAACATCAATAATTCAGACGAGTTTATGACCAAAGGTAACAGAAAACAGCATAAAAATTAACTATCCATGTCTAGATTTTTGAGGCCAATCTTTTTCAAAATAGTATAGTGATATAGAGTATATAAATTGAACATGTGTGGAATGGGGGTGTCCAAGTCAAGATTAGGTGATTCTACTTTAAATACTTATGAAAGTTTGGAAGTGGAAGAATAAGCCATTCTCAAAGATTTCATAATTATACTTTATGGTGACAATTATTATTAAAGAAGGTAGGGATCTCTATGCCTTTGTACTATCATATCACATACTTAGTATATACCTTCCTTACGTAAACCTTATAGGATCATTTATCCCCTGCCTTCTGAAAAGATGAAGCACCATCTTCTATGTATCATTTTTTGGTTACCCTCAGTCGCTAGTGCCCTTCCTTCCAAACTGCCTCATCATTAACTATTTTGTATTTATTTTCTTTTCCTTTTTATGTAAGTATTAACATAAATTTCTTATATTTGTAGTAAGCAGACATTAATTCATTCTTTTTATCTCTATCTCCAGTGTCTGTCTGGCTCATAGTAGATGCTAAAGAAGTGCTTGTTGACTGATTGACAGGGGACTCAATGATAGTGAGATATGCTATACCATCCACATGCTGGGATTCTTGATTTTGAAGTGGGCTGTCACTAAGCCCCAAGACTGTGTCCAAAGTTCAATTCCAAATATGGATGGACAACAATTTACTGGCCTGTATCCTGACAAGTGATAAATTGGATGCCATGAGTCAGAGATGGGTAGCAGTTTCTATATTCAGCACTCATTAATGGTCACAGGGAACTCAAATGGATACAGATGTCTAATCTTATATGCCCTGTGAATCTGAAGGCATTATTATACCTTAAAGAGGGTGAAAGCCATTTGTATTGCTCAAGGAACTGAGAGTTTAACCTAAGAAAGTCTAGGTAAAGGTTTAGAACTTCCTCCAAAGAGTACATTATTGGAGGAAGCTAGGTGGCTCAGTAGGTGGAGAGCCAAACCTAGAGATGGGTGGTTCTGGGTTCAAATTTGGCCTCAAACACTTCCTAGCTGCATGATCATAGGCAACTCACTTAACCCCAAATACCTAAAACTTACTATTTTTCTGGCTTGGAATCAGTACAAAGTATTGATTCTAAGTTGGAAGGTAAGGATTTTTTAAAAATATATTATCAGTGAAAATAAATATGCTTGACATTCATTTTCCACTGCTGAGATTGACCATAAATAAGACTGGAGAAAAACTCAGTAGCTGGATAAGACTCTTTGAGGGGATAAAAGACAAAGGAAGAATCAAAATAAGTTTCCCCTGATATACTGTACTATACCAGGATAAAATCATAAGATACAAAAAAGAAATTAGTATTGTTCAAAACCTTTTGCTTGATGGCTATTAGAGCCCTGGAGAATGACTTTGGACATCTCAATCAGGGAAAAGCTCTAGGTCTATAGTGAAACATGTTCTGTTGGCCCAGAATGGCAGCAAATGTTTACTAGAAGTATGAAGCCTGTGCTCAGAGAAGTCAATGGAAAATACTGCTACTTCAAGTTTCTATTTGAGAATGTCGGTCGTAACAAGAGTTTGGAACTAGCATACATCGATTTTTACCAGTGGAAGGACACAGGAAGAACATACCACTATCTTAATGGTGATGGATTGTCCACTCCACCTGGTACACACACATTCTCTCACACTCTCTTCCCTCTTGCTCCAACCAGGAACCAGTAGCCAAGGTGTGATGAGAGAAGTACTTAATGGTATATGGATTCTCTGTCAAAATGGATTGTAATCAGTGTCAAAATTTTGAAAGTAAAATACTCACGCAAGTCCCTGACTTGGCAAGAAGCAGGAATTCCATAAGTATAACATATCATCCTCCAGGAGACCTGCAATCAGACTGCTTTATTCATGTTGTTTTTTTAAAAATCCAAACAGAAGGTTCGGTGGAGTCAGCATGAACTTTCTATCACATGCCTATGATGCCAAAAACAATGGCAGAGACCTCATTCCATTCCTGTTGACACGTGGTCAAGAGCCATTGACTTGGACTTTGGAATTTCCTAAAATAAAGAACATGCAAACACTTACAACTGGTTTGTCAGTTGATTGAGAGACCAAGGAAGATCCACTACTAGCTAGCTATCACTTCAAGTCAGAATAACATAGAAAGGGACAAACAGGATAACACTCAAGTTCACAGTCGGAACTCGAGCCAAGGGGTAGAATATCCTGCGACAAAATCTCAGTGATATGAGAGAATGCAAGACAGTCCAATTGTGTTAAGAGCCACCCCATATAAAATGAAGTATAAATGTCTGGTGAACGTCCAGACAAAAAAATAGCCCCAGAAAAGGAACAAGTCTTACAAAGCCATCATTGTACAGAATCTATTGCCAAGAAGGTCTTAGTTAAACAACCACCACAATAAAACAGGAGAACAGGAACTGAGGAAGGGGCAAGGTATCAGCCTCTAAGAGAGTCTGATTTATCAGTCAAAGATGGATGGTTAGTTACCAGTGATGGTCCTTCCGCACACCCTTAATGCTAGTGTCTTCCCTATATTGCTTATTTCTAATTTGTCTTGTATACAACTTGTTTGTATGTGACTGTTTGCTCTAGATTTTGAGCTTCTTGGAGAAGGGACTCTCTTTTCCCTTTATTTGTATTTCCAAAATTTAGTACAGCGCTTAGTACATATAGACTCTTAATAAATTTATTGTATTTTTTTCCTAGCCATAGAACCTTGTACCGAGTAATTTAGTCTCTGTTTACTTCAGTTTCCTCAACAGTAAAAATTAGGATAATAAAAGCACCTACCTCTAAATCTATGATCCTATCTCAATGACTTTGATAAGCCCTTTAACTTCTTGGAACCTCACTTTTCTCTAGTACAAAATGAAGAGATAAGAAGGACTAGATGGTCACTTAAGGTCCCTTCAATCTCTAAATCAGGAATTATTAACTGTTTTGTGATCCATAGTCATGGATCTCTTTGCTAGTCAGATTAAGCATATAAAACTCTTCTTAGAATAATGTTTCTGAATACAAAGAACACCACATAAGATTACAAAAAGAAATCAATGATATTGAAGCATAAGTGTAAATTTTTTTTTAAGTTCACCTCAGATTAAGAATTCTTATCTTAAGACTATGCCATCTTATTGTGCAAAAAGGAATAATAAAGTGGAGGAATTCCATGGAGACTGGAATGACCTCCAGGAAGTGATGCAGAACGAGAGGAGCAGAACCAGGAGAACATTGTACACAGAGACAAACACACTGTGGTATAATCGAACGTAATGGACTTCTCCATTAGTGGCAGTGTAATGTCCCTGAACGATCTGCAGGGATCTAGGAGAAAAAACACTATCCATAAACAGAGGACAAACTGAGGGAGTAGAAACACTGAGGAAAAGCAACTGCCTGACTACAATGGCTGAGGGGACATGACAGAGGAGAGACTCTAAACGAACACTCTAATGCAAATACTAACAACATGGCAATGGGTTCGAATCAAAAACACATGTGATATCCAGTGGAATCACGCGTTGGCTACGGGGGGTGGGAGGGAGGAAAAGAAAATGATCTATGTCTTTAATGAATAATGCATGGAAATGATCAAATAAAATACTATAAAATTAAAAAATAAATTTAAAAAAGTCTTGATAACAAAAAAGGCTATGCCATCTAGTCTGGGCCACATTTGGGTCCAAAATTTATACTTCAAATGGGTGAGCCAGAGGCTACTGGTTTGCTCACAGAAAACGGTGAGACAGGAGGTGTAGAAGAGTCAATGGATCACTGAAGAAATATCTTGGTTATTTGGTTAGTGACCAGGCTAATATATGATTCCTGTTGGATGACAGAAAAAGATGTTACTTAAGTTACTTACAAGTGTCTTCTGGGCACAAAGCCATTTTTTTTTTTATCTTCAGGACCAGACATCCTTGGTTATGTTATACTATGTTGTTATTATTGTTGTTCAACCATTGTGTCTAACTCTTCATGATCCTATTTAGGGTTTTATTGGCTAAGATACTGGAGAGGTTTACAATTTCCTTCTCCAGCTATTTTACAACTGAGGAAACTGAGACAAACAGAACAAAATGGCTTGTTCAAGGTCATACAGCTAAAATACTGGAGTGGTTTGCCACTTCCTTCTTTAGCTCATTTTATAGATGAGGAAATTGAGACAAACAGGGCTAAGTGACTAACCTAGGGTCTAAGACCAGATTTGAACTCAGGAAGATGAGTCTTCCTATCTCTAGTCACTCTATCCACTGCTTCACTGAACTGCTCCAAAGCATACTATGCACAACTCTGTTGTGTAGTATTATGTAATTTGTACCTTCATGTGACTTCTATATTTAATCTACTATACCTTATATATTTGGAACAACTAGGCAATATGGTGGATAGAGATCTGAGTTCAAAACTAACCTCAGATACTTACTAGTTATATGACGGTAGACAAGTCACCTAATCCTATTTGCCTCAGTTTCCTCAAATGTAAAATGAGCTGAAGAAGGAAACAGCAAACCAACAGAGTATCTTGGCCAATAAAATTCCAAATGGGATCATGAAAAGTTGGACAGGACTGAATGGTTGAACAACAAAAACAATGTTATATATTTGTACATGATCTGTATATCTCAAATAATTTTTATGTAGCTAGGTTATGTAGAATTTGAGAGATGTTATATCTAATATATACATAAATATAAACGTAGTCTAATTCATAGGGACCAAAGATTATTTAAGTTGGGAGAAGAATGCAACCCTCAGGATGGGAGGATGGATGAACTGATGGAGTAGAGAACAAAGACTAAAATTCCCAAAATGCCATGAGCTGAAGGTATATAGAAAACATATACCAATGATGAATGAAGTAGAAGAGAGAATACATGAAAGAAGGAAGAAGGGAGCACAAAATGGCAAGAGCATAAAAAGAGACTATTTCCACATTGTTTGCTTGAGGTTTTCATTAAGGATGACACTGTAGGTGGCCAAAGAAGCAACATCAGACAAAAAAATGGTAACTACAGAGACAGTCACTTCCAGAATCTGATGAGAAAGATGGATGGCAACTGTGGAAGTGGTAACAGCAATGAACAAACAGAATAGCTGGCAGCTAGGGATATAGAAGCTATATTTGTTGGAACTAAGGAGTGCAATACACAAAGGCTATCTAGACTTCCTTCTTAGGGAGGTGAATTTGTTTCTTCAAACTCCACTCAGGTCTGAGTACCAAATATGTTTATGTGCATATGCTTGCTAGCAGGTGAGCTGGCTCAAATACCTTAGAAGTAAGCCAAATTCTTATGTTTCCAGGGGAAAACCAGGGTGGGGGAAAACACAAGACAAATAAAAGTCCCAAGGGGTAAAGGGGTATGTCACAAAGCAAATATCAGAGTCAGGAAGAACTGATTTAGACAAGTCTCTGATAAATACTGGCAGTGTGATCCTGGGCAAGTCATTTAATCTCTGGTCCTCAGTCAGTTCTCTAAGATGATGAATTGCAAAGCAGCTGCCTACTTGCTTTGATAGACTTTCCTTACCAGGACCCTATTCCAATTAAATCACAGGTCTGATTCCCCCAAACTCCTTCCTCCAAAAAAAAAAAAATCAAAAATGTTTCTAGGGGAAACAGGGGAAATTCTAATATTCCCAGGGAAAACCCTGAAAAAGGTTTCAATAACATATTTTATAAATATATTATTGATAGGTCTATAGGATTGAATTTGGACAATCTTTCCCCAATCAACTTAGAGGTTAGAAAACTAAAGCAAAAACTAGCTATTAAGAAGAAAATAATAGGTGGGAAAGAATAATGGCAACTATTAGATTGGGACAACTGTTAAGGATAGGTGGGAAGAGCAGAAACCATGATTTCTTGAAATAACTCCCTAGATCTAGGATTTTTAGAAAAATAAAAAAGGCATTAATGAGTAAAAGGTCTTAATTCTCCATTAGCAATTAAAATATCAACTTTGAAATGTTTCCTTTGCCTTAAACTAAAAAAGTAAGAAAGTGTTGGCTACTAGGTGATATCTTTTTCTCAGGCTGAGTGAGCCACAAATACCCTATTACACAAATACACAAATAATGTATAAAGGTAACATCTACACTAATAAATCCAATAAATCAAATACCATTGAAGTACTAAAATATCTTTACTTTAATTTTCCTATTTTGTGTATTAAAAAAAAAAAAACCTTCCCTTCCCTCTTAGAATCAACACTGTGTATTGAATCCAAGGCAGAAGAGCAGTAAGAGCTAGGCAATAGGACTTAAGGGACTTATTCAGCATCACACAGCTAGGAAGGGTCTGAGGCCAAATTTGAATCTAAGTCCTCCCGTCTTCATGCCTGGCTCTCTATTCACTGAACCACTTTGTATATTTTTACCTTCGTTTCCATATTCTAAGAAGAAAATCAAAGAGTGCTTTCTCCATATAACTCCCCATTTTGTTACGGGTGTTTTAGGGGCTGGTGTGGATTTGCTTTGAACAATAAATTTTTGTGTCCATGACATGTGATATACATACAAATGCATATATTTACATATATGTGTACATTGTACGTGTATGTATATATCCATACATGCATGTATATAGAAGCAGAGAAGGGGAGCTGAGAAAGATGGAGAGGAAGGGGAGAGGAAAGGGAGAGAAAGAGAGAGAAAGAGAATTGTATTTGAAGGTAATTGGGTTGCCTTTTTCATCCTATACATTTATTTTAAGTATTTAAAAACATTATTCTGAGAAAGGCTCCATAGGCTTTACCAGCCTGACTGCCAGAGGGCTCATGACCCAAAAAAGTTTGAAAATACTTGCAAGTAGAAGCTTTTCTGAGTGAAGGCTGCTTTATCCTTGCCAAAGTAGCAAAGGATTAAATTAAAGCATCAAATGAGATAATATATACAGTACTTTATAAACCTCAAAGTATTATATAAAAGTTAGTACATGATTATTATTGTGCTAGCATATTATGATTATCAATTATTGGAGTAGCCAGGCATGCTTCCTTGTGTAGTAGTAGCTTAGGATCTCAAAGAAAGAAGGGAGAAGGAAAAGGGAAAGAAATATTCATTAGCCACCTTTGATTCTTCTCACCACCCAGTCACCATTAATTCGGATTTCTATTTCCCCTGAGCCAAGGGTGTGAGGCTGTTAATCTCCCCAGCCCATGAGGTCATTCTTCCCTTGAACTAAAGGTGCTTAAATCCCAAAGAGGAAATCTGAATGGAAAGGAAATCCTAAGTATGAAAGGCACCTTTCAAACCATAAGCAAATCATTTTCCTCTCCCTCACAAATACAGAAATTGAGACAGACTTATTCATACGGTCTTTCACTATAAGCAATGAGGAATGACTGAAAGTAGGGAGATATGTTAGGAGGCCTACATTTAATGAACTCTGTCATTGATTGCTTTATAACTTTGAGAAGCTTTTTCTTAAAGTGGAAGTGGATATTTCAACTATTCGTGACTGTTAAGCAATATGGTGACGGACAGGTAAAGATCCAGATGTGGCCATATATTCTTTTCCCTTTATTTTAGAAAGTATTGTGTAATTAAAATTTTGTACCCTTGAACTACATTTCCCAGCATTCCTCTTTTGTCCCCAAGTTCTGTCCTAACATTTTGTAGATAAAAGGTTCTGTAACTCCGCCCTCTCTTGTTTCTGCTCTTTACTCAAGCCATCACTTTCCTCTACTTGAAGTGATTATTAATAAATCTTATAAAATATAATACTTGGAGTATTTGATATCAAGTTTTAATTTTACAGGATCAAAATAAAGATGAAACTATCTCTAAAATCATTTTTTATGATTTAAAAAGACTTCACGTCTATGTATGCCTCAGTGATAATTGTGGAATTGTGCAAGTAAAGATGAGAATCTCCCAACTCCAATCTTTCAAACATCCTCTTCCTGTCTTCCCTTCTTTCTGTGACCACCAGAGTTGGCTTCCTTCACAAGACTTTTTTTCAAAGCTGTGAACATGACAGAAAGATATTTAACTTACCTCCCTGGGATAGCACATTTCAATTCCCTAGACACCAGGGACAGTTACAGAGTGTAAGAGCTGGAATGGACTTTAAAAACTATAGACTAACTCTCTCATTTTTACAGATAAGGAAACTGAAGCCTGGGGGAGGAAAGCCGGATATCATGCAATTACTGACAATAATATTACACCATGCTGCCTTTTCTCAGAATAACAGTTTATTCTTTGCTCTGTCTAGTTTCTTTAATTAGCATATCATCATGTAGTTATATGACATTTCCATTTAAGTTTTTTTGGAGTGCACATCTCGGGTGGCCAGACCAAGGACTTCATCAAAATGAAGAAATCCCAGTGTGGAAACTCCCTGCACTAATGCAGATAAGCAACTACTCTATAAATTAATGTCTTAAAGAATTGTTGGGGACACTGAAAAGTTAAGTGACTCCAGATAATTCACAAAACTTGTATGTGTCAGAAGCAAGATTTGAACCTGGGTCTTCCTGCCCCTCTCAACCTAAATTTGCTCTTTATAGCAGTCAGCACAATTCTAAATACATACAGATGCTTCCTGCTGAATACTGTTTATTATTAATTCAGTTCAATCCAACAATGCTTTAGCAGATGCAATGAGAAGGGGATTATAGTGGGGGAATTGGGGGACAAAGAAAGACAAGGACTTATCCCTATCCTCTCCACAATGAGCTTACAATTTCTATAAGGAATTTATAATATCCCTTGGGACAAGGATGACCAGTGTGGGCAAAAGAAGAAGTACAATTATTAGGTTTCAAAATGCTAAATTAAAGACAGAATAGTAGAAATTAGCAAGTTGGTTAATTCAGCTAGGAATATAAATGAGAATTATAAGATAAATGACATTTAGTGACATTAATTAACTGATTAAATTAAACCTGATATTTTAATCAGAATTTGTTTGTGCAAGGCTCTGGATAAAATGAAATGTAGTTTAACCTAGTTACTTTTAAAATTCCAGTTACCATAACAACTTCTTGTGATTTCAATTAAAGGTGGTCTTTTCTTTACATTATTTTTAGAACTTTAGTTACCATAACAACCAGATGCAGTGTACTTAATCAGTTAATTCTTTCCCAAAGAGTTAAAATATGGTGTTCTCTTGGAAACAATCAAATGATGATAAGTGGCGTGTCAGGAATTAATGCCCAAATGGTGGCACAGACTACATTTTTCAAGGAGCTTGCTTGTGAAATAAAAGACCGATGAATCTTCCTTTGTATGTTGGACTCAGTTGCTGAAATCAAAAAGAGATTATTTATCAATTGGAAGAAAAGTGGAGATGTCAGACTCAGCAGTGTTATGAATTGTCAGAGTTGCAAAGAGAAATGATGTAAATGATAAATTCATTTTCACTGGGTTGGGGGAGGCTGTAAGTACATATCAGAGCTTTTCTAAGGCAAGGGAACACTTGGCTTAAAAAAACACAGCACGAAGCATATCTTAAATATTCAGCATCAACGTTTCCACTCTCACTCCCATCAACAGATTTTTAAAAGAGTTTTGTCCAAGACTAGGGAAGCACATACCATGATATCATTTAGTTTCAATATCACGTACCAGCATCCAGAATAAGAAAAGGAAGGGGTATATAGCATTGGAAGAAAGGCAGCCTGAGAATCATGGGTAAAGCAGGGAAGGGAAGAAGGAATAAAGGACAAGTTGGTACAGACAAGGGGGGCTGATAAGAGTGGGGGAGAAGATAAGAAAAACTGCTTCATTTGGGGCCATATGTGGGTAATAAGTAATAAGGAGAAATAATAAGTAAAAAATGCTGATGGCTATACACATCCAATCATGTGAAAAGATTCCTAACATATTGGACCCAAATGCATGGTGAAGTAATGTTAGTAAAATTCCCTTGCTCTTGGAATTAAAGTCCTCACCTATTTGAGGTAAATTACCCCTCCAGGGCACATGTCTTGCTTTATTTGATGGGCAGCAGTCCACAATGGAAGTGGGTAAGGACAAAAGGCACATCTGGCTGCCCTGAAGGGAGAGCCAAGTTGCCCATTAAGTGACGGATAAAGATTGCCTTTCCCTGTTATCACCCTTTGCCCATAAAATGAGGCAGGGAGACAGGCTGTACTGTCTTTTTACCCATATCCTGCAGCAGAGGCAACAGACTGATAGGAGGAGTGGCATCCCCAGATTCCTAGTTTAATTATAGTCCTCTCACTTAATGAGGTTTCATGAGGAGGAGGAGGTGGGGGATTCGTGTGTGCTTGTGTGGCTGGGGGTTATTTAATTAAAAAACAATAAAGCTGCCAGCTGCTGCTGGTTAACAATCTGGAACCCTCTTCGTCCTCCTCCAACAAGACGGGAGAACAACAAAAAGAGAGAAGAAGGGGTCCAATAACATGACAGGGGAGCTGTTTCCTACTGGCCTTCCTTTTAGGAATTCTAAGAATAGCTCCCCGATTTCCTCACCAGTTCTTATTTTGAAACAAAACAAAAAAAAATGATGGTATTAGACTGGACTTGAGGTGTGAAAAGACCCCCTTGTCACTAAACCCTAGATAATAATGAGAGAAAACTTAGTACAGTAGATATAGCCCTTGAATCATGAAGATCTGGACTTATGTCTCACTTTGGAAACATGTAGGCAGTGTGTGTGTCAGAGGTTGATATCTCTGGGTCTATCTTAGATAAAGATCTGAGAGCCCTCCTCAAAGGTCAAATTCTAAGGTTCTGTCAGAGTGCCCTTGCCTCCACCTTCTTTTAGTTTCCCATAACAAGATTGCTGTTCATTCCATGAACCCCAGATGATTCCTGGAACCATTATCTTGCCCCAACCATTATCCTACCAGCTGCACTATCTATATTCTTGTTACACTTTCCCATAGATCTTTCTCATGGATGATTGTAATTCCTGTGGTTTTTACCTTTAAAAGACTGACCAGTATGCAATAAACTTGAACTCTTTGCCACCAGCATTGGGTCCCTTCTGACTCCACACTGTGATTGTGACTGTGATTCTTATCTTTTTCCTTGCCCTTATCTTCAGGTGAGGTCTTTCTTATTTCTAACTTTGCATTTCTTCTCACTATTCTCCATTTCTTACCTGCGGGAACTCTGGTCCCAGTCTTGGGGTGAGGGGTGCTTTAACAGGTGTAGCTCTTACCAAGACTCTTAACCACATAGTGTACCCAAGCAAGTCCCTAAAACTAGAAGTTGCTTACAATGGCATAGGTAGGAAGAATTTCCTCATTGTTGGTTCCCTCAAGGTAAATTTGGCCACAGGTCCTGATACATGTATGTAAATAGCAGCTGAATTGATATGTGTCATGTTACCCTTAATGCATCTAGCCAACCATGCCTGTAGTTCAGGACTGAAGTACTCTTGAATCCCATCTTGGACACTGAGCCCAAAGAGGTGACCACCTTAAAAAAGGGAGTGCCTCCTACTCAGACTTTCTCTTCCTTCTATCCTCCAAGTGGCATCATGTGAGTCTGGGACTTCCCAAGACTGGTAGAGAAAAGAGCAGCTCAGTCTTCCCCCTACCCTGGTCATCATACAATCTTAGACATATGCCAATTAAGACCAATGTCATGATTAAGAGACCTGGAGCCTTGGTTGCCTTGTTAGTGTTTTTTTTTTCTTTTCTGATCTTACATGAAGGAGTATTAATCCTGAAATGAATGTTTCCAGGTTTGAAGGCAACCTTGTGAGTCGAAGAGGTCCAGGGATTCTGGATCTATAGAGTGGAACTGAAGCATAATGGCAAGGAAGTTTCTGCATGGGAGAAAGTAAAAGTAGAAAAGTCAAAACCTCCATAAATTTATACTATTCATTTAGTCCAAAGAATACTAGTGCTATGTACTTGGATATATTGCTTGACAAGTTGTGATTGTTCAGTAGTTTTAGTTATGTCCAATTTTTCATGACCCCATTTGGGATTTTCTTGACAAAGATACCAGAGTTGTTTGTCATTTCCTTCTTCAGATCATTTTACCAATAAGGAAACTGAAGTAAAAAGGAGTAAGTGACTTTCCAAGATGAGTCTCCCTGACTTCTTGACCAGATCATACATTAAATCTCTGAAAAGAGTTTTTGGAAATGAATTAGCAGAAGTTCATCAGGATATGAACTTCTTTGGTGTCCATCAAAATTGGTTGGAAAAATGGAATATGAGATTATGATTAGAGGAATTTCAAAGTTCTTGATAATAAAATGGAATATTTGGGATGATGGTAATATCAAAAGTATGCTAAGAATTATTGTCCAAGAACAAAGACTATCCATGATTCTATAGGATTGATGATAAAACAGTTTATCCATATTCTGAGAGAGAGGTTAAGTTTAGGGTAAAGAATGAAACTTTTTTAACATAGCCAATGAAGAAATTTATTTTGTTTGGTCATGCATATTTGTTATTAATTTTTTTTTTACTTTTCCCAATATGGTGGAGGGGTAGTGGGAGGGAAAATAGATTTTGGTTCATTAAAAAAGTAAAACGTTAAAAAAATAAGAAAAATAGTTGTGTCCCATCAAACTTTGTTCTGATTGATACACCTCATCTCTGAATCACAGCTAAACTCTGGCCATTCCTGCTAATTACTAGTACAAAACTAATGTGTAATCTGTAAGATTCTAGTTTCACTGAGATAACAAGAATGGCTTTTCTATTGTGCAAGGACCAGGTAAAGGGTGTACAAAACACCAGCAAGTTGAATATCAGGAGATGTATTATCTTATTAATTAATGATCTGACTGTATCAGTCAGCTGGTTCTGAATTTATGCCCTTATCCATAATCAGTTGTTTCCTGATTATTCAAGTATTTTTAATTTCAATTTTGTTTGTGAAGTCATAAGGCCCATGTCCACATCCAACATTTTCCAATTCTTTTCTTGATGAAACTAGAAGACTAGCATAGCTACAGACCCAAGAAAAAATGGAAATAAATAGGTAACTTGCATGTGCCTCAAGTTGATGGAAACTTTCCATCGATAATGTAGCAAATCTAGTTATAACTTCAAGTTTCAGGGATGTATTCTAGGAAGATGAAAGGTATCCAAGACCATGATGGCACAAATGAAGCTGAGCAAGGCAGGGGCACACCTAACATGTCATTGTCAGAAGAGAATTATCTTTAAGCTAGAAAATACATGTGAAAAACTATGCACTGATGCCTTGTGCTACTCTCCCACCCCTTGTCTAAGTTATATTTTATATGATGGTTCTGAACCTTGCTTCATAACTCTTTTGAAATCCCCCAGATTTGTTGATATTGGTGAACTCTTTAGCCAAATCTGGCATAGAATTAAGATCATAGCTAGGACTACACCCTTTTTTCTTCCCTGTTTTCTCCCTCTTCTTAATCACTGGTATGAATCATCCCCATTTCAATAGAGTACAGGCCCTGAAGTGTATTTGTACTTGAGAATTTATATAATTACAGGCTATTATAAAGTATGGTTTTTACTAAATTTCTATTATTTTTGTTTACTTCATGAACTGCAGTGGCCAAAAAAAGATACCTTATCTGATGGTCAACCTTCTGGTGACAAGATTCACCACACATAAATAAGGTTTCAGAAAACACATATATACATAGGATATACATACAGACATATAGATTTCTAGTTGAAAGACTTTCCAATTTGATAATACCTATGAGTGTGTGAGATCTGCTGGCATAACCTTCAAGGACCCAAGGTGACTCTCATCATTCAAGAAGATTTCAGAGTAGCACTTCAGCATAAAATAAAAAACAAAGTACAAGTATGACTATTACTACTAATAATAATTACAGCCAATATTTATAAAGTATTTACTATATGATAAACACTTTACAAGTATTATATCTCTTTTGAGCTTCACAAAAACCCAGGGAGGTAGATCCCATTGATATCCCTATTATACAGATGAGAAAACTGAGGCAAACAGAGGTTACATGATTTGCTTAGGATTGTGCAGCTAAGCTAGTGTCTGTGGCCATATTTAAATTCAGTTCTTCCTAATTTCTGGCCCAGTAATGTCTCCACTGTACTGCTTAGCTGCCTAGGCTAGAAAATAAGGTGGGTCAGCTACTTCACAAAAATGAGACAACAAATGGACATGTCACCCAAGTAGTGTATTGGTACCACTAAGATACTAAAAGAATAGTGGATAAGGTAGAGAGATCACAAAAATCAAAATGAGAAGATATGCATGTGTGATCTACTAGTAATCTGTGTAACTATGGCCAAATCATCCATAAAATCATCATCATCATCATCTATAAAATTGAACGCCTCAAATGTCCATTCCAGGTCCAAATTATATGGTCACAACATGAGGAAGGACTGTAGTGAATCATAAAAACTCTTTAAGGGGGATTTAAAGGAATCGTTAATAATAATTTAAAAAAAAACGTACATGATAGAAATATTTGAAGAGCAAATTGAAATCTATTCCAGTAGAGGGAATGCCCATGCTGATGAAATTGTGGATCTATCAAATCATCAAGCCACGAAGATATTCTCAACCAACTATAATATTTAGCCATGGGCAGCTATGTGGCATCGTGGATAGATTGGAGTCAGGAAGACCCAAGTTCAATTCTAGCCTCAAACACTTCTAGTTCTATGACTCTGAACAAGCTGATTAACCTCTGTTTGCCTCTGCTTTCTCATCTGTTAAATGGACTTGAAAAGGAAATGGCAAATCACTGTAGCAGTAGTAGGCAAATCACACAGTATTTTTTGTCAAGAAAACCCCAAATGGGGTCATCCGATATGACTGAAACAACCGAACGACAAATAATACAGTAATAAGCTAAATCTTTCATCAGAATCTGCACTGTTTCATCATGGCATATAATTAACCCTGGGTTCTTAAAGGCTTTACCAGCATAACACAAGCTTTAGCTGATTCTATATCAAGCTGAAAACAATATACATGTGGACTTGGTGAGAGTCCTGTCCAAATACCAGGTAATCTTAATGAAGAAAAGGTTTATCATCATCAGGTTGACCACTAGGAGGTAAATTTTCTAACTAGTTAATGTCTAAACTGCACCTCAGTCAGCTAGTTCTGAATTTATCCCCACATCCATGATCGAGTACTTTCTGACTATTAAAATATGCTGAATTTCATTTTTATGTGGCTATCAGGGTTATGACCATGTCTGCTAGCCTCCAACTCTTTTCTCAATGAAGGTTTTCAAATTATGCAAATGCAAGGCTTCTAATTAGTCTATAAACCTCCTCCTTCATCTCTAAATCCTGAACCTTATTATTTCAAAAGTTTTTGTTTCTGTCTTTCTCCACTTTGACCACCATTCCATTGAAGTCAAATGACTTGATGTAGATTGGAGTATTGGTGGAAGTACTGGTGTTGCTGATAGAAATTCTCCACTATTCATGTTTTGTAACAAACATCTTTTGTCAACACACCTAGGTTGGCACTCCTTCCAGGGTTGGTCCACTTGTTTGTGCTTACCATCAAACTGAGATGACCTCTTTTCCTGTGAAATGATGTTTCTTATGACTGTTGGGCTCATGCTAAAAATATCACTGCTACTTCCTTTATTTGCCTTTTGGTGAAGAGCATACAAACCATTCTTCCATTTAGCTGCAACTTTCTGTTCTCCCCACCACCACCACATAGAATGAAATATGGATGCATGAGAGTCAGTTCGGTTACCATTGAACAATGATTTCAAATTCAGATTCTCAATACTTTAACATTTATAAATGATCTTCTTAGCCCCTTCTATCACCTTTTCTTTTTTTGTTTAACTTTTACCTTCATCACACAATGACCTCATCAGATTTTCATGTCCTACATTGTTTTTTTTTAATCCCTACTTTCTGCCTTAGAACCAGTACCATGTATTGATTCTAAGGCAGAAGAATGCAAAACAATAGGGAATGGGGATTAAGTAACTTGCCCAGGGTCACAAAACTAGGAAGTGCATGAAGTCATATTTGAACCAAGGACCTGGCTCTGGACTTGACTTTCTATCTACTGAGCCACCTAGTTTCCCCTCTACCTCCATTTCTACCTCTCAATCAGTGTCACTGTGTAAGTTTCTCATCCTTAAGAGTCTTCTTGCTTTTCAGTTTTTCCTCAATTGTGAACTTTAGATTACTCCACCCTACTTAGTCTAACAAAAACAGGAATGTCTACACCCATACTTAAGGATTAAGTATTTAGGAGGATGGCCTATGACAGACATGTGCTAGAAAATGACAAATCAGAAACAACCATCAGACCCCTGGGCTGTTCTAAGTCAAGCTTAAGCTATAATTGGTACATGTAAAACACAGGAAAATGATGTAAAAACCATCTATATATTTTGCGTTAGTTCCTCTCTCGGGCCTCTTTTGGCAGACAGGTGGCTCTGGCTGGCAGCGTGCTGAGCATTTTGGCATCTTGGTGTGGTGGCAGCTATTGTCCGGTTTGACAGTGAGTTTTGCTTGACACTATACTGGGAGAAGCTGAGTAGCCTAGTTCAGGTGAAGCATCTTAACTGAGCTCTCTTGGAGTTTAGGCTAATTCCTTTCTCCTTTACCTTCCAAATACTATCCTCTTGAAAGCCTCTAGTCTTTTTCAAAGACCTTGTGGGGGAGGTCTTTGAACTTCCCCTGGCACAGGCCAGGCGGGAAAAATCCTATACCCTCCTCTCTCTTCTCCTTAATTTCTTCCCTCTATATTCATTAAAATCACCATAAATTTCCAACTGACTTGGGTATTTTATCTGGGATTTTCTCTGATGACCAAAACTAACTTATATTTAAGTCACAACCCTAAAATTATGCTTACACAATGACCTAACTCCAGTCAATTGATTCTTTTGGGGGCATTCCCATGCACTTTGACCTGTGACCAATCATTCTTTCCCCTCTCCAATTTTCTTATACTTTCTGAATTCCATAGAAATATTCCCCTATTTATTCATATCAACTCTCCCCCTTCCACTTTAATCAATTCGGTTCTCTTAGACACAACGGCATGACAGAGTGATAGAACTCAGGACTGGAAATCAGAAAACCTCTGTTCAGATGTTGTCACTGCCACATGCCTAGTATACTGGAAAAATAAACCCCTCAAGAATCATAATTTTCTTCTGTAAAAAAATGGGGTAGCATTTGGCTAGATCAGGGCTTCTGAACCTGGGGTTCAGGGACCTCCAGGGTCTACCAAAAAATAGATTTCAGAAAGAAAGTGAACATGGATAAGTAAAAATGGCATTTATTTTCACAAACCTTTGGTTGCCTTTGTAATACTATGTGCTTCAGTTTATGCATTTAAAAACTCTGTTCTGAGAAGGGGTCCAGAGGCTTCACAGACTGCCAAGCAGGTCCACAACACCAAAAAAGGTTAAGAACCCTTGGGCTAAAGTGTGTTCTGTCTCTGAATCCTATAATCTTTAAAGTCCCTTGCAGCTCTAACATTCTATCACACAGGAAATGTACAATCTATTCCAGCTTAGTGTAAAAATTTACATTCCTGATATCTAATTTATAATATGATTACTCCTTCCCCAGACAAATGGACTAATCCCTCAGTTTTGCATGCATTTGGGGGAGGGGAATTTTCACCATAGTACCAAGCAAAATGTTGCTGCAAACCACTTTTCCTCCTTTTTTCCTGGAAGGAATAGCTTTGTGTCTGTCATCACTAGCAGTTAGCCACATTTTTCTTGGAAATTAAACATGTCTACACTAGCATTCCAATGTGTTTTCTATAACATAGAAATTGCCTTCTTACTTTTTAAGTTGAAAAAATACAGAATTAGGCACCAGAATGTATAGCAAAATGCTTCTGCTCTTTGATACAAGATTCAGCAACTACAGAGCCACTTGCCCTTGGAAAGTGTCAAAGGATATACCCTTCCCTCATCACAACGTTTAGAAATATTTTTTTCTCCAATGCATAAAAATAAATTTTGTTTTATAGGATTTCCTTTTGCTTCTGCAATGTTAAGCAAAGAGTCTTACACATAGTGGGTGCTTGGTAAATATTTACTGAATCGATTTAAATTTTCTGAATTGAATTAAGTGAAATTATTTTTCCCTTATATATTCTGGTGACTCTAACTCTCTAAGAGCTGGTTTACCTTCACTTACTAAAATGTTGGTGGTTCTAATAAATACTATATTTCACAACAACTCCTGCATTCAATAACAGCTCAATAAATAGTGGGAAAACTACAAAAATTGAAAATAAAACTGATCCAAAGTAAATCGCCAAAGAGTCTAAACCTAGCCTAGAGGGCATTGGGACACTCATTGGTAACAGAAAAACTTCACACAATGATTAACAATCTTCCCTAGAATTTCACTCCTCTACTCAGGGTTATCCCTGGAGGTCCCTGCCTACTAGAGGATCTATGCTACACAGGGGGGTCTGTGACACACAATAAAGGTTAAGAACCCTTGGGCTAAATAATTTCTAAGGTGTATTTCATCTCTGAATCTCATAATCTTTAAAGTCCCTCCTAGATCTAACATTCTACCACCCGGGGAAAGTACAGTCTATTCCAGCTTAGTATAAAAATTTGCATTCCTAATATCTAATTTATAATATAATTACTCCTTCCCCAGACAAATGGACTAATCCCTCACTTTTGCATGAATTTTGGGAAAAGGGATTTCCACTGCAAGAGCAAATAAAAATGACAATGCAAACCTGTATTCTGATTTTGAGGGAGACTTAGCCCTGTCCTGATTGACCAACCAAAAGAAGGTATTTCTATCAGTTAGTGTGTATAAGAGGACTTGAGGCAGTTATGCAAATAATCATTTTCTAAGTCATAAATTTCTGATCACATCCATCAATACTTCACGGCTACCTGATTTGATCAGCATGGATATAGATATTCCTTCTACTCTTTACTTCTATTGAAGTAAATCACAACCTTTGACAGCTTAGTAACTGGTCTTTTAAGAGTTTTCAGTTGAAAAAAAAAATTGATCACCCTGCAAACAATCTAGCACTATAGCTCTCTGAATTAAGCTTTTTGGCTCCCCCCATTACTGACGTTGATGTAGCTGGAATGGTACCTACCCATTTGATGCATACATCAGGTTAATCCTTTCTGACTTTTCTCCATCAAAGATGCTGGAGTACTTGAAGTTCACCAATAACTGATTTCATCTGTATGCAAATGTCTGTGGGGAGCAGGGACACAACAGAGTCCAACACAGTTCTGAAAACCTTAGAAATATGCCTGATTGGATCAGGTAAAAAACATCCAGGAGGATTGATAGTGCTTTGCAAGGATTTCCTGATGCCAAATGAATGTCCTACAGGTTTGGGCACTTCAGTGACTCCCTGCTAATTCATACCTTTTCCCTTTTCTCCCCACTGCCATCTAAGCTGCTATGGACTAGAGGCCATCATATTCACTAGATATGCCAGCATCTTAGTAGAAAACTGTAAAAAGACCCATCTATCACAGAAAGGCATTTGACTGCCTTATACTTTTTCCTACCTATACATGGCAGCTCATCATTCAAATGACTAATCAGCCTTAGATGTTGTCATTAAACCACAGGCAGGTCTCTTTTTGCCCAGAGCACCTAACTCAGTTTTGTTCCTAAGTAGCAATGCCAGCATTTCTAGCAAATATTCAGCTCAAGAGGAGTCCTGGTAAGAGTGAATGCTCATCCATTACAGCTGGCTCCCATTTCCTGGACTGCTAAGCAACCTCTGTAGCCATACAGATCCCGCCTGTATACCACCAGCTCCAAATGGCATGGAGGAGATACCAATTTGAAAAAGGTAACTGGAAAAGGAGGGGATTTCATGTGATCCAGAGTCAGCATCACTATGGAAAGAGTGACCTGATGTCAGGAAGACCTTTGCTCCCATCTCAACTCTGGCAGCATTCAGCTCAGCACCTGGCACATAATAAATGTTTCTTACTGACTGTCTCTAGCTATGTGAAGATGGGCAAGTCACTCAATCTGAGTCTAATATTCTAAATTAAAGATATAATGCAATCAGTGTTGGTAGCACCAAAGAAATCATAGGCTTTTTATGCATTTGTATCCCTCTTTATATGTTTGTATGTCTTTTTTATATATTTGTATATGTTTAGCACACTTTAATAAATAAATACTTTTAATTCATAAATTTATTTAAGGGAAAGTACACACAAAATGTCAAATAAATAGTACACACAATAAATCCTGAATCTGGAGCCCAGAAAAAGGGAAAAAATTGTTTCTAGGTAAGATAGTCATGGAGAAGGAAAAAAGTTAAACTGGGCACTGAAGCACAAAAAAGGATTTGGAGAGGGAAGGAGGATTCATCAGGGGCTTAGGTGACCTCACGGTACCTATCACCTTAATTGCCTAAATTTTTCTTATCCAGAAGACTTCTTTGCTTCAATTCCGTTAGGAGCACTGGTCCTGGCCAGTCTTGTCCTGTTACTGTCTAGGTCCTCTGACAAGAATTGTGTATGAGTATATTAGTACTTCCCCTAAGGGAAGTCCTAAGTGGTTTTGCAGTTTGGTAGGGAGGTACATAACACCCCTAAGCAGGAAAAGCCCAAAAGACTAATGATACAGAGGAAGAAAAGAAGACTATAGAAAATGCTTGTTGACACTCATTAACAAGGCATTCTCCATTTCCCAAAGTGTCCAGAATCCCAGAAGGGATCCCTGAGTTAATCTAGTTCAGTTTATACAGGCTGTCCCGAAAGTCTTAGTGCACATTTTAAGTTTTAATAACTTAAGAAGTATAAATGCTACCAATTCACAAAAAGAACATCTGAAAGGCTAAGTACACAAATCTTAAAATATTGATGTTTTGCCAATTTTTGAACTTTGTAAAAAATCTCATCAGCTGCTGCTAACTTACTGAAAGGATTGATTTTGAAATCCTAGGATTACGATCATTCAAAGAATGCAGGTTTGACAAACACATGCCAGTTTTGACATGACCCCATAAGAAAAAGTCAAATGGAGTTAAAACCAGGTGAATAAGGAAGCCAAGCAAGAGGTCTTCTTTCTAAGGTGAGTGTTCCAAGAAAGAGTCAGCCAAAAACTGTCATCCACACAATGCATGATGACAGAGTGCCCTATCTTGTTAAAATTGAATTTTAAAAACGTCTTACTCAAGATCCATAATAGTAAATACGTATAAAGAAATCTGAGTAAACTTTCAAGGGATTTTTTTTAGTTTGCAGCATTTATATTTCTAAAGTTATTAAAGGTAAAAAATTTTACTCAAACCTTTAGGATATCCTGTCCCTCCACAAAAATCTCTTATATATACCATCCCTGAGTGCAAAAACCTTCAGTTGGAAGTATCTACTCCATTCTGCTTTTAGATAGCTCAAATGATTAGAAACTGTTTCCCTTACTTCAAGCCTAACTTTTCTTCTTTATCAATTTATACCAATTGTTCCTAGTTCCTGCCTTTGCCCCACTCCCCACCTGCTAAACACATACACCCTGAGCTCTATAAAACAAATCAATTCCTCTTCCCTAGTTCTTCAAATACACAAGGACAGCTACTCTTTTTTTTTTCATCTTCTCTTCTCCCAAGTAAATATTCCCAATTTCTCTGGCTTATATGGTATGATCATGAAATTCTTCATCACCCTAGTGTAAAAATTAAATTAGTATTTAGTTTTTTAATAAAAGTATTATATTTTATGAGGTTTATTAAAGATTATCAGAAATCAAGGAATAAAGAAAATACAAAATAAGAAACCCCGTGCCTAGGGCTGATTAGCCCATTCAAAGCGTACTTACTACATCATTGCAATGGCCAAGAGAGAGCATCGAAGAGGGAGAGGTAGGCGTAACTGCCAGTTAAATACTAATTGTGATCTCGCCCAGGTGGAGAGACTCAGGTGAAATTATAGGGAATTCTGGGAAATACCAAGGACTTCTGGGGATTGAAGTCTAGGGTTCAAATCTTCTACTGTAGACAATATATCAGTATCCTGACTAAAAAGTAGATCATTAATAATAATAATAATAATAACATTTATATGTTACATTGAAGTTTCCAAATTCTCTGATCAGGGTACACAGTACAGAAAACTATTACTTCCACAACCTTGGAAATTACATATCTTATAAAGAAGCTCAACATTGCACTATCTTTTTAGCCGCTGTATTTTTTGCCTCATTTTGAGCTTGCAGTTCACTAAACTCTCCAGATTTTTTCAGAAAAGCAAAACTGCTGCGTAGTCAGAGCTCCTGCTTATTTTACTTGTGAAGTTGTGGGGAGGGGGAGAGGGGTTGTTTAAATTTATGTCTTTTTAAATCCTATCTTTTTAGATCCAGGCTAATATCCTAGCCTGCCAAGAGCTCTTTGGGTCCCTGGCTCTGCCATCAAATGTTAGTTATCCTCCTAGTTTTATGTCATCCAAAATTTTGATAAGCATATTTGTATGTGCCTTTATCTCAGCCATTGTTTAAAATGTTAAATAGTAGAGGGCCAAGTACAGCTCCCTGGGGCACTCCACTGGAGACCTTCATCCAAGTCAACATCAACCATTAATAATTCCTTTGGGTAGAGATATTCAATTAGTCCTGAATCCACCTAATCATACTATCATCTAGCTCATACATCTTTTTTCACAAGTATATCATGAGAAACTTTGTGAAATATTTTGCTAAAATCTTGGTATTGGGGAATGGGTAAGTGATGGGGAAAAGGATGGTTATTGGTAAGTAAATGTATAAAAACAGAGTGAGTCAATAAAATAATTAAAAATTGAATTATAAAGCATCCCTTAATCTATTAGCCTTCTGACAAAAAAAGGAAAAATATTAATATGGCATGACCTATCTGTTTTTTATATCTTAAAATATAAATAAGTTTCTAAGTTCCCTTTACATCTAAATTGGTCTCTTTTGACAATTGCTTCTTCACCTCTCATTGACTTTCCCCATAGAATTTTGATCCACTGGACCCAATGTATCTTACTCTGAACCCTTTGAAATCTTATCTCTCATCCAATCTGGACGAAAATACAGCAGTTTTTTTTGCTTTTCTGAAAAAATCTAGGGATTTTAGTAGACTGCAAGCTTAAAATAAGGCAAAATATGCTGAGCTTTCCTCTCTATCTCAAATTCTATTGCAAAACTAAGTGGTCACTTCCTGTTCTTTCCAACCCCTCCCCCCTCTTCACCAGTGCTTTATGAATTCATTTTTCCTTGTTGGTGAGAATCATATCCAGAATAAAAAGTTGACAAATTGCTTCTCCTACCTTTTGAAGGATAAAATCACTGAGGCAAGACAAGCAATGATTGGTTCTTCTGCTTTCTGCAATGACTTCCAGCAGGTGTCCTGATAATTGAGGTCTCCTATTATTACCAGAGGATGCTGTTGTGCCATGTTTGTGATCTGTTTCCCAATTTCCTAATCCATTCCCTTTTTCTCTCTTGGTGTTCTATAGACCCATGAAAGACAAAATTGTTTGTTTCTGCCTCTATTGGTCTACTCCCACATGTTCTTCATCATGGAATGAATTTCCTCATAAGTAAATATGCCCTACTATTTTTTAATAAAATATACACTTCCAAATTCCCATCATCAGTCTTATCTCACCAAGTCTTGATTCCTATGAGGTCAAATTTGCTTTCTTGCAACAGGATCTCAGGTTAACTTTTTCATGAACTTCATACATTTGGATAAAGACATCTGAGGTCATAGAATTTTATTGATAATTATTTTCCTGGATTTGACTCCTATGTATTTCTGGAGATCTCTATTTCTATTTTTCTTCCTAATGTGTCCATGTTATCCATTTTGGATACTATAGAAAGAAGCAGTTTTCTCTCTCCTACATTTTCTTTCAGTCTAAAGACTTTTTTAAAAAAAAATTATATTTGCAAGATTACAGTCAAATACATTCTTACCATTCCTAGGTAGATACACTTCATCACTGGCCAGAATTTTTTCATTCCTGTATTTTAAACCTATATTTGAACAGTAGAAAATTCAAATGCCATTCTCAGACACAACTAACTTATACAATTGTTCACTACCCAAATTGGCTATTCTATTGTGAAATCTTTCTTTTCAATGGATAGGTAGGATGAAAATATGACCTATAACTGTAAGATCTTGAGTTTTTCACCTATGACTTCATAATCTATATAAATCCACTCTACAGAGTATAGATAATTTTATAGTGAGGCATATAGGTAGCTCTATTCTCATTTAGTCATAGTAGTAATATTCTAACCCTATTATAGTCAATTATTATTGACCTATTAAGGTCAATGCAAAATTCTGACTGTTCTCTATACTTGCTGGAAGTGCTATGTTCAGGTCTTCAAAATTCCCCATAGTAGATCTATGAGAACAGATAATGTGAGGTCTTCAGCCCTTGAGTGTCCACCTTCCCCTCACTGATAGCCACATCCAACTTCCTTTCCTCCCTCTAATTTACCTCTTACCCTGTCTATGAACTTCCTTTATCCTCCATGAATTCTCTTAATTCTTCTCTTCCTGATCCTAAATAGATAGCTGTAATCTTCTTCCTCCTTAGGTCCTTTTACTTGAACCTTGAGCAGAAGTCAGCCCTAAGTTTACCCAGATGAATTTGGTGCCCTATTCCTTAGGTTTCCCAAACTTCTTAAATGTTACCTTAAAGTCTTGATTATTTGGTTCATTCATATGTGAATCTTATCTCTTTGGACACTATTTCAAAGCCAGAAGATTGGACCAGAGTACTATGCATAAGGAAAGTGCTAAAATTAATCTACAGAAGAGACAGGATTAAATTTAACTGCATAACTTCAAACTATTTCAGCTCAGTCTCCATTTCCTCTAGGCCTTCATTAGGGAATTATTATATCTTGTCCCATTTGAAATCAGGCATAGAATGAATACACTAGCCTGGTGCAATGACCCAGGACCTTTTTTATTTTTTTCCAATATCATGGTTTTCTTATCAGTCAAATGGTATGATTGCATTGACCCACCTCAGGGGACATGTAGTGTGTATTTTGTTATCTGAATATCATCAGACGCCTGAGAAAATAGCTGAGCATGATCAAAAAAAAAGTCCAAGTTTCTTATTAGCAAAAACCATAACCACTTTAAAAATGTGCTATCAGGAAGCAGCTGTCTTAATATTTCAGTAGAGGGACTGATTGTTTGGGGGTTGGTAGATATTCTGCCACCTCAGAAAAGAAGAAAACAAAAGGAAAGAAAGAGAGATGAGGGACATAAACATATTGACAGACGGGAAAAATAAATGTTTTTGCTGCGTGCTCCATGCAGAGGTGTCTTACATACCAAATTATGACATAACTGTTGGAGTAATGGGTGCAGCTGTTGCCTTTGTAAAGTGATCTACAGATGCCCCACGCTAATAAGGAAAACAACACGTCCAAGTCACTTTATACAATAAGAGAAAACTAAACCCACACCATATGAGTCTAGTGCCAAGCACAGTCATATCATAGCAGAAGGTTCGATCCAGGAATAATCACGTGGCTTAAGAAAAAGGTCCCGTGTGTAAAACAATGAAATCTCTCTGTCAAGGCAAACACATGGCTTTGCTCGTAGTGCACATGAAATACCCTGGTGAATTGCCAGCTTATAGCAAAAGCTGAAAGTAAGATGGAGGAACCTCCACTAAGAGGAAAACATTTACCAGTGAAGAACTTTCCTTGCTCAGCAGAGGAAGGGACTCCCCTGTTAAAATCCACAAGCTTGTGGTTTTTATATCAAATAATTCTGATGAGAATCATTTGAACGATTCCCAGAATTAAAAAAAAAAACAAACCCTCCAAGTTTCATTCAGGGTTTTGATTAAAAACAAAAACAAAACCCTTGAATATGTTACTGGTTAGTGTGCTTCTATGGGGGAAGATTAAAATCCTTTAAATAAATGTGAATGATCAGTCTTATTAATTCAGCTTATAAGAAGCAGCTATATTAAATCAACTTTAATCCATACACATAAATAAAAAAGACACACATCCCACCATTAGCTTGACTCTGAAATTAGGTGTCTGCTCTGCAGTGACAGGCTTGCATTGAGAGCTCTCTTCTCCATGTCACTCCTCTTGTCCTCTTGGGATTCTCTGAGACTCAGAAAGCCCCTTGACCTTACCCTAAGTTCCAGCAGGGAGTTTCTTGACCCTAAAAATGGCCTTAATGATTTTCTTGCTATGGTTTTGAAAATGCAACCAGAGATGTATTCTACCTTTTCCATCACTGAGAAAACACTTAGCCACTCTGCAAAGGTTGCAGATTTTGCTTCAAAATGATTTCTGTGTTCACTGCACATTCTGAACTGTGGAAGAGAAGGCATGCAGAGGGCAGAAGGTGAAGACTCAAGTTCAAGGGGCAAGCTCCATTATTTTCCACTATGTTGTTACAGGAAACAAAATTAAGTGCTGTGAAGGTCTACAGCACCTAAAGCAAAAAATATTCCTTCTCAATCTCCTTCTTCCCCAGGAGAAAAAAAATATACAAAAAAAATTTTTTTTTTAATCTAGAAAACAGAGTTTGATATGTTACCTCTATTACTACTAATAAAAAATAATACTAACAATAAGTATGATGACAATGATAATTATATAGTATTCTACTGTTTCTAAAACACTTTCCATGCCTTGCTTCATTTTACAGAATGGAGAAAATGATGGATCTCAAGTTAATCAACTAATCTATAGATGTTTATTAAGTATTTGTTTTGTGACAAGCACTGACCTAACCAAAAGGGGTGTAAAAAGATGCTAGAGAGTCCCTGCCTTCAAGAAGCTCACAATCTAATGAAGGAGAAAACAGGCAGAAAAATATGTACAAATAAGCTGTTTACATTTATCAGATGATAGAATATAAAAGAGGGAAGCCATTAGAATTAACAGGAGTTGGGAAAGGCTTCCTATGGAAAATGAGATTTTAGTTTGGTCTTAAAGGAAACCAGAGAAGCCATGAAGCAGAGCTGAGGAGGGAAAGCAGCAAAGAAAATGTCCCAGAGCTGAGAGGTGAAGAATCTTATTCTTGGGATAGTAGGAAGGCCAGTCTGTGTCAAAACATCTGAGTTCAAATTCAGTCTCAGACACTTACTAGTGCCCAGGTAACCCTGAGCAATTCACTTAACCTCTGTCTGCCCAAATTTCCTCAATTCTAAAATGGTGATGAAAATAGCACAGATCACTCAGTGATTTTTTAAAGATCAAATGATATAACATTTGTAAAGTTCTTAGCACAGTGCCTAGAACATAATATATTCTTAATAAATTCTTGTTTTCTTCCTTTCTCTCAACTCTTAATGGCAAAGTCCCAAAAAAGTGTGGGAAAAGTCTTTTTGACAGGAAGATCACCAAGTTATATGTCCTACTGTTTACTTCGCCCATTTACTGAGCATTAATCCTATTTTCATCCTCTCTTAAGAGAGTCAAGCCTGTTGACTAGAGCTCTTGGGTGTTATCTTGTTGGAGGAGATTTTGGAGCTATCATTTCCTTTTTGATCATATGAATGGTCCAAGAGTTCCTCCCCATAGATTCCATCACTGAAAGGAGCTAAAAAGACAAGAAAGCCAATGGTTAATTGTGTATGCAGTAAATATGATTTATTCCTAGAGGAACCATTTGCTATTTACTCCTGGAGGAACCATTTGCTATTTATTCACCGAAGAAGAAAAACAAAACAGTTTGATGGCACTGACAGAAAAAGAATATTGTTCAGGGCAGGCTGAAGCAGAATCCTATTTAAGACGCTTTCCAAAGTGTAAATAAAAGAAGTCTGGTCTTGTTTTGGACTCCCTATCCTCCTTTCTCCATTGCTCTTTCCCTTTTCCCATTTTTCATTACTCTTTTCCTTTCATTTTGTCCTTGTCTCTTATTTCAACAGACTTTTCCCAAAGAGAGATTTCCAAGAGAATGTCAGCTAATTAATTACTGCTTCAAACATCATTTCTTTACCAGACCTCTGACCTCTTGGCAGCTCTAAAAAAAAAAATCAATTGCATTCCTCATTTACTCAGTAAATATTTTGTTGTGGTGATTAATTGTGAAACAAGGGGGAACTACATTATCTTGGGAGAGGGAAAAAATATATCAAAATGATTCAGACTCAAATTTTGAGCCCCATGCTATATCTCTTGCATGTATGGATATATCCCGTGGGAACCTGGCTTTGGTTTCTGACTTAGCAAGGATCTTTGTTTAGAGGAAGATGGTAGACTTGGACAGTTCGATTCCTATTTCACTGCTTGTTATAACCTACCATTTCCCATCCCTTTTACTCTTGGGCACCCAGCACAAATGCATACTATCTCCTGACAGGCATCACTTATCTCTAGTCAAGCAGGCCGGTGATCATTCTTTTCTATGGCTGACACAGTAAATTAGCAACAACTGGTGTTCTGAAGGCGATACCGTGCACCTGCCACCTTCCTTTGGTGATCAGAGACCTCTCTTCCATAACAGACTGCTTTCCCTCCTTCCCTTCATTGATGGAAGAGTTTTAATTTCTGTGTGTTTCTGTGCCACAGGGCAGGGCAGGATGATACTACACCCTGGCTTTCCCATTTGACAAGAAAACTGAATCGACAAAGGCACTTCTTCGGGTAAGGAATATTATGGTGGACAGACTTTTCTGAGGAAACACAAAAGAGCTTTGGACCCTTCACACACTGCAGGCACTGATGTCTCCTTGAATGAAACACAGCCTTCCCTAGGGTACAAAAGAGTATAACAGTCCACAGCATCTAGTGGTGGAAACTGAAGGGAGAGAGCAAAATTTAAAAAAAAAATCTGCTAGGTCTTTTCCAGGACTACAAAGTGAAAATGCCACATCACACATACATCACATATCAGGCCCTCTTTTTGTTGGATGGCCCCATATTGTAACCAAACATCATCATCCTTTGCAACAAGAATTAGGCTCAAAGCTCATTTTCAGCGGTATTGACCAATTTCCATCATAATTGAGCCACTTGCATATTGAAAATACCCAGAACCTATAAGTGACCAATCAGGCCTGCAATTAATTTGCATTCACGACTTTTGCCGTGGTAACAAATTGAATGCATCAAATGTAACCAACCCATGAGGAGGTCACCCCAATATAGCCTTTTATGTTCACCAGAGTAGGATGTTTTTCATTATTGTTATGAAAGGGGTATCTTTTCTTTCCCCATGAATAATAAATAGAATCATGAAAACTAAATAGGACATGATGGGATCCCACAATTGGAGTTGACATTTAGTTAGGAGAAGCAAAATTTATTTTCAAAAATCAATATGCTTTATGCAACTTTCCATACTTTTTAATTCACTTGAAACAGATAATTAGCTCATATATTTAAATTAGCCTGCAGAATTCCATTCAGCAATTTTTTAAGGAAACAGCATGCTTTTTTATTCTTGCATTAGTGCCGACACTAATGGAGCACACAAATACAGTCCCTTTAAAAGGCCTGTTAAGGCTCTGTCCCCAGCCAAATTATCTGGATAATTGTCTCCCAGTACACCATTTTACTTTGCCAGTGAAGCTTGAGCCTAAGAGAGGGAGTGAAGGAGAGAGGCGAGAAGAGAGTAGAGATAATGGTGCCTAATAGATGTTGGGAACATGGAATTCTGTCCTGGCTCCATTGCTGATTTGCTTTTGGTGACTTCTGATGAGCTACTCTGGGTTTGCTTCTTACCTGTCAAATGGGGATATAATGCTGGATTGTAAAACTCTTTGCCAAGACCACTGCCAAGAGTTAAGGGACCTAGTACTTTCCCAATAAGGGCTGGCTTGAATTAGTGGTTTGTTCACAAAATATATCAGATTTTAAAATTTTGTTTCTGCTCATCAGAGCAACCTGGCCAGGAGATGTGGATCCTCTGGCCAGTGTTTCACCATGCCCTACAGCCTGCCATTTGGTTGTAACATCAAAGACTCGTGTAAGGAGATTAAAAATGCTTTCTTGGCTACAGAAAGCATGCTTCATTTTAATCATCTTTAAACATCTTTAACTCCCTCTCCATGTTCTCCTTTATCCATTTTTATCAACAGTTACCTTTGCCTTCTTTCACTTCCTGGGTCTTATCATCTCCTTCCCCAGGCTCATTGATTTGAATTTTTCCTTTCATTCCTTTCCTATTTTCTCTGTGCTTTTGCCTTTCGCCCCTATGAGATTCTGCAACCTTGTCCTCTACATTTTAGAGGCTTCTTCAGGAAGCCCCAAGCCTCTTACCCTCTTGTGTGGACTAGAGGACTTTGTTTCTAACCTCCAGATTTTCAGTAGGCTGGTTATATAACAAAAAGGCCTTGAAGAGAAGAGGAAAAAAGACAAGATTGTTTACTTTCCCATAAGGCTAATGTCTCCTCTGGGAGTCCTTGACTAGATGCTTAAGGACACAGACAGAAGGGACAAAGGGCAGCAGAAAGTGCTCCTACCATCACAATTTGCATTTCAGCTCAGCTCCACTCTGTTTTTAAAAAGTCTCATTTGAATACACAGTACATTAGCAGTACTCCTGCATCAGCTCCAATATGGAAAAATAGATTCATAGCTCAGTAACCTCCCCGTTGTGTCCAGACTGTTGGGTGGGTGGGTGGAGTAGTGGAGACTTAACCACAACAAAGAAATTCTATTTTCAAATGAATGTTTTTTTTAGCAAGGTTCCACAGATCTGTCAGTTTCCTAGTACAGCCTCTTATATGATAACTCTTACACATTTTGGGGTTTTGGGGGAAAATAAACATAGGTTGAAAGATTTTACTTTGTCCCTTTTAAAATACCATTTTGCTCCTCACTCCTACATAATATGGAAGCTCTGCAATATTCTATAGGGAAAAAAGTATCTTGCTAGGCTAAAGGAAATCTTGAGAATTTTTAGATAGTATGACTAGCAGAGTCATATATAAAAGAACTCAAACTAAAAGCAGCCAATGGAATCAAATTGTATATTCCCAGAGGAACAAAAAAGTTAGAATTACAGCCTGCTGATACATTAAGGCAATTAACAATCCACAATCCAGAAGCATTTTAAGTATGAAGTGCCAGATACTGTGCAAGGTACTAGAGATATAAAATTGAACAATGAAATAATCCAAATTCTCAAGGATTTTACATCCTACGGTGTCACACCACTTAGAATTGAGCTTGTGTTTGAGGGTCAGATTGGCCATGGGTGCCTGCTACCTTGGGTTCTAAGGATAACCCTTTCCCTATAAAAAAAAAAAAAGATATAAAGGAGGAGACCCGGACCCAGAGCGGATAAAATACTTTCCACTTAGGGATTCCCCTGAATACCCAACTGTGATCTCCTGGTATTCTAACCTCTGGTTATTTTTTTTTCTTTGTGGAAGTTACTTTATATTTTTTTCCCCATTTGAATTAGTTTATTTAGTCAATTTAGAATGTTATACCTTGGTCACAATAATTACATTATTTCCCTCGCTCCCCTTCACCCACCCTTTCCGTAGCCAAAGTGCAATTTCATTGGGTATTACATGTGTCCTTGATCAGAACCTATTTCTATGTTGTTGTTTGTACTAGGATGTTCATTTAGAGTCTATATCTTTAGCCATATCCCTTCGACCCATGTATTCAGGCAGTTGTTTTTCTTCAGTGTTTCTACTCCCACAGTTTTTCCTCTGAATGTGGATAGTGTTCTTTCTCATAGATCCCTCCACATTGTTCAGGATCACTGCATTGCCACTAATGGAGAAGTCCATTATGTTTGATTGTGCCACTGTGTATCAGTCCCTGTGTACAATGTTCTCCCGGTTCTGCTCCTTTCACTCTGCATCACTTCCTGGAGGTTGTTCCAGTTCACATGGAATTCCTCCAGTTTATTATTCCTTTTAGCACAATAGTATTCCATCACCAACATATACCACAATTTGCTCAGCCATTCCCCAATTGAAGGGCATCCCCTCATTTTCCAATTTTTTTGCCACCACAAAGAGTGCAGCTATGAATATTCTTGTAAATGTCTTTTTCCTTATTATCTCTTTGGAGTATAAACCCAGCAGATCTATGGCTGGATCAAAGGGCAGACAGTCTTTTAGTGCCCTTTGGGCATAGTTCCAAATTGCCCTCCAGAATGCTAACCTCTGGTTATTGAGAGTGAAACAGAATCACTTTCTTTCACTGGGCCAATTGAGCAAATGCCTTGGAGACACTTAACATATAAAACAACAGTATCTCTTTTATTGTAAGAGGGGATACAAACTGAGGATCAGAACCAGGGGTCCCTAACTCTAAGGTATCTAGCTAGTCCCCCACATTCTTCTATATCCCTTGCAAGAGGAAGCCTTCAGGTCTTCCAGCTAACTTACCAGCTCCCTATTTCTATCTAGATGTTCCCCAAAAGCTGACTAAGGTACCTATCTATGACCCTCAGTAGTTGATTAGATTTATTTCAGAAGCTATCTCTGAAAACCATCATGACTGATTTCAAATGGCTAAGTTCACCCCGGGGGTTCTGACCCCTGGAGTAAAACCTCAAAGCTAATCTGACAGTATTTTTCGACAAAAACCTTCTGGAAAGCACAGCAGGTATGGTCAGATCCTTTTCTAGATGTTTCCCAGTCAAATAGAGTATCTCTAAAGATGATTATGGGTTTTTTCCTCTCCACCTTTCCTCTCCTCCCCCTTCCCGACAGGAAGAGCCCAGCCTCCTACAGGAAGTCACTCACTCTGACAGTTGTCACTTCCAAACTTCCTCCTCTGCCTTCTGCCTGCTAAAATCCTTTCCCTTGAGTTCCTAGCTTGTGTCTTTTTTTTTTTAACATTATTTTATTTGGTCATTTCCAAGCATTATTCACCTAGTTTGTGTCTTAAAGACAGCCTTCCACTTCTCTTAAATCTTATCCTATCTCTATCCTTTTCCCGTTACAGCTAGTAGATTCAATCAGCTCTCAGCAAAGGCATTTACAAAGATGGTAGTGTAACAGCAAACTACTCCTCTCATAAACAAGTTCGTTCTCTCGCAAATACATTTGGCACACATGATAGGTGCAGTATCCTATTCTCTACCGCCATGCAAGTTCAGATCATTTTTCACTTAAAGGAATTGAGACCATCCTCAAAACTTGGTTGGCTCAGAAAATTAAAAACAGAGGTTGTTGACATCATTTCCTGTCTCCTGAGTACAAAAGAGCCTGCAAGAGCTCCGGGCACTCTCAGATGTCTAACTCCATAATGATGAAAAAAAAAGAAGGGAGAACTTTAGAGTTTTGCCTAAGCTCATGCTACCTTTTGTTAAATGGAAGCAATATTAGAATTAGAACCAGTCATGCTTCAAAGAGCATATCTATTTGGAACAATATGTATTATGGCTAAAGAGTGGTTTTGTCAGATCAAGATCCCTCACCTTCAATGCATTCATAAAGAGTGCAAAGTTTTGGTTGACCCTCTATCCCTTTTGAGAAATGAAAGATGTTTAGAAATTCAAATATAATGCGATTCAATAATAATAAAAATTAATCATATAATCTTTTAGGAAAGCACCTAATGAGTTCTCTAATTCAAAGGACCCATAATAGCAATTGACATTTAAATTGATGCTTTAATGTTTTCTAAGATGCTATACATACATTATCTCACTTGATTCCCACAACAGCCCTAAGAAGCACATAATCTAAGTATTACTATCCCCATTTTATAGATCAGTTAAGTGGGGCTCAGAGAAGGTCAAGTGACTTTCCTGTTGTCACAGAGCTAATAAGTAGAGAGAGTTGAACTAGGTCTCCCTGATTCTAATTTCAACACCCTTGGGATGTCTGCCTTTCATGAAGAAAGTACCTTCCCTTAAAACAAATAGGTGAAAGTAAGACAAATTAAACATTTTGTGTTACTTTTTTTTTATATTACAGAACCCCTGGTCAGTGACTTAAAGGAACTGTGATAAGAAAAATACAGGAAATCTGGAGGTGGGTAAATATTGTCCAGATGGCATCTATAGACCATTGAACTGATATCAGGACTTGACAAATTCTAAGACAAATTAGTAAATATGTGATTTTAGAATACTTAGGAAGCGATGAAGTGATCCTTTAAATTGTTGGAACCACAGAATAATATGAAGGCTGTTAGCTGATCAAGGAGGAAAAGTCCTTCTGAGGGCTAAATCATGTCTGGAGAGGAGATTGGAAGGAATAGATCAGTATCTCAAAAAAAAAAGGGTGGCCCAAGAAACATGACTAGAAAGGGGAACAAAGGAATCCAGACAGAAAGAAGATAGCTACAGCATGACTCACAGCAGTGAATTATTTCATAAGGCTCCCAAAAGTGGAAAATAGGACCCAAAGCCAAGAGATCAAGATATGGATGAGTCATTCAGGGGTTTAGGATATACATTAATTGGTCAATCATTGAGCATTTATTAAGCACCTACTATGGGGTGGGGTGGAATAGTAGGCAAAGATGGATAAATACCAGTAGATATATACAAAATAAGCATTAAGTAATTTAGGGGAGGTATGCTAACAATCAGGGGTATTAGAGAAAAGGTGTCTTTGAGTAAAGCTAAGACTTAAAGAGATCTAGAGGTTCAAAGAGGTAGGACTGAAGAAAAAGAAAAGTCTAGGGAAAGGAGGAAATTGAATATTATGGACAAGGAATAGTAGATAGGTGGAAAAAAATGAGGTAGGCAAAGTCAACTGTAAAATAGAGGGGGGGGGGACAATAGATTATGTCTGGAGAGATAGTGTGGGCCAGATGATAAAGGGCTTTAGGGGGCAGATAGGTAGCTAGCTAGCTCAGTGAATAGAGAGCCAAATTTTGAGATAGGAGGTCAGCGGTTCACATCTAGTCTCATAGACTTCCTAGATGTGTGACTGGGCAAAGCATTTAACCCCCATTTCCTAGACCTTACTGCTCTTCCATCTTAGAAACAATACATTTTATTGATTCTAAGAGAGAAAGTAATATTAAAAATAAAGAGCTTTAAAAATGATGATAATAGTAACAATAATAATAAACATTTATAAAGACCTTACATATTGTCTCATTTGGTCCACACAACAAAATTCTAAGAGGTAGGTGATATTATTATGTCTATTTTAGAGATGAAGAAATTGAGGTTATATGACTTGCCCAGAATCATATAGCTAATAAATAAATAAGACAGGATTCAAACTTAGATCTTCCTGATTTCAAGTCCAGCTCTCTAGCCACTGTAATAGATACTGCTATTAGGGGAATTATGATAAGGGAAGGGTTAGAGCAGTAAAACCAGGAAGCAAGCTAAGGGAAAGACTGAATCTAGGGCTCCTCCTCCTACATCACTTCCTGTTCCCTTTCAACTGTCTTGAAATGTTCTTCTCAGAAATGGTAAGCTTGAAGATTTCCCCTAATAACTAAATCCCACAATCAAATCTTTTAACCAAGAGGTCTTTTATTCTTTTGGGTAGAGGAGGTAGGAGGGGTAAGGGTGAGAGGAAAATGGGTCTCTCTGTATTTTCTAAGTTATCCCTGTTGATTGAAGAGTTCAAGATGTATTCAAATTCAGGAAACAAAGTTATCTTTCCCCAAGGGGAGATGTTGACAACAAATGCTGACAGATTTCTTCTGGGTTAAACCCAAGAACCTTCTCAGCACTCAGTCTAAAGGATAAGCAATAACCGAAGAGAGAGTTTGTCTTCCACCTTCTCATCCAACAGCCAGAGAAGGAAGTTCAAGCAGCTGGACTTTCCTAACTGCTCCCTTCAAAATTCCATTGGAACACAGCCTCTCCTCCTTCGCCCTTCCTCCAATGATTGACGTCCCAAGAGTTTTAAGCTTCTTGCTTTTTCTGCAGATCCATGTTGTATTGCTGTATCATCAATTACACCACGAAGGCAAAAAGAGGAGATTACAATTTCTTCGAGAACCAATACAGAGGCACTGAAGTTTGGGAAAGGGGGATGACAAAGGAGGGAGGGTGACATTCTCAAACCTGTGCATTAGGAATACCAGTTTGGGAACTTTGTAGAATATGAACTAGAGAGGGGAGATATTGGATGTCTTTTTATTCTGTTAATACTTAAACAATCACATTTTGTAGTCAGACAAAAAAACTTTTTTCAGCAAACTTGATATATAATAACAAGTTTCCAATTAGATATGAATGTGTGAAGGAACTTTCTGTCTCCCAACACTTAAAATGAATCAAGTTTTTATCTTTATGAAAAAATGCCAGAGTGAGAAAATTGGTGAGCAGGACAAAACAGAAAGTCAGCTACCATGACGTCACCAGTGGTCTATTGATCTAGGAGACTTCTCTGGGAACTTCTGGATATTCACATACCCCAATGTAAAGTGATAGAAAAGGATTCCTTTGTTTCTGCTGGGGGGGTCATAAGAAGTATTTCAATATGAGGGTTCAGATAAGACTGAGGAATCCCCCGACAAAACCTCTTTTCATAGTTTCTCCCACCACTTCTCCCATTATGGTCTCTCCTATTCACCTTGGTTGGTTAGGAGTCTGTCTCAATGATATCCCTGGTAATATCAAAGCCTTAGCTTATATGCATAACACCATTTTTTTTCTGGCCTTTTGATGTACAATTTGGTGCCTCAACTAGCATCTCAACAGTCCTCTGCAACAGGACTGATATAGTATGGGGGTTCACTAGGAATTTGTCATTTGAAATTAAACCTGTTTCCTTTTTTGATAGGGTTACTAGAAATGGTAGGAAATCAGAATGACACCAACACCTTTTGGGGGATATTTGAGCAAGGAATCTGACAAAATTTCTCCTAATATCTTGGTAGACAATATGGAGAAATGCTGGTTAGAAGATCCTAGGTGGCTTTATAATTAGCTGAAAGATGATGGAGGTAGCTAAGTGACTCAGGGGATAAAATACTAGGATTGGAGTAGGGAAGACATGGGTTCAAATAGTTTCAGACAATTCCTAGGTATATGACCTGGGCAAGTCACTTCACCTAGTTTGCTTTGCTCTTACCCTTTTGTCTTAGAGTTGTTACTAGGACAGAAAGAAAGGGTTTTTAAAAAAGACTATATGAGGAGATATTCTTTATGCCTTTCAACTTTATTAATGTTCTTAAGTCAATCGATGAAATTTATTATCCCTTTGCTACTATCCAGGTAGTAGATTAATGGGTTAATTTCAAGTCAAAGGGGATTTCTAGTGACTCAATATGCCAGTTCTTACCTGCCAGAGCCAATATAAACAGCCATTGTGGAAGACCAGCAGACTATAGTTTAAGAAAGGTACAGTTGAAAGAGTACTGAATTTGGAGTCAGAACACCTGGGTTCAAATCTTAGCCTTGCTACTTACTAGCTGTGTGACTTTGGGAAATTTCTTTGGGATTCAATTTCTTCCTCTGTAAGATAAGAGGATTGGAATCAGTGACCACAAAAGTCTCTCACAGTCCCAATTTTGTGATCCCAAATGAGGAATGGACTGAATATAAAACTAAAGATAGCAAGGGAGCCTTCAACAGAAAACCAATAACAAGTAAGGATAAACTCCAAAAAATGGAAAGATAACAAGTCTACTGGCTAGTCCATAACCAGGTGATCATTCCAATGTACTCTCTGAGCTGAACAGAGTACATCTGAAGTATTTTCAATTCTGGGTACCACATTTGAGAGGGACAATGACAAATACAATATGTTCAGAGGAGAGAGACCAGAATTTCATGGAAATTCAAATCTCTGCTATAATGAAAATCAATTAAAGAACTAGAAGTCAGTAGATTGACAAGAGAAGACTTAAAAGGGACATTTTAGCTGTCTTCAAATACCTGAAAAGATGTCACAGGGAAAAGGGGTTATTAGAGTTATTCTGCTTGACTCCATAGGGGAGGACTAGGAACCCTGGGTAGAAATTATAGGGAGGGAAATTTCAGCTGAAAACAAGGAAGAACTTACTGATAATTAGACTTGTCCAAAAAAATTGGAATATCTATTTCAGGAGGAGCAAATTCTCCATCACTACAAAGGCGCAACATAGAACCTAGAATTCTCCCTATCAAGGATGCTATTGACAGGATTCCTGTGTTGGGTAGAAGCTTGGACTAGCTCTCCTCTTAGGACCTTCCAAATCTAAATCCAGCCCAATGGATAGAGTGTTACACCCACAAACAGGAAAACTTGAGTTCAGATTCTTCCTATCACTTACAGTTCTATAACCTTGGGAAAATCACTTTAACCTCTTTGAAACTCAATTTCCTTTAAAAAATTTTAAGGGGATTACTAATATTTTAATAGCACTTTAAGGGTTGCCAAGCACTTCACATATGTAAGCTAATTTGGTAGGTGCTAGTATTACCCTTGGGCAGCTAGGTGCCATAGTGGATAGAGTGTCAAGCCTGATGTCAGAAAGACTCATTTTCCTGAGTTCAAATATGGTCCCAGACACTTGCTAGCTTGTGACTGTAGCCAAGTCACTTCACTCTGTTTGCCCTCAGGTCCTCATCTATAAAATAAGATAGAAAAGGAAATGGCCATCCACTCTAGTATTTGCAAAGAAAACCCCAAATAGTGTCACAAAGAGACAATTGAAAAAATGACTGAACAAGTATTACCCTTACTTTTATAGATGAGGAAACTGAGGCTAAGAAAGGCTGAGTGACTTTTGCCCAGGATCACACAGCTAGCTGAAGTAAGATTGGAACTCGGGCTTTGCTGACTATAAATCCAATACTCCATTCATTATCCCCAGAGAAGTAACAGTGCATGTAGCGCCTACCTCACAGAGTTGTTATGAGCATCCAATTATAAAGCACCACAAATGCCAGACATCATAAGATTTTATGACCGATTCTATAAAAGCATGACTAAGGGTTGGTTCATTGATGAATGGGCATGTGGGAACATAAGACTCAGGGTCAGTCTGAGATTCATCTCTCACAAATGTGGGCCCAAAATACAGCAAAACTTAGAGTTGAGGACCTTAAATATACCTTTTCTGTGTCATTCCAGCAACAGCCAACACTGAAAATGCCCAAGTTTGCCTCTTCTTCTCAACTCACACTCTCCTCCTTTCCCCAGAGAGGAAGACAATGGAGGAACAGCTAGGTGGCTTACTAGATTGACAGACAGGCCTGGAGAGGGGGAGACCCAGTGTTCAAATCTGACCTCAGGCACTTCCTAGCTGTGTAACCATGAACAAATCCCCATTGCCTAACTCTTCCTGCTCCTCTGACTTAGAACCAATACACAGTATTGATTCTAAGATGGAAAGTAAGACTTTAAAAAAAGAAGACAATGACAATGGACCTTTGGGGGGGGAATAAATCCCCCAAATATTATTAATCTGCTAGGGTATGACCCCAAAGCTAGACAAAATATGCCATTAAGGGGTCAGGTGGATTTTCTGTATAAAATCCACACCTGCTTCCCAATCATTCCAGAAAAGAAGAGAGGCTCTAGTACAGCTTTCGAGCAAGAACAGCACAAGTTAAAAATGGAACGGTGTTGAATTGACAGGTTTCTAAGATTTTTCCAATCAGAGGTGAGTCAAGCAATTGACAGAAGGTCAAACTGGTAGTTGGATGGAGGAGAATCATAAGCCTGTTTTAAGGACTGAATTACCTGGAGAAAGTATTCAAGACAGGAAAAGCAAAATCCCCTGAGGGCTGTTGTGCCACAACAAGATCACTGGATCATAAGAGAACAAGGAAGGAACCTAATTTTGCAGCTAAGTTGTTAGTGTAGTCATTTAATTATGTCTGACTCTGGGTTCTTATGGACCATTGTTCATGTAGTTTTCTTTTTTTTTCTTTTTTTTTAAACACTTACCTTCCATCTAAGAATCAATACTATGTATTAGTTCCAAGGCAGAAGAGTGGTAAGGGGTAGGCAATGGGGGTTAAGTGACTTACCCAGGGTCACACAGCTAGGAAGTGTCTGAGACCACATTTGAACCCAGGACCTCCCATCTCCAGGCCTGGCTCTTGATCCACTGAGCCACCCAGCTGCCACCCATGGAGTTTTCTTAGCAAAGATACTGGAGTGATTTGCCATTACCTTCTCCAGTGGATTAAGGCAAACAGAGATTAGGGTTAAGTGCCTTGCCCAAAGTTATATAGCTAGAAAGTGACTGAGGTTGGATTTGAACTCAGGTCTACCTTGACTCTGACCTTAGTACTCTATCTACTAAACTACCTAGATGAATATCTGAGCCACCAAGGTGAATCTCTCTCCTCACCTAAAGACTTCCTTCAGCATTATTAAGACCAAGATCAGCCATTCATAATTTGGTCAAGGAGGCAAATCATCATCCTCATACCTCTAAGCTAAATTAAATTAATAAAAACAAGAAAACAAGTCACATAGTGAATAGAGTACTTGACATTGAGTCAGGAGGAACTGAGGTGTGTGACCCTGGGCAATTCATGTGTCTTCTCTCTGCTTTAGTCTCCTCATCTATAAAATGGAAATAATGATATAGTATCAGCCTTACAGAATTGTAAAGATTAAATGAGATATTTATAAAGTGTTTTGCAAACCTTAAAGTGCTAGGTAAATGCTGGTCATTATTCTTATTAAGAATGATGATGATGATGAAGATGATGATGGTGGTGGTGGTGGTGGTGGTGGTGAGGTTCATAGGAAAATAGGGCAGTAGGGTCAAAATTAGATAGAACTGGTGTAAGAGTCTAGGGCTGGGTTCCATGTTTATGTGACTCTTAAATGGTCCTACCTTGCAAAATGAATCAGATTCAACAGTACAAGGGTAAGACTAGATAGACTTTTATATTGTATACTCAGAGTTCTTAACCTGGATCTATGAACTTAGTTTTTATTTTTTCTTGTTTCTATTTATTTGTTACAATAATCACTTTATTTCCCTCCCTCCCTCCCAGTCACCCACCTTTTCTACAGCCAACGTGCAATTTCATTGGGTATTACTTGTGTCCTTGATCAGAACCTATTTCCATGTTGTTGATGTTTGCACTAAGATGTTCATTTAGAGTCTACCATCCTAGCCATATCCCCTCAACACATGTAATCAAGCAGTTGTTTTTCTTCTGTGTTTCTACTCCTACAGATTTTCCTCTTAATGTGGATAGTGGTTTTTCTTGTAGATTCCTCCAGTTGTTCAGGATCACTGCATTGCCACTAATGGAGAAGTCCATTACACATGAACTTAGTTTTAAAAAATATTTTGGAAACAAGGATGCCCATTATCACCTCTACTATTTGACATTGTACTAGAAACACTAGCAGTAGCAATTAGAGAAGATAAAGAAATTGAAGGCATCAGAATAGGCAAGGAGGAGACCAAGTTATCACTCTTTGCGGATGACATGATGGTCTACTTAAAGAATCCTAGAGATTCAACCAAAAAGCTAATTGAAATAATCAACAACTTTAGCAAAGTTGCAGGATACAAAATAAACCCACATAAATCATCAGCTTTTCTATATATCTCCAACACAGCTCAGCAGCAAGAACTAGAAAGAGAAATCCCATTCAAAATCACCTTAGACAAAATAAAATACCTAGGAATCTATCTCCCAAGACAAACACAGGAACTATATGAACACAACTACAAAACACTCGCCACACAACTAAAACTAGACTTGAACAATTGGAAAAACATTAACTGCTCATGGATAGGACGAGCCAATATAATAAAAATGACCATCCTACCCAAACTTATTTATCTATTTAGTGCCATACCCATTGAACTACCAAAATACTTCTTCACTGATTTAGAAAAAACCATAACAAAGTTCATTTGGAAGAACAAAAGATCAAGGATATCCAGGGAAATAATGAAAAAAAACACATATGATGGGGGCCTTGCAGTCCCAGACCTCAAACTATATTACAAAGCAGCAGTCATCAAAACAATTTGGTACTGGCTAAGAAACAGAAAGGAAGATCAGTGGAATAGACTGGGGGAAAACGACCTCAGCAAGACAGTATACGATAAACCCAAAGATCCCAGCTTTTGGGACAAAAATCCACTATTCGATAAAAACTGCTGGGAAAATTGGAAGACAGTGTGGGAGAGACTAGGAATAGATCAACACCTCACACCCTACACCAAGATAAATTCAAAATGGGTGAGTGACTTAAACATAAAGAAGGAAACCATAAGTAAATTGGGTAAACACAGAATAGTATACATGTCAGACCTTTGGGAGGGGAAAGGCTTTAAAACCAAGCAAGATATAGAAAGAATCACAAAATGTAAAATAAATAATTTTGACTACATCAAACTAAAAAGCTTTTGTACAAACAAAACCAATATAACTAAAATCAGAAGGGAAACAAGAAATTGGGAAAAAATCTTCATAGAAACCTCTGACAAAGGTTTAATTACTCATATTTATAATGAGCTAAATCAATTGTACAAAAAATCAAGCCATTCTCCAATTGATAAATGGGCAAGGGAAATGGATAGGCAGTTCTCAGATAAAGAAATCAAAACTATTAACAAGCACATGAAGAAGTGTTCCACATCTCTTATAATCAGAGAGATGCAAATCAAAACAACTCTGAGGTATCACCTCACACCTAGCAGATTGGCTAACATAACAGCAGAGGAAAGTAATGAATGCTGGAGGGGATGTGGCAAAGTAGGGACATTAATTCATTGCTGGTGGAGTTGTGAACTGATCCAACCATTCTGGAGGGCAATTTGGAACTATGCCCAAAGGGCGACAAAAGAATATCTACCCTTTGACCCAGCCATAGCACTGCTGGGTCTGTATCCCAAAGAGATAATGGACACAAAGACTTGTACAAAAATATTCATAGCTGCGCTCTTTGTGGTGGCCCAAAACTGGAAAACGAGGGGATGCCCATCAATTGGGGAATGGCTGAACAAACTGTGGTATATGTTGGTGATGGAATACTATTGTGCTCAAAGGAATAATAAAGTGGAGAAGTTCCATGGAGACTGGAACAACCTCCAGGAAGTGATGCAGAGCGAGAGGAGCAGAACCAGGAGAACATTGTACACAGAGACTAATACACTGTGGTATAATCGAACGTAATGGACTTCTCCATTAGGGGTGGTGTAATGTCCCTGAACAACTTTCAGGGATCCAGGAGAAAAAAAAAACACCATTCATAAGCAAAGGATAAACTATGGGAGTGGAAACACCGAGAAAAAGCAACTGCCTGAATACAGAGGTTGAGGGGACATGACAGAGGATAGACTTTAAATGAACACTCTAATGCAAATACTATCAACAAAGCAATGGGTTCAAATCAAGAAAACATCTAATGCCCAGTGGACTTACGCGTCGGCTATGGGGGGTGGGGGGGAGGAAAAGAAAATGATCTATGTCTTTAACGAATAATGCTTGGAAATGATCAAATAAAATATATTTAAAAAAAAATATTTTGATGACTGTTTTAACATATAATTAATTTCCTTTGTAATCCTATATATTTTGATTGACATTTTAAAACATCATTCTGAGAGAGTGTCCCTAGGCCAAGGGGATTTGTGACACAACAAAAAGATTCAGAAGTTCTACTGCAGACAGCAGTCAGCTTTAAGTTGTCAGTGATGATAAATTTGTTTTGTGATACAGTTCAAATCTCCAATTTAAAGAACTCTCTTGTTGTACAGGAAATTCACTGAAGTAAATATTGATTGAGACTAGAATTATTTTTTAATTAGGTATTTTCGTTATAACCTCACTTAGTGTAAGAACATTTCATCTGCGTATCAATTGAGGTTAATGATGTCACTTCACAAACTATAAACCTAAACATGGTAGAAAAGTGACAGAATTTATGTCTGACTAGTTTCTATGAATTTTTTTATATTTCATATGTCCACTTAGTATTTTTATTACACATACTTAGTTTAAAAATTGGTATAAAATGAAGACTTTTTGTGGTAGCTGTCCATCCTTTGTTTTCAAAGAGGACCAGTGATATCACATGGTCATGCCTTTACTTGGTAGTGAACGGGAATTAAGTGAGGAGTTGTATAAAGTCATCAGACTCACTCTGCTTTCCAGAGTCATCAAAGTCCAATGACAAGACAAAAGTCAAGACAACTGGAGATGACCAGGAGGCAATGGATGACCTTGGCATCTTTGATATCTAGCCAAGCTCTAAGTGTTCCACAACTACTGTTTCAGTCACTTTCATGGCTATTGGCACATATTGTTTTCTTCTGCCCATTCCACCAAGACTTGGGGTAGACATTCCTCTAACTCATCAAAGGATTTCAGACCTGTCAGTTACCCTCAACCTGGTTTAGCCCATCTGCCAAGATGGTTTTACCAGAGTGTGGCCAAAATGTGTGCTACAGCTTCTTGGAGCCATAGGTAGGTGAGAGTTGGGTGAAAGTGGATGAGAAGCTATGAAAAGAATTTAGCAAACCCCCCCCCACCAGAGGAGTTAATCCTCCTTGAAGACCCCATTTGCTCCAAAATGAAGAATAGTTTTACAAAGAAAGGTAGAATTTCAAATCCTAATTTATTAGAAACTGTAGAGTTTATAACTATCTGTAACTATCTCTAGCTTGTGCTATTGCATGAATCTCTATTATTAAAGTCCGAATGAATTTTAATGAATCCCCATCCAAAATCAAAACAAAGGAAAAGTCATTGACCGACCATTTGCCAAGCAAACAGGAGAAGCCTTCTTGTATTTTGGACATATGGAAAGGAAATGGTTGCTGTGTAAAATTTGGGTCACTAGCACTTTTCCACAACATTACTTTTTCAAGTTCAATTTAACAATTAGAGAAGCATTTTAGAACAGTAGTTAAGAATAGAGGTGTCAAACACTAAGCAGTTGACCACTGGCACCATTCCTGAATGCCCGAAGTGGATTAAAATGTATTCGCCAAATATTTTTAAAAATAAATAAAAATACAATAAAACATAATGTTATTTTTTTAAGTTAATATGTACCTGCAAGGATCCTTAAGATTAGCTTCATGACCTAGTTTCTATTTGAGTTGAATACCTGAGTTCCATTCCTTACCTCAGTTTCCCCATCAGAAAAATAGGAGGGTTAGACTCAATGACCTCTAAGACCTCTTTTAACTCTAAATCTTTGATCCAATAAACAATTGATTCAATCATGCCTTTGAATTAAAACATCTGAATTTTAACATGTTTAAATGTGAATTTCACATGCATGAATCTCTTTTCATGTATATTTTTAGCTATACAGCCATAAACTCATAAAGATCAAGGATCTGATCTTGCCTTTCTTTTGTCTCCTCCCAGAAGCCTAGGGCTCTCTGCAGGGCTGTGGGGCATTCAGCTGAGGTCATTGACTGACTGTCAGAAAGAAAACCAGTCATGCTGAGTCCTGTTCCAAGAGGAATTTGCCAAATCCCTATTCTCTAGAAAAGCTGTGTTGCTTCCAACCCCTGAGCATTAAGAACTCTCTCCTTCCTGGTCATGGGGCAACAGACAAAGGAAAATACCAGCTCCATAATCAGGCACAACCAACATTTCCTAAGGAATAACTGGGCCTGACAACACCCCCCATATATTTCCCAGTGTGTGCCATACCTGGCTACCTCTTTCCCTGTCCCCTCCATCCTTCCCAATTCTCTTCTGACTTTGTGCATAGCATTGATTCAAGAGCATATCTGAAGTGAATCTCCCTACTTCACCTACAGGCATTCTCCAGCATTGTTAAGACCAATAAGACCAAGGTCAATCCTTTCATAATTCTGGCAAAGAGGCAAAGCTGATCATCAGCACTTTCTATAGCTAAAGGAAATTAATAAATAAACAAAACAAAAGAGAATGAATAAGATGGTAATAAATAAATAAATAAATAAAAATAAATAACCCCTAGATTCTTTATTTTAACCCTTACCTTTTGTCTTAGGCAGAAGAGTGTGGTAAGGGCTAGGCAATGAGGGTTAAGTGACTTGCCCAAGGTCACATAGGTAGGAAGTGTCTGAGGCCATTTTTGAACTCAGGTCTTCTCATCACCAGGTCTAGCTCTCTGCCAACTGAACCTCCTAGTTTTCCCCAAACCTTGGGTTCTTAAAGGCTATGCCAATAGACAGCAAACTTTGGAGGGATCCATTAATCTGGAAAGGCTTTTACCAGCAGCCTGGCAAAGGACTGTACACACTGCCCAAGAATAAACCTAGCTAGTTATTAAAAAAAGAATCATTGTCTGCTTGGCTCCCAGTAGATGAGTTTGTTTTTTGGTTTGTTTTTTAAGCCCTGGCTACCCATGAAACAGAAAATATTTGGTTCCCAAAGCCCAGGGAATGAACACACGCACACACGCACACACACACACACACACACACACACACACACACACACACACACACACACTCTTGTGTTCCTTTGATTTCTTATGTTACTGTCTAGTCACCCATCTCCAACTTGATTGGCCCTCTTCAACAAAAATATCTGCCCCTCCTCTTTCCCCAACAATCTTTGTTGTGTGTCATACCTCATAAGCAGGTTATTGAGTTGGGAAATGCTCTGATAAACTCTTTGACAGGGATCTGAACATGTTAATATAGACTCACTGTGCCAACCCTGTTTGGAGACAGGAGGGCAATTCCTTTACTTCATGGAACAACTCAAAAGGACAGAATATGTGTCAGTGTGGCAATAAGTATGTAAAGTTGCTATTTGGGGACCAAAAAGAGTATCTTGCCACAAGACAAATGCCAACCCCAACTTTACTAAGGCTAGTAAGTATCACGATAAAAAATGTTGGCTTTGAAGTTAGAAAAGACCTCATTTGGAACTCAACTCCTCAGGTGCTAACTAGCTATGTGATCTTGGGCAAATCCCAAGTCCTGCCAGGCTCAGTCATCCATCTAAAAAATGGGGATAATAATAGCACCTACCTCCCAGAATTATTTTGAGGATCAACGCAATTACAAGTGCTTTGTAAATGTTAACTATTGCTAAAGAGAATGATTATATAATTCTATTATTATTATTATTATATTCATCGCAACCCTGCTTATGATAGCTCAGCCCGACATCTAATATAAATTCATTCCACTGAACTACAGGGTTCAAGTACACCTTCTAATTTGAATGTATCTTAGACTTGACCTTGGTGGCAGGAATGTGGGATTGAGGGGCACTTGAGCATGTCTGAGCACAGGTCTGCTAACCTATGAAAGTAATCTGCTATTTTTAATGGAAGAGAGCATTAGAAAAAGGAAAGGAAGAAATATTTCCCCTGGAAACAATGCCTAATCACCAAGCTTATGGGAATTTGCCCAGCCTGTTTTACAGAAATTTTTCTATCCTGAATAACAATAACAATAAACTACTTTTATTTAGCACTTTGTAGTTTAAAAAGTACTTTTCTCATATAATCTCATTTGATTCTTAGGACTGGTAAAGTTGGTAGTACAGGAATTATTACTCCATTGTATAGTCAATCAATGATTCAATAAGCATTTCAAAAAATATTACTACATGCCAGGTTCTGTGCTAAATTCTGGGGATATTGACAAAAGTTAAAATACAAACAGTCCCTGCCCTCAGGAGCCTTACACACTAATAGAAGATTCAACATATAAGTGAGGCTTTCCCACTATTAACTATCTTCAATTTATCTGATCCATATCTTGTTTGTATATAGTTGTTTTCCTCTGGTCTCCAACTTTAAACTGTGAGCTCCTTGAGAACAGAGATGTTTTGTCTTTCTTAGCATCTCCAGCATTTAGTACAGCGCCTCAAATATTGTAGGTGCCTAATAAATGCTTATTGGCTAACTGATTGACATATAGGTCTGATACAGAAAGGGAAAATGGCAACAAAAACTGATATTTAGTATCCATTCTTTTTTTTTTTTTAATTAAAACCCTTACCTTCTGTCTTGGAGTCAATACTGTGTATTGGCTCTAAGGCAGAAGAGTGGTAAGGGCTAGGCAATGGGGGTCAAGTGACTTGCCCAGGGTCACACAGCTGGGAAGTGTCTGAGGCCAAATTTGAACCTAGGACCTCCCATCTCTAGGCCTGGCTCTCAATCCACTGAGCTACCCAGCTGCCCCCATTTAGTATCCATTCTAAAATGGAAGGTAAGAGTTTCAACAAGAAAAGAAATATGCCAAGAGGTGAAGTCAATCTTCCCAAACAAGGAAGTCTTCATTACCTTGTGAACCAATGGTGCTGCCTGTGCTTAGAGCATTTCTGGAGCCTCTCTTTGGGGAAACAGTATCAGAGACACTCATTGAACCACCCAGGGAAAACCAGCTGAGCAACTTAGTAATCGTTTCTTCATGTGCTCCTACCCCAAGGGCTCCCTCTGTCATGGTGCAAAAAAAAGTCGACAAAGGGAGCTCCTGAAGTCAAAGAGCAGAATCATGGAATGTAAGAACTAGGCAGACTCTCTTACCCACTTCATAACTTAGCATAAAGTGCCTTCCACAAGCCCAATCTTTCTTCTAGTCAGCACTTTGCTCCCTTTAGATGAGAAGTGGGTGGCTGAACCTTGTCCCAGGAGGAGAAGACCTACAATGCAGTAAGTAGTTCATAATAATTCATGTAAATGAATGAATAATAATTAAAAAAACATTTATTCAGTACACACAATGAGGATACAACACAAGCAAGCCAAACCCTGCCCTCAAGGATCTTACCTTTTAGTGGGGAAGCCAAAACCTAGTTGGAAGGTGGAGGAGGCCTTAGGATTAAAGTAGAAGAACCAGAAACCTGAACTTCCAAGATGCCTTATGTGTTTTGTTGAAAATATCCCTTAAATTACAAATTCCAAAGGGGGGGGGGTCTATTCTAAATCTACATCTAAATCTAATCTAAAGTTCATTTTCCTTTCATTTTAGCTTTTAAAACATATAGTTTGTTTTGAGTTTTCTATGGGGCAACATATTGTTGCTTTTGGCTTACCATTTCTTCAAATCCTCCAAAAAATTAGTTCTTGCAATTGGCAGTCATGCAGTCAGATACATGTCAGGGCTTTCCTTGAGGCAGTACTGGTTTTATTTAGTTTCTTTGTTAGCAATTGATACTAAGACAGAAGATAAGGATTTATTAAAAAAAAATTACATAGACAAAAAGGCATTGTGAGGTGATGAGCTAATACTATCTACCACTAGAGAACTGAAGTATCCTTTGATGAGACCTTAGCAGTCCCTTCTTGTAAAGCTCCTGGTACATTGCTGCAAGTAGGAATTTTGTGCTGATGAGCCCTCAGAAAGAGTGATAGGGACTTTAAAAATCCAAGTAACTGATTGGAGGGAATTATTGTGGGATCCAGGTATCCCCAAATGCTTCAAATGTCCAAATGTAGTTAAGACCTTATATCAATGTTTCCTTTTTAGTTCTCAGATCTTCCAGAATTATGTTATTGCAGTCCCTCTGTCAACATGGAATCTAGAAACCCCAAACTTGTGGCCTAGTGGGATCTGGAAACCCCAAGTTTTGACCTTGTCACATGAGAGTTCCTCCCTGAGGGAAAGTCCTATTTCACTGCCTCTTAGACTAACACTAGACATTAAGATTTGGCACAGTAGGTAGAGTGTTAGTCTTGCAAGCTGAAGGTCCCAAGTTCAATCCTCTGAAGGAGGGTGTGATATACTGGGAGAGGCTCCTGGAGACCAGGAGAGTCAATTGTCTTCTTAAAGTCTATTGTTAGTCTAAGAGGTAGTGAAACAGGACTTTCCCTCAGGGAGGAACTCTCATGTGACAAGGTCAAAACATGGGGTTTCCAGATCCCACTAGGCCACAAGTTTGGGGTTTCTAGATTCCATGTTGATACCTCAAATATTATCCTATTAATTAACTTTGCAAATTATGACCTATATAACCCAACACTTTGCATTTACAAAGCTAAAAGTTCAGTCTTGGGAGCTTCTCAATCTGTAATTTTAGCACTTGTCCCATGGAGATATTCACCCATGAATAAGAATTTGGCTGGCATCTAGTTCTCTACAGCAAAGGGTATGGTGTCCTCAGTTCCCACAGAAGCATTCAAGCTAACAAGCCATTGAAATCAAGACTGGCTTCATTTAACCCAACAAACAAACCAACAACAACAACAAAATTCCCAGTTGAGTTTGAAAATAGACTAGGCAACTCCCCTATTCTCCCTAGTGGGCCCCCTCATTCCAGAGACCTATATAGTCATCTGAAATTGAATTACTCCCTTCGAGATGAAATAATCAAGGAGTCACCTCCTCTGGGAACATCTGCCTCTTCCAGGAGTTTATACAGTCCTCTAGATGTCTAGTACTGCCATGGGGACTGAGGTCCCTTATAAGGAAAAGCACTCAGTCAAGGTCTTTCCCTAAACTTGATAATTCACACAATTTATAGAAAAAGTATAGTAAGTTAATAGCCTTTGCTTTATCCTCCTGCACATTATGACTTGTCCTTTTTTGTTCTTTGGCTCCTATTTGTTCTAGGAAGTGCCTATTTGGTCGAGGAATTCCTTTGCTGTGTTCAGGAACACTAAAATAAGAAACACTTCCATTACTCCACCACTGCCAATCACCTACTTTGGGTTCTTATTCTGCAGCTTCCCACTTGGTTTAAGAACTAATCCCTTCTGTCCCTAAGACCATACATGGTTGTACAGACTCCTCTCTCTCCTCTCCTCTCTCTCTCTCTCTCTCTCTCTCTCTCTCTCTCTCTCTCTCTCTCTCTCTCTCTCTCTCTCTCTCTCCCCCCACCTTCCTCAAAGCCTCTTCACCCTCCATCCCTCCTTTCCCTAATAATGGTATAGCACAGGATTCTCAATGGGTCAATTAGACAATCTAGGACCAGGTAACCTCAGATATGAAAGTTTATACCTTATTAAGGGAAAATCACACATTCTAACCATTTTGATCAATGAAAACCAAGTATGTTTGGGTAGATCACTGTGTATGTTAGAAAGTGACACAATCTAAATTGCATTCAAGACCTATGGCAAAGATCACAGAGAACTCACAGGAATCAGAAGTCCCAAAAGAAGAAATACCAAATGAAGCAACAGGGTTTTTTTTGTTTTGTTTATTTGTTTTTGTTTTTGAGGTGGAGAAAGGGTTGCAATTGAGGGAAATACTTAAGCAAAATCATAAAGTCACCAAGTGATGTGCAATAGACTTTTAGAACTCTTTCCTAGAGTAGGATACAATTTCATCTTTGTATTACTCTATATCACTCTTCTCCATCTTCCATTCTTTATGCTTTTTAAGGATTTATAGTTGTTTATATATTTCCTTTAATTGCCTGCCATCCCAGGAATATCTGATTGATTCCATCAATCATTCCCTTTTCCCTTTCCCTTTCTTGCATCTTCAGTCTGTTCTCAAACATGCATGGGATTCCCCTTAGCCAATAGGAGTACTTCCCTCTGAAGCATTTGATACTGTTGACCATTTCTGCTTTCTTGAAACTTTGTTTCCTCTCTTAATTCTCCTCCTACCTCCATGACTGATATCTACTTCAGGCTTCTTTTTCTCTTAATCAATCAAACAAACAAAAAAAAATGTTTATCAAATGCCTACTATGTATGTGCTGGCCACTATGCTCAATTCTGGGGATAAAAAAGAGGCAAAAGACTGCCTTCAAGAAGCTTGCCTTACTCTTAAGCTGTCCTTAGTTTCTTTTTCCATTTAATTCAAGTTACTGTTGTATAAATATATTTCTAATGTATGGGTGTGATCACTTTACTCACTGCTCAGAAATAGTCAGTGGCATCTCATTACCTACTTAATAACATCTAGACTCATTTATTTAGTACTCAAAGCCTTCTACAATTTTGCCTCCAAGCTATCTTTCCAACCTCACATCTTTCTGAGAATTCTAAGTTCTAGCAAAATTGGATTTACTCTTCCCTAAATAAATCCTGTGCTTTCTTATCTCCATGACTTTGCTGACAATGATCCCAGCAACTGGATGCTTCACATCACTCTCAGTGGAAATTCTACTTAACCTTCAAGGCTCCTCTCTAAAGCCTCTCTGAGTCTTCTCCCCTTCTATGGATCCCTTCTTTATAGAAGCAACTTCTTCCTTTGTAATCTTTTGATTATCATCAAAGGTATGCATAAAGACCTTGAACTAGGTGAGCTAACACATCTACAGAAAGGATTACCACTGACTCCCTTCTCTTGAAATTAGCCAATGAAACTGATCTCTTTCAAAGTGGGCAGCACAATCATTCCCATTCTGTGTGGGCCTTCTTTATACTTCTCTTATGTTCTTATTCTATTCTGCTTATATGATACTTCCAGCAATGTTCTTCCAGGCTAGCTTCTACATTCCTTGAGAGAATGATCCTTACTGGTCACCTTTCACATAGGAAGCATTTAATAAATGTTTGTTGAATAAATTCATCATTTTTAATGCTCTTTTCTAGACTCACTCCTATTGGCATGTTACTGTGACTTCTAAGTATCCCTAAGCTAGAGTCTCTTCATTCAAGATTTCAAATTTATACTCTTGCTAACTTAAACAAAAACAACATCATTTTGGCAGGGAATTAACAGCAACATATGGGCTCCAGCATTTTAATGCCCAAACGGGTGCCTGCCAAAACATTTCTTTGCTGTCATATAATCAGTGGAAATCTTTTGGACTCATACAAAGCCATCCCACTCAGATCAGAACATGGGCATAGTTATTGGATCAGTGTACTATGTTCAGGCCAGGAGCATACAGTGAAGTCTGAAAATCTTCAGAGGTAGATGAGGTCACAAGGAGAACCATGTTTCCTTGGAAGTCCATTAAAACTAACTAGGCTGGGTAGAATGGAGACAGCAACTGGGGGTGAGAAAAGTCCTAAAATAAACCCAACCTATTATTTTGATTGTTGTAGGTTCTTAATCTTTTTTTATTTCGTGGTTCCCTTTAATAGACCAGTAATGCCTATGGATCGGAAAAACTAAATTTCTGGTAGAAGTTAGCAAAAATAAATAATTTTTCCCCATCCAAATTTATAGACCACCCTGAAATATGTCCAAAGATACCTAGGGATCATTGAACTGCAGGTTAAAATTCTATTTTGGCAGGGCATGGTAGCACATATCTATAATCTCAGGAGGCAGAGGCTGATAGATCACTTAAACCTGCAGAGAGGGCTAAGCCAATAGATTGCCTTCTTTGAGTTGGGTATTGATATGATGAGGCTTTTGGAGTTGGAGAAGTAGGTCCCTAAGTTACCCAAGGAGGGTCAAACCAACCTGGGTCAGAAAAGACATAGATCAAAATTTCCAAGATGATTAATCAATGGCAGAATAGTGTCAACAAATAGCTCCTGTATTTCCAGTCTGGGCAAAAAAGGAAGACACAGCCTTAAACAAACAAACAAAAAGAATCCCTTTTTAAAAATGTCAGATCAAGGTACTAGTTGGTTTAGGGGACATTCTTTAAGATAAATCACAGAAGACTTTTCAGAGTTAGAAGGGACTCCTTTCAGAGTCCATCCAAACATGAAGAAACATCTTCTTTACAATAGATCTGATAAGAAGAGTCCCAAGGACAGAGAGTCTACCAAACCTGATAGTAGCTTGTTCTACTTTCAGATAGTTCTAATTTTTAGAATTCAGTATGGCACATCTAAACCATTTTCCACATGGACGTCTTTCAAATACTTTAAAAGAGCTACCATTCCCAAAATTTTCTTTGTCCAAAACTGAGGAAGTCCTCATATGCTATGAACTCAGGGTCCTCTTGTCATCCTAGTTTCTCTCCTCTGGACACATCCTGGTTATCAGTCATCATCATCTTCTTCTTTTTTAATACCCTTACCCTCTGATTCCAAGACAAAATAGAAGTAATGGGTAGGTAATTGGGGTTAAGTGACTTGCCCAGGGTTATACAGCTAGGAAGTGTTGAGGTCAAATTTGAACCCAGGTCCTCTTAAATTCTAGGCCTCCTTCCTCCACTGTGCTACCTAGCTGTCCCCAATATTCTTCCTAAAATGTGGTTTCTCAGACAGAAAATAATCCTCCAGAGGTAACCTGGTCAAAGTAGACTAGAGCTATCACTTCTGTATTTCTACACACCGTGCTTTACAATGCAGTTCGAGATTAGATCAGTTTTCTTGACTTCTGTAATACTGATACAGATTGAGGGATGAATGAGCACAAAGGTGCCTTCAGAGTTCCCTAAGCCAATTTTTGTCTGACCCAGTAGCAGTTTTTTCAACAATAGCTACTACTGTAATGAAAACCCAATCGATAACTATGGTTTTGCCAAATATATTTCTCCTTTTATCATCACCCAAATAACCTAACTTCAATTGTATTATTTTAAACCCTTACCTTACACCTTAGAATCAATACTATGTATTGGTTCCAAGGCAGAAGAGTGGTAAGGACTAGGCAATGGGGGTTGTCCCTTGTCCAAGATCAAACAGCTAGGAAGTTCCTGAGGTCAGATTTGAACTCTGGACTTCCAGTCTCTAGGCTTGGTTCTCAATCCACTGAGCCACCTACCCTAACTTCAATTATAAAGAAGCTATAGATGTCCACTAGGGTTTCATTTTTATTTTATGTACAGTAAATCCAACATAGGGGATTAGATTGGTAGCCAGGAGACGTGAGTTCTAATCTAGGTTCCAATCTAATTATTCAATTCTTATTCAACTACAACTAGCTATATGATTAAGTTTAGTTATTTAACCTTTTTGAGCCTCAAGGTTTATACCTGCAAAATGACAAGAGTTGGATTATCAAATCTCTAAGGCCCCTTCCAGCTCTAAAATTCTATGAACCTGTTATTTATTCATACTAACTTGATCCAGGGTCTAATTATCATTCCACTGCTTTTTCTTCCCTTTCTAATCCTCTTATTTATGAAAATGATTCCACAAGGTACATCCATTTCAACTATATCATACCCTATTCTTTTTATTCATTTTTAATTCATTTATTGTTATATTTCTTGCTTGTCTTTTCTGGATTTCTAATGGAATATTTTTATATAACATTAGCATTAGTTCATTAATAACCAACCTGATTCCCCAAGGTTGACAGTCTAGCTATCACAAACCCACGAAGGTACAGACTCAGGGGGTTTTTCAGAGATAGGACAATTCATCTCTCCCTCCTACAGAAGGGGGAATAAAAGATTTCTTCTCTGAACTTCATAGTACACCAAGACAGAAGAGGGAAAATCTGACAGTTTATCTTAAATCTCCAAGTTGAACATGGAACACTAATTGCATTTTCCCTTTTTTGGCAAGAAAATACTTACCATCTTATTTGATTTAACAGTTTAAACTACAACATTCATAATAAGCCTTGCCATTTTTGAACCACAAAAACAGCACTCCCACCCACACTGGTGGCAAATGTTTTGTTCAACATTTGCCTTTTCATAAGAGATACTCCAGTGCTATGAGAATCCAAATCTCTGTTTCTTGTCATATTGAGCCAAGTAGATGGATTAGGAAGCCAATTCAGTGCTAGTATATAAATGGTACCAAAATAGAACCTTGCCCCTTTTCTCTCTCCTTATTATTAGAGATTCTTCTTTATGTTAAATCAAAGTTTCCCCAGTTGTCCCTATGCCTTTTTTGTGGGGACTGGAGGTGGGAAGTGAGTGATAACAACCACAGATAGAAATAGAACAAGAAATGATCTGAAATCACGATCAATGGGTTGGGAAAGAATTGCACTGAGATCTTCATTGCCTCTACCCTATTACTATTGTTTCTATACTAGATCAAGTCCTCCCACCTAAACAACTATAATTATCTTATCAACTTCCCTGCCTCTAGCCTTTCTCCCCTCCAATCCATCCTAAATATCACTGCTTAGTTAATTTCCTAATACACAGTGCTAAACATGTCTTTGTACTACTTATAGATCATTAATATCTCCCCATTGTCTAGTGAATAAAATCTAAGATTCTTAGACTGGCATGCAAGGAAGACCCTATACAACTTTTCTCCAACCTGCCTTTCAAGTCTATTCACATTATTCCCTTTCACATACTATATGTTCCCCTGAAATTGAACTACAATCTATTGGACATAGACTATGCTTTACTTCTCTTCACCTTTGCTGACATAATTCCCGATTCCTGAAATGCCCTTCTTCCATCAACCTCCCCAAATAAAAATCATATTCCTTCCACAAGTCTAGAATGAGGTTTTCAGAAATAGTCTTACACATAATTGACGTTAACAGTGGGGTTTTATTGATACCAAATGACATAACAGCCAAAGACTGTTGAGGGACTCATGAGCCTGACCAAAATCATGCTCCCAAGTCTCAATGTTGGTTCTCACTCTAAAAGAATCAATTCACAAAGAAATGGTCCAGGCAACCAGCTATTACCCAAGACAAAAGGCTGGATAAGAGTGGCCCAAGATCCTATAGCCCTAAGTGGTTAAAGGAAGAGGAAAAGGACCTGTATAATTAAATTTAGAGCAATTCTTTTCTTGTGGCAAAGAACTGGAACTCAAGATACTCATTGGTTGGTGGATGGTTGATCAAATTTTGGCAATATAATGGTACCATACAAAATGACAAAAAGGAAGGTTCAGACAAACTAGGAAAGACTCCTACAGATTGAAATGAATAGAATCAAGAGAATAATTTGTACAATAATGTAATAAAGAATAGCTTTAAAAGATGTAACTCTGAAATACAATGAACAACAAACATTTTAGAGGATTCATTATGAAGCAAGTTACCCAATCTCATAACAGGGGTCATGGGCTCAAGATTCAGACTTATCAAGGCACATATTTTTAAACATGGCCAAATGTGACATGGCCAATGTGGACATTTATATGATTGCTTATGCATATTTGTAACTGATTTTGTTTTTCTTGTGCTCACTGGGGGTGAGAAGAGATGGAAGGATGAAAAGGCAAATTAAAACAAAATTAAAAAAAAAAAGAAAATTGAGGAACTCTGATCAACCCAATGCTCAACCACAATTCCAGAGTGTTCATAATAAAACATTCTGCCTAACTCCTGACAGAGAGGAGACAGACTGAGTGTAGACAAAGAGAGACTGACAATTTTATACAATTCTGCCTTACTCAAATCCAGTTTATGCTCAAATCAAAAGACATGATCCAGTGATGTCACTTCATTCCTCTTTGAGTATGAAGGACAATAACCAACTGATTTACATAGTCACCAGCCTAGTTCAGGCCCTTGTTTGGACTCTTGCTATATAGATTGCTGTTTGATCTCCTGCCTCTCCCCATTCCAATCCACTCTTCAGTCAACAAGTATCAGCTGCCAAAGTGATTTTACTCTAAAGTTTAAGCATGTCCATGTAAATTCCCTCCCCAAACACAAAGATACACACATAGGACAATAAACTCCAATCAATGGCCTACTTCCAGGATCAAATATAAAGCCTCTGTCCTTCCTATCAGACCTTCTGATACTTTTCTCCCCTTCACAGACTCTAGCATCCACTAAAGCCACTTGGATTGATGTTCCTTACACATGACACTCCTTGGGATGACTCCCATTCCAGGAAGTCTCTGCCTCTTAGTTCTTCTAGATCCTACAAGATTCAGCTCAGACATCACCTTATTCAGCCCATCTCCTAGTATTGCCTTGCTGAAATTACCTTCCTTGTATTCTGTATATATCTTTACCTTATGTCTTAGAATTAACACTAGGGATCAGTTTCAAGGTAGAAAAGTGGTAAGGGATAGGCCATAGGGGTTAAGAGATTTGCCCAGGGTCACACATCTAGGAATGTCTGAGGCCAGACTTGAACCTAGAACCCCCTGTCTCTAGGGCTGGCTCTCTACCCACTAAGCCACACCCAGCTGCCACTACTATGCTTTAAAAAAAATGTTTATTTACAAAGAACCCAAGGCATTCCCCAATTGATAAATGGTCAAAAGATCAGAACAGGCAGTTTTCATATGAAGAAATCAAAGCTTCCAATAATCATATGAAAAAATGTTCTAAATCACTCTTGAATAGAGAAATGTAAATTAAAACACGCCAAAGCACCACCTTATACCTATCACTTATACCTATCAGATTGGCCAATATGAGAGTAAAGGAAAATGATAAATGTTGAAAGGAATGGGGCAAAATTGGGACACTAATGCATAGCTGGTGGATTTGTAAACTGATCTAACTATTTTGGAGGGCAGTTTGGAACTATGCCAAGAGGTTTATAAAACAAAGCATAACCTTTGATGAAGTAATACCACTACTGGGTCTGTATTCCAAAGAGATGGAAAAAAATGGGAAAGGACCTATTTGTACAAAAATATTTATAGCTGCACTTTTTGTGGTGACAAAGAATTGGAAACTAAATGGATATCTGTCCTTTGGGGAATGACTAATCAAATTGTGGTATATGATGGTGATAGGATACTACTGTACTCTAAAGGAATTATGAATAGGATAATTTCAAAAAGAACTGGAAAGACTCCAAGTGAACTGATGCAGAATGAAATAAGCAGAACCAGGAGACCATTATACACAGTAACTGCAATATTGTGGAAGGATCGAATGTGATAGACTTTGCTCCTAACAGCAATCCAATGATCCAGGACAATTCTGAAGGACTTATGAAAAAGATGCTATCCACCTTTGGAGAAAGAACTATTGGAGTATTGATGAAAACATATGACACATCACTTGGTTATTTCAGTATATGTTTTGGGGATTTGTTTTTATAACTAACAAAAATGAATACTCTAGAAATGTTTTGTGTGATATAATCCAGAATAAATTGCTTGTCAGCTCTGGGATGGAGGAGGGAAGAATGGAGGGAGACAATATGGATCATGTAACTTCAAAAAATTTATATGGAGATTTTTTATTAAAAATTTTTAATTATTAAATTAATTTTTTAAACCATTACCTTCTATTTTAGAATAGTCTGTATTGGTTCCAAGGCAGAAAAGCAGTAAGGACTAGGCAATCAGGATTAAATGATTTGATCAAGGTCACACAGGTAGGAAGGTCTGAGGTCACATTTGAACCCAGAATTTCCTATCTCCATGTCAGACTCGCTAACCACTGAATCACCTAGATGCCTCTCTGTAATTATCTTGAATGTATCTCCCTTATTTATAATGGGAACTCCTCAAAGCCAAGGACTGCTTTTGCTTTTCTCCAGTTGCTTAGCATTGAGCCTGGCACATAGTAAGCACTTAATACTTGTTGACTGAATAACTAAACATTAATTGAGTTGATTTGTCACTACCTTAGAAGCCTGGAATTTAATTATCACCACCCTTGAATAAGCCCTCATTGCCTCTTTATTCATTAATTAATTCATTCCACAAATATTTACTACACACCTACTGTATGCAAAGCACTCTGCTAAGTGCTTGGGAAGAAAAAAAAAATCTTAAATAAGATCCAGTCCCTATTTTCTGGGGCTTACAACAACGTGCCTAGTGTTATTGTAATAACTGCCTCAACTTGGCTCGCTGTCTTTTCTAATCCATTCTTCATACTGCTTTCAGGATTCCTAACCTTTTTATGTGTGGAATGAAGCCCTTTGGCAAGCTAGGGAAATCTATAGAGCCTTTCTCAGAAACATGTTTTCACATGGGTTTGCAGAGGAAACCAGTTTCCTCTCAGGAGCTGGTTTGAGCTTATCCTTGATGGGGTCCAATAAATGTTGATTGAACTGGGGAGAGGAAAGAATGAATGGAGTCAGTGAACTGGTTCAAGTGTCCTTTACATTGTAGATATGGTCCTGACCTCCTATTAATACTGGTAGCAATTGACTTTATCAGATCCACTAGCTGAAACCTTAGAAAGCCGGGCGGTGGAATCAGCATTAGAAATGTAGAAAGACACCATGGGGAGGAGGCCCGGCCCACGTTAGGTACACAGACAGATCAGCCAAGGTGCAGTCCCTGGAGACTTCAATTGGGGAGGGAGGTGGGGAAGGTGCTGAGTCAGGAGAGAGAGGTGCTAGAAAAGGGTGGTGGGATGCAGTCTAATTCCGAATTCCCCCACGTTCCAGTTCTGCCTGGGGTCAGCAGCACAGAGCATTTCTGGATCTTCCTCCTTACCTCCCTCTTTTCTCTCACTTGCCCTCTTCTCACATTGCAGCTCAGGCTCAAGTGGTTATGACCCAGGATGACCCGGTGTTCCGTTCTTAATCTAGATTCCTAAAAGCACCTGTGATTGTGTCCAAGTTTTCACATCTGAAAATGCAAGTACACGATGTAAAATGTTTGTTTTTTTCAACTAGACTCACAGGGATAATAAAATATTGGAAAGGTCACGGGAAAAATCTAAGATTCTTCCATGAGTTCAAGTGGAATTATTTAAATAATAAACTCTTACTCTCGGCTCTGTTCATTTAGTTGGGGGGGGGGGGGGGTTGGTTAATTGTTTCTCACTAAAAAAAAATGATGTTCTCGTAGTCCCATCCAATGAAAGTCCTCTGGGTTCGCCTATGTTCTGCGGCACTAGTTAAAGATGGCGTACGTCGCCAGTTCTAAATGGGAGATTTGGAAAGACTTTTTTCCAGTGAACCTTAATAACGTTATTACAAAAGGGAACTACCATGACTGACTAGTTCCTATTCAGGCTTATGCAAAGCTTGGCCCAGACTGATTTGCTGTGACCTTTCCCTGGCTCAATCCCTTCGGCGGCGGAGAGGCAGACCAAGCTATGGAGAGCAGAACTATCTATCCAAAGGCTGCTGGCATTTCAGTCCCATCAGCCACAAGCTTAGTGAACCCCATACAAAACACTTGCATGGGTAATGGATATGGATTGAGCAGCCTTCCAGAACATTATAAATAATGCTTCTTCAAGACTGCTAATAAAGAACAATGTGCAGCTAGAATGTCTAAACTAGGAGGGGATAAAACAGAGTTAAAATGGGAATGAGTTCTCTCCTTCCTTGGAGGAGGGCAGAGACAGGCTCCGCACACCAATTACTGGAGGAGATGAGGTAGCAGCCAGTGAATTAATGAAATTAAACAAGTCCCCCCAGGCTAACTGGCATAGTCTTGGGGTGGCTGCTTAATTAGTGGGCTCTTTGTTCTGCACCTGCCTTGGTGCTCCTAGAAATCAGGTGAGGAAAGCCTTCCCAGCCTCTGGTCAAAGCATTTTAAGTCGAAAGTAGAGGAAAGAGAGAGACCCCAACACCAGGCGGTCAAAGGAAGCTGACCTCCTTAACTGGGACGACTTGCAATCCACTGTTTCCCTTGGCCTAGTGGTCAAGTCTGGAATACATTTCAGGGCATCGCTGCAGGTAAGCAACCAGGAGGCATTATTAAATATCGTTTCACCGACAAGATGAATACCCCGGTGGGTCTCAGGTTTCAATCAGTACGCTTTTAGCTCCATCCCTCTTCCAGGGAGAGGGTGTGAGGAAAGCTTTGCACCAGCTAACAACAGCTAGTGTTTACCTCAGGGGCTCTTCACCTGTGCTGTAGCCCAGGCTGGTGAAGACTTCGTACCCCCTTTCAGAATATTGTTTTTGAAGCATTGAAGGAAATGCCGGGTTTTAGTTCGAGACTAGCCAAAATAAAGAGGGAAACGTTTCCCCCAAGTTCAGGTTAAGAAATCCTGCTTTATATACATAGAAGATTTGCCAAGCTTGTTGGTTGTTTGATGAGGCGGCTTTGCTCAAGCCTGGGCTCTGATAGATGTGACCTTGGGCAAATCACTCAAACTATCAGTGCCCTGGGCAATTCTCTAAGACTAAATTCCCTCAGGACCGGGGATCTAGAGTTTGAAGGAAACTTGGGAGTCATCCAGTCCAACCTCCTTCCTTTTAACTGATGATCAAAATGCCACCCAAATAGGCTAAAGTGTCTCAAGATGGTCAGTGGTAGGATTTGAAACCAGGTCTTGGACTCTAGAACTGGTGCTTTTTGAGCAGTGCCCAATCTGCTGATGAGGGAAGGGGGAGAGGGAATTTCCTCATTGTGACTTTCTTTGCATCCATCAGGTGAAAATAATCTCCCTCGTTCATCCCAACAACTGCCATCTTATTGACATATGAAGAAACTGAGGCTGGGAGAAGATTACATGACTTGTGTGGGTTTGTATGGAATAGCTAATAAATGCAGAGGGCAGCCAGGTTGGCACAGTGGAGAGAGCAAAGGGCCTGGAGTCAGGAAGGCTCATCTTCTTGATCTCAAATCTGGTCTCTGGCACTTAGCTGTGTGACCCAGGATGAGTCACTTAACCGTGTTTGCCTTACTTTCCTAATTTATAAAATAAGCTGGAAAAGGAAATGGCAAACCATGCTAGTATTTCTACCAAGAAAACCCCAAATGGGATGATGAAGAGTCGGACATGACTGAAATGTCTGAAAAACAACAAAAATAAGTGTAGAAAGCAGGACCACATCTGAGTTCTTATGGTCTCTTTAATTGTTGTTGCTCCAAAGGCAGGGGGCTCTTCAGCTTGTCTAAAACTCTTTTCTCAAGAGCTTAAAGTTCAAGCAATGGTGACAGGAGTGAAAGTAAATGCTGCAATAAGCCCATGGAGAGCCCCCATGCCTGGGAGCCATCATTTCTGATAAAGCAGGGTAAGGGGCTCTAATAGTGATTCCTGTCACCACCAAACAAATAGCTCTCTCTCTCTCTCTCTCTCTCTATTTCTCTCTCTCTCTCTCTCTCTCTCTCTCTCTCTCTCTCTCTCTCTCTCTCTCTCTCTCTCTCTCTCTCTCTCTCTCTCCCTCTCTCTCTCTCCCTCTCTCTCTCTCCTCCTCCCCCCCCTCGAACAGGACAGTTGGGGACCCAGCCACAGCCTTGCCTTTCCTCTGCTCTGATGGCTTTGATTACAGAGATCCTGGCAGCCATTCTACAAGAAGGACATTGGGGGAATTTTAAATGGTTTGGAGCCAGAGCTCCCATGTGTAATTGGTGTTCATTTATATTTCACTAGCCAAAAAAGAAAGGGGAAAAAAAAAGCCCTCAATGCTGCCCAAAATGGGGCGTGAGATATTTTAAATACTAATCAGCCCCCTTCCAGCTTTTATGTACAAAAATGAGCTGTGCTACCTCTCCATGCTAGTTTCAGTAGAAGGGTTCAATATTCCTTGACAGGGTTTTAAATACTTTGCTGTTCAGACATCAATGAATCCACAATAATTATATCAGTTAAAACCAGCTTGGTTTTCTGAAGCTATTTTAAGCTTTGCTACAGGGTCCTTTTGAACTCCAGATCATTAAATCCATTCTTTGATATGAGGTTTAATAAAGGACCTATATTCAAATGAAGGGTGATTTGCCCTTCTTACCTGGGAAGTTTGGGTGTGTGTTGCCAGGCAGGGGTCACTGTAAGTGATTAGAGCTGATAAATACTACCTGCCCCAGCCGGGGGAAGAAAGGGGGTTGGGGGGGGCCCAACCCCCTTTCTCTTTCTGCAAAGTGTAATTACCTAAATGGTCACATGCTCTCCCCAGTGGAATGTTTTTAAAGGAAGACCCAGTGGTTTCTAATTCTCCCAAGATCAAGCAATGAAGACTTCAGTAGATTATCATTAAGAATTGACTTAAAGCTTAGTGTCTGACTAAGCCCTTTGTTCGCTGTTTTTATTCTGTAATGCTTGTGGGAGGAGGCTCATAAATTATCTTCTTTTGGCAGATGGGAAAAACTGGGCCTGCACAACAATACAGGAAGGTTTGGGGAAGGAATTAGCCTGGCCCCTCGGGTGGGGGCTTTTCTTCTCTTAAGTGTTTCTGCCCCCAAATTTATTTCATCATGACCTTGGTTTCCAATCAGAGTTCAGCCTCTCTGAATGATATGGAGAGAAAATAAATAAATAAAAGACTGGGAAAACAACTCTAGATTGGCTCTGAGTGGGCCACACCCAGTTAATTCCATTCCTTCTTGAGCCTCCAAGTCAGTGCAGCCTAACAATGCAGAAGTTTGGAAAGCATTTTTTTTCCCTGCAAAAGTCCAAACCTGAGGATGATTAAGCAAGTTTGGGGAGGACGAGAGATCTGAGTGTCTTACAGGCCTATCCTTTGTTACCTAGCCCCAAAACCAATATGGCCCTTTGGTGAAGGTGTGATTCCGGTTGAGGATTTGTTTCTTATTTTCCAAGCAACAAATGAACCTCCACTCCATACAGGTTTTCTTTTGCTTTTATTAGACAAGGCAAGAAACATTTATTTTTGTTGTTCAGTCGTTTTGGTTGTGTCCTACTCTTCATGACTCCATTTGGGGTTTTTTTGACAAAGAGAATGGGAGGAACTTGCTATTTCCTTCTCAAAAACATTTATTAAGCACCCTGCTATAGGTTGCTGGGTTACCTCTCCTTTCCTCTCCCACCCACTGAAAAGGTAAGCCATGAATCACTTATAAATGTGATATGCGACTAGATGGTGCATTGGGTAGAATGTTGAGTCCTTAACTCAGGAAGATTTATCTTCCCAATTTCAAATTGTCCTCAGACACTTTCCAGCTCTGTGACCCTGGGCAAGTCATTTAACTCTGCCTCCATCCTCATCTATAAAATGAACTAGAGAAAGAATTGGCAGACCACTCCAAGATCCCTGCCAAGAAAACCCCTTATTGGGTCATGGAGAATTGGGCATGACTGAAACAACCAAACAACAACCACAAAACATGCCCCAGTCTTCAAGAAGCTTACCATCTAATGAGGAAAGATAGTACTCAAAAGGAAGGTGAAAGAGGAGAGGAAGAATTATCCAAAATGGAATAAAAAAGTCAGAAGCTGAGCCGGCCACAAAATGGGAGATTAGGTATGAGAGAAGGTGGCTAATGTATTGGAGAGATAGTCCAGGTGAGGAGGCACAGGTGCTGAGAATTAAAGGATGAAACTAATACTGGTTATAAAGTTGGGAAAGATAGAATTAGAACTGGGTGGGGAAAGCAACAATACTAAGAACCATGAATTAAATGGGAGAAATTCTCTGTTTTCTTATTACTTCATATAAAATATCAGAACTTTGAAAGTATGGTTTGTCATTTACTTGTCTAAATTTTAAAATGAGTACAGGTGACAGACAACAGAATTTAAATGCTATCTTTGTGTGATTTCAAGTTGACAGTAGAAAATGTATTTGATTTGGAGGTAAAGGATTTGAATTCAAATTTCCATTATGCAAATCAATGACCCTCTCTAGGTTTCATCTATAAAATGAGGGAGTTGGAAGAAATAGCCCAGAAGGTCCCTTCCAGCGGTGAAATAGATCCTAAATTCCTTGATTTCTCTACTCTTCATTTTCCCAATCATAAAATGAGGAATTTGAATCAGAATTAGATGATATATAAAGTCCGAATTCTAAATCTTGATTCCCAAAACACAATGCATTTGTTACACACAGAGAGAAATTACTGCATATAACAGAAAAAACTCTAATAAGAAACTTTGACTTGAACCTTTTCATTAACATTTATCAGATTTTCCTTTCATTTGCTTAATTTCCCAAGGCAGTAGGACTATAATTTTCCTTTCCCCCCAGTGCCAAGGAGAGTGCTCTGCTCCCCTCTGTTCACCCTCTACTCTGAAAATCTCACAAAGTTTTCCATGATTCAACTCAGCTTCTCTCATCTTCCTAATCTCAAAATATCCTCTTCTCATACCCATGAATATTGAAGAAAATAGCATACAGTTGAAGAGACTAATCCCTGTGGATTTGTGAAGGCCAGGTGAACTAAAGGGATAGCTAGGGGACATATGGGGTATTCCTGTTGACTGATCACCGTTTTATCAGCAGAATTGTAGGGCACAGAGAGACACCCAAAGTCCTATATTTGGCACTGCTTTAAAGCTGAAATAGAAGCTATTTTGCCCAATTATATGCCAATAAATCTGACAATCTAAGAGAAATGGATGAATATTTACAAAAATGTAAATTGCCCAGATTAACAAAAGAAGAAATAAAATACTTAAATAATCCCATCTCAGAAAAAGAAATTGAACCTCCAATAAACTCCCAAAGGAAAAAATTCAAATTGTCCAATGAATTCACAAGTGAATTCTATCAAACATTTAAAGAGCAATTCATCTCAATACTATATAAACTATGTGGGAAAATAGGCAGAGAAAGAATGTCTTTTAATGACACAATTATGATACTGTTAACTAATCCAGGAAGAGCAAAAACAGAGAAAGAAAATTATAGGCCAATGTCATTAATAAATATAAATGCAAAAATTTTAAATAAAATACTAGTAAGGCAACTACAGCAATATGTCACAAGGACCATTTGCTATGACCAGGTAGGATTTATACCAGGAATGCAGGTCTGGTTTGATATTAGGAAAACTATCAACATAATTGATCATATTAATAACCAAACCAATAAATCACATAATTATCTCAATAGATATAGAAAAAGGCTTCAACAAAATATAAAACCCATTCCTATTAAAAACATTAGAAAGCATTAATAGAATGGTAGATTAACAGAAGAGATTAGATACACAATATAAAGGAGTACATGATGTTAGCAACCTAGTGTTTGATAAATCCAAGGAATCTAGCATTTTGGATAAGAATTCACTATCAAAAACTGCTAGGAAAATTAGAACAGTATAGCAGAAACTAGGTATAGACCAATGTCATGCCCCATACCAAGATGAGACAAAAATGATTATATGATTTAGATATAAAGAATGATGAAATAACTAAAGTAGGGTAACATAGAATAGTTTACCTGGCAGATCAATGGAAAGGGGGAAAATTTATGACCAAATAAGAGATAGAGAGCATTATAAGATATAAAATGAATAATTTTTAATATATTAAAAGCTTTTGTACAAATAAAATAATGGAACCAAGATTAAAAGGGAAACAAGAAATTGGGGGAGAAATTTCATAAAAAATTTCTCTGATAAAAATGTAATTTCTCAAGGGGGCAGCTGGGTAACTCAGTGGATTGAGAGCTAGCCCTAGAGACAGGAGGTCCTAGGTTCAAATCTGGCCTCAGACACTTCCCAGCTGTGTGACCCTGGGCAAGTCACTTGACCCCCATTGCCTAGCCCTTACCACTCTTCTGCCTTGGAGCCAATACACAGTATTGACTCCAATATGGAAGGTAAGGGTTTTTATAAAAAAATTAATTAAAAAAATGTAATTTCTCAAATCTTTAGAGAACTAAGGCAAATTTATACAAACCAAGATATTTGACATTTGACAAATGGTCAAAGGATATGAATAAGTAATTTTCAGATGAAGAAATCAAAGCTGTCAATAAGCATATGAAAAAATATTCTAAATCACTCTTGATTAGATAAAAATAAAACCGCTCTCGGGTACCAACTCACAGCAATAAGATTGGCCAATATAACAGTAAAAAAGAACTGATAAATGTTGGAGTGGATGTGGCAAAATTGGGGCACTCATGCACTGTTGGTGGAATTGTGAACTGAACCAACTATTCTGGAGGGAAATTTGGAATTATGCCCAAAATGTCTATAAATTTTTTTTTGATCCTGGGTCTATATCCCAAAGAGATAATAAAAAAGGAGAAAGGACCTACTTGTACAAAAATATTTGTAGCAGCTCTTTTTATTGTGGCAAAGAATTGGAAATTGAGAGGATGTCCTTCAATTGGGAAATAGGTGAAAAAATTGGTATATGCTGGTGATCAAATACAATTGTACTATAAGAAATGATGAGGAGGATAATTTAAGAAAAACCTCAAAAGACCTATATGAATTTATACAAAGTGAAGTAAGCACACCTAGGAGAACATTATCACAATAACAGCAATGTTATATCATGTACTTTTATTCATGACTTAGCTATTCTTAGCAATACAGTGATCCAAGGCAATCCTCAAGGACTCGTGATGAAAAATGCCATCTACCTCCAGAGAAAGAACTGATGGAGTCTGTGCAGATCCTGACATACTATATTTCACTTTATTTCTTCACCTTTCTTTTGTTTGTTCAAGTCCTCTTTCTCAAGATGACTAATATGAAAAGATGGTTTTTTACTATTATACATGTAAAATCCATATTAGATTGCTTTCCATATTGGGGATGGGGGTAGAGGAAGAAGGGAGGGAGAAATTTTGGTTCAAAATTTGAAAAAGTTTTAAAAATTAGTTTTTTATGTATTTGAGGATAAAAGTAAAAAAAAAATGTTTTTTAAAGAGTGACCATGAAAGCCATAGTACAAGGTATATACTGAGGAACCACACTTAGAACTTGTTGCAGGGAATTCCACCTAGGATATGACCCTAAGTAGCTAAGGCTGTCTAGGGGTATCAGGGGAAAGGGTTGTTCACAGACAGGTAATATTATTTCTACAAACAAATTTTCTACAAATTCTCTTATTTTCACTGCCCTGTAAATAATTTTTTTTTTTTAGTTTTTTGAAATGTGGACTTACAAGGGGAGTTGGTGACAGTTTCTCAGGTGGTATCCAATAATGAAGCCCCAAACTATGTGTGGGGAAAATAAAATGGAGACATCCCTAAAACTATACCTAGGCCATTTATGTCACATGAGAGTCCTTGATGTAATAGTTACCAAAATATCAGACCTTTTAACTACCTTTTATAAACAAAAATGTCCATCCCATTTATTAATTAGCTTTAAGCTCTACTCATGGTACCATTTTATATTCCCCAAAGACCTACTATGTACCATAGAAAGGTAGAAATATCTCATTATGGAGAGAAATGGGAAAAAAAAATAGATGTCTGGGGTTCTAATCCTGACTCCACTGCCAACTAGCTATATGACATTGGACTTATTAACTTTACTGAACTTTAGTCTTCTCATCTAAAAAATGGAAAGAAAAACTGGATAAAAAGATCTCTGAGGTGTCTTTCAGATTTATCAGTGTTGAAATAACACTGAGGCTGTTTTTGACAATAGCCAGAGCAAATTGTAATAAATTTATCCACCTTTTCCCCAACTCCAAGTACCATAAAAAAACAATAGTTAGTATCCTGGCCAATTTTCCTTTTACTAGGGGATGAGGATGGATGATAAACTAGCCTGTATGAACCTTTCAACAAGGATTTAAATAATGGGGGAGAATTATGCCACTCAAGAAATATGTGGTTGAGAGTAGGAAGTCTAGGGAACACAGGTCACATGGAGAGCACACACTCAGCTAGCTCCTGGCCTCCTCTAGGTAAGTCTTCCTCTTCCAGATAGAGGTAAATACACATTTGATGAATAAATCTGAAAGCATTCTCCAATGCGCCAAAACAAACAATCCATCTGAGATGGTCAGTTCATTCTTTTCCCCTCTCAAACTTATACTTCATGTCCTACAGGTGAGATACAGTTAACTTGAACATCAAGAGCAGTCTAGAGTGGAAAAGAAGTCACAAAAAGCCAAAGTGATAATAGTTCATATTTATTATAGTACTTCCAAGTTTAAAAGTTCTGTCCTTGTAACAGTCCTGAGAAGAGGCTCCTGCAAGGATCATTAGTTCCATTTTACAGTTGAAGAAACTTTTTTTTTTTTTTGTGGTGGAAGGGAAATAAAGTCAGCCTAAACAATCAGGAAGATGTGGTTCAAATCTTGCCTCTGACAAATTGTGGCCATGTAACTGGGTAATCTCTCAATGCTCTAAATAATTCTCAAAAACTGTAAATTGAAAAGAAGATACTCATATGCATTAGCAGAGAGAGATTTCCTTATAAATGAGTTCTGTATGTCAATGAAACCACTGGTACATTCCCTATCCCTGCTTCTATCTTAGGGCTATACAGAGCCATTGCTAGGATCTACCACTGGGGGAGATTGTCATCGTTTTTGCATTTGGGGGTCAAAGGATGGTTGAGAGGGCCAGGTTGTTAGGCACTGAGTTATGTGGTAGAAGGTGAAAAAGAGGTGGGGCTATATACATACATACATATATACATACATATATGTAAATATTTATATCTCACTTCCACATTGCAGGGGTTAGGGTTACCATGCCTCAAGTTCTGAAAAAAGTAACGTAAAATATTTTGGTTCTCTCTTCCTACCTGAAAAGAAGTCTGATTTTTTCCTTTTATTTTATATGGTATTTATAGCATTTTATCATAAAATTTGGATTAAGTATTTGGTCATAGGCTATAAGTAGACCAATGTTAACCTTTCTAACCTTTGGGTCTCATCTACTGGCTTTTCACATTCTTTTCATAAAATTTTAAAACTTATTTTAATTTTAAAGAAATTGTGTATATTTATGGTATTAATAAATATAGTGGTTATATATCCATAATATTGAATATATGCTTACATAATACTATACATATATTTTATGCATTTCTGAGTTTCTAAACTTTTTTTGCTAGCTTTCTTGTGTAGTCTGTGGCTCCTACAAAACTCTCCCCAAATTCCCACTTAATTTCATATGCTACCTGGCATCAAAAAGGTGATGAGGAAAGTTACAATGTAGAAAGGATACCTGTATATGTGTATGCATGCTTATATACCTATATGTGTATATATGTAGTTCATATATTTACATATATGCTTTTATATTTACATACATACATGTAAATATAAAATATGTAAATGGTGGGATAGCTAGGTGGTGCAGTAGATAGAGCACCAAGCCTAGAGTCACAAAACTCATCTTCCTAAGTTCAAATCTGGCTTCAGACATTTATCAACTCTATGACCCTGGGCAAGTCACTTCACCTTGTTTGCCTCAGTTTCCTCATTTGTAAAATGAGCTGGAGAAGGAAATGGCTAACCATTCCAATTTCTTTGCCAGGAAAATGCCCAAATGGGGTCATAAAGTCAGACACATCTAAACAACAACAAATATATATTCAAATATATGTATATTTGAAATTTATATATAGCCCATAGTATACAGTCACCTCACCGTTCCCACATTGACGATGTAAACTTGAATAGAGTTCTGTCTCCCGTAGGTCCCATACTTGGTATAGTGAAAAGAATCCCGAACCTGGATTAAAGTCTTACTTGCTAGCCATGAGACTATATAGTCAGTTCCCCAACCTCTCTGAGAACTAGTTTCCTCAATTGTAAAACAGATATAATGCTCACACAACCTACCTTACAAAGTTGTGAGAAAAGCTCTTTTCGAACTTTAAAGTCTTACTATAATAAATTTGAATCATTATCATTTCTGTCCTCAATTCAAGGTTGACCTTGATATCCAAGTTAACTGTATTTCATCAGTATAATGATGTGACTGGGGGGAGAAACTGATCTAAGTGTGTGATTTAGCCCTCCCCCTAATCTGCACTTCCACACCTTTACCCAAGGTTGTTAGTTATGTTACTTGTTAAATGTTACTTGAGGGACAGAAGACTGTCTTCTATCCTTTATGCATAGAGGGCATGAATTTTCTGTTTGTTCATTTGTTTTTTTCTTTAACAAACATTTATTTTCTCTCCCTCTCACCTCCTCTAGCCACCACCATTAAAAATAAGTCTTATAACAAATAAGCATAGTCAAGCAAAACAAATTCCTTCGTTGGCCATGTGCAAACTGCTTGTCTTACCTCCTTTCTTAAAGTGGGTAAGATGATTGAGTTTCTGATCATCCTTTTAATTTTATAGAATAATTTTAAATTTTGTTTAGACATTTTTCTTCACAACTATCAACTTCTATGGTGTGATCTTTGAGTGAGGCCATATTTGTTTATGTTACATATATTGTATACACAAATATATAGGCAGAGGAAACAGTGAGGAAAGGGAATTTTCATTTTTCATAAACATCAAAACGTGTACATTTTAATAATGTACAGTGTATAGTAATACAGTGGGACCTAGTAGGTAGAGTGCTGAATTTGGGGTCAGGAAGATTCAGATTGAAATCCTGCCTTAGCTTCTTATTCATTGTATTATCCTGAGCAAGTTCTTTAATCTTTCTAAGCCAATTTCCTCATCTATAAAATAGCATATTAATAGTACCATTAGATTGTTGTGAGGTTCAAATGGGAAAATGTATAGAAGGGTTTAAGTCTGTGCTGTTAATATCACGATTGTATCTGAATCATGTCTGAATATAAAATTAATATCTTCTTTCATTTCTGAAGTAAGCTATTTTCAATATATACTTAAATACAGCTTAGTGATTCCTCTTATATATGTTTTTATGCATCTGTGTGTATAATGCATATATATGTATAGGCATAATGTAGAGCTGTATATATAAATGCATATGATGTGTATAGACATATATATTATGGTTGGTTGCCATGGAAATTTTAGAATACTCACAAATGAAGCATAATGACTTCACATAGATATAAATGAAATAGCAAGTACTTATATAAATGAAATCGTTTTCAAAATTAATATATGAAGAAGAAACAAAAAAGACAAAATGATCTTAGTTTAGGAATTGATCGTGTTTTTCAAAGTCTCAACTTGATATATGCATATCTTTATATCTATCTGTATGCATATATACATATAATTATTTATATAATTGACAGGAAATCTGGTGTAATAGGTAGAGATGGCTTTGAAATTACAAAATCTTGGGTTCAAATTATGCCTCTGACTTTGACTAAGTTATTTCTCAGTGTTTTCTGAGCCAGAGGTGTGAAACTCACAACTTCGGGATAGTATCTACATGCTACCACAACAGTCCCAAGTATGTCCTAAACCAAATAAAAATGTAACTTCTATCTAATTTTAATGTGTTGGTGTACTCATAAAAAAGAATATATGAATCTGTGGTTTTCCAAGTCAAAAAACCTGGAGCAATCCTTAGTAACCACTATTTCTGTTTGAGTTTGATACCATTATTCTAGAACAATTAAGACTATAAATTACAGAGAAGATATCAAATTGCATTGGTAGAGTGAATTTCCTCTTTGGGGAATCCTCTATATCAACAAAATCACATATTTAGTCCCTATCTGTGGGATGTATGAATGTGTGTATATATATATATATATGTATGTATCTCTATCCATCTATGTATCTGTCTATCTGTCTCTCTCTCTATCTGTCTGTCTGTCTATCTGTCTGTCTATCTATCTATCTACTTACCTAGTACCCCATTGTATCACTTATATCATCTTGATGAGCTAAGTCTCCTTAGGTTACAATGAGTAGATCTGTGCATTAGACTCATCCTGCATTCTATGTGTCCTAGTTAGTATGGTGCTAATTAGTTGTACCTTCAGTAGACAGCAAAGATTCATATGGTTCTCTGTATTATCTACACCCACATATAAATATATCTATGTATGCATAAACATATTCACATACATTTAGGAATATAAAGGCTCTCAAGTAAAGATAGCCTTCCATTTCTCCTGTTTCACACAGAAAACATGTAGAACGGCCCTTGGGGTTTTGAATACATTACATCCTTTCACAATTAACCCTAATGGGACAAGTGTAGTATTTTTCCAAGCAGATATCCTCAAAGCTGCAAAATACATAGTGTTTAAGTAGGTCTCATTATATCAGCTACACCAAATCTCTCCTCTTTATATACAGAGGATTAGATTTCTTTTCACTGTCATGCAACATTAAAATAGGAAGGCATACACAAGGATGACATGGATTTGACAAAAAATTAATGATTTGTACATCACTTTAATGCTTTAAATCTGCAATTCATGTATGCTAATTAGTTCCTAATGGGGCTGTTTGAGAACAGAACTGTCATCAGGCAGCCATGTAGGTTTCTGAAAGCTGAGATTCTTCTCAGCCTTGCCCTGGTTGGCTGCCGAGTTCTGGGCTGTAACCTGGCAGATCTATGATGCCATTTTTTTTTTTACACAATTGTTTCCTGGATGTGGTTCTTTAATCTACCAGAGTTATGATGGCATATCTCAAGTGTTTCCTAGATGCCATGATACAGACTGGTAGCTAGAGCATAATGCCGCTCTGAATCAGTGATTGATTCGTGGATTTTCGGTTGTCAGGCAGTACCTCAGAGGACAGCTGTCAGCTTACTAAATGTATGAAGTTGGGTTATATAGCACATTTTTTAAATGTATCTACAACTTTTTTATTTACAGAAAATAAAAAAAAGACTATAAAACTTGAAGAGAAAAAATGAAGGAGGATGGAAAGAATGAATATTTTTTTTAGAGTGAACTCATGCACTCCTCATTGCAAGAAAAGCAAATAACAATTCCTTACTCTAAGGTCTCTCCTTTAGTCATTTTCCTTACTTTTGAATTGTACCATTAAGGCAAAGACAACTGCTGGCATCACAGTAGGAAAGCTGCTTCATCAGCCAAATGTGAAACACTGTACCTGGCTGGGAGACATGAAATCTGAAAAATGAGATGCCACATTCTTGTTGGAGAGCTAACTTGTCTCTGCTCGAGTCTGACTTCTGTGTGTAGTACCATTTTTGAATCCTGATCTATAAAATCCTTTTTTTAAACCCTTACTTTTTGTCTTAGAATTACTACTGTGTATTGGTTCCAAGGCAGAAGAGCAATAAGGGTTAGGCAATGAGGGTTAAGTGACTGGCCCAGGGTCACACACCTAGGAAGTGTCTGAGACCAATTTGAATCCATGATCTCCCATCTCCTAGCCTGGCTCTCCTGCCTTCCCCTGATCTATTGAATCTCATGTCTTCATATACACAAAGAGAAGACAAGTCATCAAGGCTCAAATTCAATATAATTCCACTAGCATTTATTTTTATTTATTATGTGCTAGGTACTGTAATAAGAGTTGGTTCAGATCTAGACTATTGGTCAATTGGCTTCTTCTTGTAATATTTGTCCTTAAGAATCCAGTTTCATTAACTCCTTCCTTTTCAGAATATCCAAATGATAATGTAAGAAACTCACTGAGCTGGCTCAGAGAGAAGTGATATTTGCAAATACAAGAGAAGTAAATGAAGACAGCTACTATGTAGAGACATTTGATGCTTTCCCAACAGGCACTTTGCAGATTAATGGATGCAACAAAAACCAATGGTAAAAACAAATGGTTCAAGGATTCATGAACAGTTATGGCAAGGGCGGCCAACCTACTGCTCATACATGACATACAGCTCTTCAGAGATTCATGTGTTGCCCTTAAAACAAACATGAAGTGAGAAAAAAATGACATTACAAATTGTACTGACGCCATGATTGAAAGTAGTAATATATCCTTTGAAAAGCTTAAAATGCTATTACATTAGAGAGACAAATGAGGGAATGTTAGCCAATGAGCAATAGAGAAAAACATTTTCCTATAATAAGAAGTTCCACACTGACCTTCAGATAGCCTTTCCATAGTATAGGGAATAGAGTGACAAATATCAGTTCTTTCTAGTGTTGAATTTCTAAATTTCTAAGTTTAAGATAATTTTAAAGGAGAAATATAACTGTTTTTTTTTTAAAAGATACAAGCACCTCAACTTTGCAAAGCAAAATTGACAACCCAGGCATCCTTATCTCTTTATGATTTTGTAGGATCTCCTAAAAACACGATGACTGATCTCTCTATGGTTATGTGCAAAGATTTGCAATGAGCCATAATTGTACAAAAATTGTACTTGATGGGAACTTCACTCCTGACTCATGTGGTCATGCCCATCACCATGGGTACATTGCACTGTTAAGCCTAGCCCAAGCTGGCCTCGTTCATAAGTGTGAATAATGTTCTAATAACCTCCTAGGTCCAGGCACCACTTCTGTAAATCTCAGCTATGCAAGGGTGGAGACAATCATCTTAATGGTCTCTCCACCCTGTTTTTTGACCTTTTGCTCAAGGTCCTTATGAAGCAAGCCAAGACAAGTTTTTGTAGCAGGGCCAGATGAAACAAGAAGATGTCCACATGCACAAAAGCAATGTTTCTCAAAAGTAAGATTTTCAGGATCCTAAATCTGTTTGGTTAATCCATTTATTTACCAGATGAATACTGCATCAAGGTAAAAGCTATTATCTATGTGATATCAATACAACTCATTTTCAAAAATCAGTAAATTGGAAAAAAATTTGTGTTTGGTACTGAGACAAATATAGAAGTGAAAAATTCAATTAATCATCTAATTACTTTGTCTACATAATGCCAAATAACTGGTTTGGTCAATTTCTTTTCCATCAAATTGTCTTTTTTTCCTTTTAAACTTTATCGAATTGACAGATCAATTTGGTGTTATATAGATACAATATTAGTCGAGTAATGTGTTAAATACTCCATCCATAGCAACAAAACAAACTTTCCTTCCACTTCAAATGTGGTTTGAATTCGCTAGGGTTGGAGCACTTGCATTATAGTTGATGTGTAATGTGCTAATATTTTCCACTAATGTTTGACATTAAGAAGATAATGAGACCTGAAAATGTGCATATGAGGTTCATGCCACCCAAGTAGGGTCAAATGAGACTGTCAAATGTCTTACTGAAATCTAGCTGTACTGTGTCTACAGAATTCCCCTAATCTACTAGTCTAGTAACCCTGTCAAAAAAGGAAATAAGGTTAATCATGAATACCTTGTTCTTAATTAACCCAAAGTGATTCTTGGTCATTACCTCTTTTCTTTCTAAGTGTTAACAAATGTCCCATTTTGCAATCTTTTCTAGAATTTTCCTAAAGAACAATGAAAGCCCATTGATTTACCATTTGAACTAGCCATACTTTTTGAAAATCTACATTTGGCCCATCTATATCTCTCCAATTTATACCTCTTCAAAGATCATGAACAGTAATGCACTAATCATCTCTATAAGTTATAGCAATATTCTAAAAGCATGAGGACAGCTTGCAACCCTCTTTATTGTCCTATGTCTCCAGGGTTTCAATTTCTTGTAAACAATATTTTGTTCTTTGCTTCTGATTCTGAAGATCATTCTCCATGGTAGAGAAAATAGTAAAAAACGGGTCTATCCATGCCAAACAGGGGCTTTAACTCTTCAATGTTCTTTTCCACCCACCCAAATATAGCTAAAAAGAATTTTAGATGGTTAACATTTTTTGCAAGTCTTTCCTTCTAGCTGGGTTTTGGCCATCCTGACCTTGTTATTACCAAACTTTGCAATTCTTTTATTCCCATTTAATTAGTCTCACCTCCATTTTATTTGTTCATTCTTGTTGAATCTAAGTTCATCAATGAGGCCCTTGTTGAACCATTTTCCCCCCAAACTCTGTCATTTTCTTTTTTACTTACCTAAATTATGACTGTCACCAGAACTTTATTTCTGAGAGACTGCCATCTTTCTCAAGCCATACACCTTTTTGAGACAGCAGAATCTTGAGATATCAGATTCTTACCCACTGTATCTTTGAATTCTTTGAAATCCACTCTCCTGTGTCATTCTCCTTCTTTTCTATCACAAACATGAAGATGGCATAGCTAAGACCTTCTGGTGTTCTTGTCATGCCTATTTCTCCTTCCCTTTCTTTCCCATTGATCTAACTAGGTTCAAAATAATAGTAGACTCTCTTTATTTCAACTTCTACCAGAAAGATAAAACTATCAACAGCAAGCCATCAAATCCTCCACAAAGTTCTATTGCAATGCTTTATTGAGGCACAGAGGTGACTTCAACAACTGTGTCAAGTCTAACACAACAAGCTCTGATAGATTCTGCTTGACTGTAAAGGCTTTCAAAGCAGACCTCGGAGTAGGCTGAAGTGTGATATCTGAGATAGCTTACTTATTGGCCAAGGAGCCCTATGAATAAAAACATTTTTTTTAAAGTTGCCTTTGGTCCTCTGTAAGTCTCCTTGCTTCCAAAGTGATTATGGCAGATGATGTAAAAGGTCACCAAAAATCATCTTTTTAGGTTGTCTACAGATTCTCTAAATGTGAGGTGTCTATCCAATACTATTTAAAGAATGAAACAATATCAATATTGAATTTTCAAGACCAAGGAAGTCAGAAGACAAAAACAAATTACAGTTGAATTGCAGAATGACTCTTAATAATGATGATAGTAGTTAGCATTCATATAGCACTTAAGGTTTGTAAAAAACCACATTTTATTCATTTGATTTTTATGACAAACTTTTAATATGAATGCTTTATCCTTATTTTCAGAGAAAAAAAAAACAAGTCTGGAAGAAGTTAAGTTGACTTTCTCCAGGTCACAGAGCTAGTAAGTATCTGAGGGAGGATTTGAACTCAGATCTTCCTGAATCCAGATCTACAGCTCTATCCAGTGAACCACCTTGCTTATTCTTTCCTCTAAAAGACACCAGTAAATTGATTTCATTGTGTTAAATATGTCAACAAAGAAATACCATATCATGGGATACTTTTTCAGGATACACATAAGCAAAAACATGAGAATGAAGATAGTTGTGATGTATATGTCAGCATATCCCAGCCATGAAGAAATAGAGAAATTCTACAAAGAATTTGAGTAGGTCCTCAAAAAAAAAAAAACACTCTCCCTCCCATATAACTAGTGTCTTCACTGGAAAAGTAGACTCAAAGAAGAATGGGGTTGAGGGAGTTGAGAAATATAAGCCAAGTTTGATAAATAAAACTAAAATTTTATAGACTATTACAAATTACATATCATGAAGAATTTCTTCGGTGAGTATCAGGAGGTTATAAGACTATGATTATAGTGAACAATTATTGCCATCACAAAATAGTAAAAACAAGAATGATTATGTCTTGAAAGACTAATTACTGATGTGGAAGTCAACAATAGCAACCCTCTGTGCAAAGTCAGACCACTGATAATTAGAATAAGAGTCAAAGTCAACATCAAATTGGAAGAAAGTTTATAAATGCAAAGATGATCCAGTGAACAATGAATAGATTCAAACTGACACATTCAAATAAGAAGCTGAAGCCAAAATGTGAGAAAAAAGGCAAAAATATTTACCTTGATTATTACAATTTCCTATGAAAATGTAATATGTGTAAAAGAGTTTCCACAAAAAGGCAAAAATAACACAGGAATTGGCTTAGCTAACAAATATATTTTCTTTGCCAAGTTGAAAGAGATGGCAGCTAAGAATAACACAGGTTTTAAATACAGTTTCATTTGTAAGAGTATGGAAATGGATGGTGAAAGCACTATCACCTTATGAAACAGCAAAAAAAAAACTATGACAGTGAAAATGAATCTGAAGAAAAGTATTAAATTCAAATTGGTCACAGTCTTCTCAAAAACATTCAAAATTCAAACTGACAAGACTACAAAATCACATAAGATGGAGCATGTCTATTACGATCCATTTTCTTAATCAGTGACAAGGGAACCACTACATTTGGACTCTAATGCCCCAGTTTCCAAAATGCTCAATGAAATAGAATAGCAGGCAGAAAGAATAGCTGAACCAAACTGATGCACTTAGAGTCCAAATATATCAGTGAGGAAAGAAGAAACAAAATCTTGAAAATATTCAGGAATCACATTCATGGAAGGAATGATACCAAAAGAATGGAAAAAACAGGGATCGCGTTAATGCTCCCCACCAAAAATAGAAGAGAAGTAAATGCTAATCCTATGCCTAGTTTCTCATCTGTGTGACCCTGGGCAAGTCACTTAACCTCTGTCTATCCTATTTTCCTCAACTGTAAAATAGGGATAGTACCTTCCTTACAAGGTTATTTTTGAGTATCAAATGAGATAATATTTGTAAAGTGTTTTTAGCACAGTTACTGGCACAGAGTAGGTACTTAATAAAATTCATTTCCATCTTTCCTTCCTTCATAAAAATTATATGAAAATTATCTATACAAATTTTAAAGGCATCCTTAATATAAACAGAAAATAGTTATGCGCAAACAATTGTACCTGAACAAACAGGCAGGTTTTAGCTTTACAGTGAATATGTTGACTAAAATGAACAGAGAATACAAGATTCCACTGTTTATTATTTGTTAGTTGCAAAAAATAAAAGAAAAAATACACATGAATCAGTAGAACAAAATACAACCTTATGAGTTAGAGATTCTAGAGGAGTCTCTCAAGCCTATGTTTAGCTTGTATGAGATTCCCTAACAAATGGAACCAGAAAGACGAGTCTATATAATGACTTTCTGATTATTCATGGTGGTAGAAGCTTAAACAGGAGGATAAATACTTACCAGAGGTATTCCCTGATATCACAAAAGATGCTGAACACAAAGTCCAAATGAAAAAATAATTCTCTAGAGATGATGAAGTCTTCCAGATGGTCCTGTTTGGGGATGAGACTGTGCTGATTAAGTCAGACCCGAGAATATTCTATGATCATCTATGGGTCATCTATGATGCCACAATCCACAATGAGATATAAGATTATTAAATGCCAATTTAATACAATAAGCATGTGATGAACATCAGGTGGGTGCCATTTTAGTTACTGGCATGAAAAAAAAACATTTCCTTTCCTCAATTACAGTTTACTTAGTGATATGATGTTTAAACAAATGAGAGTAAAAGAATTAAAAGGAAGCAACAATTGGGGGCAATTAGAAAAGGTAGTGAGGGCAGTCACATGATACAGTGGATAGAATGCCAGGTCTGGAGTTTGGAAGACTCATCTTCCTGAGTTCAAATCTGGCCTCAGATACTTATTAGCAGTGTGACCCTGGTCAATTCAATTAACCCTTTTTGCCTCAGTTTCCTCATCTAAAAAATGAGCTAAAGGAGAAAATGAAAAACCATTCTAGTAGCGCCACCAAATGATCTCACAAAGAGTCAGACACAACAGAAATGACTCAACAACAACAAGGAAGATTCAAAAAGGCTGTGATGAGGGCATGAGGCGATTCTTGATATGAAGGACATATGCTCCAAAAGTGTGGATGCAGGAGATAGAATACAACATTCTGAGAATGAGGAGTTGACCAATTTAATTGGAGCATAAAGTGTGCTCATGGGGATACTGTGAAATAGGCTAAAAAGGTAGATTATGAAGGACTTCAAATGCTGAGCTCAAGAGCTTATATTTTGACCTCAAGGCCTCAAGAAACCATTTGAAGATTTTTGAGCAAGAATGTGACCTGATTAAACTTTCATTTTAGGAAGATTGCTTTGGCAACTGCACAGAGAGGGAAAAGAAGGAAATAGAAAGACCAATTAGAAGACATGCCACTGCCTAGGTGAGACATGATGAGGAGCTGAATCTGGGTCATGGCTGTGAGAGTCAAAAGAAAGGAATAAATGGGAACAATGTTGTGGAGACTCAATCAACAAGACAAGCTGATTAGATATAATGAGTAAAGATAAAAGAGTATAACTGAAATTAAAAAAGAAGATGAAAAGCTAACACACACACAGCATGTAGATGTTGCAAAATGCTTTATATAGTTTGATCTTCATAAGAGCACTTAAAGATAGGTGCTATTAATATGCCCATTTTATAGATGAGAAAACAGACACAGATAGAAGTTGAGTGATTTGCTCAGGAAAAACAAAACTATGAAATGTCTGAGGTCAGATTTGAGCTCAAACCTACCTTACTTCAGCACTTTATCCATTATGTCATCTAACTTTAAGCTTTCAAACTTGATTGTTAGAAGTTTGTTTGATTCCCTCATTGACTATTCTATGACTTATTAGATGATCAATCCATTGAGTAAGAACATTAGTATAGCTGTAGGAATTGCAGGTGGACAATTGAATGGTCCTGAAATTGAATAAAAGGAGAAAACTTGGGGTAGATTGCATTTAGAAAATTAAACAAAAATGTTAAAATAGAAAATGTGTTTAATGATTTCAAACTATTACAAAGACAAGGCCTTGTTTTAAATAAAAATATGTTCTTTGCAAGGCTATATAGTTACAAATCTTAAAACACTAAGATTTCATAGGAACAATAGCTATAGGAAGCTCAATGGGTAATAGAGAGATGCATGGGGTGTGAAAATAAACTCAGTATATTTATTTTTTTAATGCCTTTTTCAAATAATTATATATTTACTTTTAGCATTCATTAAATAAAATAGTTCTAAATTTCCTTCCTTTCTCTATCTCCTCCCCAACCTATTAAGAAGACAAACAATATGATATAAATTATACACATGAAATCATGAAAAGCATTTATATATTAGTCATGTTTCAAAAAAAAGAAAGGAAAATAAAAAAGTAAAAAATGATATTGCAATTTGTTCTTAGTTCATCAGTTCTCTTTCTAGAGATTAGAAGCATTTTTTCATCATGAATCTTTTAGAATTGTCTTGGATCATTGTCTAGATCACAGTACAAGGTAGCTAAGTCTTTCACAGTTGATCAGTATTGCTATTACTATGTACTATGTTCTCCTGAAAGCATCATCTTCTGGAAGTATCATGCTCATCATCTCTCATAGCACAATACTATTTCACCACAATGATATACACAACTTGTTCAGTCACTCAGTTATTGAGCACCCCATCAATTTTCAATTCTTTGCCAGCACAAAAAGAACTGCTATAAATATTTTTCTACATATAGTTTCTTTTCCTTTTTCTTTGATCTCTTTGGGATACAGATATAATGGTAGTATTTCTGCATCAAATAGTAAGGACAAGTATATAGTCCTTTGGATATAGTTCTAAATTGCCTTCCAGAATGGTTTGATCAGTACACAACACCAACAAGGCATTAGTGTCTCTATTAGTCTATATTCCCTCAAATCATTGTCATTTTCCCTTTCTATCATGTCAGTCACTCTGATAGGTGGTACCTCAGAGTTGTTTTAACTTAATATTCAATAGTGAGTTAGTGCATTTATTCACATGATCAAAGACAGCTTTGATTTCTACTTCTGAAGCATGCTTATTCATAACCTTTAACCATTTATCAGTTGGGGAATAGCTTGTATTTTTATGAATTTGATTCTATTTCTGATACATTTGAGAATTGAAACCTTTATCAGAGAAACTTGCTGTAAAATTTCCCCCCACTTTCCTACTTCCCTTCTAATCCTGAAGGTTTTGTTTGTGCAAAAAACTTCTAAATTTCACATAATAAAAATTATTCTTTTTACCGCATGTGATCCTCTCTAGCTCTTGTGTAGTCATAAATTTTTCTCTTATACACATAACTGATAGGTAACATTTTCCATGCTCCCCTAAATTGCTTATGATATCACCATTTAGGTTTAAATCATGTATCATTTTAAACTTTCTTGGTATATGACATATATGGTATACATTATCTCTTCTTGATCTACTTTATAAGTCAGTTGTTTTTCTGATAAGATATTTCATATTTTCTTCAATTTTTCATTCTTTTGACTGATTTATTGTATGTAAGAGCTGTCTTACATTAGCATTAGCTTCCACTTGCCCAATTCATTTTTTCAGGAATTATTGTCTTCAGTGAGATTTAGTGCCTCTTTTTGCATTTGATCAGTTCTGTTTTTTAAAGTTTTATTTTCTTTAATATTTATGTGCCTCTTTTTAAAATCAGTCTATTAATTCTCTTTTCATAATTGTCTTATACCACTCTCATTTCTTTTCCCAAATTTTCCTCTATCATTCTCACTTTTTTCTTTGTCCCCCACCACACACACACCCAGGAATTCTTGTTGGGCATGTATCCAATTAGCATTTTTTTCTTTGAGGCTTTGCTCATAGCTATTTTCAAGTTAGTCTTCTGAGTTTTTGTCTTGATCTTCCTTGTCACCAATGTAGGTTTGTCATGTTCTTTTTTTTCTTATTTGTGCATTTTTCTAGTCTATTCCTTGACTTTTGTTAAAATTATACTTTGCTCACTTGGGGGTGAGGAGGCATTTGTCCCAAACTTCTGGCTTTTTTCCACTTCTGTTTTCAGAGCTAGTTGTAGGGGTGTGTGAGTTTTTCAGTGCTTCCAAGGCAGTATAAGCTGGGTTTAAGTGTGATAGTTGCTCATCTAGTCTGTGCTCTAGTCTTTACTTAGGTCCTTACTTGTTTCCCTATTGCCATAAGTACTAATGCTCCTCGCTGCCTTAGAACTGTGTATTGGCAGTCAAGTTGCCAAATAGTAACTAGTGCCAGCTCAGGAATACCAGTAATCTCTTCCTGACCAGTTGTCTAGTCCCTTTATTGTTTCTGGTTTGAGAACTCTTGAAGCTGTTGCTACTGTCACAGCTGCCTCTAAGGTCCACCACTGGTGCTGCCACCTGCACTCTGGCCTGGGCCCTCGTCCAGTGTCATAGATCTCTCATTTACCTCCCAGGTAGTTGTGGGCCAGAAAAATGTCTCTCTCCAATTTTAGTTGGATATGCCACTTCAGAATTCAATTCGATGTATTATTTTAAAGTTTTATTGTTTAGAGGGGAATGTTAGATTTTGACTAGGTTGTTACCTCTACTCTGCCACTTTGACTCCACCCCTACCTACAGTATCTTTCCAATGATAGCATATTTTTAAAAAAGGGTTTTAAGTCCCAACAGTTAGGTAATGTCTTATCAGAAAAGGAGGTGGGTTAGTCATGTGGTACAAGTAAGAAGTAAGAGATTGTGAGCCCATGTGCTCCACTGGTAACCTCAAAATATATATATAACAAGATGTATGATCTTGTAGGATAGATGGCCCTATGAAGAATGTCTGGAAGAACATCAACACAAATTGCACAGGAGAAGAAGGAATGAATGTATAATAATAGGTACTGATGGAAGAAACATCCATACTGACAAGACCACATATCCAATGATGTTTTGATCTTTTTTCTACCATATTAGAAAATTTATTGAGAGAAGTGATAATCACTTTTCATATCTGTATCACCCAGGCATTTGTCTCCATCTCATCACTTTTTAAAAAAATCAAATGTTATCCTTCTTAATATACCTTTGGATTTCCTTGGACTCTCCTACCCATCAGGAAGTAAATATTTATTGAATTGTTTGTTAAATCAAATTGCTAAGGAAGTTTTCCTGTCCTAGTTTTAAAGCATAAAACTTTACAAGGAAAATTGAGTCCAGGATTTGAAGGACAGCCCTTTTTGCCTTTCCTCTACCATTCACCCACTCACCCATGTGTCAAAGTAGAAATAGTATTTCTATCTAAGTTCATGTTCATTACCAGAAGTACAAAAAACATAATTCAGTCCCTTAAAACATTTTTCTCGTTATTTTCCCTTCTCTATTACAGTTGTCTCATATTTCCTCACTTCTGTCAACCAACCCCTTGGTTATACATTTTTCTTGTCATTCTCTTTGGAAAACAAAACTAAATAGGATAATTAGTATTTCTTATATGAGAGATGTAACATTAAAAATCTATTAATTGCTGATTCATGCCTTAAATATCTTTAAGTCATATGAGTAAATCTTGAGATATTGGCTGTTGGCACCTTGATAGGATATAGTAGGGCTCTGAAATAGCCCAGACAATGTATAGAGTAGGGCAACCTACAACCTCTGGGCTATTGGAACAAAATGGGCAAAATACTATGAGTGTTTTTATCACACAATCGAGCTGTTTATCAACTAATCATGCACTAGAGTGGGTATTTCAATGTGATTGTGAAGTTGGAAGGAAAGCATTGAATGCAAATGAGTCTTCAGTTATGTTATACCTTATGCACAGTGGGTATTTAATATATGTTTGTTAATTACATTGTACAATCCAAGGACATTTTAAAAAATTTAGTTCCAGTTTACATTAACTAAATTGTCATTCCTGCAAGTTCCCCATTAGCTTATAGCACAAATAGGTATGCCTGTGGTGACCATATGTCTCACAGTTTCTGAGAGAATCCAAGTTTCAATGAACTGTTACATTCACATAAACACACACAAAATATTCTGTCAAGACATGTATCAGGATGAGATCTAGTTAACCTGGGGACAGGGGAGGGCATGTAGGCAGAAGAAGGAGTGAGAATACACACCCAAAAAACCATGTTTTTGGTAACAGATGAATCCATCAAAACCATTCCCTGACACTGTAGGAATTGTATCAACTCTTGGGTTTATCCTCATCTCATGATTAGTAGCTGGGGTCTTTTTTCCATGAATGGATGCTTTCATAAAGGCTTTCCTTTCCTTCATGTAAAGTCCCATCAAACCCTAACTCCCTGGATCAATCATCTCCACCCACCAAAGCTCTGGGCAGAGCTGATTGCCTGGGATTATTTCAAATATCCAAAATTAATCTTAAGAAACCAGGAAAGATAGTCATAACACATGTATCCACTCTAACTCATCTACTAGATTTGTTTTCATACAACCCCAAAATTCCATAATTAGAACAACTGAGACTTTTTTCTCCTGCTTCTCTTCTTTTCCCTTCCCTTCTTATAGAACTGTTTGTTAATATGCTTTGACAATTTATTATGAAATGGCAAATAGATTGCAAAATACATGTGAATGGACTTTCTTCTCCAAACCATAGAAAAAATACGGAAACAGCATAGAGAAGCTTGCTTCTAGAGAGTATAAATCTGGGGGTTGACTGGATATACTTTACCTGATAATTTGTTCTGTAGCTTTATAGGTTTCAGCTCTTCTTAGGCATGTTTTGCAAATGTGTACTTCTCCACTCTTTCATGTGTGTGTGATTGCCATTTGAGTTTTTTAGCCAATGTGCTGTGAAGATGCTGCATAGATATAGAGTATCATTAAACTAGACCTAGGATTTCATCAGTTTAGGGAGATCCTGGAGAGTAACTCCCTCTTACCAATAGTTTCCTGAGCATTGAATTTTCTCAAGTGGTCACCACCATCATACAAACACTTTGTATCAGAGGTGGTACTTGAACTCAAATCTCTTCTTCCTCTAAGACTAGATCAATTATTCGTTAATGTAATGTGGAAAATTTGATGAGTTCTCCAGTTAATTTTATGAGATCAGCCTTTCTTCAGAGGCTTCAGAGAGTCACTTCCCCTGACAAGAGAAGATGGTATGTACTCTGATGTCTTGCTGAGAGCTTGCATAACTGCTCTTTGGTTGCCAGAGGATAGGGTTGCCTTGAAGTTGATATCCTGTCTGGAACTTAGGCGAGCATCCCTTCTTAGAGAAGCCACTTCTATGGATGATCTATAAAAGCAAGTTATCACCCCAGTTGGGCCCTTTGGAGGGACTTCCTTTTTTTGTCTTCTCCTATTCAAAAAATAGACAGGTGCCATAGATCAGAAATTCATCTGAATGGAAAGAAACCTGTGTAGCCATTATTGTCTCCTCACTTGGGAACTAATAATAGTAGCTGCCTTGGGCAGAGCTGCATAGGTGTTGTAAATGTGGGCAACCTAAGAGGAGAGATCCTGAGAATGGACTATCTCAGTCCAAGAAATGACAGCAATTGAAGTACTGATTGATTTTCTGATATCAGATTTTCAGAAGTAGGTCTATACATATACACTCATACAAAGAGAAAAGTTTGTTGACAATTAAGTATATGTGGTCCCCAAACTCCTGGGAGGAAGATCAGAGATTTTGAATTGCCTCTAGGGTCCCAGAATCCAGCCTTCTATTTTGAGTTCATATTTTATGACTTATTTCAAGTATTTTACTTAATACATGTTTAGGAATCCAACTTTTTCCTTTAATGATGTTATTTAAAAATAGAATTTTTAAATGTGACATCTTGTCACATTTTAAGTTGCATTTCTAAAGTGTAATACCTTGGGATGAATTTTTTTTTTATATTTGATTATAATAGTCAAGATAAACTAGGATTCAATATGTAGCAATTGACTTAACTGGCAATATCTCAGTAATGAGTGTATGAAGGGAGACACATTTCCATAAACCTTTGCCTCCCCTCATGCACACTTTCCTATGAGGAGAATTGCCTGAGAGGCATCCCAGGTGTAAAGTTAGATACATAGATATCTTTAACAGATATTAACATTTTAATTCAATTGAACAAATGTAGCATATACACCTCTGGGTTTACGCTTAATTCTCACAAACACCAGCAGATCAGATCCAGAGAGAGCAATTGACTATTCTTCCTCTCAGAATTCTAAAGCTAACCCTGACAGTTTGTGGTTTCTAATAACATTTCTCATTAGCCACTCCCCCATCCAGTGAACTCCCCTTTACCAACTAAATAGCTAACAAATTCACTTTTACAAAAGAATATTCGCTGAGAAGATATTTGAAAGACCGAAGTTACAAAATTATCCCCCAACCATAAGGTCACACTGTTCTCTGGGGGAGGGGACTCAAGTTTAAAGTGATTGGAACAAAATATTCACCTTGCCAAGAATAGGAGACATCCTCCCTTCTATGTGGACAAGGTTCCTGGGAAGAGTGGGCTCAAACTTGAAGCATAATGGCACTGAGGTGGACAGGCGGGAGACAAGGCAGCTAAGGCGTACCTCTTCATTTTTGACCCTGGGAGATCTTTTCTTCTCTCTAGTGGTCCCATCCAAGTTCCCTTTGGGGTGAAGTTCTTACAGGATGAGCTCAGCGTTCTGGTGGACACAATCTTTTACTGGGCTGAGTCAAGCATGACATTGCTCAGGGCTAATTCCTCACTGAACTCAGCTACTGCTGTTCAGTTCCATTGATCTTTGCTACCAGCTTCAGTTGCTCCTTTAACCTTTTGAAATTCAGAGGTCATTCCTTGGGGTGTTCTGCCTCTGGATATCAATTTTCTGATAGCAGAAAAAAGAAACACAATAGAACAGGCACAATATATTTGGGACTCATGTCTCTCTCCCATCCCTACCCCCAGTGGCCCATAGCAATTCTTTTCACTCAAATGCCACAAGGGAATAGGGCAAAGGATAAGGTACTCAACTTTTTGTTCTGTATATTCAATTCTGATTGAGTAGCCAATTAAAAGACTTTTCTTCACCATATAATATGCCACCAGCAGGCAGTCAGGTTATATGATCATGTTCAGAAGTGGGAGAAATGAGGCCCCATTACACATGACCAGAAGCAGACGCACCGAGCTTCTATGGATGGGATTAGAACCAGACAGCATATATTGTGAATGCTATGTATAACCCAATAGGAATGCTCTTTCCTGAGTATATTCTAAGGATTTGCCTCTCAACCATTATATAAACAATAATTAAGCACCTACTATGTGCATAATGTGGGAAACAAAGATTTTTTCAATCTTTCAGCTAAATAGTGTCTAAATGCAGGGATGAAAGACACAAAGGGGAGATCAAACAAAATGCCCTAGAAATATTTGAGGTAAGAGAGAAGACTAACAGCTTGGGGCCAAGTATGAATATTTTAGCTTATTATATAATAAAAACTTCCAGGACCCAAAGGGAAAAATCAAGGACTCAGCACTAAGTTTACAAACAGTATCAACATGAGACACATTCCTTGTATGGAGTTTAGCCTATGACTCATTGGCTCACAGGCATATCTCCAGAATCATTCTAAATTCAATTCTATCCAGTAAACCACAACTTTAAAATATTTAATGCTAGTTTTGGCTAGTGGCTATACAACTCATTTCCTGACACTGGGGATCTGACTACAGTGGGGCCAGAGATCTCTGGCTCTTTGAATGATGGGAACCACTTTTATTCCTCTGAAGGAGGTCTCTTTGTCATTCTCAGCAATGCTGATGATGCTTTAGGGAAAACTGCAGCAATCCTTCTTAGTAATGGAAAGGTAACTTGACCTTTGGGAATAATGGTGGAGGTCTTGAAGAGAAAGAACTGAAGACATTTCTAGAGGAAAAAAATATTAACTCATTTTTTCCAGGAAAAAAAAAAGAGCAAACATTTAGAATTTTTCAAAGCCCAAGTGGTACTCCCCTTCTCTGTAAATGAATCTCTTTTGTTTGGCATTTAAAGTACTTCACAACCAGCCTGATTACATATTATTCCCTCTTCCCATAGAGTAAGGTCCAGTCAAACTGGACTTCTTTCTGCTCCTCACCCGTGAAATTCTAATTCCCATCTCTGTGTCCTTCATGACTGAAATGTATTTTCCTTCCGCTGGACTCTTAAAATCCCTAGTTTCTGTTAAAGCCCCACTCAACCCCGGCTTCTCTATGAAGCCTTTCTTCCCTCACCAAATTGCATTACTTCTACTTTGTATCTCCCTATCCATCTCCATGTCTTACCTACTGCCCCCTTTACATTGTAAACTCCTTGAGAGCAGGGACTAATATCACTTTTATTTTCATCCATCTAGCACCTTGGCACTTATTAGGGATTTAATATATGCTTGTTGACTAATTGACCAGAGGGAACCTGAGTGCCTCCGTATAGTTTCCAATCCATTAAAGGAGACGGTTTTATTGGGTGAATGTTTATTAATAAAGAAAGGAAACAAGCATTTAGGAAATGTGCTATGATGATGATGACGTAATCTCACCTCTCCTATGAAATTGACTCAACCAGTTTGTAGTATAGGTGCTCTCCACAGGGGACAGAATGACAGTGATTTCTTTTCATCAATGTTTTGCTCAACTGTTACCTTGTCTAAGAACACTTTCCTGATCCTGCCCTCCCTGCCAGCTGCTGCTGCATTCCCTCCCAAAATAATCATGTCTTCCTTTTATATGTTTTATTTTATTTTTTTAAAAACCCTTATCTTCTGCCTTGGAATCAATACTGGGTATTGATGAGCGGTAAGGGCTAGGCAGTGGGGGTTAAGTGACTTGCCTAGGGTCACGTGGCTAGGAAGTATCTGAGGCCAGATTTGAACCCAGGAATTCCCATCTCTAGGCCTGACTCTTAATCCACTGAGTCACCCAGCTGCCTTTTATGTTTTATTTTTATGCTTCTACATGCACATGTCATCTTCCCCCTTTGAATGAATGAATGTAAGCTCCCTGAGGGCAAGGGCTTTTCTTTTTTTTGTCTTTTGCATCTCCAGTGACTGACACAAAATACAAGCTTAATTCATGGTTATTTAATGTTTCTCCTACTATTGTAGAGGTGGCAGAACAGGCCCAAAGCGACCCAAAAAGAACCAAGTATTCCCTATGGGGATATGTGCTTTCAGGGCGAAGTTTAGGAGGTAGGTGATCCGAGAGCTTACTGCTTGATTCAACCCCTTTTTATTTCCCAGGAGTGATACTTTAAGCAAATGTGCTTTCCTATGACATCACATGATTTATTCCTGTTTGTCTGGAGAGATTCAATGTAAATGGGGGCAGGAGAGCTGTGGATTGAGATAAATGATTATCCATTTAATACTAGAGAAGCCAAAAGGGGACCATTAGGAGTCCCCGGTGGGGGAGATGCCCTGCAAGGTCATGATTTATGTGTGTGTATAAATACATGTGTGCATAATAAATACAACACACATGCATATGCCTATATATCTATATGTACAATATGAAACCTGGATAGCTATATGTACAACACACAAACATACATGTATATTTGTGTATACATAGATCTGATATATGTATGTTTGTTTATAAATGTATATGTACATTAATATGTACATTTAAAAGTCTATGTATTGAAATCTAAGTGGGGCAATATATACACATACATAGATATGTCTATCTATATCACTATCATTATAGAAGTGGACATAGATGCTATAGAGAGCCAGAGTAATATCTCCTCACCCAGACTTTAAGTTCCTCGATAATAGGGACTATATCCCACAGCCCTTGGCACAGTTCACTAGACAGAATAGGCACTGAACAAATATTTGTTCTTGGTTGATAAAGTGAATGTGTTCTAAACTCTAAAAACATACATGGTAGGTTTAAACATCTCTCAAGCTGTCCAGAAAAGTTTCTTAAAAAGTCAATCTGATGACAAAGCTGAAGAGCTGCCCACCTCCCCAAGGTTTATAAAACTGAAAATGACAGGTCAGCCCACAGCCTACAGAATGTTCACAAAGATCTTAGAGCAAAGGCCTGGGAAGGCTTTGACTGTACAGGCTGTCAGATCTTTCCTGGTGACACATGCAGTAGTGAAACTCCAGGTGATTGTATCCTCAAAGTCTCTTCTTCTTTGGGAAGGGGCAGGGGGAGACAGAGACAGACAGAGTGAGACCGAGACACAAAGAGAGAAAGAGAGAGAGAGGAAGGGAGAGGGAAGAAGAGAGAGGGAAAAAGAGAGAGAGAGAGAGAGAGAGAGAGAGAGAGAGAGAGAGAGAGAGAGAGAGAGAGAGAGAGAGAGAGAGAGAGAGAGAGAGAGAGAGAGAGGAAGGGAGAGGGAGGAAGAGAGAGGGAAAAGGAGAGAGGGAGAGAGAGAGAGAGAGAGAGAGAGAGAGAGAGAGAGAGAGAGAGAGAGAGAGAGAGAGAGAGAGAGAGAGAGAGGAAGGGAGAGGGAGGAAGAGAGAGGGAAAAGGGGAGAAAGAGAGAGAGAAGAAGAGACAGAGAGAGAGGGAGAGAGAGAAAGGGGGAGGGAGGGAGACAGAAAGAGGAAAGGAGAGGGAAGAAAAGAGGGAAAGGGTAAAAAAGAGAGATAGACAGAGAGACAGAGACAGAGAAAGGCAGAGAGAGAGAGAGAGAGAGAGAGAGAGAGAGAGAGAGAGAGAGAGAGAGAGAGAGAGAGAGAGAGAGAGAGAGAGAGAGAGAGAGAGAGAGAGGCGCTTATATATTGACAGCAGCAATGAGAAAATATAGGCCTAGTTTAAAGAGTAAGATAGAGTAAATTCAACTGCACTTGGAAGCTAACAAGTATTAACACTCTTGCAAAATAAAGACACTACTGCCCAAAGTAGCCTGACTTCAGTCAGGCTCTTCTGATCAGGCCTCTGGTTCCTCAGCTTTTCTAGAACTAAAGCAGATAAATGCCAGTAGCAGCTGGTCCACCAAGACTCTGAAGACAGTGGAAACATAAAATTATTGTCCTATATGGGTCAGAGGATAACACCATGGTGTTAGAGAATAACACCAAGGCAACACCATGCTGTTTCAAACTGCTGTCTCTGGGAGAGCATCCATCCATTTCCTTCCGTAAGTCACTCTGATCAGTAGATGAATCTCTTTTCCTACTCAAGAATATGCTATATAATTTACAGATCCTTGATAAAGGATAAAGTCTGGGAAGATTAGGAAGAGTTAATGGATGACAAAGGAGGGGTTACCAAAAAGGACTTTACAAGTAGTGCATCAGGGAGGGAAAGAAGGGGTCTGGAAAGAAAGCAGTTCCATTAACAAATGAGCAAGGCCAGGAAATTAATGATGACCCTCACAATGACTAAGATACTGAACTCATTTTTTAAGTCTGACCTTTACCGAAAACAGAAAAGTTCAGAAAATGAGATTTAAACAATGAGAGGAAATGAGGGCCTAACACAAAAGCAGGAGAGCTACATCTGGGAAAATCTGAAATATGTAAATGATAAGATGTTAAGGTGCTGTTCAGCAAAGGGATCAGGGAATCTTTAAGTGATATAAGCCTGAAGCTCAGCTTTCTCTTTTCCAGGCTCCACACACTTAAATAGCAACCCCGCCCCTACTATTCCCCCTACTTGGAAAAAATACTTTAATAATACCTGACATTTATATGGCACTTTAAGGTTTTCAAAATGTTTTACACATTTTATTTCTCTATATGTGTCTACATTTTGCAGCAGCATAGTATTCTCAACCCACAGAGAATAATAGATTATAAATTCCATGAGGGGCAGCTAGGTGGCGCAGTGGATAGACCATCAGACCTGAAGTTAGAAAGACTCCTCTATCTTCCCGAGTTCAAATCTGATCTCAGACACTTACCAGTTCTGTAACCCTGTTTTCCTTAGTTTCCTCATCTATAAAATAAGCTAGAGAAGGAAAGAGCAAATCATTTCTGTATCTTTGTCAAGAGAACCCCAAATGAGATCAGTAAGAGTCAGATACGACTGAATGACTGTTACTTTTATTGTTAGCTATTAATGTGTGCATATATGACATTTTGTCAACTAGATTTTAGAAAAGACATTCAATTCAAAATAAGTACATAAATGCATAAGATATCTGGGAATTAGCCTATGAAGATATACACAAATACAAACATAGGGTTTTATGGGAATAAAATAAGGTAAATAATTAGAGAGATAATCAGGGTTCATAGTTGGATCTTAACCAATACATAATTTATTGACTATATCTAATTCCTATAATTATAATTTATTAAATTTAATATATATCATTATTACATATTATATGGTGGTTCTGACAAATTAATTTACAGATGTAGTGCAATAGCAAACTACTGAGGGTTACTTTATAAAACTAAACAAAACAGAAACAAAACATCTGAAAAGACAAAAACCCATTCATCTTAAGGGGGAAAAAAGAAAAATATTGGAATAAAGGAGACAGCAACTCAAGCTATATTATAAGACAATAAGTCATTAAAAATACTTGGCACTACTTAAAGAACACAAACGTAGAACAGTGCAGTAGAGTAGATTAGCAGAAACCAAATGTAATTGACAGTATTAACTGAATGTGTGATTCATTTAATAATGAAAGTTACTGAGAGAAGGACTCATCTTCTGATAATAACTGCTGAGGAAGACAGGAAACCTGTTTGGCAGAAATTAAATTTAAGCCAACATCTTACATTTAGATTTTAATCATTTCCAAATGGATATAAGATCTAAATAAAGAAACCTTATTTTTAAAAAAGAAATACTCAGGAATAAAAGGTAGTATCTTTCACAACTATAGTAAAGGGGAGAGTTCTTAACTAAACAAAGTGTAGAGATAATCATAAAAGATAAAACAGATAATTTTGATGACCTTACATTAAAAAAAAACTTTTGCTGGAACAAAATCAATGAAGCTAGAATAAAAATAGAAATGGTTAATTGAATGAATGTGTACAGCAAACATTTATGATACAGGTATGATATACTAGATAAATAGAGAATTAATAAAAATCTACAAAAACAAAAAGTCTTTTCCTAATAGATAAGTGGTTTAAGAATATGATGAGATAGTTGTCAAAAGGATAGCTGAAAAAATAATGGAATGGAAAAATAATGGAACATTATTATATTCTAATAATAAATATTAAGAATTCATAAAAACGTGGATAAATTTATAGTTATTAAAATTATTTCTATAACTCTTAAAATTGTCTTTCCCATCCCTCCATTCCCAAAGGAAACACTTGTCCTGTTTAATTGAGCTCCCAGATCATATATATTAACTCCTTGGAGGTTCTTCAAAAGATTCTAAAATGGAGACAGTCTTTACATCTACATTAGGCATTTTAAGGAACCTATTATGTGCCAGACTCTATTTGGGGACATTTGTGAGTTTGCCCAAGAAGCTGCAGGAGAGGAGCCCCAAGGGAGGCTGATGATGTTGCTTTCAATAGTATTATATGAACAATCATTAAAAGTCACCTATAGAGAACCAGGAGGACATTATACACAGAAATGGATACACTGTGGCACAATTGAGTGTAATGGACTTCTCTACTAGCAGCAATGCAATGACCCAGGACAATTCTGAGGGACTTCTGAGAAAGAACACTATCCACATTCAGAGGAAGTAGAAACACAAAAGAAAAACAACTGCTTGATCACATGGTTCAATGGGGATATGATTGGGGAAGTAGACTCTAAATGATCACCCTAGTGCAAATATCAATAATATGGAAATAGATCTTGACCAATGACACATGTAAAACCCAGTGGAACTGTTATGGGGAGGTGAGAGGAAGGGAGGGAAAGAACATGAATCATATAATCACGAGAAATATTTTCATGGGAAAATATTCAAAATTAAATAAATGAATAAACATATTAAAAAAGAGTCTGCTATAGAGAAGGCACTAAACTTCGCAAAGTCAAAGCAAAAAAAAAAATGGGCCAGCCCTCAAGAAACTACCATTCTTCTGGTGGGGGTCCATTTACAGGCAAACAAAAAACTATTATAAGGGCTTATAGAGAATTTAATAGGAGCAAATAGCTAATTAGGTAGATTCATAAAGTCTCCTAAAAGACTTTACTATCAAATTGTACCTGGAGTCACTAACTTTCCCAAGTTCTGCTTTGTTGTTGAGCCTGTCCCTAAAGGCTACATATTGACCTTTCCTTACTCTGCCCCAGAAACCTCTTCATCCTAGATGTTCACTTGAGCCCCTGGATTTATACATTGGAAGTACCCACTTGCCCTGCAGTCTCTCCTTCACATTGAATGGTTCCTCCTAGAATCTTCATTTAAGGAAGGCACCCAGGGCAACCATGTCTCATTGTTCTCCAGGATATAAAGCACTCTGGACATTCTCAATCACATCCTCACACCAAGTACCTTCATTTTCCCCATCTCCCTTTTCAGCTTTCTTTTATGTGTTATCTTTCCTCTTTAAAATAGAAGCTCCTTGAAAGCAAGGTCTGTCTTCCTGCTTCCTGTTGTATTCCCATCACTTACCACCAAGCCTGGCACTAAGTGCTTACTCACTAACTGTTTCTTGCTTAGAGGATGAAGAGACCTCATGACTTCTTTAATGACCTTTTTCTAATCAGTAATTTCTTCTCTATTTTACAAATATGGCCCTTGTCAGTCCTTAGAAGTTCCTTTAAAGACTTCCTAAAGGGCTTAGACTTTCTTCAAATACCCTCGCCTTCACATAATGGAACATTTATGGAGCAAAGTGGTGTTATTTTTTAAAGGATTCTTAGGGAATGCTTGAACCCTTGAAATATTGAGGTGACTTGCCCCAAATCATACATTCCTAGTTAGTAATAAGAAGGACTAGAACCAAAGTCCTTGAATTTCCTTTGAAGGAAGAGGGGGATGTAGTTGTCAAAACCATTTTTATCAAGTTTGTGATTCCTTTTATCCTCTAACTTGATACAAAATATTTGTTGGATTGTTTTAATCTCAAATAATTAAATCATGCCTTTATCACCATAATGAGAATGATTTTAGACACAACCTATTTTTCACTTGCATCAAAGATTGTATTTGCTGTATTTGAATTTTAATGTCCTAATAAATTTTTGTAAATTATGGGAGTGACTAGGCTATATTTGACCTTTTCAATATTCTGAACTCTCATTGGTTGCCTGTTCAGAACATTTCTCTCAGTTTAGTGGGGAATGCCATAGCAGGAGGAGGAGTGGAAATGCCAGCCAGTCAGGAAACGGAATATTGAAAAGGTCAACATAGTACAATGTGCTGCCATAACTCAGAAGGACATTAAGAGTCCAATATTTCATTTCATGACAAAGATTATAATGAGAACAGAAAATGGCACAACATTAATTCATCTTCATGACAAACATGGTAATGCAAGTAGAAGTATACATGCCTCAAACATTGTGTAACTGTTTTAAAATTATAATCTGATACCCTTTCCTCTGTAATAGAAGCTAGCCGATGCTTTTACAAGATGGGTCATCTCACTAAATACCTACTGTTTTTGTTATAATTAGTATTGACTCACTTAAAGGGAATAATTTATAATTTAAATAGCACTTTACTAACAGTGACCTTATGAGCCAGGAAATGAAAGAAGAATTACCCCCATTTTCTATATGAAGAAACTGAGATTCAGGAAGGTTGTTTTACTCAGCATCATGGAGATGATAGATAATAAAACCAGGCCTTGAACCCAGGTTTCCTGGATACAAGTCCAAAGCCATTTGTCCTCATTAATCAAGAGTATTGTTGTTTAATTTTGCAGGGTTACTGTAGTGTATTTTTAAAAAAGAGAACCATTGCTGTCCCCAAACTTTTTTTAACTTAAAATAGAAACATTGATTACAAAACTGAAAATGAATAGCCTTGTTGGAACACAGAATTCTGGTTTGTTTTACTGAGTTTAAATCACTTGTTTTGAATGATTTAATTTAAGTTTTCTCATTATGAAAGATAATTTTAGTTATTTCATCTAAATAATTGCTGCATTGGGTATAAAGAATAGAAGCGGAGAAAATAAGGATATTTGGAATAGTAATTCAGTTAGTTTTGTAGAATTGCAAAGCCAGAAAGAAGCTCAAAAATCATTTAGTTTCCTACCTCTTCATTTTATGGGAGAGGAAAACTGAGACCAGAGACGTTAAATGATCTGCCCAACATCACAAATCATATTTGAAACTGACCTAGCAGTAGGATCTAGATCATCTCTCTTTCTGTTGCTTCTACCACAGATTTGCTTCTACAACAGCAAAAGTAAAAAGAGCCTACTTGATCAAAACAAGAAATTAGGCAGTCAATTCCCCTTCAAAGATGACAGTATTTACCTCCTCTCTTTCCTCTCCCCTCTTTTTGATTATTTTGGGCACGGGGAAATCTGTGTTTTGGAGTGAGTGGGGAACCCTGAATGTAGCAGCAAGAGGTATATTTGCTCAGAGGAGAAGCTTGACGGGTAAGAGAGGTCTACTGTAGATCGTGAATGCATAATAGAATGTGTGGTGAATTTTTTCATTTCATCAACGCTATATTTATAAAACACTACTGAAAGTCTCCTTGTGCTAGGGAGATAACCCTGGGTTCTTATTGACCATGCTAGCAGAACTTGAGCTTTGCTAAATTATTTTTGTTGTTTAGTCATTTTGAACTGTGTTCAACTCTCTTTTGGGGTTTTCTTGGCAAAGATACTGGAATGCTTTGCCAATTCCTTCTCCAGCTCATTTTACATATAAGACTGAGACAGAGAGAAGTAAGTGACTTGCCCAGGGTCACAAAACTAGTAAGTGTCTGAGACTGGATTTGAACTCAGTTCTTCCCTACTCCAGGTTCAGCACTCTACCTCGTACTGCCCCCCTAGGAGAGTCATATCAAGCCAGAAAAACTTTCTACCAGACTCAATCATAGACTATATATGTCTGTCATCCAATGACCAACCCAGCTCATCTCCAGGGTGGTCATAGGAAGGAAGATGAGTGGTTTGGCCACAGCAAATCTTGAAGATGGTGTTGAGTCTACAGGAGCCAAGTAGTGACAAGAGTTGTTGGATGAAGTTCATGCACCCATGAAATTGCAGATCCTTGAAAGAAGAGCTATTTATAAGGCTGCATTTAACAGCATTAGGAAAGTTGGTTTCTCCACTGTTTATATGGAATTGGCAACTAAGTGGTACAGTGGATAGAATGTTGGATTTAAAGTTCTGAATTCAAATGCTATTTGACCCTGAACAAAGCCCTTAAACTCTCCCAGCCTCAGCTCCTCATCTCTAAAAAGGGGTGATTGTGAGGAACAAATAAATTAAAATATGTAGAGCACTTTACAAACCTTCAAATATTAAGTAAATTCCAGCCATAATTATTATTTTGTTAAGAGATGAGCTTTCATATTTTATATATTTTTCCTATGTAGTCATTAGGCACTTTTTGAAAACCTTACTACATAAACATGTCACCGCAATACTTTGAAAATCCACCATATTACATAGAACCCAACGAGCATGTCAACTGACTTGTTAACAAGAGTGTAATTGCCGTCTGCCTTTTACCATATCTAATTTACTCCTAACAAATATCATCTTGTGCTTCTAAAGAGTGCCTCTCCCCCAACAGTTCCCAGAGTGCTTTACAATCTAGGAATATAGGAATAACTGAAACAGACTTATCTCTGGGGTGGAATAAGACAGCTGTTAGCTTTATAGCAACATTGCACCACAGTCTAAATGGAGGCAAGGGAAGTGTGCTCCTTCTAATTGAGACAGCAAGAAGAATTTAAGTTGATGGACTCTAATTGCTCAGTTTGGCATTTGTTCAAGGAACCAAGAATTCTCCCCATTTCTTGGTTACAAATTCCCCAGCAACTCAGTTTTATTAGAAAGATATTGTAAATCCCATTTTATAGATGAGAAGATTGAGGCTCAAAGGCATCTCAGATCACAAGATCATCAATTTGGAGTAAGAAGAACTTTAGAGGTCATGAGACCTCTATCAAAGATTTAGAGTTGGTGATTTCAGAGGTCACTGAGTCCCACTCCCTCTTTTATTATTGTTTTTAATGGAGGAGGTTGAGTGACTTGCCTAAGGTCACTCACACATTCAAGGGCACACACACTAAATTCAAAGGAGAAATGGATTATAATGTGTGCCCTTTGAGTTTCACATTCGCTATTTATTTTCTGAGTCACCCAGCAAACAGGAATGTTGGTGACAAAAGACCTGATTTATTACCAACTTATCGTTAAGGGCAAACCCTACGTGTCCATCGGTACCAGTTCCTACACAGCCTGGTTTTTTTCTAGATAGGTTGCTGTTCAATACTGACCCAGCTTAGGTTGTGAAATCTGCTGAGATTCTAAGCCCTGAAGTGATTTAATGGCAAAACACTTTTTATACCTTAAAGGAACAGCGGTTAGCAATTCATTGGAATTTAAAACTGATTAGTTTGCAGCAGGTTCCCTTTTCTGAGCACTTCTTTCAAGCTGAAATGTCACATTAATTGGTTCTTAATTGAGCCGTGTGTTTCTAATTTTCTAAACTCAGCAAAGTAGAAAACTCAAGAAATCAGAGCCTTGCTTTTGGGGATATAAAGCCACACCGGTCCAGAAAGAGTTCAGAGAAATGAGACTCAGATGTAAAAAAAAGTTTTTGCTCCATTCCCCTTGACACTGGAGGGTGTACCTCTTTAGACTGTCAGGTCCTTACATAGAAAGCAGATGAATATAACTTGTTTATAGTACTATGTAATCCTGAGGGAAAACAGCATGATTAGGACTCCCTTGCCTACTTGATTCCTGGGAAATAAAAAACAAAAAATTAGAGGTCCCTGAATAGAGTTGTACATTGTCATTAGAAAAGCCCAATAATTAATCATCCGGTTCCTTCTTGAATAATGGCCTTTCATTAATGGTTTAAAAATAAATTATTGTTGGAAGATAGTTGGTTAGGTACTGGCCAGGATATTATTCTCTTGTCTGAAATTGAATTTGGGCTAAAAGGTCAACTTTCCACCTTAAATTAAAAACCTGTTTGATCATGTTGTTGCCTTGCATTAGTTCAATGAGAAAGAGCTTTATTTGGGTTTCAGAGGAAATCATCTTTTTAAACATGTACAGTGTTGTTGATTCCTAAGGTGTGAAAATGAGAGAATGGAAGGAGATTTCGTTTCTTTCTAGAAATAAACACAGCATTTTCTGGTTGTGCTTTTTGAGAGTCTCTTCCTTTACTCCATTACCCTCTTCCTCCCCCTCAAAAAAAAAATCAAGACAAGTGCTTCTGAGTAGATATTGACAAGGTAGCTATTTCTTCTTCATCAGACACATCTCTATCAGATTGGCTCATTTTACAAGCGGGAGATACTTTTTCTAATTTCAGGCTCAAACCAAGGTCATTTATCAAGCATGGGCTCTTTCTGCCTCTTGCATCAGAAGTAGAAATATTATCTTCTTTCTTCCACTTGCATCATTATGAATGGCCTCATGTAGAATTCAGTTTGTAATTGATAATTCAGTTGAGATACAATCTAGCTGTTTCTTCTTACATAAATATATTGGGATTCCCACGATTATTGAAATAAGCTCCACTTTTAGACAGTGGAATAAATGTATCCTACAACACTATATAAAGCAAGGATTCTTAAACTTTTTTTTTTGTTATGGCACCTTTGTGAAGCCTATGAACCCCTCCGCAGACTAATGTTTTAAAATGCATAAAATTAAATACATATGATTTTTAAAGGGAAACCAATTATATTAAAATACAATTATCAAAATATTTTTGAAAAAGACAAATTTAAAGAAAAGTAAGTTAAGGACTAGATGATCTTGTAAAGCCCCTTTCAATAATAAAACTATGTTCTGAATGGCAGTGTTCTTACAGACTTCTCTTTTTAAAAGATATATATATAGAAGAGGAAAGAGGTAAAATGATACCTACCAATTAGTAGGCAGTAAATAAGGTCAAAGGAAAGTCTTTTAGATAGACAGAGACCTATTCATGTTTGTAGACAAAAGGGAAGGAACCAATGAAGAAATGTCTGAAAATTAAAAAAAAAAGACAAAGGGGTTTATTACTGGGAAAAGCCCCAGAGGGCAAGGAAGGGGATGGAATCAAGAGTCCAAATGGAGGCTTCCAGCTCCTCTCTCAGCAGCCCCAGGTATGGAGGTCCTCTTACTATAAATCCTACAAGGCCATTTACTATGCTGATAGTGTGATCACACATCTTTAAGCTAACTACTCCCATTCATTCAGCACCCATCCTTTCTGATCTCACAAGAGCTCTGTAAAACTTAGCTGGGTCATAACCCAGCATAAGGAGCAATCACTACAGCAATGCTGCCATAAGAGATAAATGTCTGCCTGGGTACAAACTCAATAATAAGTGAAATGTTTGACAGAGAAGAATGCACTTGGCAGCCTTGTTCAATCTCTCTAAGAAACTGACTCTACTGTACATGAAGGGAGCCTAGATAATGACAGCTACAAAAGGCTTTTGTAAGCAAACTAATCTGGTCCATGTCAGCCTGCCTTTACTTCCATGATCCCTAGCCTGGACCTTGGTGAAATCTGATCAATGGGATATTCTTCAAAATCTATGGCCAATCATCAATCAGCTGAAAATGCTGTTCAACAACAAAAAAAATTTTAAAGGGTCTGTGGGGGGGGGGGGTAATAAATGGCTATGAGTGGAGTAGAGAGCTGAATATCATGAGTTATGAACCACTAGAAACATTTTAGGTTTTGTTGCTGCTGCTGCTTCTTGTTGGATTTTGAAGATTTTTTTTTTTTTGGATACTGGATCTTCCTAACTCAACCAGGTTGGAAGCTTAGTGGTTCTGTTCCTGACTGACATTCAAGCTTTCACCTACTCCATTTCTTTTTTTTTTTGTTTTTGTTTTTTTAATTAAACCCTTACCTTACGTCTTGGAGTCAATACTGTGTATTGGCTTCAAGGCAGAAGAGTGGTAAGGGCTAGGCAATGGGGGTCAAGTGACTTGCCCAGGGTCACACAACTGGGAAGTGTCTGAGGTCAGATTTGAACCTAGGACCTCCCGTCTCTAGGCCTAGCTCTTAACACATTGAGCTACCCAGCTGCCCCCGCACCTACTCCATTTCTGACCTGAGCCAGCAATCTGGTGGCTACCAGTTCTCTGAAGTTCAACATATTGATGATGAATTTAGTGTGGATCAGCATCAACCTAACCTATTGCAGTTTATCATTCCCAAGCTCAAAAGATCTTAGCACCACTCTCAACACCCTGCTCCCTTCCAAACTGAAATTATCTAGGGGTATTATCATACCTAATAGACAGTTTTGGGGGTGATTATTTTAACTTTTTTCTCCAAGAAAAGATTTATCCTCTTAGGGGATAGTTTAATCCTAACTTTATATAGGCATCAGGACTAGGCTAATTCCATACTATGGGTTTTTTTTATGGTATCTATGTCTGTATAACTTCAAAAATATTTTTTTTATTACCTACTGTAGAACACTGTGCTAGGTATCTGACTCTTTGCGAAACCATCTGGGTTTTTCTTGGCAAAGATACTGGAATGGTTGGCCATTTCGAGTATTAGGCACTACAGCAGGAGTCCCCAAACTTTTTACACAGGGGGCCAGGTCACTGTCCCTCAGACCCTTGGAGGATCAGACTATTAAAAAAAAAACTATGCACAAATCTGTATACTGCTGTCTGGGATAGTGGAGGCTGCAGCGCTGGCTGTGATGGTCCTGTCACACCTTGCACAGCCCATCACTGCCACCACTATACCGGGCAGCAGTATACACAGTGTGGAATCCCCTCCCCCAGATCACCATGCTGATGTCTTCCATTGTGTAGCCCCATAATCCTTTGCAGGGTGCCTCGTTCTTGTTCAGTTACTCTCAGAACAAGGTGCCACGCAAAGGATTATGTCACTGGAAGTAGTACTGTGCTTGAGAGGCACCACCACATTCTGTGCTCCTCTCACTGACCACCAATGAAAGAGGTGCCCCTTCTGCAAGTGAGGTGGGGGCCAGATAAACGGTCTGAGGGGGCTGCATGAGGCCCGTGGGCTGTAGTTTGGGGACCCCTGTACTAGAGGATATAAAAAGATCTATAAAGATTATATTTCTTGTCTTCATGGAACTAGTCTAGTGTGAGAACAAGAAAAAATATACATAAATATACATAAATAACTTAAGTAAATGAATCTAGTGTTCAATGTCTTCCATAATATTGTTCCAAATGACTTTTCTGGTTTTATTCAGTATTATTTCCCTTGCAATACTCTATATTTTAGTGAAACTGAATTACTTTCTTTTTTTTTCTTTTCTTTTTTTTTTTTAATATATTTTATTTGATCATTTCCAAGCATTATTCGTTAAAGACATAGATCATTTTCTTTTCCTCCCCCCCACCCCCCATAGCCGACGCGTAAGTCCACTGGGCATTAGATGTTTTCTTGATTTGAACCCATTGCTTTGTTGATAGTATTTGCATTAGAGTGTTCATTTAAAGTCTATCCTCTGTCATGTCCCCTCAACCTCTGTATTCAGGCAGTTGCTTTTTCTCGGTGTTTCCACTCCCATAGTTTATCATTTGCTTATGAATGGTGTTTTTTTTTTTTCTCCTGGATCCCTGAAAGTTGTTCAGGGACATTACACCGCCACTAATGGAGAAGTCCATTACGTTCGATTATACCACAGTGTATTAGTCTCTGTGTACAATGTTCTCCTGGTTCTGCTCCTCTCGCTCTGCATCACTTCCTGGAGGTTGTTCCAGTCTCCATGGAACTTCTCCACTTTATTATTCCTTTGAGCACAATAGTATTCCATCACCAACATATACCACAGTTTGTTCAGCCATTCCCCAATTGATGGGCATCCCTTCGTTTTCCAGTTTTGGGCCACCACAAAGAGCGCAGCTATGAATATTTTTGTACAAGTCTTTGTGTCCATTATCTCTTTGGGGTACAGACCCAGCAGTGCTATGGCTGGGTCAAAGGGTAGATATTCTTTTGTCGCCCTTTGGGCATAGTTCCAAATTGCCCTCCAGAATGGTTGGATCAGTTCACAACTCCACCAGCAATGAATTAATGTCCCTACTTTGCCACATCCCCTCCAGCATTCATTACTTTCCTTTGCTGTTATGTTAGCCAATCTGCTAGGTGTGAGGTGATACCTCAGAGTTGTTTTGATTTGCATCTCTCTGATTATAAGAGATGTAGAGCACTTCTTCATGTGCTTGTTAATAGTTTTGATTTCTTTATCTGAGAACTGCCTATCCATTTCCCTTGCCCATTTATCAATTGGAGAATGGCTTGATTTTTTGTACAATTGATTTAGCTCATTATAAATATGAGTAATTAAACCTTTGTCAGAGGTTTCTATGAAGATTTTTTCCCAATTTGTTGTTTCCCTTCTGATTTTAGTTATATTGGTTTTGTTTGTACAAAAGCTTTTTAGTTTGATGTAGTCAAAATTATTTATTTTACATTTTGTGATTCTTTCTATATCTTGCTTGGTTTTAAAGCCTTTCCCCTCCCAAAGGTCTGACATGTATACTATTCTGTGTTTACCCAATTTACTTATGGTTTCCTTCTTTATGTTTAAGTCACTCACCCATTTTGAATTTATCTTGGTGTAGGGTGTGAGGTGTTGATCTATTCCTAGTCTCTCCCACACTGTCTTCCAATTTTCCCAGCAGTTTTTATCGAATAGTGGATTTTTGTCCCAAAAGCTGGGATCTTTGGGTTTATCGTATACTGTCTTGCTGAGGTCGTTTTCCCCCAGTCTATTCCACTGATCTTCCTTTCTGTTTCTTAGCCAGTACCAAATTGTTTTGATGACTGCTGCTTTGTAATATAGTTTGAGGTCTGGGACTGCAAGGCCCCCATCATATGTGTTTTTTTTCATTATTTCCCTGGATATCCTTGATCTTTTGTTCTTCCAAATGAACTTTGTTATGGTTTTTTCTAAATCAGTGAAGAAGTATTTTGGTAGTTCAATGGGTATGGCACTAAATAGATAAATAAGTTTGGGTAGGATGGTCATTTTTATTATATTGGCTCGTCCTATCCATGAGCAGTTAATGTTTTTCCAATTGTTCAAGTCTAGTTTTAGTTGTGTGGCGAGTGTTTTGTAGTTGTGTTCATATAGTTCCTGTGTTTGTCTTGGGAGATAGATTCCTAGGTATTTTATTTTGTCTAAGGTGATTTTGAATGGGATTTCTCTTTCTAGTTCTTGCTGCTGAGCTGTGTTGGAGATATATAGAAAAGCTGATGATTTATGTGGGTTTATTTTGTATCCTGCAACTTTGCTAAAGTTGTTGATTATTTCAATTAGCTTTTTGGTTGAATCTCTAGGATTCTTTAAGTAGACCATCATGTCATCCGCAAAGAGTGATAACTTGGTCTCCTCCTTGCCTATTCTGATGCCTTCAATTTCTTTATCTTCTCTAATTGCTACTGCTAGTGTTTCTAGTACAATGTCAAATAGTAGAGGTGATAATGGGCATCCTTGTTTCACTCCTGATCTTATTGGGAATGCATCTAGTTTATCCCCATTGCAGATGATATTAGCTGTTGGTTTTAGATATATACTGTTTATTATTTTTAGGAATGACCCTTCTATTCCTATGCTTTCTAGTGTTTTTAATAGGAATGGGTGTTGTATTTTATCAAAGGCTTTTTCTGCATCTATTGAGATAATCATGTGGTTCTTGCTAGTTTGCTTGTTGATGTGGTCAATTATGTGGATGGTTTTCCTAATGTTGAACCAGCCCTGCATCCCTGGTATGAATCCTACTTGATCATGGTGAATGATCCTTCTGATCACTTGCTGGAGTCTTTTTGCTAGTATCCTATTTAAAATTTTTGCATCTATATTCATTAGGGAGATTGGTCTATAGTTTTCTTTCTCTGTTTTTGACCTGCCTGGTTTTGGAATCAGTACCATGTTTGTGTCGTAAAAGGAGTTTGGTAGAACTCCCTCTTTGCTTATTATGTCAAATAGTTTGTATAGTATTGGGGTTAACTGTTCTCTGAATGTTTGATAGAATTCACAGGTGAATCCATCAGGCCCTGGGGATTTTTTCTTAGGAAGTTCTTTGATGGCTTGATGGATTTCAATTTCTGATATGGGATTATTTAAGAATTCTATTTCCTCTTCTGTTAGTCTAGGCAGTTTGTATTTTTGTATATATTCATCCATTTCTCCTAAATTGGTGTATTTATTGCCATATAATTGGGCAAAGTAATTTCTAATGATTGCCTTAATTTCCTCCTCATTGGAGGTGCTGTCCCCCTTTTCATCTTTAATGCTGTGAATTTGCTTTTCTTCCTTCCTTTTTTTAATTAGATTGACCAGTACTTTGTCTATTTTGTTTGTTTTTTCAAAGTACCAGCTTCTTGTCTTATTTATTAAATCAATAGTTCTATCACTTTCGATTTTATTAATTTCTCCCTTAATTTTTAGGATTTCTAATTTGGTTTTCTGCTGGGGGTTTTTAATTTGATCGCTTTCGAGTTTTTTCAATTGCATTTCCAATTGATTGATCTCTGCTCTCCCTTGTTTGTTAATATGAGCTTTCAGGGATATGAATTTGCCTCTGATTACCGCTTTGGCTGCATCCCAAAAGGTTTGAAAGGATGTTTCGCCATTGTCATTTTCCTTGATGAAATTATTAATTGTTTCTATGATTTCTTCTTTAGCTAAACGGTTTTGGAGTATCATATTGTTTAATTTCCAATTGGTTTTAGATTTGGTTTTCCATGTACCATTACTAATCATTATTTTTATTGCCTTGTGATCTGAGAAGGCTGCATTCATTATTTCTGCTTTTTTGCATTTGTGTGCTATGTTTCTGTGACCTAATGTATGGTCAATTTTTGTGAATGTGCCATGTGGTGCTGAGAAGAAGGTGTATTCCTTTTTATCCCTATTTATTTTTCTCCATATGTCTATTAATTCTAATTTTTCTAAGATTTCATTCACTTCTTTTACCTCTTTCTTATTTATTTTTTGATTTGATTTATCTAAATTTGATAATGGTTGGTTTAAGTCTCCCACTAGTATGGTTTTATTGTCTATTTCTTCCTTCAATTCTTCTAGTTTCTCCATTAGAAATTTGGGTGCTATATTATTTGGTGCATACATGTTGATTAATGATATTTCCTCATTGTCTAGAGTCCCTTTTAACAAAATATAATTACCTTCCCTATCCCTTTTGATCAGGTCTATTTTTGCATTGGCTTTATCAGATATCATGATTACCACTCCTGCCTTCTTTCTATCAGTTGAGGCCCAGAAGGTCTTACTCCATCCTTTAATTCTGACCTTGTGGGTGTCAACCCGCCTCATGTGTGTTTCTTGAAGACAACATATGGTAGGGTTTTGGATTCTAATCCATTCAGCTATTCGTCTACGTTTTATGGGTGAGTTCATCCCATTCACGTTCAAAGTTATGATTGTCATTTGTGGACTCCCTGGCATTTTGATTGCCTTCCCTAATTCTAACCTTTTCTTCTTCGGCTCTACCTTTTAGTCCAGTGATTTACTTTGAATCAGTCCCCCTTGTCCCCTCCCTTGATGTTTCCCTTTTTAGTCCCTCCCTTTTTGTTCCCTCCCCCTCCCCCTCTCTTTCCCTCCCTTTTTGTTCTCCCTCTCCCCCTCCCCCCCTTGGTTTTCCCTTCTCCTTACCCTTGTTGGGTAAGATAGAATTCAAGATCCCAATGGATCTGGATGTTTTTCCCTCTCAGAGTTGATTTCCCTGAGATTGAGGTTTAAGTAACCCCCCCCCCCTCTCTTCCTCTCCTTCTTATAGGAGTTTTCTTCCCCTCCCCTTCCCCTGTGAATCTTTGTGTGAGAACCATTATTCTATTTGGTCTTTCTTTACCCCCTATTTATACATTACATTTTCCCCACATATTAGTATACATAGGTTGATATAAATGTAGTCCTTATAGAAGAGAGTTTGAGTAAAAGAAGATAACATTTTTCCCCTTTCCTTAATATTTACCTTTTCAGGTATTCCTTGCTCTTTGATTTTCGGTATCAAACTTTCCACAGAGCTCTGGTCTTTTCTTTGCAAAAAGTTGGAAGTCTTCTATTTTGTTGAATGCCCATACTTTCCCTTGGAAGTATATAGTCAGTTTTGCTGGGTAGCTGATTCTTGGTTGGAGACCCAGCTCTCTTGCCTTTCTGAAGATCATGTTCCATGCCTTACGATCATTCAGCGTAGAACTTGCAAGGTCTTGTGTGACCCTGATTGGCATTCCTTTATATCTAAATTGTCTTTTTCTGGCTTCCTGTAGGATTTTTTCTTTTGTTTGATAGCTTTGGAATTTGGCAATTACATTCCTGGGAGTTGTCTTTTGGGGGTTTAGTGTAGAAGGTGTTCTGTGAGCTCTGTCAGTGGCTGTATTGCCCCCTTGTTCTAGAATCTCTGGGCAATTTTCTTTGATTATATCTTGTATCACCATGTCCAGTTTGGTGTTTATTTCTGGCTTTTCTGGGAGTCCAATTATTCTTAAAATTTCTCTTCTCCCCCTGTTTTCCAGATCTATCACCTTGTCGGTGAGATATTTTATGTTCTCTTCTAATTTCTTGGTGTTTTGGCTTTGCTTTATTAGTTCTTGCTTTAAAGCCTGGTTTTCTTTTACAGTTTGGTCAAACTGGTTTTGTAGATGCGTGAATTTCTTTTGCATCATTTCCCACTTTTCCTCCCAGAGGGCTTCCATCTTTTTGGTCCTTTCTGATTCAAATTCTTCATGTGTTTGTGGAGAGTTTCTATTTCCTTTGGAAGATTTTGGAGAATTTTCTTGTATATCTTCTTCTATCTGCTCTGTATTTTGTATTTTGGCTCCATAGAATGTGTCCAGAGTCGCCCCTTTCTTCTTATTTTTCTTGGTATTTTGGGGCTTCTGTGCTTCTGTGGAGTTTGTCATCTCTGAACGTGGAGGATTGGCTTTTCTTGTCTTTGTCTGGTGATCAGAGGCTTTAGTCCTGGGCAGATGTTGGTTCTATGAGCGTTCCCTGGGTTAAACTGAATATGCCTCACTGGAACTGGAATGGAAGGGTCGGACCACGAGGCCACACTCTCCCCCTGGCTCGATTTCCGGAAGTTGCCTTCAGAATCCCTGGCCGTGAGGCTGTTTCGTGGGCCTGCGGGGGGATGGGCTGCCGCTTCCCCAAGCTCCGAGAGCACAGACTTTCACTGAGACTTGGATAGCAGGATCCAGCCCGTGAGGCTGTCTTGCCCGCCCTGAGGGTTGCTGTTGTTTTGACCAGCTCTCTGCAGCGGAGGCCCCAGGCAGTAACTTTCACCGGGACCAACCAGCTCTCTGCAGCGGAAGCCCCAGGCAGTAACTTTCCCTGGGACCGACCAGCTCTTTGCAGCGGAGGCCCCAGGCAGTAACTTTCACCCGGACCTACCGGCTCTCTGCAGCGGAAGCCCCAGGCAGTAACTTTCACCCGGACTGGGACTTGGGTAGAAGACCCTGAGGGTTGTTGTTCCTCAGACCCTGCTCTCTGAGCCCGGCGCGGCTGCCGCTTCCGGGAGCCTTGGACTCTGCGCTCCTACCCCTGAGGTCCGAGGGATCTCGGGTTCTGGCTTTTAAGGGGAGCCGTACCTTTTGAACCGGGTCCAGGTCCAGGAGGAGGGTTCCCAGGGTCTGTGCTGTTGATCGTTTTGAATTTCGGCGCCTTAGGAGCTTCTAGTTTGAGATCGGTCGGGAAGGGTTTTCCGGAGATCTGAACTTCAGCTTTCTCTAAGCCGCCATCTTAACCCACGAAACTGAATTACTTTCTATCTTTTCTATATAATATTTTTTTAGCCTGGGTCTCTCTATCATGCCAAGGACAAAAGTGTAGTAGTCATATATATGAGCCCAATCTCACTACTGATTGTCATGGCAATTTTCACTTTCTTCCTTCTCTACCTGAGTCAATTTGCATATTCTTAGATAACCTGGTAATACCCTTATCCTGCCTTCTGCCCCAGCTGGAACTCACTATACTGTTGCCAGACTTAGTCAAGATATCCAATTGGCTTACCTATTACAGCTCAAAACTCCTTAGCTCAAGAAGTCCTCCAGCCTCAGCCCCTCTGGAAGCAGGGATTGCAGGTGTGTACCACCCAATCTGACATTTTTTCCCTGACCTCTTCTATATGTTCACCTATATTAGAGAAATGAAAATTTTGTTGGAAAATTTGCTGTAAAATTTTTTTATATTACTTTAATGATCATGGTTCTTTTTATCATAATGTAATTTCCCTGATTATACCTTTTAATTAGATCTATTTTTGTTTTTGCTTTGTTAAGATCATGAATACTGCCCCTGACTTTTAGTTCAGCTGTAGTATAATCAATTCTGCTCCAGTTCTATATTTTAACTCTGTGTGTCTTTCTGTTTTAAGTGTGTCTTTTATAAAAAAACATATTGTTGGATTCTGTTTCTAATCCATTCTCCTATCTGCTTCCTTTTCATGGATGAGCTCATCCTATTATCATTCATTTGTGATCACTATGTATTTTTCTCCATTCCATTTTCTTCTCTTTCCTTTTTTTCTCTCTCTTTTTATCCTACCCCTCCTCACCACTCTAATGTCATAGACTACTCCTGAAAAACTCTTCCATTTTCTTAGGCCAGAAAAAAAGGTATCATTCCTACTTTTTGTTAGCTCTGCCACTCCAAAATTGGATTTGAGGCATTATTTTAAAGTTGTTTAGAGGGGAGGGTTAGGAGAGTTCAGGTGGGTGACTGCCCACAATCCTCCGTCTCTTTGAAAAGAAAAATATTCGTTGTTATACAAGATGATTCTTCAGATGGGAAAGGGGAAAGAACATAGGAAAATCTGGGTGATGTTAAAACACAGAATATTGATAGCAATTCATTTTTTAAAAATTTAAAACCCTTTCCTTTTGTCTTGAAATCAATGCTGTGTATTGGTTCCAAGGCAGAAGAGTGGTAAGGGCTAGGCAATGAAGGTTAAGTGACTTGCCCAGGGTCACACAGCTGGGAAGTATCTGAGGCCAGATTTGAACCTAGGACCTCCCATCTTTAAGTCTGGCTCTCAATCCACTGAGCTACCCTGCTGCCCCCAGCAATTTATTTTTAAATGCCTGTTGATCTTACATGTTTGTGTTGGTTCCTTATATATTTTGGATATCAGATCCTTCTTAGAGATATTTGTTGCAAAAATACTTCCCCAATAAATAACATCTGTTCTTAGCTTGCTTTTGTTCATGCAAAGATTATTCTCTCTTATGTCATACCTATTGTTATACATGTTTCCTCTTGGATACTTTTTCCTGTAGGTTGTCCAGACTGCTCTTTCTTGAATTTCCTCCTACCTGATTGACTATTTTCTTTCAATCTCTTATATTGTATCTTATCCATGTCCTTCAAGATTTTATTCTCTTTTCTCTATTTACTATCTCACTTGATGATCTCATCAGCTTCTATGGATTTAATTAATATCTCTATGCACATGATTTATCTAGTCCTAGTGTATCTTTTGAATTTCGGGTCTGAACCACTAAGTGCCTATTGTTTTTAGAATCAGGAAGAAGATGATGTCCTTAAAAGGAAAGCTACTAGTCCAATTCTCTTCCCAACCCGCTCATTCATTCATTTGTTCAATACATATTTAATGAGTACCTCCCATGTTCAAGGCATTTGGGGAGGAGAGGGATATGAAAATAAATAAGATTTAAAATTAAGTTCCTGCCTTGGAGGAGCTTGGTGGGGGAGAAAATATGAGTGACATAGACAATGGAGGAAAGAAGGTAAGGAGGAGAGTATAACGTGAAGAGACCTGATCTGAGGCCTTGGGATCCCCCATTTACCTTTGCCATGAGGTCACCCTTGTGAACTTGGCTATGACCGTTAACCTCTCTGGACCTTAGTTTTCTTAATTATAAAACTAAGGTCATGGACTAATTGATCTCTAAGATCCTTTTCAATTCCAAAATGTCCCTAATTTTTATTAGCCTAGAGAGAAATTCAGAGAAAGAAAATGAACTTCCCTAATGGCTAGACAAACAATTTATTTCATGGAGAAGGTGAGGTTTTATCATTAGCAACAAATATTCACAGCAAAAAACAACTCTTTTATCAGTCTGGGAACTACAAAAGGTCACCCTCATTCCCCTACTATCAAATCTCCAAGTTTACTTACTTTTTTTCTTTTAAGATTTTTTTAAAAGTCCCTTTAGAAAGCTCTTACATTAATTTCTTTGTTCTTTCTTCACTTCCCCCAACCTTGTTCCCAATGATGGTGTGCCATCGATACTTTCCTACTTGTTCATAAGCTTTACCCCAGCTTCCCCTATAGCACCATCAACATTGCTGAGAATGACATAGCTGCCTACTTCAGAGTGATACAGAGTTCTCATCTAAATGGCCAGAGCTGTCAGATGTGAACTTAGATCCCTAATGAGGATCAGTTTGCTCTATAAGGAGGGGCCAAGCCTGCTAAATATTTTAGCTGAATTGAACTTCTGAAGGGATAATATTGGACAGTGAGTCACAAAGTATTCTAAAAACAAATATTGCCACTATTGATCTTATGATGATAATAATAATAACTTAAATTCATTCCCTAGAATAGAAGGGCTTCATCTGGGTTCCATGTTCAGAATTTAAGAGTTTTTGTGAATTGCATAGAGAAAAAAAAAACTATGTCAATATTTTAGTATAATTGGTTTCCTTTAATACTACATATTTGGTTTTATACATTAAAAACATCATTCTGAGAAAGGGTCCATAGCTTTCACCAAACTGACAAAGGACAAAGAATCCTTTCCCTAGATCCATAACTAGGAATTCTTATGCCAAGGGTGAATTTAGGAGCTGTGGCATCACAGAAGAGCATTTACTCTCAGTATAGTCACTGGGAGATCCAGCAGCTTTCCTAAACAGTACAACCAAATATTCCTGACCCTCAAAGTCCAAGGAAAAAGGAGGCAGAAGAAGAGAAGGGAGCAAAGGACCAGTGGTGACAGGTGAGGGGACCATCAAAGAAAGAAAGCATTCTCTCTCACCTTTGGATGTTGGTGTCCTGGTGAAAAGCTGCAGTTATCTGACATGATTTATCTCTGTGGTGCCCCTTAATTTATTATTTTAGATCCTGGACATATATATGACTTAATGGGACTAAAATGTTCAAACATGGAATTATATCAGTCTCTTCAAAAAATGCTTGTGTGTGTGTGATAGGTATCCACAGATCTGGGGGAAAGGCGGTCCAGGAGGAGACAGACTACTCCTTTCCTAGGGCTAGGACTAAAATTCACATCTTAGGGTTCTTAGTTTCCTTCAGGATCAGCTTAGTTGCTACTTCTTATAAAAAACCTTCCTTAAATCAATTTTTAAAAGAAAAAAACACCTTCCTTGTCCCCTTCCTTCTACATACATACATACATACATACATACATACCTCAAGCATTTTTCCTCCTCTATATAGATGGCACAGTAGATAAAGTGCTTGGTCTACAATCAGGAAGACCTGAATTCAAATCCAGCCTCAGCCACTTACTAGCTGTGAGGCCGCTAGCAAAACACTGAACCTTTTTTAGCCTCTGTTTCCATACAGTAGGCACAATAGAAATGCTTATAAACTTCCCCTTCTCCTGTCTCTCTCTCTCTCTGCCTGTCTCTCTGTCTCTGTCTGGCTGTCTCTTTCCCTTCTGTCCCTTCTCTCATTACCATGTATTTACTTTCATACATACAATATTTTGCCACCAGATTGTGAACAGTAGATAGTTTTGCCCTCAAACTCCCAGAACCTAGGACAGATACTTACACATAATAGGTGTTTAATAAAAGTTTGTTGGATTGTCTTAAAACCTCTGTTGATAGGAGGGAATGAGGTCGGAGCAGGGCAATGGTGAACTTTAGAGCACTTGACTTGGTAAGAGGGATATTTCACCAAGGGTAGGAGAAAGGGGACGTGATTTGTTGTTCAGTTATGCTTGACTCTTCAGGACACTATTTGGGGTTTTCTTGGAAAAGACACTGGGGTGGTTTGCCATTTCTTTCTCCAGATTATTTTACGGATGAAGAAACTGAGGCAAACAGGAATAAGTGACTAGTCCAGGATCATATAGCTAGTGAGTGTCTGAGGCCAGATTTCAACTCAAATCATCCTGACTCCACATGGGGCACTCTGTCCACTGCCACCTATCTTTCCTAGGGGAGGAGACAGGCAGTGCTAATTGGGAGGTAGAGAGTTCATAGTTTTCCCAGGACCAGCCCTGGCAAAGGGACTCAGTTTAAATTCAGGAGCCAGGCTACCTTGTAGGAAGCAGCAGATCAGTGGCACTTCCTGAAGAAAATATTTTAAAGTCCAAGCAAAGGGCAGGTTAGTGGAGCCCATGAAAAATCTAACCGTTGATGAGATTTGTTTTTTAATGCCCAAGGAAAGACTGCTGTCCTCATGAAAAATGAAAAGCCAATGGAGCAGGCATGGTGAAGGAAGAGATAATCACCTGAATACAGGCAGTGGTTCAACCAAAGAAAATTCTAAAAAGCATCTCTGGCAGCATAAGAGGAAACAAGTATATGCTTGCAGTGTTTGAAGTATCAGGCCTTCCTTAAATGCATTTCTTAAAAATAATTTTTAGTTATTCATTTTAGCTGGCTGCATAAGACTACCTTACCTGTCAGAATTTAGAGAAAAAAATCCACCCCCCACAGGAGTTCTTCATCATTCGACCTGTAAATATTACTCATTCCACTGATTGTTCCATGATTATACTTTTTCCTCTATAAATGGCCATTAGATCTGATAGAAAAGAGCCATTTGTTTCTACTATAAATAGTCTCACAGATACTAAATACTTCATTGTTTGAATTACTTACTCTAGTTTTTATGCGGATGAAATTCTTGGTGAATTTCAGGTTTTATGTTGCTCTCAGCCACCCTCTTTTTCCTTCCATTGGGAGGGGGGTAATAATTCAGCTTCCAAACACATTAAACATGCTGTAAATAGTCCCAGCCACCACAGCACCACCTTGATGGTCTGATCGACCTTGCTGCCATCTCATAAATCTGAAACCATCTAATAAAAACACTATATTCATTCAGACATTTCCTGTCTAAGAGATGCTGGGGGAGGCTCAAAGTTCCTTCACTTTGCATCATCCCTTCCTGCTAAACTCTCCCAACCTTTTCTTCTGTAGAATTACTAGACTGAGAGGAATAATTCAATTTCATTCAATAAGCATTTATTAAACACTCATGATTTGCCAGGCATGATGGCTACCTATTCTCCTCCCCAGGCCTTCTTGGAACTGACACTCACACTAAGCTGCTGCTTGAAGGTAGCCGGTACAAGAGTGTGCCAAAGGCAAAAATGAAATAGTCCCTGAGCTGATATGCTGAGGGAAAACACAACATTGGAAAGTAAGTACAGCAAGATGTGGTAGTGCATACCTGTAATCTTTGCTGCTAGGAAGCCCAAGGCTGGGGGATTGATTGAATTCAAGAGCTCTGAGATGAAGGAAGGCTATTGCCATTTGGGAATTCATACTTAAGTCAGGCACCAAAATATGGTAACAGGGTGAGTGGGATGAGGCTACTTAAGGCAAACCAGTCAGAAGATAAGATTTGAAATTGATTGAGATGACACAGAGATTAGCTTTGGGACTGGACCCATTAGTGGCTCCTGCATTTTCAGCCTAGACAAGATAAGGAGGTCCTGTCTCAAGAAAAGGGAAAAAAAAGAAAGAAGGAAAGAAAGAAAAGGGAAGGGAAGGAAAAGGAAGAAAGAGAGGAGAGGAGGAAAAGAAAAGGGAAGGAAAGAGAACATTGGAGAGAAGGGAAGAGGAAGGGATGGAAATGGAGAAGAAAACAGGATAAGAAAGCAGAGGGAAGGGAAGGGAAGGAGAAAAAGTAACTACCAAATATAAACAAAGTAAAAACCATGTACTTTTGGAGTAAGGATGATCACTAACAACTAGGAGAAAAGGAAGTACATTGGTAGCAGATGGTACCTCACTTGTGCTTTAACATATTACACAGGAATTGTAAAAGAGTAGTCTTGTAATAATTGCTTCCATGAGTACTGGGAATATTATAATACTAATGCACATGTAATCTATGGGCTCTCCTTGTAACTATGAAGAATACATGCTCCCTCATCCTAAGCAACTCTTATCCACATCCTCCAGCAAATCACTGGGAGAAGGAGGGGTCTAAGAGAGTAATTTCAAGGTCAGTTTTCCTGTATGGTTTTCATCATGGTATTTTCCTTGAGGTCAACCATAGCACCTTTAAGACCCAAAAGACCAATAAAAAGTCAATTCTGGGTTAAAACCTACTTAGTTGAGTTCCATAGAGAAAAGCAGGTATGTTGCAAGTTAAATCATTATTTAAGTTAAACTTGTCATTCTGCCCCAACAGAGCATCAAAGGAACCTGAGTTTGAGTCTTGGTTCTTAAACTATTTGTATTGCCTTACCTTACCTTACAATTTAGTCTCAGTTTCTTTAGCTATAAAATGAAAGGATTGGCCTAGATGGTCTCTAAGATCTACTGTTGTTCTAGAGTCTCTTTCTTCTCCCTTTAGGAATTATGTGTTCTCTTCAGTGTCAGATTTAACCCTGGGAGCCTTTCTTCACTTGCTTAATAGTCAAATTTTTAAACAGCTCTGTGGACTCACTAATAGTGGTACTCCCTCCAATGCTATAGACAACAAATCTTTCATGCCTCTGTTTTCTTTCTCTTGCCTGTGTTCTCCCCTAGGTTTGACACAGGGGGTCCACCCTGCCTTTCTAGTAACATCATGAACATCATGAAGATGCCAGTGGAACACATGTATTGTCCACTTAATCAACTCATGTTATTTATCGCTGATACATTTCTTGCATGAAATCTCTTATGCTGATTCTCCTTTGTTTGAAATATGTTGCAGGTTACCCACAATAAAGTATAATTGTTTAAATTGCTTAGTATTAGGTTTCTTAGAACATTTGTATTTTTAAAAAAAATCAAAGACTTACTTTAAAGAGATAAAGCTCTAATGCTAATATTTCAGGCATTAGTGGAGAAAGAATTTGGCAGGAGGGAAGGGAGAAACACTGGTTTGGTTTCTTATTCTTTTCTTTAGTTTCTGACATTATACCATTTGGGTAGTCAGTTATCTAATTCTGCTAAACTTAAAATAAATACTAGGAAAAAAAGGCTTATTCCACTAGGTCTATATCCCCAGAAGATCACAGAAAAAAAGGGAAAGGACCTAATTGTGCAAAAATATTTACAAAAGCTCTTTTTGTGGTGGCAAAGAATTAGAAATTGAGGGGATGCCCTTAGGTTGGGGAATGGCTGAATAAATTGTGATGGAATACTATTGTGCTATAAGAAATGATGAAGAGAACAGATTTAGAAAAACCTAGGAAAACTTACATGAGCTATTTCAACCAGAAAAAGTGTACATAATAACAGTAATATTGAAATGATAATCAACAATGAAAGACAGCAATACAATAATTTGTGATTCCATAGGACTAATACTGAAAATTGCTGTCCATTTCCAGAGAGAGAGACAGAGAGAAAGAGAAGAGAGAGAAGAGAGAGAGAGAGGGAAAGTGAGAGAGAGAGAGAGAGAGAGAGAGAGAGAAATCGTGGACCTTGAATACAGATTAAAGCATATTTTCATTCCTTTTTTTATTTTGTTGACATTTTTTTAGTAGCACAGTGAACATGTAATAATGTTTTGCATGACTTCACATGTATGGTGGTTATTTAATTGCTTACCTTCTTAATGAGTGGGGGAGGGGCTGGAAGAAAGGAGAGAATTTGGTAAAAAAAAAAAAGAATGCTTTCCCATATCCATGTTTAAAAGATTATTTAAAAAAAAATTCACAAACCCAGAGTTTACTTTTTAAACTTGGGCTTGAATAATGCTAAAACTTACATCCAAAAGGAAAAAGTAAGTCTGCATTTGAAATTAAGATTGCTGAAAGACAATACAAGCAATTCTAACCAGGCTTATGAAGTCATATTGACATCCATCTTTTTGTTATCTTTTAGTTAGATGCCACCTGTTCTTCATCGCTGTCTAAATGTATGAATGAGAAGTTCTGAGTTTAATTAAGTCGCACATGTGGGTGGAACATGCTTTTCCACAGCAGCAAGATTATTAATGGACTTCCATATTGAAGTTTTAGCATTTTTGAAAGGCTAATTACAATGTAATTTCAGTTTTAAAATATTGCTCTGTTAGGGGTGGGAGTTGTGTCATGTATTATTAAGAGATTTTTTTCCCCAAGGGCCTGGGAAAAATATTGGTATTCTGCTTTTGAAATCTTTACCATTCAGCTATGTTCTTGACTTTCAAATTGTTGCTTCATAGCTTGATTTAACATAAAATACATCCTGACATTTGGTCTGGAAAAAGTTTCTGCTTGAATGTCAAATCCTAAAAGATACTAATATTTCCTTGATTTCTTCTGACTTACTTGAAAAAAGAGGCTAAACTGCTTAAAAGTTTGAGCTTTACATTTTTCTTTGCTAGAGGGGACCATATCAGTTGTACAATTTCAATATTTCATCAGACGACTGAATGGGAAATCAAATGATGCAAGCTTTGGTTCTCTGAAGAACAGCGAATCCTGGTATCTTCCCAACCATTCTGTTGTAACCTGGTTGCAGATATACAAGGAAGACTCTATTTGATTTTAATGAGAACCACATGATCCAGCTCGTTGGCCATAGTTTACAGTCCTGTTTTGGAAGCACTCTTTACTGCAGATTCCAAACTGAAATCAACACCCAAACCTTCAGCAGGCATACCCCTCCCCATTTTCATGATGATCTCAATGGCATTCTGATTCTGCCAAATCAGTACAGAGAGAAGATGAATAGCCAGTCATTATAGATTGTACACATGCAAAGACAAGCATTACAGAGAAGAGGTACTTTTCAGATCAGACCTCCATAACTGCCAGCCCATGGGTGAAACCCAACTGGCCAGGACGACTTTGTTGGATGGTTGTCAGCAACCATTGCTAGCTTTGATAGAGCTGGAAACTAGCCCAACACTTTCATTTCTTTCTGCCTGCCTGTCCAGTCTGTCCATCACAGGTGGCTGGCTTAGTATGTCACACTGGTTTAATGCTCTACTTCCTCTGACTAAATTTTGTTGTGTCATTTCAGAAATAACTATCATTATTCTGTGGACTGAAAGGATGGAACTAAGTGGAAAGGAAAGGCATAGAGCCCTGGAAGTTAATGGATTTGTTTTGTCAATTGCATCAATCTTTTGCATGGAATCAGGAGTCCAATCTCTTAACCAAGGTGGTAAACAGTTTCTTCTTTCTGCAGAACTGGGAAATTGATGGCACCAAACCCCTGCAAAGAGTCCAGTTCTATCATCCAATTCTTTGTACAAGTTATTATAAAAAAAACAGAAATCAAAATGATAGTTAAATAAGGCATTCTTTATATCAGAATCATAAATGACTAGGCTCAAGAATGGACGGCTGAGTGGAGAGAGCCTAGAGGCCAAAACTGGAGTCAAGAAGATCTGAGTTCAAATTAGGCCTTAATCATGTACTGGATATGTGGCCCTGGACAAACCATCTAATTCTGTTTGCCTCAGTTTCCTCATCTGTAAAATAAGCTAGAAAAGGAAATGGCAAACCCCTCTAGTATTTTTTCTAAGAAAACCCCAAATGGGGGTCCCAAAGTTTTGGACATGACTGAAACATCTAAACTACAAAAGCTTTAGGCTACATATTTTTGTAGGATTGTGGTAGGAGTTTATTCTACCAATGCCTCTCTATCTTCCATCCCTAAGGTACCCTTATCAAAGCATCACTCTATAGTACAACATTTGAGTTACTTTAAGGATCCAACATTTAATTAAACCCTAGTACCATTGGTTCTATCAGTTGCCAAGGAAAATAACTTTAATATATTTAATGTGTTTATTTCAATATATTAATTTAATATATTTAGTTTTAAATCAGTGATCATGATTCTATGCTTTTTAAAAGATAGGTATCTAAATTTTATTTGTAAAAATCCATATTTTTGTAACATGAATCCTCTCATTATACTATATGACTTCAAATTATGCAATACCACAATCTCTGAAGAATCACAATGTTGGGAGGGCCTAAACCAGTGAAAGAAAAATATTAGGTAGGTATAAAAGCTGTAAGAATCATATTGGAAACATTGACATGTAAAGAATGGTATAAAAATATTATCAAGGACATAAATGGCCCAATAAAGGTGGCCAGAGATGTATCAAGAACAAGGGACAGCCCAAGTACTTTACTAATGTCAATGTAATAGTGAATGAGCCAGAGGAAGGACTCTGGAGCCTCTATAGAGAATTTATGGAAAGACATGAACAAGGCTCAGATGAGAGAGACTATAAGGAATGTTCAGGTTGCAAATTACATGGGTAGAGGGCACCTTGAGATTATAGATCTAGTGAAATATTGATGTAATTAGAGCAAAACCAATTCTCTGTTCCCTCCAGCTTTAGCTACTTCTCAGCTACCAATGAGATAACTTAACTACAAATGAGATAAATGTGTATGAAGCGCTTTATAAACCTTAAAATGTTATGTAAATGAATGCCAGCTATTATTATTATTATTTAGTGAGGGAAGAGAAAAAGAAATGCCTCTTCTCTGCTCTATTGCAAAATGAGCAGAGCAGGAGAGAATGCTGATAGGAATAGCATGTTCCTGAGCCAGGAAGCTGTCACTGATTTACTAGCAGGAGGCAAGGATTTTAAATTGTTTTTCTATGAGTGTTGTCAGGGTTGTGCCGAATAATTCATATTCTCTGACTTGATTCCCCTTTTGACCAGTTGGAGATATCTACAAGTGGATAAGTGCTAGAATCAGGCTGTCAGTGGATCCATCAGCAGTTATTTATTGGGTCTATTATACACCAGCCACTGAGCTAGGCACTGGGGATACAAAGCCATAAATAGTCCTTGCTCTCAGGGAGTTTACATTCTGTGGGGGAAACAATGTATGTATATATAAGTAGATCAAAATTTATGTAGGGAAAATTTGAGGTAATTTTGCAGTGTGGATTAGAAACTAAGAGTATCAGGAGATCTTTTAAGAGTGTCACTTGAAAAAGTTTTGAAGGAGCCTAGAGACTCTAAGAGGTGAAAATGAAGACATGCCTCCAAGAATTTGGGGAACAGAATATTCAAAAGCATCAAGAGATAGAATGTTGTGTGTGAGAGCCAGGAAGTAGGCCAAGTTGGCTAGAGCACAGAGTATATGAAAGGGAGTAATGTGTAATAAGCTTGGAAAGATAAGTTGGATCTGGACTGGAATCCCTTCTCTGACATTTACTACCTATGTGACTATTAGCAAATCATTTAATTTATCTAAGTCTCCATTTCCTCATTTGTAAAATAATACCTGTGGTGCTTACTTTACAGGGATTAAATGAAATAATGTATGTAAAATATTTTGCAAACCTTCAAGGGCTTGGGACAGCTAGATAGCACAATGGGTAGAGTACCAGACTTTTAGAGTCCAAAGGATCTGGGTTCAAATGTGGCCTTAGATACTTCCTAACTATGTGACTCTGGGCAAGTCACTTCACCCAGATTGCCTGGTCCTTGCTACTCTTCTGCCTTACAATGTTCATTAGAGCTCAAACAACAAGAACTAAAAAAAAAAAAAAACCTTCAAAGTTTATATGAATGTTGCTATTATCTTTAAGTGACTAATATGAGAGGAATAGTTTGTGGCCATGGAATGCAACAAAAAATAATTGGATTCTTGTAGCAAAGTCTTTTTATTGAGTCAGATGACAAATATACATTTGTTAATGAAATAAATAAATTGAAGGATGGTTCAGTGACTCTGACTAAAACAGATATTATTAGAGATTGAAAGTTGTGATGACTGCCATAGTCCTTAGGGTTCAGAAAGGGTGGTACTTGAATTTGTAAATTTCTAAGTTTGGGGGGGAAATTCTTTTATTTTATTTTCCTTCCTTCCTTCCTTCCTTCCTTCCTTCCTTCCTTCCTTCCTTTCTTTCTTTCTTTCTTTCTTTCTTTCTTTCTTTCTTTCTTTCTTTCTTTCTTTCTTTCTTTCTTTCTTTCTTTCTTTCTTTCTTTCTTTCTTTCTTTCTTTCTTTCTTTCTTTCTTTCTTTCTTTCTTTCTTTCTTTCTTTCTTTCTTTCTTTCTTTCTTTCTTTCTTTCTTTCTTCCTTTCTTCCTTCCTTCCTTCCTTCCTTCCTTCCTTCCTTCCTTCCTTCCTTCCTTCCTTCCTTTCTTCCTTCCTTTCTTTCTTTCTTTCTTCCTTTCTTCCTTCCTTCCTTCCTTCCTTCCTTCCTTCCTTTCTTTCTTTCTTTCTTTCTTTCTTTCTTTCTTTCTTTCTTTCTTTCTTTCTTTCTTTCTTTCTTTCTTTCTTTCTTTCTTTCTTTCTTTCTTTCTTTCTTTCTTTCTTTCTTTCTTTCTTTCCTTCTTTCCTTCTTTCCTTCTTTCCTTCTTTCCTTCTTTCTTTCTTTCCTTCTTTCCTTCTTTCCTTCTTTCCTTCTTTCTTTCCTTCTTTCTTTCCTTCTTTCTTTCTTTCTCAAAGACCTTTTGTGGAAACCTATTTTAAGAAAACCCATTTGTGTTGCTTCTTATTAAGTTCTGCATTATTTTATCATTTCATTCATGGAGGAGAAGAAAACTATTATCATTCCTTTTGTTCTTTTGTTCACTACATCAGACCCAGAGAAAGATCACATGAGATACACATATGTATAATATTGGTGTAGCACTTAGAACCTTTATCCTCATTTGGTAGCTAGCATTATCTTCCTAGGAAGGACTTATATGCCTTTGAATCCACAATACAGTATATTGAAAATGAACTAAATTGGGGAGTGGAAGTGGAACCAAGATGGTGGAGAAGGTACAGAGACCATCTGATCTCTACCAAATTACTCACCCAAAAATGATATAATGCCTCAGAACATATTCTGGAGCAGCATAAACAACAAAAAGACAGAGTAAAAGTAATTTTCCAGCTCCAAACAACTTAGAAGGCTGTCATAAGGGATCTAATTCAATGGGTGGAGGTGGAGCACAAAGCAGTACACCAGGGAAGGCTCCATAAAGAGAGTAGACCCTGAACACAACTAGAGCTATAGCAAAGATTTCCAGAGCTCTAAGCCACAGATGGTAAGGGGTAGGGGGTAACAACTGCTCAGAAGGAGATTGCAGGGGTCCTTTTGCTGACTCTGGGTATAAGACTCTTGTATTGACCATATGCAGATCCAGGTAGCAATCCTGGGGCAAGATTTCAGGGTGAGGAGGAACACACCAGTAATTGAGGCCACAGGGAAGCAGGGGACACTGATCCTAGTTTGAAAGGGAGAAAGAGTGCTCATGATTACTCACAGACCATAGCACTAACCAAGAGAATATTAAACATACCTTTCCTTACATCACATCATCTTGGAAGACCTGAAAGTAGAGATAGATCCCCAGAAAGGCTCTAAAGGCAGCAGCACAAAGAATCTGAAGTTTGGAAAGGTGCTCCCTTCACAGTTATGGAAACTAATATTTACAGGGTTTTTTTTTTAATTAAAAGACAAGAAAGACTGGAAAATGAGCAAACAACAACAACAAAAACTCAAAACAAAAAGTTATTTTGGTGGCAAAGATGATGAAAACACAAACTCATAAGAAGAAAGCAAAGTTAATACTGCTGCATCAAAAATCTCCAAGAAAAATATAAATTGTTTTCAAGTCCAAAAAGAATCAATGGAAGAGCTCAAAAAGTATTTTTTTAAAAAATCAAATAAGAGAAGTAGAAGAAAAGTTGGGAAAAGAAATTAGAGTAATACAGGAAAATCATGGGGGAAGTGTCAATAGGTTGGTAAAGGTAGCACCAAAAAATACTGAAGAAATTGATATCTTAAAAAAACAGAATAGGCCAATTGGTAAAAGAGGCACAAATACCCAATGAAGAAAAGAACTTCTTAAAAAACAGAATTGGCCAAATGGAAAAAATATTTTCAAAAATGTACTGAAGAGAAAAACTTCTTAAAAGGCAAAATTGGTAATATGGAAAAAGAAGTACAAAAATTTACTAAGGAAAAGAACTCTTTACATAACAGAAGAAACCACAGGGAAAAGGAGGTACAAAAGCTCAGTCAAGAAATATCATGCTTTAAAAATTAGAATTGGGCAATTAGAGGCTAATGCCCTCATGAGACATCAAGAAACAAAGTCAAAAGAATGAAAAAAATATAACAAATTGTGAAACATCTTATTGGAAAAACAACTAACCTAGAAAATAAATCCAGGAGAGACAATCTAGGAATTATTGTACAAAATGAAAATTATGATTAAAAGAAGAGCATAGACATTACCTTTCAAAAATTATCAAAGAGAAGGGCAGCTGGGTGGCTCAGTGGATTGAGAGCCAGGCCTAGAGATGAGAGATCCTAGGTTCAAATCTGGCTTCAGACACTTTCTAGCTGTGTGACTCTGGGCAAGTCACTTAACCCCATTGCCTAGTCCTTACCACTCTTTTGCTTATAACCAATACATAGTATTGATTTCAAGATGGAAGGTAAGATTTTTTATATTAAAAATTATCAGAGAACTGCCCTGATTTTCTAGAACCAGAGAGAAAAATAGAAATTAAAAGAATCCACTGATTACCTCCTTAAAAAGATCCCAAAAGGACAACTCCCAGGAATATTATAACCAAATTATCAAACTCCCAGAACAAAGAGAAAATATTTATATAGCTAAAAAGGAACTATTCAAATATTGTGGAGTCACATTTAGGATAACAGAAGATTTAGCAGCTTCTACATTAAAGGATCAAAGGACATGGAATATAATATTCCAGAGGGCAAAGGAGCTAGGACTTGAATCAAAAATCACCCAGAAATACTGAGCATAATCTTTCAAGGGGGGGGGGATGAATATTCAAAGAAATAAAGGATTTTCAAACATTCCAGATGAAATGACTGAATAGAAACATTTCATTCTCAAATATGATTTGAGAAAAGTATAAAAACGTAAAAAAGGAAATAAACCAAAGGACATTTGATAAGGTTAAACTGTGTACATTCCTATTAGAGGAGATGATTCTTGTAACTCCAAAGAACTTTATTATTATTATTAGGACAGTTAAAAGGAATAAGCATAGATAGAGGGCAAGAGTGTGAGTTGAATATGATGGGATGATGTAAAAAAATAAAATTAAGGCATGAGAAAGAGGAATACATTGGGAGGAGGGGGAAGGGAAAAACAGAATGGGATAAATTATCTCACATAAATGAAGCATGAAAGGGCCTTTACAGTGAAGGGGATAATGGGGGAGGTTAGGAGGGGAACTCATGAATCTTACTGTCATTGGAATTAGCTCAATGAGGGAAGAGCATATACAATCAATAGGGTATGGAAATCTATATTGCACTATAGGAAAGTAGGAGGAGAAAGAGATGAGAATAAGGTTGGGGCTAATAGAAAAAAGAGCAAATTACGGGATTTGGTAGTCAGAAACTGAACAGGGGAAAATAAGTTGGAGAATCATAATGGTGCAAAAAATATTTTATAAGTCTTTCTGATAAAGGCCTCACTTCTCAAATACTTAGAGAAATGAGTTGAATGTATAAAAATACAAGTCATTCTCCAATTGATAAATGGTCAAAGGATATGAATATGCAATTCTCAAACAAAGTAATTAAAGATCTCTATAGTTATGCAAAAATGCTCAAAATTACCATTAATTAGAAAAATGTGAATTAAAACAACTCTGAGGTACCACTCCACATCTATCAGATTGAGTATTATGACAAAAAAGGAAAATTATAAAACATGGAGGGGATATGGGAGAATTGAGATGTTAATACACTGTTGGGGGAGTTGTGAACTGATTTACTCATTCTAAAGAGCAATTTGGACTTATGCCCAAAGGGTTACAAAGCAGTACATTTCTTTTGACCTAGCAATACTATTACTAGGTTTGCATCCCAAAGAGATAAAAAACAAAAAAAAAGGAATATATGTACAAAAATATATAAAGTGGAACTTTTGTGGGCAGAGGGCAAAGAACTGGAAAGTGAGGGGATACTCATCAATTGGGAATGGCTAAGCAATTATAGTATATGATTGTAATGGAATTCTACTGTGCTGTAAGAAATGACAAGCAGAAAGAGCTCAGAAAAATCTGGAAAGTATTACACAAACTGAAGCAGAGTGAAATAAGTCAGAACCAGAGCAGCGTACACAGAGAAATTCTGTACAATGAACAACTGTGAATAACTTAGTTTTTCTCAGGATTACAATGATCCAAAGCTATCTCAAAGGACTCATGATTTTTTTAAAATTTTAAACATTATTTTATTTGGTCATTTCCATACATTATTCACTGGAAACAAAGATCATTTTCTTTTCCTCCCCTCCCCCCTCCCACCACCTTTCCCTCTCCCATAGCCAACGCACGATTCCACTGGTTATCACATGTGTTCTTGACTTGAACCCATTTCCCTGTTGTTGGAATTTGCATTATAGTGTTCATTTAGAGTCTCTCCTCAGTCTTATCCCCTCCAACCCTGTAGTCAAGCAGTTGCTTTTCCTCGTTGTTTTTACTCACACAGTTTATCCTCTGCTTGTGGATAGTATATTTTAGATCCCTGCAGATTGTTCAGGGACATTGCATTGATACTAATGGAGAAGTCCATCACCTTCGATTGTACCACAATGTATCAGTCTCTGTGTACAATGTTTTTTTGGTTCTGCTCCTTTCGCTCTGCATCACTTCCTGGAGGTTGTTCCAGTCTCCATGGAATTCCTCCACTTTATTATTCCTTTTAGCACAATAGTATTCCATCACCAACATATACCACAATTTGTTCAGCCATTCCCCAATTGACGGGCATCCCTCATTTTCCAATTTTTGGCCACCACAAAGAGCACAGCTATGAATATTCTTGTACAAGTCTTTTTCCTTATTATCTCTTTGGGGTACAAACCCAGCAGTGCTATAGCTGGATCAAAGGGCAGACGGTCTTTTATCACCCTTTGGGCATAGTTCCAAATTGCCCTCCAGAATGGTTGGATCAATTCACAGCTCCACCAGCAATGAATTAGTGTCCCCACTTTGCCACATCCCCTCCAGCATTCATTACTTTCCATAGCTGTCATGTTAGCCAATCTGCTAGGTGTGAGGTGATACCTCAGAGTTGCTTTGACTTGCATCTCTCTGATTATAAGAGATGTAGAGCACTTTTTCATGTGCTTATTAATAGTTTTGATTTCTTTGGCTGCGAACTGCCTGTTCATGTCCCTTGCCCATTTGTCAATTGGAGAATGGCTTGATTTTTTGTACAATTGATTTAGTTCTTTATAAATTTGAGTAATTAAACCTTTGTCAGAGGTTTTTATGAAGATTGTTTCCCAATTTGTTGCTACCCTTCTGACTTTGGTTACATTGGTTTTGTTTGTACAAAAACTTTTTAATTTGATGTAATCCAGATTATTTATTTTGCATTTTGTAACTCTCTAATTCTAGGACTCATGATTTTTTAAAACAATTCTCTCTGCTTCCTGAGAAAATGAACTGATAAGAGTCTGAATCCAGACCAAAGAAAACTTATTTTCACTTTCTTTCTTACTTTTTTTGAGTTTTCTTCCACAAAAGGATTAATATGGAAAAATATTTTACATGATTGCACAAGCAAAATCTACATGAGATTGCTTACCATCTTAGGGGGGCAGTGGTTTAGGGAGGGATAGAGAGAACTCAAGACTCAGTATTTGAGAAATTTTGAAAAATGTTTTTACATAAAATTGGAGGGAAATAAAATTAAAACTTAATTTTTAAAAAAGAAAATGAACTATTCAGTTTGTTGTGTTTTGTCACATTGTGTCTTATTACTATCTCTGAATAGAATATAACTTCAATTCCTTGCATCTAAAATTTAGCATGTAGAATAATAGTACTAACGATTACTAGGCAATAGCCTTATAATCTCTAGAAAGTTAAAGGAGAAACCAGAATTATCCTTTTAGTCAGATCATTTCCAGAATTAGTAATGAATAATGAGATCTTTGTCAGAAGAACAGACTATTGCTTTTTTAAAATTTAGGCCAATATGACAGAATAGAGACAACCCAGTTGGACTTTCTCAATGTTCCCCTCCAGACAACTTTAAAACAATACTTAAAATCAAATTTTGGAGTGGCAGAACAAACAAAAAGTCAAAGTGAGACATTTTTCCAATCTAAGAAAACTTAGGAGGTCCATAGAAGTATGTGACGCTGGGATACAATCCTGGCAAGAGGCCCATGCACATGGTCTCAACAGCAGCTTAGGAAACTCTCAGCTAAGAGATAGTAAAGAGGTCTGACAACTGGTCAGAAAGTAATTATAGGTGGCTCTTTGCTGACAATGGATTCAGCTGACACTAACTGGCAACTCTATTGTCCATATGCAGTTCTGGGTCACAATTCCATAGCAGAGAAGAATACTGAGGGTGTGAACAAGGAAATAGCCAAAAAACAAGGGAAACCTGCAAGTTGAAGAAAATGTTTCTGGAAGAGCAAATGGAACATTCAGGACTTGCAGGGGATGGGAGAGTTCCATGAAGATTCAAAAGGAAAACTTGGCCAGAGAAAGATTTCTGGTCAGTCTTCTTATTTAAGACTCTGGAAAAGAGCTGGATAGGAGAATTATTCTTCTCAACCCTTCTTGCTTGACTGAGCTGAATGAAGCTTCTTGCCCTAAACTGAAGACAACTTTGGACTACAATTTTCCCTTAGGGGAAATCAAAGCTATATTCCTTGAAGAGAGTTTTTGATACAACTATCAAAAGTTGCCATAGAAAATATTAGCAGGTATCTCCATATTTTCCCTCTACCCTCTCCCTTTCCTTCCTCTCAAAATAAAGTAGGTAACTTTAAATTGCAACAAAACTGACTCAATGTCTATGTAATAGGAGGGGGGATTTTCAAATCATCAAAAAAGAAGAAGGCTGTGAGGGATTGACTTACCCTCTGGTCTGGACTGACTGACTCCATTATAGCTCTCCAGCTTAGTGGAGGAAAAGGAAGGTGTTACACAGAACTCAGTCCTGAAAACAGCTGCTTTCTGGTCCTGTCATCTTTCAAGTCCCCTCTCTCTCTTTTACAAGTGTTTGTCACAAGTAGGTAGGCTCTGATCATAATTCTAGTGCTTTTGGCTGCAGTGAAGTAGCATCCCTTCCTAAGTAAAGACGAATTCAGAGTAGGAGAGCAATGACCACCATACCTCTCCTAGAATTATACCACCTTGTAAGCACCAAAAACTTTCGGACTCCCAGAACTCCCAGCTCTGGAAATAGAAGCATTAGAAAACCTATACCTTAGGACAATGGCTTCCCACTCCCAGATGAACAGAGCCCAGCTTAAGTTCAAAATTAAGAAATAGGCTAGAAAAATGCGCAAACATCAAAAAATTAATTTGACCATAGAAAGTTAGTATGGTGGCAAGGAATACCAAGACATAAAAAAACCCCAACAAAGTGAAAACAGCTACAAATAAAGTCTCAAAGAAAAATATTTATTTGACCTAAATCCAGCACAAATTCCCAAAGGAGTTAAAGAGATAATATCGGTAGAGGAAAAAATGGGGAAAGAAATGAATGATACAAGAAAATTATGAAAAGAAAATTGAGTTTAGTAAGAGGTAAAACATAATACTGAAGAAGATAACACTTTAAAAACAGAATTAGCCTAACTATAAAAAAGGCACACACAAAAAGAATTTCTTGGAAAAATAATTAATCAAATGGGAACAAAATTAAAATCTGAAGAAAATCCTTAAGATTAAAATTGGGCACATGGAAGCTAATGGTTACATGAGACATCAAGAAACAATAGAACAAAGTTAAAAGAATGAAGAAGAAAATGTGAAATATCTCATCAGAAAAAAAAATTAACTTAGAACACAGATCAAGGAGAGATAATTTAAGAATTATTTAACTACCTGAAATCCTTGATCAAAGAAAGAGCCTAGACATCATATTTCAAGAATTATCCAGGGAAAGTGCTTATCTTATGTCAAAAGGACAAGACAGAAATTGAAAGAACTCACTGATCACTTCCTGAAAAAACTCCCAAAATGAAAATCCCCAAGAATAGTTTAGGTAAATAAAAAAGCCAAATTAAAAATATAGTCAGATAAAAAAAATACTTCAATCAGCTAGAAAGGAACAATTAAAATATTTGGGAGTCACAGAGAAGATCACACAAAATTTAGCAGCTTATACATTAAGAATATGGAGAACTTAGAAAATGATATTCTAACAACTTCTTTGTGGGAGGCTCTGCTCTACTATTTAATATTGAGAGCCTTTAAAAATTAATGCTGTTTAGTTAATTAATGCTAATCACTTAAATAAATTAACTAATACTAAAAAAAAAAAGAAAATGATATTCTAGAAGGTAAAGGAGCTAGGATTACAACCAAGTAAATGCAGTAAAACTGAGTGCCATCTTTTGGGGGGGGGAATGAATACTAATAAAAATAGAATACCTGCAAGTATTGTGATGAAAATACAAGAGCTGAATAGAAAATATGACCTTCAAACATAAGACTCAAGAGAAGTATTAAAAAGTAAAGATGAAGGAATAATCATAAGAGTACCAATAAAGTTAAACTGCTTACATGTCTATGTTGAAAGATGATACATGTAATTCCTAAGAAGATTATAATTATTAGGGCAGTTATGAAGAATTTACATAGTCAGAGTGCATGAATGTGATTTGATTATGCTGAATGATCTAAAAAAATGACGGGATTGGAAAGAATACTGAGACAATGGGGAAAGGTGAAGTAAAATAGGGGGAAATTTTCTCACATAAAAGTGACACACAGGGAAGAGTTTTTATGGTGGTAGGGAAAATGGGAGCAGTGGTGGAAAATGTTTTAATCCCACCTTCATTGGAATTGGTTCAAAGAGAGAAGAATCTATATGCATACTTAGTGTTGTATAGAAATGTAACTTGCCCAATAGAGAAAGGGGATAAAAGAAAGAGGGATATGATAAAAGGGTGGGTAGATTAAAGGACACAGTGGTTAGAAGCAAAATAGACTTTTGAAGAAGCGCAGGATAAAAAAAGAAAAAGAAGAAAATGGAATAGAGGGAAATGAATACTTAGTAATCATAAATGAATGGGAATGAGATGAGCTCACTCATAAAATGGAGTGATAGAGTAGAATGAATTAGAAACAGAATCCAATAGCATATTATTTACAAGACACACTTGAAACAAAGAGACACACAGAGTTAAAATAAAGGACTGTGACAGAACTGAATATGTTTCAGCTGAAGTAAAAAAAAAAAGTAAAAGTAATCATGATAGTAGACAAAGAAAAAGTGAAATCTGACCTAATTAAAAGGTATACTCAGGGAAATTTGCCAACATGTACCATAGACAATGAAGTAATATTTAAAAATTTACAGCAAATTTCACTGATAATGGCCTATTTTTCTACTATATTCTAAATATAGAACTTAGTCAAATTTGTAAAATTGAGATCCATTCACCTAATAATCAATGATCAAGGGATATGAACTTGCACTTTTCAGAAGAAATCAAAGCTATCCATGGTCATATGAAAAAATGCTCTAAAAACCACTATTGATTAGAGAAATACAAATTAAAACACATGATAAATGCTATTGTGGGTGGAATTATGATCTGATCCAACCATTCTGGAGGGCAATTTGGAACTATGCCCAAAGGGCTATAACTGTGTAATAATTTTACTAGGTCTATAACCCAAAGAAATTTTTTAAAGTGAGAAGGAAGGTCCTACTTGTATGAAAATATTTATAGCAGCTTTTGGTGTGGTAGCAAAGAACTGGAAATTGAGATGTCCATCAATTAGAGAATAACTGAACAAATTGTAGTATATGATGGCAATGGAATGCTATTTTGCTATAAGAAATGATGAACAGAATGACTTCAGGAAAAGCTGGAAAGACCTAACTGAACTGATGCAGAGTGAAATAAGTAGAACCAGGAGAACACTGTACACAGAAACAGCATTATTGTATGATAATGAACTGTGAAATACTTAGCTATTCTCAGCAATAAAATGATCCAGGACAATTTTGAGGGACTTTGACAAAGAATGTTATCTATTTACAGAGAAAGAACTGCTGGAGTTGGAATACAGATCAAAGATCAAAGCATATTATTTTTCACTTTAGTTTATTTGTGTTTTTGGGGGGGGATTTTGGTTTTATATGAGTTTTCTCTCACAACAATGATCAATATGGAAGTAAGTTTTACAAGATCATACATGTATAACTGAGGTCAGATTCATTGTCATCTCCAAAAGGATGGAAGGGAAGAAGGGAAACAATTTAGATCTTATAATTTCAGGAAATGGATGTTGAAAATTGCTATGACTAATAAAATATTAGAAAAAAAGGAATGCTGGAAGGAACAAGAGAAAATTAGGTACACTAATGAACTCCGGGTAGAGTAATAAACTGGTTCAAATATTTTGAACAACTATCTAGAACTAGGCCCAAAGAGCTATAAAAAATGTGCACATCCTTTGACCCAAGCAATACAACTACTAGGTTTGTATTCCAAAGAGATCACAGAAAAAGAAAAAGGATCTATATGTATGAAAATATTTATAGCAGCCCTTTTAAAAAAAAACTAATTTATTTAGTCAATTTGGAACATTATTCCTTGGTTACAAGTTACATTATTTCCCTCCTCTCCTCCCACCCTTACCGCAGCGGATGCACAATTTCATTGGGAATTACACATGTCCTTGATCAGAACCTGTTTCCATGTCATTGATGTTTGCACTAGGATGTTCATTTAGAGTCTACATCCCCAATCATATCCCTTTGACCCATGTACTCAAGCAGTTGTTTTTCTTCTGTGTTTCTACTCCCACAGTGTTTCTTCTGAATGTAGATAGTGCTCTTTCTCATAGATCCCTCCAAGTTGTTCAGGATCACTGCATTGCCACTGATGGAGAAGTCTATTACATTCGATTGTACCATAGTGTATCAGTCTCTGTGTACAATGTTCTCCTGGTTCTGCTCCTTTATCTCTGCATCAATTACTGGAGGTCGTTCCAGTTCACATGGAATTCCTCCACTTTATTATTCCTTTGAGCACAATAGTATTCCATCACCAACATATACCACAATTTGTTCAGCCATTCCCCAATTGATGGGCATCCCCTCATTTTCCATATTTTTGCCACCACAAAGAGCACAGCTATGAATATTCTTGTACAAGTCTTTCCCCTTATTATCTCTTTGGGGTACAAACCCAGCAGTAGCTGCCCTTTTTGTAGTAGTGGTAAAGAATTATGAACTAAAGGGATGCTCATCATTTAGGGAATAGCTTAATAAATTGTGGCCTTATTGTTATGGAGTATTATTGTACAGGGAGAAATATCATTCCAGAAAAACCATGGTAGGACCCATATGAAGTGATGCCAAGAGAAGTGAAACCAAAAGATGATTGTGCACAAAACGGAAATGTTGTAATGACCATCACCTGCAAAAGACTTTTCTGCTCTGATCAATACAATGACCCAAGATATTTCCTATGGACTCACACTAAAACAAAAGCCATTCACTTCCAAAGAGATAACAGATAAACCCTAAGTGTACCTTGAAGTATGCTTTTCTTGCTTCTTTAATTTTCTTGCTTTTTTTTGAAGTGTCTAATATGGAAATTTTTTTTTTGCATAATTTCACATGTATAATTGATACCATATTTCCTGCCTTCTCAGTGGGTGGAGTAGGGGTGGTAGGAAGGTGAGAGAATTTAGATCTCAAAATTGTTAAGGAAAAAAAATGTTAAAAGTAAATAATAAAAATGTAAAATATTTTTTAAAAGAAATTTTATCATTTGCTTATCTGGCAGATATTTTTCACTATATAAATATATAAATGAGATATAATGGAGTAAATGTTCCTCTTACTGGATGTTCCTAAAAAATTACAAGCTTTCTTGGCTAAACTTATAAGATAATAGATGCCAACATTGTTGTAAATTTTCACATAATGAAGTGAGATAAAATGGAAGTGAGATAAAAAAAATTCTGTAAATTCTTTGAAAGAATAAATCTTTAAATACTTGAAAATACTTCAAACGTCTTTCAAAAGTTATTTCTATCTTGATAATGTTAAAGTTGAAATATAAATTTCCTTTCTTTTTCCTTTTAATGTAAACTTATCAAAGATGAGCTCATTGATCTTAAGGCAAAAAAAAAGTTATTATGATTGCAGTATAAATCAAACAACCTTAGTGAATTCTTTTGTTCCTGGAGAAAACACCTATTGTAGGACTGTAAAGTGAGTTATGGGAGCTTTAATTCAATTTGCAACAACATATCTATGAATTTCCAACAACTGTAGCCTCCAAACAAAACAAACAAAAAAGATTAAAATTACTAAAAGATATGGATGTTGCCTTGTCAAAAACCACTTCATAATTTAATGTTCTTTTTCAAGCAAAAAAAAAAAGTCTGAACACAGATATTCCTTTAAAAAATAAAAGTTTTATATAACACATGTATAACCCAGCTCCAAGAGTGGGGAGGGAAGAAGGAAGGGAGACAGTTTGGATCAAATAACTTTGGAAAACATGTGAAAATTTATTAAAATCTAATAAATAAGTAAATAAAACTTGCCTATATTTTAAATATATTCTGTTGCTATTCAATGTTAACAAAGTAGTACATATATTTCTATATTACTTTTTTCTATTTTGATGATGGCATTTCAATATAATTAGTTTTCTTATAATTCTAGATATGATTTTATGTATTTAAAATATTATTTTGAAAAATAAGTTCATACCCATGATCAGAATCCCAAGGGATCAATGACCCCCAAAAAGGTAACAACCTCTATATTACTTTGAAGTAAATTAATCACAAGTTACCTTGGAAGTAGACATTGATAGCCTCTAGGCTATTAGTGATGGTTCCTTTTTTTGAAACTCATACTTCAGTGGTTTTGCAATTTCATTAACATAAGTATTACTTCTAGATTTTGATCTATCTTTTTTTTTTTGCTCTGTGTGCCCTTGTTAGTCAATTAGTTAATAAGCAGTTATTAAATGCCTACTATTTATAGGGTTTGGTAGGTCCTCATACTAGGGATTGCTGTGACATTTAAAATTGTTGTCTGCCATAAACTGTTATAATTAAAATGGTTGATTTTGTAAACTGTAGTGAGTTAAAATGGTGGAAGATATAAATTGTGATAGATATAAGAGAGGGTGAGGAAATTGGACCGCAGAAAATATGTTTCACTACAGTGTCTTGGGTTTAAAATCAAATATAAGGTGGTTGCCAGGGAATATATTCCCAAATTATGAATATGCCCAAGTCAACTGGGTTTTATAGAGAATTCAATTAATAATACAATGATGAATTAAAAGGAGAAGGAGACAGAAAAGGAATTAATGAGAAAAGAATAGGTAGGCCCAGGGCAGGCCTGGCCAACCCAGGCCTAAGCCTTAAGAGAGAAACCAGTCAGTTATCACTCACCACAAGATTTGTCTTAAGCAAGGATGTCTGGGGAACAGAGTCTCCCTAGAGGGAGTTCCAGCCAGAGTCAGCCTCCCAAGGGACTTCTTCTCAAGAGATCTTCAAAGGGCCTCCTCCAAAAGGATCTATCTCCAAGGATCCAAGGATCTCCAAGCCTCTAAGGATCTCCAAGCCTCCTTTGCTCAAGAGATACCTTCTCTTATATAGGGTTTTTTTCCCTATGTCACCTCCCCTAAGTTCTTCCATCTACCAATCACCGTAGATGTTTCCTAAAGGACAGGATTTAGAAAAAGTTCTCCTAGCCAGGACTTTCGGGCCCTGTTGCTAAGATCTAAGACAGCTTAAATTTAAGGAGAATAAAAAAGGTTTTTTACTCACCCATTCTTGCAGCTGTAATTTTGAAGCCAAGTTAAAACAGAAAACAAAACTGACTCATAGGCAAGTAATAAAGCAATGAGATAAAGGAAAGAGATTTCACAGAAGTCTTTTGAGGGATTTTTCACCAACTTCATGATCAGCCATAAATACGTTACACTGGAGCTGCCGTACGTAGTCTCAGAATTTGCCACTGAATGGTCAGCTTCACTACCATTAGCGCTCAAGGAGCAAAACTCATAGTTCTGAAGCACACTTATATAATTCCAAGGATAAAAAGGCAACAATTTATACGGATTCTAGATATGCTTTTGGCATTTGTCACTCAGTTGGGATGCTATGGCTTCAAAGAGGATTTTTAACCTCAGCTGGAAAATCTATAGCTAATGCAGAAATTATTAATGAAGTTCTTTCTGCTCTCCAGCTTCCTGAAGCCCTAGCTGTAGTTCATTTTTCTGCCCATACAGGTGGCTCTGACCTTGTCTCTAGAGGAAATGATTGAGCAGATGCCGCTGCAAAGCTAGCAACTGCCTAAATTAGGACTAGAAAATCCTTCTCCCCATGTGTTTACTTTAGAAATATGTGGTTACAGCCAGTTCACAACATACTTAACAACTGGCTATTCAGCTCCATGACCAACCTTGTAAAATTCGCATTCTTTTTCTCTCTAAAATTTCTCATACCATGGGATTTATGGCAAAATATAATCAACACAGTACTCCCCCTTGGGATTTTGATTGTTATAGCTGTAATATGGTATTTCTTTACAAAACCCACTTCTCAGTCAAACCAACCAAGTGTTCCTTCTACTACTCAACAATATGCAGAACTAAATACTCGGCTTGAGTTTATAGAGGAAAGTCAGGGAGAGATTGTAGCTTTTATGAGAAGCATTAAAAGAGAGTTAAGAACATTATCAGAAACTCTGGACACAGCTCCTCCTGCCAACTCGGCCTTAGAACCCTCTGCTCTTAACCAACCTACCCCTCCCCCTGCCCCCTTGGCCTCAGAAAACTCTAATTCTAATCAACCCACTCTAAGTTCACACCCCACCCAGGCTTCTGATCTCAATCCCTCTACTTCATACCTTACTGATTCCTCCAATCCAAACACCTCTGTATCCTTTCACACTTCTTCCTTGGCTCCTCCTTCTCATCCTATGCAATCCACTTTAAGTTCACATTCCAACCTAAATTCACATCCTACCTCTGAATTTTCTGGCACCATGGGACAACAAACCCTTCCTTTTAATGTGCCCAACTCTTCTATTTCTCAGACTTACCCAATTGAAAATGGAGCAAGAAGCCTAGAAACAGGAGTACCAAATAACTTAGATAGCTTATTTCCTTTAAGGGAAGTACCCACTTTTAATAAGAATGGAAATTTGATATCTGTAAGACATCATACACCTTTTACCCCTGAGGATTTAAAAAAATTGAAGGAAGATATGCCATCATTTGAGGACGAACCAATATTAATTATAAAAAAATTAGAGAACATATTAAGAACTTTTGACTTGGTTGGATGTTGAGAATATATTAGAAGCATTATTAACAAAGAGAGAGAAAAATAATATTGTCTCTCTGGCTAATGAAAAACGAGGTAGAAGAGGACATTATTAGCCAACTGAAGATCCACATTGGAACCCCAATGTTGAACTAGATTACACAAAACTAAACCAGGCCAGAGAAGCATTATTGACAGCCATGAGAGCTTTCTCTGATAGACCTGAAAAATGGTCAAAATTTGAAAAAACCCGACAACATATTGATGAAACACCCTACCAGTTTATGGACAGACTTATTGACGTAGGAAATACATATATGGACCTTGATTTATCCAGAGGAAGAGACATTAGACAAATACATAGGCAATTTGTTAAGAATTGTTGTTCAGTGGTAAAAGACTACTTTAGAACTAGCTGTCCTAATTGGGACTCTATGGACCTCAATGAACTGAGGAGAGTAGCAATCTATGTTTATAAAGGTCGTGTAAAAAAACTTGAGGAAGACGATACATCAGTGGAAGATTTAAAGAAAGAAATTGAAATGTTAAGGAGACAATTGAAAAATAAGGGAAAGACTATAGCCCCTTTGTGGGAATTCACAAATAAATCAATAAATTGCCACTTCTGTAAGAAGAAGGGCCACAAAATGATGGAATGTAGAACCTTTCTTAAGATGATTGGAAGAAATACACAGTTTAATAATAGCTTTAGAAATAACAACTATTTTACTCACTACAATTTATGCCATACACTATTTTAATTACAACATTGCTCATCTATCTTTGGTGTCCAACTCTTCTTATTTGTGGCTTCAAGAAGCTGGAGCATACACAGTGGCCACTTACTGGTAAGAAATCTCAGTAGATAGGTTAAACCAAGCCTCAAACCAGTTGATGATAAGTAAGAGGAACATCTCCCCCAAACCTGTGAAAATTTCCCCAAGTAGAATGGGCAAATGAGAACAATGTGTTCCAATGGTCATGAAGGCAGTTAAAGCAAGTCCTGTGTAGTACTTAGAGTTTGGTTGGACATAGAAGATGACAAGATCATCCACTACATCCTGGGCTATAGTCGGTCATCTTGACTTTTTGTCTTGTCATTGAATTTGGATGAGTCTAGAAGAGAGTTAGGCTAATGTCTTTGTGAAATTCTGCCTCAGTAAAATCCAATTCATGAACAAGTCAAGACATCACCCTGTTAAAAAATGAAGGACAAACTACAACTATTACTGCGCACTGTGCTCAGTACTGGGAATACTCCCCAAAGAAAAATAAAATAAAAGCAAACTGTCCCTGACCTCGAGGAACCAATCTAAATGGGGTGAGAAAATGAGCAAACAAATATGTCCAAATAAGCTAAATATAAGATATAGATATATTGAAGATAAAGAAAAAGAAGTGACTCCTACCTCCAATTGCAAAGCTATGAAAACTTAACTAGTGTTAGAAATAACCGAAGTCAAGCTAACATATTTCCTCAGTCTTTAATTCACAAACAGACTGAGGGATAAAAATATGATAAATTAATTGTTTGGAGAGAGTGCACTGAACTGGACATTTCAGTGTTGCAGAAATACAGCTTTGCTTCCAACTCCCAAGCTGATGAGCCAGCAGGCCCCATGACTTGGGTTAGCTCCATCCACAAAGTTTCAGATAAAATTGAATATGGGTGTGTCTCCAAAAGTTTCTGCTGCTCACACTAACCAGAAGAATCCAAGGAGAAAGGGAATTGTTTCTGCTGAGTAGAAGCGACATGAGGAGCTGATCCCACTTCTTGTCCCAACTTCTCCTACTGTATAGTTCCATCTTTTGCTTCTTTTGAAGTTTTGCAGATGGGATCAACAGAAAAATCCTAAAGAGGTTGAAACATAGGCACATTCCTCATCCCAAATTAGGAACATCCTAGTATAAGTGGTGACCTCTAAAATGAGTTTCAAAGGAAGATAGGAATCCTAAAAGGCAAAGGTGAGGAAAGAGAATACTTCAGGCAGGTGAGACAATCAATGCAAAGATAGGAAGGTAGGGAGCAGAATGTAATATATGGGGAACAGCTATATATTATATAGTAACTGGAATAAATTGTAGATGGAATGATAGGCTGGAGATATTATATAAGGCTTTAAATCCAAGATTAAGGCTATTAAATTTTATGCAAGAGACAATAGAGTGGCACTGAAGATTTTTTTAAAGTTAGGGGAATTAGGGTTAGATGTGGCCTTTGTGGATATCAATTTGGTAACTATGTGGATGATGATAGACTAGAAAATGGAACAAGCTGGGAGATAAATTAGTAGTCAACAGTTGGCCCAGGAGAGGAGGACCTGAGCTAGAATAATGTTTTTGTGGAGAGAGGAGACAGATATGACCGATATTGGGAAGGTAAAACAAGCAATAATTAGAAGCATATTGAATATGGAGTCAACAGAGACAAAAGAATCAAGAATGATTCTAAAGTTGAGAAGCTGGATAACTGAGAAGTTTACAACAGAAACATGGAAGTATAGAAGGACAGTAAGTTTGGAAAAGAGACAAAATAAATTTTATTTTATACATGTTGATTTGAGATGTGTGTTAAAATGATAACTTGTTCTGGTCCCCTCGATCCACTCCCCTCTAGCTAGTATAGGAAGTTTCTAAGTAACCAGTATAAAGTAGCAATAGTAGGAAATAAGATCGCAAAGAAGTCATATACAAACTATTCCAAAGATCAAAGATGCATACTTTTAAAATTATATTATACAGTTTCCAAAAATCATAACCTATGTGCTGAATCAGGGGAGGCCATCTAGGCTTTGATGTCAGGTCCTGTGATATGTAAATCTCAGACAAATTCCAGAAGACCAGCAGAACACCAAATGGTGCTGATAACTTTGAAATGATGTGAATATGTTCACTTTAAAGTTGCACTGACAACTTTGGAATGATTTGGATATGTTAATAAGCTAACCCCCAAGGTGGCACATTCAAGAGTTAGTCTGTTCCCCCCTAAAAAGTCCCTACAAAAATGAGATCTCAAACTTTTGCCCCCCAAACACTCTTTCATCTCCATTTTGTCCATACTGACAAATGCTCCCAAATCTAATCCGTGATTATGGGTGATACTCTACCACTCTTTTTCCTATCCACTTCCCCATCACTTCATGCATTTCTTCCCTTCCCCATCCCTTGTCCTGGTGCCCTCTGCTTCTGCACACCTTTGGCTGCATGTCTCTAGTTTTCTATGTTGTTTTCCTCCAGATCCTCCATGTCTTATTAAAGTATGATTGCTGCCTGCCTCATTTCCCACTGCATCATGGTCTTTGGCAGCAAGTACCCAAAGAACTGGGTGTAGCTGTCCCACTTCATAATTTTACAAATTAATTATCAATTCAAGATGTCTATGAGATATGAGTGGACATGTCTGCAATCGGTACTGAACAGGAGTTCAGTGCAGAAATTAGGGCTGTCATTTATAAATGTCATTTGCCTAGGCATGATACTTGAACCTGTGGAAGATGATGAGATCGCTAAGAGAACATAATGAAAGAAGAGGAGGAGGGGACCACAGACAGAGTTTGGGTAATAACCATACTTAGTAGATGAGAGCTTGATAATGAACCAGGAAATGAAACTGAGAAAGAATTATCAGGCAAAAGGAGAACTGATAGAAAGAACAGTGTCACAAAAGCCAAAGGAATAACCCCCCCCCCCCCGACTATTATTGGTTTGACATAGTTGTCAAAATGTCTATAGCAATACAACTACAGAACAAACTTAATAGTATAAACATTGGCAAAGAGGACATAAAATTATCCCAATTTGCAAATGACATAATGGTACAATTACAAAACCCCAGAAAACAGCAAAGAAATGAAACCATTTGCTTCAACAAAACAGGAGTATACAAAATAAATCCATAAAATCATTAGCATTTCTAAATAGTACTATGAAAACTGAAATAAATCAGAAATTTCATTCAAAATAACAAAGAAATGCACAAATATTTTGAGTCATTTTACCAAGACCCACACAAGACTGAGCTAAATATAACTGCAAAAGTATCTGCAGAAATAAAGGAATTCTTAAGGTATTGGGAAAATATTCACTGTTCTTGACTGGGCCATGGTTGGGTCAATATAAGAAAAATGATGATCTACCTAAATCAATGTACAGAATTAATGCTACAGCAATCAAACTATCAAAGTAATGCTTTATAGAACTTGATATGACAATGTTAGATTCATTTGGAGAAAAAAAGGTCTAGGATATCAAAAGAAATGAGAAAAGGTAGTAATGAAGCACAAATAATATAAATGATATGTTATTAACAATATATTACTAAAATATTATAAATGATATATTAGTAACAATATATTACTCTGATAGAGATACTATGTTAGTAATAATATATTATTAACATGTGAATATGTTAGTAATGACATACTACTAATTATAATTCCTATATTATAATGCAATAATTATCAAAGCTACTTGGTGATGATTAAGGGAAAAGAAGAGAATAAACACTTATATGGTGCCTACTATGTGCCAAGCACTGTGCTAAGCACTTTTTATAAATCATTTCTTGTTTCATCTTCACAATAACCCTGAGAGGCAAATGCTATTATTATTCTTACCTCACAGTTGAAGAAGCTAAGGCAGAAGAGGTTAAGTTACTTATCAAGGGTTGCACAGCTATTAAAAATCTTAAGGCTGGATTTGAACTTGGGTTCTACTGACCCAAGATGTCACCAGCTTGTTTTTTTTTTCAAGTTTATTAGTATAATGGAGTAGACAAGCAAGAAATAGAAGTAATTAAAAACATCGACCCAATGTCTAACCCAGATAATATATATTAATAGTAAAAAAATTCATCTTTAAGAACTGATGAGAAAATTAGAAAGTAATTTGGCAGAAAATAAGCAGAACAATACTACAGGAGAATTCTTCAGCAAACAAGGGAGAAGAGAGATCATTAAAAAATAAATAATTTTGAGTACACAAAATTAAAAAGCTCTGACATGAATAAAATGAACGAAAATAGGATTAGAAGAGAGTGTAGAGTATAGAAAAATATCACTGAAAAAGTCTTGAAATCTAAGATATATTTGGTGAATTGAGATACATATATAATGCCAAGAACCATTTTCCAAAAGATAAGTAATTTTAGAATATGAAACTTTCAAAATAATTTTACCTTCTAAACAGTCATTTGAAAACATGTTAATAAGATGAGAAACACAAATTCACCTAACATCCATAAGATTAAAATAGATGAAAATGATCAATGTTGAAGAAATTGAAAATAGTACAGTGATGGTGGAGATATGAGTTGTTTTATTTTCTATAATGATGGGAAATTATTCTAGATCAATTATTCAGTTAATTAATAGTCAATCCCCCCAACATGGAGCTTATGATTTAAAGAAGCCAAAGATAGAACAAAATTCAAACATATGCAAAGACATTCATAACAGCATTCTTTATGTGGATTCCCATTGTATTAGGGAATTACTCTGAGAGGGAGATAATGAATTAAAGATCAGATCTGCCAACCTCCTCCCTTCCTTCCCTCCTCCCTCGACTACCTTCCTCCTCCCTTCCCCCATCAAATTACTTCTACAGTTGGTATCACTGGAAATCTGCTTTGAGTATCTTAATATAACAAACAGATAACTGCCTCTTTGATAACTTTAAACTAAAAGGGTTTATTTAGGAGAAGGAGAAAAGTAAGGGAGTTGAGGGGAGAGAGGGTTTGAGGTTTCCCTAATCCTAAAATCATTCCTAAGTGGAGGACAGTGGAATAGATTTTGGGAAACTGGCCAACAGGTTTGAAGATTCAGTCGCTGGAGCATGGTAGGGAGAAACCAGAGAGCAGGACTTTTCTGTCCTTCCTCCTTTCTGTCCCCAGGGCAAGAGACCAAGTTTCTCAGCTTGTCTGTTCCTTCTTTAATGGTCCTTCCTGGTCATCATTCCAATTAGAATGTCCTCCTTAATTGACAGTTCAGCAGTCCTAGCTTCTCCAGCTCTGCTGCAGACTTTTCCCATTTTCTCTTCTCCACAACATTACACCATTAACTTAGGAAAGGCTAAAAAAAAAATGTTACATGGACACAATAGAGTATTATATCATGTAGTGAGATGTGATGACTATGAGGAATTAAGAGAAATGTGGGAAGATTTTATGAACTGATGCAGAATGAAATAAATAGAACCCCCCCCCCAAAAAACAATAAACACCTTCACTATAAGATCATTGAAAAGGAATATGAACATTGAATAATTAAACATTAATTATGAACACATAATGAAATGCCTCCCACCTCAGGGCAACATATTATATGTATGGTCAGATGAGGGAATCACTCTATCAGGTGTCTTTTTTTTTTTTACATAAACTCTTACCTTCCATCTTGGAATCAATACTGTGTATTGGATCCAAGGCAGAAGAGTGGTAAGGGCTAGGCAATGGGGGTCAAGTGACTTGCCCAGGGTCACACAGCTGGGAAGTGTCTGAGGTCAGATTTGAACCTAGGATCTCTGTCTCTAGGTCTGGCTCTCAATCCACTGAGCTACCCAGCTGCCCCCCAGGTGTCTTTTCTTAATTGCTTTTATCCATTATGAAGAAATGTCCAATCTGAAAGGGTAGAGGGGAATCATTTCTAAAAATTTTGTGGCAAAGACAAGATATCAATCAAGTTTTTGAAAAAGAAGAAGCAGTCAAGAAAAGAAAGGAGAAATACAAGGAAAAGGAGTATTCAGGAATTTAACAGAGGTCAAGCAGAATGAGGACAGAGAAAAGGCCATCAGATTTAGCAATTAAGAGATTGTTGTTGTGGTTCAGTCATCTCTGACACTTCGTGACCTCATTTGGTGTTTTCTTAAGCAAAGATACGGAGTAATTTGCAATTGCTTTCTCTCTCCAGATTATTTTACAGATAAGGAATTTGAGGCAAGTATTAAGTGACTTATTCAGTCACAGAGCTACTAAGTATCTGAATAGGTCTTCCTGACCCAAGAAAGCCCAGCACTCTATCTACTGCACCACTTGGTTGCCCCAGGGGAGTATTAATAACCTTGAAAACAGTTTCTTTGCACTACTAGCATCTAAGGTTAGAATGCAGAATCTATTTGGAGTGGACAAGCATTACCCTCTTCCAAAAAAACAGCCCTTCAAATATTTCAAGACAGTTATTGTTCCATTCCCGCTGAGTCTTCTCTCCTCCAAGCTACCTTAAAAAAAATAAATAAATAAACCCTTACCTTCCATTTTAGAACCAATATCAGTAAGGGTTAGGCAATGGGGGTTAAATGACTTGCCCAGGGTAACCCAGGTAGGAAGTTTCTGAGGGCAATTTTGAACTCAGAGCCTCCTGTCTCTAGGCCTGGCTCAATCCACTGAGCCACATACTTTCCTCCCAAACTTACCTTTTCCATTGTCTTTTATCATTGTATATCTGTCTCCTGGAACAATTATCTGATTCCTTATTTGTTTCTCTTTTGTTCTTTGATACAACTATTCCAGTTCATTCAGTGCTTTAGTACCCTTAAATTTAATCTTATGCAAACTAGGTGAACCTTTTGTATTCATCCTCTTTTACTGACCCTTCATTACATCTCCTAGATATGTTTATCTTGGTCACAAAATTCATTGTGAATCCACTTTAATCCTTTATCATAACTCTCTCTTTTCTTCTCCATCAAAACTATTGGCTCTTGTACTTTCCAAATTTCATCACTGAGAGTTCCCATTTATATTTGATGGGCTTCAGGAAGCTACTGGTGGTCTAGTGGATGAAAATATTGGATTTGGTGTCAGGAGGAACTGAGTTCAAATTTGACTTCATACACTTAGCTGTGTGACTCTGGGTAAGTCACCTCAGTCCTGGTTGTTGTAAAAAAAAAAAAAACATGACACAGAAAGCACTTTGCAAAGTTTAAGGTATATAAATATTAACAACTGAGCTAACTTCCCTTGTAAAAACCTAAGACATAGGATTTCACTTTTTCTTTTTATTTATTTACTCTTTAATCCTTACCTTCTTTCTAAGAATTGATACTAAAATAGAAGAACAGTAAGGACTAGGCAATCCAGCTTAAGTGACTTTCCCAGGGTCACACAGGTAGGAAGAGTCTGAGGTTAAATTTGCATCTAGGACCTCCTCTCTTCAGGCTGGCTCTCTATTCACTGAGTAGCCTAGCTGCCCTAATCTCACTTTTTCTTAATCTGAATTTTAGCAATCAGTAAAAGTAAGTGCTTAGTGTGTGGCAGGCACTATCTAAGCACTGGGGATACAAAAAGGCAAAAGACGGGCTCTGTCCTCAAGAAGCCCACAATCCCGTGGGAGAGATAGAAAGCAAGCAAATTGGTAAGAAGCAAGCTATGTCTGGAATAAATAATTAACAGAGAGAAGGCACTGGAATTAGGAAGGAATTGGAGAAAGTTTCAAGTCAATAGAGATTTTAGTAGGGACTTAAAAGAAGTTAGGGAAATCTGTTGGCTGAGCTGAGGAGAGAAAGCATTCCTCCAGGTTAGGGGGCAGCCAGAGACAGTGCCTGGAGGTGAGAGGTGGAGTGCCTTGTTTGGGGAACAGCAGAGAGGCCAGTGTCACTAGACTGACTGACAATGCATGGTCAAGGAGAAAGGTGGTAGAAGACTGGAAAGATAGAAGGGAGCTAGTTATGAAGGGCTTTGATTGCTAAATAGAGCGTTTTGTATTTGATCCTATAGGCAATAGGGAGCCACTGGAGTTTATTGAGTAGGGAATGGCATGGTCAGACTCGTACTTCAGAAAAATCATTTTGTTGATTGAATGGAAGATGGATTGGAGTGAGGAGAGACCTAACATAGGCAGACCAGCCAGCAGGCTATTGTAATAATCTAGGCTGAAAGGGACAAAGTTCTGCATTAGAATGAGAGCATTGTCAGAGGACAGAAGGAGGTATGTTGGAGAGCTGTTACAAAGATGAAAGAAGTTGCAGCAGATTGGATATGGTAGGGTGAGATGATAGTGAGGAATCCAGGAAAACTCCTATGTTGTGAGTCTGAGGGACTAGGAGGATGGTGTTGCCCTCTACAATAATGGGGAATGCAATGGTGAGTACGTTAGGGGGAAAGATAATGAATTCCATTTTGGATGTCAATATCTGGGGCACAAGTCAGACTATGCTCAGCTTTCCGATGAAGTGATCTCCAAGAATTCTATCATTCCCATCTCAGCTATTTGATCCTTTCTATTGATAAGAATCAGATCCATAATGGAATTTGCCTATGTTGGTTTCTCCATCTCTGGAGGAATGAAATTATTCAATAAAATAAATCAAGAAGTTATTAGCTAGTTGATTTACTCCCAGAAAAGAGAGAAGTACAACAGATGCCTAAATGTTTGAATAATTGAAACCTAGCCCTTCCCCACTCCAACAATATTATCTCATGATTCTATTCCAAGCTTATGAATTTTGCTCCTGAAATACCCTTTCTGTCCAGATGGCATGCAGTGCTGAGAGAAGAATGCGGGATTTGGGGTCAAATGACCTGAGTTTGTATCCTAGCTCTACTACTGTAAGTCAGGCAACAAGGAATTATTAAGCTCTTTCTGCATTCAAGGCACTATGCTAAACACTGGACAAGTCATCATGTGACACTGGTCAGGTAACTCTCTTCTCTGGGTCTGTTTTATCAATAAAATGAAGAATTTGAGCTGAATGTATATATTCCCTCTTAGCCCTAAGTTTACCATCCCATCACAACATTGCTTCCTTTTTTTTGCTTCCAATGAATATATACAAACTTTTTTCATGGTAGTTAACCCCTTCTTCTTTTCCTGCCCCCATTGCTAATCCTGAATTTACTCTCAGAAGCATGTTACTCCACCACATGAAATATCTTGTGATTTAGCTTTAAATGCATTTCCAAACTCCATGGATATTTCCTCCAGTGGCCTAAAATACAACCCTTCTATGACTTAGTAAATGATTTCTTCAGTGCCTGTTGCCCCCAAATTATGATGGTGATTAAAACTTTTGAGTGATCCAATTCAGCTAAGATCTATTAAAGGCTTACCAAAAACAAAGGACTCTACAAGAATTAGGGATCAAAAACAAAACAACCCTTTACCTCAAAGAGTCCACAATCTTGTGGAGGGGGCAGACCAAGACTGGATTTAGATAGGCTAGTCTTCTAATCAGTGTGATGTAATAAGAGAGCATTGCATTTGGAGTCAAAGCACAAAAGCTAAAACCAGAGATCTACTTTGTCTACTGGAGTAAGTTGGTTAACTTTTGGTTTCCTCATCTTTACTCTCCTCCCCAGTCCTTGCCTCAGAGTAAGGCCATTGGAATGGGCTTTCCCCCCTCCATTTTTCTCCCCTTCTCCTTTCCATTTCAGGAAGTATCATCAAATCAGTCCTTCTGGCATTTCCCTTATTAAGGGTGCATTAAATGACTCCCCATCCCTGTACCTTTCCAAACTAAAATAACCCTGCCTTAGTGGACACTTTCCTAGATGTGTAGTCTCCCTCTATGAGAATATAAGCTTCTTGAAGGTTGAGACTGTCATCAATTTTGTATGTAAAGCCTCCACACTGATTACATAGTAAGAGTTATGTGTGTTCAGCACCTGCAATATGAGGACGTGTTGAGCTCTTTTCAGGGCGATTCATCCACCTTTGGTGCCCACTTTTCACCCAACTCTCCCCTAAGACTCCAAGAAGCTATAGCATGCACACAGGCCACACCCTGGTAAGACTATCTTAGTAGATGGACTAACCTTGGTTGAGGGTAACTAACAGTTCTCATATCAGGTGAGTCAGAGGGGTATCTATCCCAGGCATATGAAGACTTCCTCTAGTAGAATGGGAAAATAAGAACAATTTCTTTCAATGAACATGAAGGTGACTGAAGCAGGAGTTGTGGAGTGCTGAGAGTTTGGTCACACATTGCATCCTGGGCCATTGCCAGTTGTCCATTGGACTTCAGTGACTCTGGAAATGAGTGTGAGGCTTCAATTCTGTGCAGCTTTGTGTGTCTGCCTCACTAAATACAATTCATGTTCAAGTCAAGACATCATCCTGTGATGTCATTGGTCCTCTTCAAAAATAAAGGACGAACAACAATAAAGTAAGTACTTAATAGGTTCTTTTTCAAGTATTCATTCTCCAGCACTGAGAATAAAAGAAATGTCTTTATATATAGCTTTGATGACTTCTAAGGTCCCTCCAAGCTCTAAATCCTATGGATCTTTCATCCTTTGTACTGTACATCATCACTGTACTGGGTCCATTCCTCACATACTTCTAATTTAATATAATTTTTACAAATTTAGCTCATATTTATTTAGTTGTGCCAGACACTGTACAAAACACTCTACAATTCTGATCTCATTTCCTCCTAACAACAATTCTGGGAGGTAGATGCTCTCATTATTCTCCATTTTATAGGTGAGGAAAATGAGGTCAACAGAGATTAATCTCCCATAGTCACAAAGCTAGTAACTGAGGCTACATTTGAATTCAGGTCTCCTTAAATACAAGTCTGATCCATTTTACCATATAGCTAAAGGACTTGCCAAAGTTGGCATGCTTTTAGCTGTCATGATTAAAATTCTCTGGAGAATGTATCTTAATTTTATTAATTTATGATTAATTAATAATCTTAATTAAAAGTAATAAAAAGCAGGCCAGAGAAAGAGAAGGCAATAGCCACCTTTGGCCTGCTGCTTCCGTAGTTCCGACCCAATTAGCCAACCAACCATACACCTTGGGATTCTCAAGGAAAAAAAAATCAACCCTCCTTCTTCCCTGAACTCTTTGTGATGTCCTTTTCCCAAGCCTCTTTAAAGAGAGCACACTGACCTCCCTCTAGACAAGAGAGGGATCTTCCAGACAGTCAGAAGTCACCAGACCTTTAGAAAGACTGCACAGTGGCATGTCCACTTTTCTCTGCCACATTATCTTAAGAGGTTTGTTTACAGATAAACAAAAAGTTTTTTCTGTCTACATTCTTACTCAGCAAGGGCTTGGGAGAAGAAGAATGTGGTAGCTTGAATCTTAAGATTAAACTTTTTTTTTCCTTTAAAATCCAAAGGTTACCTTGGGTTACTGAATAGCATAACCTTTAAGTCCCCAAGGTTATTTTCCCTCTATAATAAGCGATTAAAGTATGTCTTCAGTTTAGGGTTCATAAGATATTTGGGAAGTTAAGAGGTACAATAGCTATAGCACCAGGCCTAAAATAAAAAATACCTAAATTCAAATCTAGCCTCAGATAGTTAGCTGTGTGACTAGGCAAGTCACTAAACTCTGTTTGCCTCAGTTTCCTCATCTGTAAAATGGCAAAACAATCCAGTATCTTTTTTTTAAAACCCTTACCTTTCATCTTAGAATCAATACTGTGTTTTGGTTCCAAGTAGGAAGAACAGTAAGGCTAGGCATTAGGGGTTAAGTGACTTGTCCAGGGTTACACATCTAGGAAGTATATGAGATCAAATTTGAACCTAGGACTCCCATGTCTCTGGGTCTGGCTCTCAGTCCACTGAGACTCTTAGCTGCCCCATACTCCAATATCTTTGCTAAGAAAACCCAAAAATGGGGTCATAAAGAATTGAACATAACTAAACAAAAATAAAATCATGAGTTGTTTTAAAATCACACTCAAATAAAAGTCCATAAATGTTAAGCAGCTTCATTTTTAATTGTGAATTTAAATGTAAATTCATTTAAAATGTGAATTTTAAACACTTTAATGTATTATTTCAGTTTTAAAGCTGCAGATTTATCTGCATGTTTTTACAGTGGGACTGGTCCCTAGCGTGTGTTTGGATATTCTCTGCTTACTTCCAATCCAGTGAAGTGGAAATTTGGTGTGTTGGGTTTTGATCATGATAGCTCAAGCTTGGTCAGCCAGTTAGTGAGTCAATAAGCATTTAATATGTGCCTGCTACGTGATAATGAAGACTTCTTATTGACTGCGTAGTCAGAGAACCTCAGAAGAGACTCAGTAGTATCTGAGCCTGAACGGAGTATGTAGACAGAAGTTCAGTCTGCCCAAATCTCCGCATCTTCTCCCTTTGCAACTTCTAGAAAGGAGAACTACTCAGCTGCTAGGTTATGGAGGAGCAGCTGCCCAGTTCTCTCACTCAGATGCCAGGTGTAAATGAGCAGATGGCATCTCTTTCTGCTGTGTTTATTTTTTCTTGGTCCTAGATGAATAAGATTTATGAGAAGGGAGTGCCCAGGTAACTATGTGAGTTGGGGAAACCAGGAGATCCTAGCAAATCAAGTCCACTGGAGGTGGCAGAAATAGCCACCAGGAGGAGGGAGGTGGCGGAACAACAGGCAGCCACCTGTGGGCACCACAAGGTATAAAAAGATTGATTACTGAGCAGCTTAGCTCAGCAGCAACCATGCCCTGCGGAAGCAAACCCAGCAGAGTTGCTGGCTCAGTAGAGAAACAACTCATTCCAGAAGCCACTGAATGACCTGGCCCAGCAGCAAATGTCCCATCCAGCAGAGAACTACCTCTAAGGGAAGGTTTGTGAGGACTACATAAAGCTTTGGTTACTTGAGGTCCAAGGCAGCCAAGTGGTACTGTGGATAGAACACTGGGCTGGGAATCAGGAAGACTCATTTTCCCAAATTCAAATCCAGCCTCAGATACTTACTATCTATATGACCCTGAGCAATTCACTTAACCCTGTTTGCCTCTGGAACTGGAGAAGGAAATGGCAAAACACTCCAGTATCTTTGCCAAGAAAATCCTAAATGGAGTCATGGAGAGTCAGACACAACTGAAATGACTCAACAACACTTGTGATACCCATACGTATGCCTCACTACTTTGTCCTTTAGGTTTGAGCCCACTTTCCCCACGGATATGTAGGGACAGACACAATGGTACACCCCCAATTTGAAGAAAATGAAGCCCTGAACATCTCAGGGTTAGTCATAGAACTTTGAGAGAGGAGAGAGGCCACCCCTAAGATCCCATCCTGAATGTGAGTGGTTAGTTGGGTACTACACTCCCCCCCCCACCATCACCATCACCATCACCATATACACACATATGTGTATAAATATCCACATATGGATATGCATGTGTGTATATATGCATATTTATAAGCATACACATATGTGGAGTGTCTCCAAAGTCTTAGTGCTATTTTAAGCTTCTAAAATTAAATTCTATTTATATGTTTACATATATATGCACACATATGCAAATATATGTTGCAATTTTGCATCTTACAGCCATATCTATGAGCTCTTTGCAATATAATCTTATATAATTTTGGAAAATGTCAAACTCCGTAGATTTTTCTAGTTTACCTTTCTTTTCCAGGTTCAAAGAAAAATTTAAAATAAACACTATCATATAGGGAATACATTGTTTCATTCTTATTCATTTCAACTCTGAAGCAAAGGAACCACATTAGCTCAGACTCTCAGGGAAAAAAATCCCCTGGGAGTTGTAAAACCGACTGCCTCCAAAGCAAACTTTTTAGAAAGTCATCCACAAGGGAGAAACCGAATTATAAGGAAAGCTGGCAGTGGGTCTCTAAAAGGGCATTGATGGAGTCAGCATGTTCCTAATATTTAACCATACTTGAAGTAAAGCATTCTCGTGAGGAGTCCTACTACTCAGCCACTGTTGGTTGTCTCTCGGAACCGAGGATGACGATTGTCTTTGTGCTTGCACAAAGACACCTGTGCATGAAGATTTAAGTGGAAAAGCCAATGCACAGAGACAGTCCCACTCTCTCGGCGTTAGAAACCTGGGTCCGATGGCACGAAAAGTCGTTACACCTGGAGACTTCCTCAGCTGCATTGGATGGCCGTGTTGTCCTTTGTGCTCCAACATGCCCTAAGCACTCCACAGTGCTTTGCTGTGTCGCCATCTCAGCCGTTGAACCTTCTTGTTGGTTTCTTCTGTCTGTTCGGCTGAAGCAGCCTTCACATGCTGGGTGAGCAAAGCCCTGGTTCACCAGGGGTCGACGACCCGATGGCTACCCTCACAAGGTTTAGCTGGCCTGTCGAAGCCGTTGCCCTGGGTGTGGCCACTGCCGCATGCTAGCAGCTACTGGGAGCCACAAGTGAGAGCTGGGTGTCAGGTTGGGGTCAGAGGCTGGAGAGCTGCCCTAGAAGGGCACGACAAGCCCTCCATACCAGAGATATTACCCCTCCCTGAGCACCCCATACACCCCAATACACTCAGCCACTACTTTTGCCAAAATCACCCTCCTACTCATTCCCCTTTCCTGGAAATATGTGGTACTTCTCTCTAGACCTATCATAATGCAGAGTAATGTTCATGTGTCAAAGTTCAAAAAAAATGAATCCTCTCGCCCCTCTCCTCGCATCTTGACTGAGGGCCAGCATTAATGTGGTAGAACCCCTGGATCCTGGATGGCACCTGTGGAATCTCTAATGGTTTAATCCCTTGATTTATTTGACACTCTTATAATTCATAAGCGTGATGCCCCTACTCTGTATTACAGGGCAGAGACACCCCCCCCCTTTAAATTATGAAATCCGTTTCAAAGGCTGATCACATATTATTGAATGTTGCTCCCTGGAACATTAATCCACACTTGGAAACTAACCTAAACAAAGTCTTGGCATGCAGCCAATTTACCAGCATCCCAGCTGTTTGCCCCAAGCTCAACTTTATTGAGCAGGTTCTCTCTCTCTCTCTCTCTCTCTCTCTCTCTCTCTCTCTCTCTCTCTCTCTCTCTCTCTCTCTCTCTCTCTCTCTCTCTCTCTCTCTCTCTCTCTCTCTCTCTCTCCTTCTCTCTGTCCCTTTCCCTCTCCCCCCTTCTCTCCTTTCTCTTCTCTCACTCTCTCTCTTTGTGTGTGTGTGTGTGAATGTCTCCCTCTCTCGTGTGCATATGTGCAGGAAGGATCACAGAACCACCCAAATGACTTCTACATGAGGTGCTGATATATTGTGACTTCAAACTGAGACATTACTATAAAAATCCTCTAATATTCAGGGTGATGAGTTTAATGTGGATAGAACATTTTGTCCCCCATGTAACCAATAAAGATTGGATTGCTTGGTTTTTTTCCAGAAATCTGCTTCTTTATCCAAACAATATTTATTTCTATTCTCTCTCAACTACCTGCCAATGTCTGCAAAGACATTTAATAAAATGAAAATGATCCCAAAGCAAAATAATTAATGGTCATACAAAAAAAAAAAAAGCCTAGCCAACAGACAGGCATCTTGTAAGTAAGGGACTTGGGCTCAAGGCTGAGTTCCGAAATCCGAATAAACCATAATAATAGTAGCTGACATTCACACAGCATTTTAAAGTATACAAAACACACCCGTTTGATTCATTCATTTATCCAATAGGTTTCTTTTGTAATAGGGGTATTCCCCCTACTATGTGCCAGGTATTATGAACTTGGGATATAAAAACAAGAATAAAACAGTCCTTGTCTTCAATGAACTTATATTCTATTGGAAGGTAACAACCTTAAAGAGGTACTAAATGTAAACAAAATTAATACAAATTAAGGAATGCATTCAGAAATGAGTCCTCATGGAAAAGGCAATTCTTGGGTTCTACAGGATGGAAGTGAGGAAGACTGTATTCTAGGGCTGATTTGAAAGTCTATAATAATTCACATTTATATAGAACTTTCAGGTTTCTGAAATGCTTTACACATATTATCTCTAAAAAAGATCCTCACAACAATCCTGGGAGATAGGTTCTATTATTATCTATATTTTATAGAAGAGGAAACTGAGGCAGACAGGGTTAAGTGAATTGCTCATGTTCATATAGTTAAGAAGTATCTGAAGCCAAATTTGAATTCAGGTCTTCTGGATACCAGGTCCATGGCTTTATCTACTTTGCTACCCAGCTATCTGATAACACATGGTTAATTAATACAAAGTCCATACAAAGATATAAAGATAGGAGGTGAAATATCATGAGAAACATTAGTAATCTGGCCAGTTTCTTCATACCCAAAGTATATGAAGTAGAATAATGCTAAATAAACTGGAAGGATGATGCTATCCTCATCAGATAAAGGGAATTTCCAAAAGGAGGTAATTTTGATGGGAAAGCTAATAAGTTCTGTTTGGATATTTTGACTCGAGTTGCCTCTGGGACATCCAGTTAAAAATGTCTAAGAGGTAACTGGTGATATGGGCCAGGAACACAGGAGAGAAACTAGGATTGGATATATTAAACATAAAATCATCTGCACAAAGCTAATATTTGAAATCATGGTGGCTAATGAGATCCCTCAAATACAAAATATGGAAAGAGAAGAGAAGGAGTCCTAGGACAGGCCCTGGGGTTATATTTCCAATAAAGGAACAAGATACAGATAAAAATCTAGCAAAAAGAGAAGGAAATGTTTGTAGCAACCACTGAGATGAGGAAATGTGATAAGATCAATTAGGGAAGTATAAAAGGCTTGTTTTGTTTCAGTGAGGACCCAAGTATGACTAAGTTGTACCTGATTCTCCATAACCCAGTTTGGGGTTTTCTTGACAAAGATTAACTAAAGTGGTTTGCCATTTCCTTTTCTGACTGATTTTACAGATGAGGAAACTGAGACAAACAGAGGTTAAGTGACTTATTCAGAGTCACAGTTACAGTAAGTATTTGAGGATTTTCTTAAACTCCAGTCTTCCTGACCAGAGCTGGTGCTCTCTTTCCCCTATACCACCTAGCTGGAGACAAGGGATTTTAGCCTAGAGAACAGTGTATAGCTAACTTGGTAAACTACAAGGTCAGGTCTAGAAAAGGGAGTCAAGTGTTACTTAGAACAGGGAATGTGACCTAGAAGAGCACTGAGCAGTAAAGGATTTGGAGGCCATGGTGAATACAAAGACTTTGAGTGAAGCAAAGGGATATATAGAAAGGAATGAAATTATAGTTAGATGGAGGAATTTCTGTGCTCTTGGTCATAGAAATGGGACATTTTGGACAAAAGATGATATGGAGGGTATATCCATCCCTTGATGTGGCAGAAGTAGAATGAACATGGGAGCTGAGATATTTGATGAATTGGAACACTAGGTTATTGGAGGAGATATCAAAATATAACATTGAAACCTTAAAGTAATAATAAAAAAGATGATCTCATCCAAGTCTCACAACAGCTCTCTGAGATAGATACTATGTTTTTCCTCAATAAGAATTTCCTAAGCATATTTCTTGCCATGGGTATACTGATATTCCTTTACTATTCTCTACTCCTAGATTTCTACAAATTTATATCCACTCTTAGCCCTCCTCCAACAGATACCCCCCACACACACTATTGGTAGGAAAATATAGCTCAGGTTTATGGTTGGACATTTATATTTTGATTATTCTTGCTTTTGCCTCCTTTTCAGTAAACATTATGATTATTCTTGCTTTTGTCTTCTCATTTAATAATATCTCATATTGGTCTTGATTTACTAATTTGCATAAATGGGAAGTACCTCCAGTTCATTCAATAAACATTTATTAAGCATCTTCCATGTGCCAGGCACTGTGCCAAGTGCTCTTGTAAATGTAGATATTTATGTCCCACATGTCAGGGTGATCCCTAGGAATGAGTAGAAAGGATTGTAGAAGTATAACTTCCCCTTTGAGGAACCACCCTGACCTGCTGAAGTAGATCAGGGATGAGCAGGGCACAACTAGCCTGTGTAACCATGAACCTGGAGAGAGAGGACTGCTCAGGTTTGGAGAAAGGGAAAAGAGAGGAAACAAGCTATCATGATATCAGGGATAGCACTGTGTCCTGGTTACATAGATAAATACAAATAGCTATGGGATGATTTAGGGTAGAGAAGGTATTAACAGCTATTAGGGGTTGGGGTTGGGGGAGGATCAAGAAGGGTCTCACATAGAAGTTAATGCTTGAGTCATTTTTGAAGGAGACCAGGGAGATCATGGAGGGAAGGAGATAGTATATCCTAGACATGGGCAATAGATAGAGTGAAAACCTATAGACAGGAAATGGAATGAATGTCCTATGTGAGGAATAGTAAAACTGCCAGTTTAGCCAGAGGACAAGAAAAGGAGAATAACATGTAATAGTTCTACAAAGATAGGTTGGGGTTAAGTTATAGTTTTAAATTCCAAAGACTAAAGCTTTTATATTTAATCTTAAACATAACAGGGAGCCCTTGAAATTTTTTTCTAGTGTAAGCTATATGTATCTTATTTCACAACATGATGAACATGGAAATATGTATATTATATGTACAACCTGTATCATATTACCTACCATATTACCTGCCTTCATGGAGAGGAGCAAAGGGTAAAAGGAAGAGAAGAAACCTGGATTGCAAAATGTCAGAAAATACATTCAAACTGTATTGACATGTTATCTGGAAAAAAAAAATTATATTAAAAAAACACTAAAAAAAACAAGCTAATAGGTAGTTACCAAAATTTATTGAGAAAGGGAGAGATTTTTATCAAACTTCTATTTTAGGAATGCCACTTGATAGATTTGCAGAGGGTAGATTGGAATGGCAAAGAGCTTGAGGCAGGAAGACCTCTTAAAAGACTATCACAATAGTCCAGGCAAGAGGATCTAATTAGCTGTGCAGATAAAGAGGATATGTCCAAGAAATTCTTTGGAATTAGAAACAAGAATCGACAATAGATTGGATAAGTGGGATAAGGAGTGAAGTATTGATGTAAGACACCAAGGTTACATAGCTGGGTAACTAGAAGTGTGGTATTGCTCTTAATAGAATTAAGTAAGTTAGAGGAAAGGGTGAATTTAGTGATGGAAAGAGAATTTAGGTTTATTGAGTTTGAAATATCTCTGGGGGACATGCCTTATAGGTAGTGGGTAGTAAAGGACTGGAGCTCAGGAGAGAGATTAGGGCTGGATATATAGATCTGAAAGTTACCTTTAAATGAAATTAATGGCTGGTGAAGACACAAAGTAAGAACAGAGAAGAAAAAGAGACCCAGGGTGAAGTTAGGAGGAACTGTATGGATGATGATGGAGAAAAAACAAACAGAAGTAATAGTCAGATGGCTAGTGGGGAAAGCGTCGCAAAACTCTAGGGGAAAGAATGTATGCAGAAGGTGTGATGAACCATAATAAATGTTACACATACTTCAAAAGGATGAAGATAGAAAAAGAACAGTAGATTTGGCAAATGTGAGCTCATTAGTAACTTTCAGGAGAATAATTTCAGTTGAGTAATAAAGTAAGATGGTAGATTGCAAGAGGTTGAAAAGAGAGTAAAAGACTAAAATTGAGAACTCCTTTTCTGAATATGATCAGGAAATGAAAGGTATATAAAAAACAATAACTAGAAGGGATAGTAGGGACAGGTGAAAGTTTCTTTATTTTTGTTTTTAAAGGTAGTAGAGTCTTGGACATGTTTGAAAGCAACAGAAGGATCCAGTAGATAGAGAGAGTCAAAAGAGGGGATGATTATGAGAAATCTGTTGGAGGGGATGGCAATTGGTAGAGTCATTGTGTTGGAGAGAAAAAGGGCCACCTCATCCTCAGAGCCTGGAGGAATGAGAATGGGGGTCAAGGGGTGATAAGATGCATGAAAAAGAGGAGAAAGCTTGAGATAAATGGTTTTTATTTTCCCAGTAAAGTAAAATGGAAAGTCTTCAGCTGAAAGGATAAGAAGATGGAGAGGCATGGAAAGTGTATGTGACTTCCTCGAGTTGCATTCACTACCATTTGAGCAGACACAGAGGAAGCAGATGGTGGGAATAAGCAAGGGAGAGGATTTGGCAAAGCATGGATAGTGATAGGACAAGGGAACAAGGGATTCCAGAGTAACCCTTAGGATAAATACAAATTCTTCAGTCTGGCACTTAAATCCCTCTACAATCTGGCCACAGTCTATCTTTCCAAACTATTTTTCACATTATCCCCCCTCTCATATTCTTTATTCCAGTAAAATCACCCTACCAGCTGCTCCCTGGTCTTGACAGTCTCTCTCTCATCTCCATGCCTACCAGATGCTCATTTTGAAACTAATCAAGCATCAGAATCACCTGGAACAGGTCATGTTGCCTGCTTCTCCAGTTCCTGTAGTTCTAGAGGAATCAATTATCTCCCTACCAATGTTCAAGGAAAAATAAAAACCAATCTCACTGTTCTTGAATGGGCTGATCAATCTAGATTCCCTGCAGCTACCCAATGAGGGTTCTAGGACGTGTCATTTGCAGTCCTGATGCAGATCCTGGAGGTATTAGGTACCTCCTAATTTTGGGGCTCCAGATGGACTCAACCAGAAATCTGAGGGGAAAAATATTAGTGGAAACATTCACTGGGGATGAGGTGGAGGTTTCAAATCCCCAGAGCACAATCATCATGGTCTGGTTCCACACCTTATACTGTTGGGACCCAGGGTACTAGCTCATTGGTTCAAAGAATACTTCCTTTATCTCAGTAGAAGAGCTCTGACATTTCCTTCCTTCAGATTACTCTTGAAATGAGATGTTCCTTATGTTTTCTTCATGATAACAGGAGTTCAAGTCTAAGGTCACAGGAGGAAAAGACTAGTATCCAAAATGAGACCCAAATAGGAAAGAATAGATTAATATTCTTCTACCTTGCCTAGGAGTGGTTCTCATGGTCATGAGAAGACCCCAAATGAACTTCAACTGGAAGACTGGAGCAAGTCTGGGACTGCTTTTCAGGACCACTGATTTCCTCAGGAGAAGCACATGATGGGGGACAGAAAGCTAAGAATTAAAAAAAATCTGATGATGCAGGGTAGTAAAGATGGAAGCATATATGAGATGTGTGCCCTTATAGGACAGGCAGTCTGCATGGGCTAATTGTATAGATGTACAACTCTCAGACAGCACGGATAGATAACTGGAATCTGGTTTCACCCCTCTCTAAGAGAGATTATGATTTCTACTTTAAATAGAGTAAGAGATGGGCAGTAGCACTTGCTTCATGTGAAAGCTAGATTTATATCCATTAACCTAATATATCGATCAACTAGAGGTATGATTCTTTGGAAGCATTCAAAGCAATTATTGCTCTTAAAAGAGGAGGAAGCCCCAAGTTTGGATCCACTGGCTTGGCCCCTTCCTATTAAATACTGCTCACACAAACAATCACAAATCAAGCAGTGAGTGAACCCATTTATCTAAGCAAATGGCAAACAGAAATTAAAGAAGTTTAGAATATATCCCAAAACACATGAGTGATTGAGTTTTTTAGTTGGCAGCAAGATAAGATCAAAACTTAATCAAGAGAGAAGCTCTATTCTCACCCAAAGGAAAAGTCTCTGAGATCTCTGGAAAGGCTAACTGAAAATTTGAAAAATGTGGGTTCCTCTCCAGTTCGATAGCTTGCAACGTCTTTTTACCTGTCTCTCTTCCGAAGAGTTACAGGAACCACAGATGACTCTTCTTACAAAGAAGCATTTGCACCAATTCTATCAATCACATAGGTCCATGGCACATAAAATGCCCCACCCTTCACTTGAAGGCTGCTTACAAAGATGAGGGGCCAGAGATTGAAGGAGAAAAGGTTGTACTAGGAAATTTCTTGGAAGGAACACAAAGAATATTAGAAGATAAAGCAGCAGAGACCTCAGGCTAGAGAGGAAGGAAAGCCCTGAGACTACAGCAAGAAAAGAAAAGTTTAAAAAGAATAAACAGAAATAAAATAAGAGGCTGGAAGAAGAGGAAACTTGAAGAATAAAGACTACAACCAGAATAGGAAAAGGTGAAAGACTGTCAGCACATGTAGCAAGAGAAATTGAGAAAGCAGGAATTGGATGTTATGGGATGAAAAATGGACCCTATGACTATATTGATTAGAGTAAAGTTTTTAGCTGGAAGGCAATATTATCTGAATATTGTGAAATTCACTCCAAAGAGAAACTCTTGAAGATGAGGGATATGCTTATGGTACATTTGCTCCTCATGTAGAAAGTGATGCTTGAGCTGGGTCAGACATGGAGGCAAGGAGAGAAAATATTCTGGGTATGATGGATAGTGAAAATATAGACAGAAATGGAGTGTCCTATATAAGACAGTTAGGTGGCACAGTAGATATAGTGCCAGGCCTGAAAGCAGGCAGACTCATCTCCTGAGTTCAAATCCAGCCACACTTACCAACTATATTTCCTTGGGGAAGTCACTTAACCCTGTTTGCCTCAGTTTCCTCATCTATAAAATGAGCTAGAGAAGGAAATGGCAAACCACTTCTGTATCTTTCCCAAGAAAACTCTTCAAGGAGATCATGAAGTATCAGACAAGACCAAACAATAACAAATATACAGAATGGTAATACTGCCAATTTGGTTGGTCAAGAAAAAAGGAATAACATATAATAAGTCTGGAGAGTTAGGCTGGGACCAGGTTAGAAAGACTTTTAAATGCCAAAGACTAGAATTTATATTTAATCCTAAAGGAAATAGGGAGCTGTTGAAATTCACTCATGCTATATTTGCTCCTGTGCCCTATTCGTCTTGTCTCTGGAGAGAATCTGAGAAGAAGATATTAATTGAGGGAACATTATAGTTTGAGGATTCTGACAAGAGGGATCAGCTGGCCTGTGCCTGGAGTTTTGGAGAACTTTCACCTGCCTGAAGCTGTTAGGTAATTATGCCTTGGATCTACTTGGGAAGCCTCAAATCACTTTCAGAGATGATGGTAGAAATTAGCCCCTGGCTAAGGCAAAGGAGTACCTGGTGAGCTGAATTTTTTATCATTCTTCGTGAATCTTGGCAAATATTCCTATAATTTATCAAGTTGCAAAGGAACTGGGTGAAGTTGTGTGTGCATTGCAGGGAGGGTGATGGTTTCACCTCTCAAGTGATACCTCTACTATCCTATGCAGTTCACAAAGGGATTAGATTGGACTCAGAAGAATGGAAAAGCCTGGCGAACTTTGCCCTCATTTAGTTACTGCCTTTTACTAATCACTGCTTTTAGTTACTGCCTTTTTATGTTTTATTCCCTCCTGCAGAAAGCATTGATCTTTCTGTACCCCCTAACTTGATCTTTATTTTGCTGATCTTCTTAAAATGCCATTTTGATCATGTAAACAAAGCTTTTTGCTCAGTCTTGTCTGACTCTTCAAGACCCATGAACCACATAGCACACCAACACTGTCCTTGGGGTTTTCTGGGTAAAGATGCTAGGGTGGTTTGCCATTTCCTTTTCCAGTGGATTAAGTCAAACAGAGGCTAAATGATTTGCCTAGGGTCAAACAGCTTAATGAGTGACTCAGATGGTTTTTTAACTTGGGTTTTTTTGACTCCAGATTTAGCACTCTATCCACTGAGCCACCTAGCTGCCTCCAATTGAAGAATAGTAACCTGTACTTGTGTCCAAATTCCTATATTTCCCTTTCAAGGCCTTCTAAACTGGTTTTTCTGTCCTCATTTACTCATATTTCTTTTTTTTTTTTGAAATTTTATTATTTGTATTTTAATAATAATTTTCCATGCAAGTTTTCTCAACTTCTATGATCCAAATTATCTTCCGCCCTTCTTCCCTCCCCCACTGCAGGAACTGTAAAAATCTGGGTTATACATGCATTATCATACAAAACATAATTGTAAGTGAATAAGCTTATAAAACCCCCAGACATATACCCAAATAAACAATTGATAAATCATATGTTTTCATCTGCATTCTACTCCAACAGTTCTTTCTCCAAAGGTGGATAGCATCTTTTTCATAAATCCCTTGAATTGTCCTGGATCAATGCATTGCTGTTAGGAGCAAAGTCTATTACATTTGATCCTTCCACAAAATTGCTGTTACTGTATACAATATTTTCCTGGTTCTGCTATTTCACTCTGCATCAGTTCACATAAGCCTTTCTAGTTCTTTCTGAAATCATTCTGTACATCATTCCTTATAGCACAATAGTATTTCATCATCATCATATGCTTTAATTTATTCATCCATTCCCTAATTGCATACCTTTAGGTTCTAGTTCTTTGCCCCCACAAAAAAAAAACATCTACATGTCTTTAGGATACAGCCCAAGTAGTGGTATTACTGGATCAAAGGGTATCCATTGTTTTATAGCCCTTTGGGAATAATTCCAAATTGCCCTCCAGAATAGTTGGATCACTTCACAACTCTACCAGCAATGCATTAGTATCCCAATTTTACCACATTCCCTCCAACATTTATCATTTTCCTTTATTGTCATATTGGCCAGTCTGACAGGTGTAATGTGGTAAACTCAGAGTTGTTTTAATTTGCATTTCCTTTATCAAGAGTGATTTAGAATATCTTAAAATGATTATTGATAACTTTGATTTCTTCATCTGAATATTACCTATTCATATCTTTTGACCATTTATCAATTGGGGAATAACTTAGCTGCTTATAATTTTTACTTAGTTCTTCATATATTTGAGAAATGAGATCTTTATCAGAGAAATTTGTTTTAAAATTTCCCCCGTTTGTGGTTTCCCTTTCTAATCTTGGTTGCATTGGTTTTATTTGTACAAAACCTTTTAAAATTTAATATAATAAAAATTATTAATTTTACATTTTGCAATGTTCTCCATCTCGTGTGGTCATAAATTCTTCCCTTCTCCATAGATCTGACATGTAAACTAGTCTATGTTCCCCTCATTTACTTATAATATTACTCTTTATGTTTAAATCAGATATCCATTTTTATCTTATCTTGGTATAGGGTGTAATATGTTGATCTAAACCCAATTTTTGCCATACTGTTTTCAGATTTTCCCAGCAGTTTTTGTCAAATAATTAATTCTTATCCCCAAAGCTGAGATCTTTGGGTTTATCAAACACTAGATTGCTGAGGTTATTTGCCCCTAATCTATTCCATTGATCCATATTTCTTATATGTCTATGACAGGTAACCTGATTGTCTTTGCTTATGTTGTTCCTTCAAACTGGAATGTTCTTACCCCATTCTTCTGTTCATTCAAATCTTTTTCATCTTTTATAGCTTGGCTCAAGAAACTTCCTAGTGTGGGCCCACATTGATCTCTCACTTTTCTGAGCTCTAATTTAATATAGTTTGATTTAATTATCTTCCACAGACAAGTGAAAAAACTTTGAAGGCTACAGGATTAATTTATTCTATCATTAAAAAAACAAAAAATGCTGAGATCTGTTGTTTCATATACAATGCTTTTTTCTACTGTATATATATATATATATATATAAATGATATTTAAGGTCAAAATAAAAATAAATTTTAAAATGTAAAGATAATAACTCTTTCATTGTTTTATGTATATAAGAGGATTTCATATCATTCTTTAATTACCTAAATTGGAGGGACAAGCCTCAGGGAGAAGACATCCTACATATTCCTACTACATGGATATAAGTATCTTCTTCCATTGGCTACTCAGCTGGAATAGACTAAGAAGGGATGAAGGAACACATTCACTCCCGGCAGGACTTTGTAAAATGGACTTGTGGAGCTGGCAGAGAGCTACGTATTCCTCCTCTCCCCCTTTTTAGCTCTGTTGCCTCAAGAAATGGGGGTTTGATTTGTTTTGTCTGTCCTCAGTTTTAGGAAGGAAGTAGAATCCTCAATGGAACTGGAATCTTGAGCCACATTGACCTTGGAGGCAAGATTCCAGGCCAGATGTACAGTCAGCCAGCCAGCTCAGCTGGAAAACTGAGAAGCCTGGGTGCCTAGGACTCAAGCCTAAGTGGGGAGGGGACATGGTTCGAACTTGAAACTTGATATATAGGAAATGAGCTAAACTGTCCCTAAGAGTAAGAAGTAATACAGGAGAGGATCATGCCCTAGGTGTTGTGGGAATATGTTTGTACAGTTTGTTACACCTTTAAGGTAAATATCCCTTCATAAAAACTAACCCAGTTATTAAATGGTTAAAAGGAATGGGGTTGCAAGTAACTGCCCTAAATTTGGAGAACACTATCTATGGAAGCTCAAGCATGTGACTGAGAATTTGGACACCTTTCAACCCCTGAGGATGAGTGAAATGTAAAAAATCTGGTCTAAAGGCAATGGGGTCTAGAGTAGTCACTGTTATATATATCATAGCTTGGGTTAGCGAGCATTACTTATAAGGGCTTACTCTTGCCAGGCACTGTACTAAACACAAGGGATACAAAAAAGGTAAAAAAGAAAAACAGCCCCCCAACTTCTGGAAGCTCATGTTCTAACCGGAGAGATAATATGCAAATAGCTATATACATATAAGATATACACACCATAAATGGGAGGTACTTTCAGAGGGAGAGCATTAGCCATGAGGGCAACCAGGAAAGATCTCCTATAAAGGTGGGATTATGAGAGTTTGCTGATAAATGTTTAACCACCATCTCTTTGTGTGTGGAGGGGGAGGGAAAGGAGTATGGAAAGACTTGCTTTTTAAGTTTAATCTGCATTATTACAGTGTTATTAAATCTATATAATCAACAAAACAACAAATGAAGCTGTGACTTGTAGCTTGTGAGTTTCCAAGTTGTAAATACTCACAGGGACGTTTTAGTGCTCTCCTCAAAGAGCCCGTTGGACTTGGCTCCAGTACACTCCTGGATTTGAACTGAGATTTGGAATGAGATCTAGAAAGCCTGGAGATGGTGGTGAGAAAGAAGACTATTTCAGGAATAAAGGACAGCCAGTGAAAAGGAAGTGTAAGTCTTATATCCATCATTGCCTTTGGTTGTTCTGTTCCTTCAGCCTGGAATACCTTTACTCCATTTCTCTGCTCATTCAAATCTTTTTCATCCTTTAAGGTGCAACGCAAGTCTCATCTCCTTCTAGAGTGCAAAACTTTTTCAGCCCAGTAATGGGTTCTTTAAAAGGTCCTCAATGGATACTGGTTAAATCAAATCAAAAGAATAAAGAATGAAAACTTTACCCTTTGCTTAAATACTTATCTCCCCACTACTCTGTATGGAGAGTAAGCTTTCACTCTTCTGGTTTATGACCCAATAATCATTCCCTGTTATGTGATCATTAAAATAGAGAAGGAATACCTTCAGGGGAAAGGTGACTAATAGGCTTGTTAGACTGTGCATCGCTTTCAGGAATAGAGAGTTTTTTTTTTTTTTTAATACTGCCTTGGAATTGGGCACAAGAAGGTTACCCTCCAATTCTCCCTTTTGGAGATATAGCAGGTAGCTACCCCTCAGGGTTGAGATCTGGCTGATGTAGTTTTAAGCTTTTGCTCACTCTATACTATTTTCAGAAGTCAAAGCAAAGCTTTCCCTCCCACCCCCCAGCATTAGTGTTGAAATCTCTAGCTCCTCTCTCATCCCACCAACTTTTTTATTTTATTTTTTAAACAGTATATCTACTGATGTCTGGCATATGGGAGGTTGAGACCTTGAATAGATTTTTTCTCAGGAAAAATGGATAAATGGGCTGCAGGATTACAGAGAAAACAAAACTCAAAGCAATAACCTTTTACAAAGTGCCAAGTTTCTGGCAAGATGAAAATGGGATTTTCCTTGTAAAGTTAGGTGGCAAGGGGCTTCTGGTCAGCAAATGCACCATGGGGGGCTTTTCTCCCAAAATTGTTTTTAATACAAACTGAAACTGACAGAAGAGCACATGATTGCACTGAGAACTTACAACAAATTCTAGAAGAGAAGAATGAGATTGGAAACCAGACCTGGTTTGTTAATAGTGCACGCTTTTGAAATATCAATCAAGCAGCCATGGAGTTAACATGACCATTGCAAAGGGTGACAAGTGGGAAAATTTTCCCTGAAAAATCTGAAAGAAATCACAGCTCTTCTGAGTTAGCTTACTAATTGCGTGACCTTAGACAAATCACTTAATCTCTTTAAGACTCAATTTCTTCATTTATAGAATAGAGATAATTGCAGCTATCTCACATCTTTGTATGAGGAGCAAATTAAATAGCATATAGACGATCCTTTACAAATATTAATAGGCTATAGAAACATTAACTATTATTATCTTTAAACTTTGTCTTCTTGGTTTTCTTTTGCTTGCTACATATAGCTTACTTTGATTGTTCATCAGAGTCCAAGTTGTTGAGACAAGTTCTTACTGGATCCTATCAAGTGCACAGAGCAATTTGATTTAGCCATAAACCTACTGCATCTCAAAACCAAATCGCTCCCTCTTCATTTTCCTATTTTGTCATACACAGATTGGCAAACTAGATGAGAGGCAATCAGCAGAAGGAGCACATTTTGGGGGAAAATTTTTTAATTGGGATTTTAAGCTAACAAAAATTAAACTTGTGCATCGTGGCAGATTCCTTAACAATTATTGTAATGTGCACATACACATTTTACATAGTTGCAATTAATGTGTATTTCCTATCTTCTGTGCTTTTTTCACTTAATGCCATTTGACAGAGACTGTACTGCATAGTAGATTCGGGTTGGATATGGAATCAGAAGGTCCTGGATTCAGTTAGAAGTCTCTGGTGTTGGACCTAGAGTCAAGATGTCTTCAATTCAAATATGGCCACAAACTCATACTAACTGTGTGACTCTGAGCAAATCGCTTAGCCATTATCTACCTCAGCTTCCCTAATTGTAAAATGGGAATGATAATAGCCTTTCTGGAGTTGTGAACATCAAATCAGATAACATAAAGGGTTTAGTACAGTATCTGGCACAGAGTAGGCTTATTTCCTTCCTTCCTTCAGATACTCAACTAGCTAGCTGACTTGGGCAAGTTACATAACTTCTCAATCAATTCCCTAGGATATAACAGCTATTTGGTTAAGGTTAGGTTGTAAGTACCCATGCTGGTAATTCCCAAGGCTGATCAAATCATAAATCCTTCATGTTATCTCATGGGTTCATATATCTAGAACTGTAAAGAACCTTAGAAACCATCTAGTCAAATGGCTTGCCCAATATCATGCAAGAAATAAGTGACAAAATATTGTTCCATAGGGTATATGGACAGAAATAAGAACTTACATAGAACCTACTATGTGCCAAACAATGTACTTTGACAAATGGTATCACATTTGATCCTCACACAAACTCTGAGGGGTTGATACTATTATTATTTCCATTTTATAGATGAACAAACTGAGACAGACAAGTGAAAAGAGAATAAACTAAATGAATTACTCCAAATATCCCCTTAGAGCCAACAATAATTATCATTCTCATTTTTTTGACCTCATGGATTTTTAAGTATATTAGGAGGTTGTTTTTATTTGAATTTCATAATTGCCAGCAAAGCTCTATCTTTGCCCGTAGGAGTCTATGTGATATTTCTTCACGTATGAAACTTTTTGGACTATGACTACCTAGTGAGTTGTTATATGGGTAAGGACTTTGTATATTGGCTTTAATTCTTGACCTATTTTGAATAATTAGATTTTATCAGTTGTATTTGTTAGATATCGTTTTCCCTAGATATAGGTGGTTGTTTCCTTCAATATTTATTTTTATTACTCTTCATTATGCATAGAACTTGTTTTTGTATATTTGAATACAACCATTTTATTTCTGATGATGTCCTTTTTTTCTTTAATAATTATAAAATTATCTTCCCTCTATACCCAAGAAATATATGCTGTTCTTATTCTTTGCCGATTTTTTTTTTACTGACTTGTTTTTGTTTACTTGGATTTGAAACCCATCTGAAATTCATTGGAGCATATGGTGTGAGGTATAGGTCTAAGCTGAATGTTTTCCATGCTTTTATCCAGTTCTTCCAGTAATGCTTATTAAATAATGATTTCTCTTCCCTGTTGTTTTGTTCTTCTAGTTTGTCAAATAATGAATTCTCACAATGCTTTCTGACAAGAATTTGGTGGCCATTAAATGTTATGGGAAATATCCATCATAAGTTGTCTTTTAACACATAATTGCCCAAAACACCTTGTTTCAGCTGATCTCATACATGTTATATTGTAAAATCATTCAAGTGCTACATCATTCAATGGTTATACTTGTCAAGAAACAAACCATCTGCAGTGGGATACAGAGAATAAGTTTGCAGAACCCTTGTATATACCAGACATACAACCCATATGCTGGAGCTTTGGGCAACATCCACACACTATCAAAACATCCAGTCAAAACCAGAAAATTTCATAAGTCATCTGACTTTTCTCTTAACATGGCAAAATATTTAGAAACCCGCAGATATTTAAAATACTCTGCAACTGTGATACCATATAGACAAAGCTCTAACTTCATTGTGTTTGTTAAAAGCAAATAATTGATACATAATGCTATAACACAGCAGACTCTTCCCAATAAATAACCTAAGCTCTCCACAAAGTATGTTCTACCAAAGAAACGTGTGATTATGGTTGTTTATACAAGTCACTTTCCACTTCATAGTTTACAAAATTTGTAACAGAACACAAAAGTTAGTTTACTTTCAGTGGCTCATAAAATTCCAAGATTTGAGAACTGGAAGAAACCTATAAATTATATCCAAAAGTAATTCTCACTATTATACATATGGCAAGTGGTCATCCAGATTCTGTTTGAAGACCTTTAATGATGGATCTACCTCCTTTACAAGTCACTCATTTAACTTTTGGATAGCGCACTTCCTTCTGATATTAGAACAAAATCTCTCTCTTTACATCTTTCACCCATTGCTCTTGGGTCAGCTTTATTGGAACAGTGAGTCAGCAAATAAGCATTTATTAATTTCCTTCTATGTGCCTAGAATTGTGCTAAGTACTAGAGAAAGCAAATACATCTTTGGTTCCACACGATAGCCTTTTGTAAAAGGGCTACTTTAGCTATCACATTCTCTTTCAAACTTCTCCAGTCTAAACATTTCAAGTTTCTTTTTCATATGAAATGGATTCAAGACCTTTAGTCATCCTACTTTACCTTCTCAGAATATTTTCAAGTTTATTAATGCATTTTTAACTGTAGCACTCATCACTAAACACAATATAGCAGATAAGATCAGATAATGACAAAATATACCTCTTTTCCTGGAAGCTAATGAAGTCCAAGGTCATGTTAATTTTTTTTAGCTGCCACATCATACTATTAACTCATAATAAACTTGTAGTCCAATAAACCCTCAGATCTTTTCTTTTTTTTTTTTAAGGCAAATTGATGTCTGACTATCTCACTCATCCTGTACCTGTGAATTTGATTTTTTTAAGTCCAACTGTAAGATTTTGCATTTATTGCTATTGGTTTTCACTTTATTGGGTTTAGCCCAAAACACTATCCTGTCAAGATCTTTTAAAGTCTTTACTCCAGGGGTAGCTCAGTGGCTCAGTGGATTGAGAGCCAGGCCTAGAGACAGGATTTCCTGGGTTCAATTCACTTAACCCTCATTACCTAGTCTTTACCACTCTCTTGCCTTAGCACCAATACATAGTATTGATTCTAAGATGGAAGGTAAGAGTTTAAAAAAATTCTTTACTCCATCATTCAAGGTATTAGGTAGTTCAACCAATTTTATGTCATTCATCTCTAAATTTTTTGAGCATGCTACCTATGTTTTTGTGTAAAATGTTAAGTGACACCAGACCAAACACAAATCTCTAGGGTTTACCATTGGAGATCCCTTGTTATAGTAACAGTGAACCACTAACAACTATTTTTTAATTTGAAATTTTTTATATGATTTATTAATTTAATATATTTTTCCATGATTATAAGATTCATGTTCTTTCCCTTCCCTTCCTCCATTCCCGTCATAGCCAATGTGCAGTTCCACTGGCTTTTACATGACCACTAACAACTATTTTGAGTATAACCCTTCAGTCAGTTCTAAACTGTATTACTGTATTATCTAATTGTATTATCATCTGGCTTGATTTCTCCATCTTCTACACAAGAATGAGATGATTTGACAAATGCTTTGTCATAAGTAGATTATCTACAGCATTCCCTTCATTTCCTAGTTCCTGCCAAAAAAGAAAGAAGATAAAGGCTTTAATAACTTGGTACCAAAATTATCTATTGTATTTGTCCTGAGTTTTGTTGCCTATTAATATTGTACTAATATATTGTTATAGTTATCATGTGAAGTGTTCCTTTGATTCTGCCTTCTTCACTCTATATAACTTCCTATAAGTTTTTCATTTAATACTCTGAATTCTTCACATCTGTTATTCTTTATGGCACAAGAGTTTTCTTATTAATATACCAGAATTTATTCAGCTTTTCCCCTAATTATTGGACACGTAGTTGATTTTCAGCTTTATCCTAATCCAAATAGTGTTGCTATGACTATTTTTCTATTTATGGATTTTTTTCTTGCTATCATTAACCTCCTTAGAGACATGTGCCCAGTAGTGAAATTGTTGGATCAAAGAATATGAAAAATTTAGTAACTTGAAAAAAACTCCAAATTGTTTTCTAGAAATGAATGGAACAATTCACAACTCTACAAGCAGCTAATTAGTATGCCTTTCCTTCTCACAGTATGCCCTCATTTCTGTTTGTTCTCTGTGTGTGTGTGTGTGTATGTGTGTGTGTGCCCGCCTCCATCAGGGAGTTTGTTTTTTTTTAATAAGTTTTATTGATGCCTTTTCTTTTTACATTCTATTCATCTTTGAAAATTCTCCTCTGCCCCTCTCCCCTGTGAGCTTTCCCTTGTAACAAAGATTAAAAAAGAAAAAAAATTTGAACAAAACTAATAACACTGAATGTATCTGACACCATATGCAAAATTCCATACCCAAACCATAGCCCTCAACATCTCCAAGGAAAGGAAGTAGGTGCATTTTTGTCATCTATTGTCTGGGGCTAAATTTGATCATTATAATTTCAGAAAGGTCTTTCACATTTTATTCTTCTATTTACATTATACTGTTATGATTATATACATATTTTTATTACATATATATACATATATTTTTTTCCTCCTGATTCTACTTATGTGACTCTGCATCAGCTCATTATGGATCTTGTATGTTTCTCAGAATTCTTCATGAGCAATATTTCCTTTGATGCAATAATATTCTATTATATTCAAATGCCATATGTTTTTAGCCATCCAAAATTAATGGGTTCCTACTTTGTTTCCCATTCCTTAGTACTATAAGAGATATGCTAACAAATATTTTTGTTCACATGGGACCTTTTTTCCTTAACGTCTATGGGAATATATAGCAATGGAATCTCTGAGTCAAAGACATTTTAGTCACTTTTTGAAATATAATTTTAAATTGCTTTCCAGAATGTTGGAGCAATTTATAGTTCTTTCGATATGTATTAATGTGCCTATCCAGAATAAAGAGAAGACAGCAGAAGATGACAAACAATTAAACACACCCAAACCTTCAGAAAAAAATGGAAATTGGTCACAAGTTCTTGAAGACTTTAAATCTAAGACTGTCAGAAAAATAGAAGAGATGTGGCAAGAAAAGTGAGAAATAGTTCAAAAAGAAAATAACAGTTTAAAAATAGGACCTCCCACTTGAAAATTGAAGCCCAGAAATCAAATGAAATAATAAGCAAATTGAAGACCAGAAAGGACCTGCTGGAAGCCATGAAAAACAGGATAGATCAAATGAAAGGAAAATCAAAAGATCTTAGCTGAAAACCAGTCATTAAAAACTATAATTGGACAAGTAGAAGTCAATTATTTTACAAGACAGCAAGAATTAATAAAGGAAAGTCAGAAGAACGACAGATTAGAAGGCAACATAAAATATTTCATTGATAGTGTAGTTGACCTTGAAAATAGATCTTGGAGAGACAATTTGTGAATCTTAGGCCTACCTGAAAAACCTAGAAACAAACAGAAACCTTGACACCATACTACAAGAAATTATCCAAGAAAACTGCCCTGACGTTCTGTAACAAGAGGGAAAAATAGACATTGAAAGAGTCCATAGATCACCTGCTACACTAAATCCTCAAAAGACAACCCCCAGGAATGTAATTGCCAAATTCAAGAGCTTCCAAGCTAAGGAGAAAATATTACAAGAAGCCAGAAAGAGACAATTCAGATATCAAGGAGCACCAATCAGGATTACATAGGATCTGGCAACCTCCACACTAAAAGACCTCAAGGCTTGGAATACGATATTTAGAAAGAGAATTGGATCTACAACCAAGGATCACCTACCCATCAAAATTAACTCTATACTTCCAAGGGAAAGTATGGGCATTCAACAAAATAGAAGAATTCCAAATATTTGTAAAGAAAAGACCAAAACTAAACAGAAAATTTGACATCAAAATACAAAACCAAGAGAAATGTGAGAAGTTAAATAAGAAAGAGAGGGGTCTTATTTTTTTTTCTTCTTTAAGGGCCTCAGTAAGGCCACATTGTTTATATTCCTATGTGGAAAAATGTTATTTGTAACTGTCAAAAATTGTATTCACTATTATAGTAGTTAGAAGAATTATCCATAGATAGAGATTGGGGTACTAAGTAGTTTAAAGTCATGTGAAGAAAAAGAAGAAAGAAAGTGGGGGGGGGGGAGAAGCTGACACAAGAGAAACTTGAAGGAATAAGAAAATTAGGATAATCTATATTACACAAAAAGACACATGGGAGTGGGAGGGGAAGAATACAACTATAAGAAGGAGAGGAAGAGAGTGCTAACAGGTAAAAACCTTACTCTCAGTGGAATCAATTAAGAGAGAGAAGAGCATCTAGATCCACTGGGGTACCGATTCTATCGTACCCTATAGGGAAGTTGAGAGGAGAAAACTAAGGGGGTGAATGGGGCAGGAAGTTTAAGAAAAGGGGGGATGGAAAGAAAGGGGAAAGGGAATTTAATAGACCCTAAAAAATAAAAGGGGAATAAAAAGGGAGGGGGCAGAAAGGGAGGGTGGGGAGGGAAGTAAATAATTAACCTTCCTATTCATTCCTTTAAGCATTTATTTATTGGGACTTGACTCTTGTTCTAATATATCTATCTATCTAATATGTATATCATGACAAGAAACCAAGGATTTGAATATTTGGTTAAAAAATAACTCTGTAATTACCATTGTTGTTTTTATTGATGTTGCTATTCCTCTTGGAGAGGTGGGTGACTTAGATAATTAGCATCTGGATTTTAGGCTTGGCTATTGGTTTGCCATCCTGAGATGCAGATGCTGCCTATTTCAATCTCAAATTTTAGTAAATAATGTTTATGTACCTGGGCCCTGTCATATATGGTAATCTGAAACAGTTAATGAAGTTAATTACATTTTGAAATTATATTAGTAAAGAATCTTCAGCTAAAGTCCTACTCTGATGCTGTTAACCATAATCAAGGAGACAGAGCAATTAATCTGTGGGGCAAAAAGCCAACAGCTGCTGCCAATCACCCTAATGAGGTCACTTGCTTCCTACTCTGAAACTCTCTGTATGCAACAGGTAAAAACAGGAAGGACTCAAATCTTCAGTTGGTGTTAGACAGAACCCATTGTGTTTTTTCTTTTAATCAATTACTCAGCTTCACATGGCCATTCTAGCACATAGCAGATGTGTGATATTAGGAAAGCACTTTATTTGCGATAATGCTTGAACAGGCATTTATTGTAGAACAAGAATTTCTCTACAGGAAAACAAACCATCCATAGAGACAGCAACAGAAGGAGCTTCAGTAGCAACACATAGCATGAAATAGGAATACAGAACCATCTGGACAATATGAACAAGTTACTGGCCAAAAATGCCCAAAAGTCATTAAGCCAATGAGATACTTAGATTTTCTTCTATTTTGTCATTCTTTTGAATTTGTTTTATTGTTTCCTCATGTCTTAAGGAGACATTAGTTTCCATCTGACCAATTCTAATTTTTAGGGATCCATTTTCTTGCTTGAGGTTTTGTCTTTTCTTTTTTAGGAAGATGTTTTCTTCAGTTAATTTTTGCACCATGAAATTGATTTTTTTCTATCATTTTCTTTTCTAATTTTTCTCCCATCTCATATTATTTGTTTTTCTTTTGAGCCACTTTTAGAACTCTTCCAGGAGTTTTTTTTTTTTTTTTGGTCTGACATCCTTTCACATTCTCCTTTGAGGCTTTACATGGTTTCATTTTTGTATTTTTATCCTCTTCTGAGCCTGTATTTTGATCATCTCTGTTGCTGAAATAATTTTCCAGTATTAAGCTTTTTCTCTGTGTTTTATTTATCTTGGGGGACTTTTTCCTGACTTTGCCTATATGTTGAAGCCTTTCTCCATTCTATTCCTGGGTGGAGGAAGTACTGTCCTAAACTTGTACTATGGTCTATTCCAGTACCTGGGGTTGGGTGGGCTGCCACAATCCCAGATTGAACACTGCAGAGGCAGCCTACTTGACTTGCTGTGGAGAGATTTGCAACAGTTCTCTGCAGATGCTATTTGCACTGGAGTGCTTTGCTTTCCACACTCTCCCACAGAGGCTGGTCCTTTCTGGCATGAATTCCTCTCACTGATACCTGTGTTGGGCAACACCTGTTCATTGCTACAATTGGACTATGCTAGACCATGTTCCTCCCACTGATATCTGGACTGTATTATGTTGATTTCTTCTATCTCTCTGATGAGGCTAATTTGAATCTTGCAGTATTGCTCCAGGATTCATTTTGTGGAATTTTTGCTTTATCATGGTTGTCTGGAGGATGGTTGGCAAGCTTTGAGCAATTTTTATTCTACTATCTTAGCTACCCCACAATTTTTCTCAGAGTCATTGTCAAACAAAAAATAAGAACTGCATCTCGCAGGCTGAATACTATTGGACTTGGATCTCAGCAGGATGTAGACCAGGAATGTGAATGCTAGAGTCAATAAGTAAGCAGAATTGTTGGTGGAGGAGGAAAGGGTGGAAGCATGAGGGAGAAATAGATGTTGTATTCACTTATGTTCTCAACTCTAAACCTAATAAGACTTTCCCTAATAATATTATCACTTTAACAATGAAAGGAGTGCTCTGCTGATACTCATTTCTTTGCAAATGAAGGCTCAGATTTGAGTTCCAGTTCTTCTTTACCTGTTGTAATAAATCTGTTTTATGTTCAAATATTTTAGTTCATTATTTAAAGGACTGGAAACTAGGGGAAAAGATATCTTCAGAGATGACAAATGGATGCAGTCAAATGTGAGCTACACCAGTGTTGAGAGAGATGGTTTCTCCAGGATTGAATTTGCTCTGTTTTCCAAGAAATGAGGCCCAGAAACCACACTAGTAGGTCTGGGTATGGTAGGTGCAATATCTACCAAGGTCCTTCCATGTAGACTGAGATAGTTTTTGCTTTGTTTTTGTTTTTGTTTTTTCCCCCAGAAAGACAGACAAGCTACCCTTTATGTTTGATTGGTCCAGGTAGATAAGGCTTGAGCTCTCAAGGTGTCTTCCCAGTTATTTAGGATATAAAAAGATCAATCTAAAATTAGACTAGATGATTTTCTACTGCTGTATGAGGCAACATACTCTTTTTTTACCTGATAAATATTTGTATGGAAATGATACTGAACATTTACTTGAAGTGGCACTATGCTACAGCTAAGTAAAGATCCTTTTGTTGACTGCCCAGAGTCAATGAGGATCTTGTCTTATTCCAATCCATAACCTGAACTACTAGACTGGTATGAATAAGGCTTGGGCCTCAATAAATAGGTAACACTTGCCATCTACCCATCTAACCCTTGTAGTCATATTTCATATTCTCTTTCACACACTCTCTATTCTAGGTAAATTGTTCTCTCTTGAATTCCATCCCCAGCCTCCATGTCTTTGTACAGGTGGCCTCAAACATCTGGAATGTACTTTCTTTTTACCTCCATATAAAACTCCCCAACTTCTTTTACAGCAAAGTTAATCTGTCTCTTTCAAATGAGTACTTTCTGGATTCCTCCCCCCCCCACCCCCACCCCCAGTAGCTTGTGTTCTTGCCCTTATGAAACTTAATTGCATTATTTTCTATTTCTGTATGTTACATCCCTCCAATGCAATGCAAGCTCCTGGACGTCAAAGACTTTTGTCTTCTGCCTCCAGTGCCTAACACTGTGTCTTGCACATAGTGGTTGCATAATAAATATTTGTTGAACTGAATTGAGCCCTTTATTTTGGGCTCGGATTTTAATCAAAGTAGGAAAACATTCCTATAACAGCAGGGGTGTTGAGTCTTCAAGATGTCCCTTGGATAGCCAGGTCAATTGGACCAGACTTAGAGAAAGGGATGAAAAAGACAACAACAATATGTAACATAATATAATAGTAGTTGGCATTTATATAACACTTCAAGGTTTTCAAAGCACTATATAAATATCTTATTTTCCTTCACAATAACGCTGAGTGCTATTGTCCCCAGGCAGGCAGACATAAAGAGATTTACTTGCCTAGGTTCACACAGCTGGTAAGTACGGATACCATATTTGAATGCAGGTTTTCCCAATTCTAGGTCCCGTGCTCTAGCTACTTACTGTTCTGCCTGCTTGTCTCTTAATAGATGGGGTCAGTGCTTGGCATATTGAAGGCAATCAATGCTTGTTGATGGATTGACAATTCAAAGTTTAGTGCCATGTAAGGTCCCTCTATGTCCTTGATACTGTCAAGTCCATCAGTATGCATATGCTGGGCAGACACTTTACATAGACCATACCCTAGCACTTAAGTGTTTGTTCAATTAAATTGAATGTTGAAATGAATTGAATTAACAATGTGCTGGACCCTCAATTGAAAAGGACTAAAAGTACAAAATGGACTGAATTGCCTTTGGGAATCTGCAGTGTTTTTGGTGACCTCAAGTTTTCCCCTGAGAGAAAGACCAATCTTTTTATCAATAATAATCTCTGAGAGGTAGCTGGGTAGCTCAGTGGATAGGCAGCCAGGTCTAGAGATGAGAAGTCTTGGTTTCATATCTGGCCTAAAATATTTCCTAGCTGTGTGACCTTGGGCATGTCACTTAACCCCCATTGCCTAGCCCTTACTGCTCTTCTGTCTTTTGACAGAAGGTGAAGGTTTTTAAAATAATAATAATCTCTGGCAGCTCAGCATATTGGACACAGAACTTGTAGTCAGTAAATGTTGCACTTGAGCTCTGCCTCCAATGCAAATTGGCTGTGTGACCCTAGTGAAGCATTTTTCTCTCTCAATGCCCCAAGCAACTCTAAGACAATTAGTTACAATGCAATCAATGACTTATATTGATAAAGGGACTTTTCTCAGAGAGTTCCCTACTCCAGTGCAATCAAAGGTCTAGATACATAAAAACAAAAATTTTATGACAGTAACATATGACTAAGTCATGGAATATCCCAGTTTCCAAAGAATTAGAACTAAGGGGACAGCTAAGTGGCTCAGTGGATAGAGAGCCAGGCCTCAAGATGAGAAGTCCTGGGTTCAAATATAGCTTTAGGTCTGTGTCAAGGAAGAACCGAAAAGAGAAGGAAGAGGTCGGGAACAGAGCAGGCAGGTGAAGGGAAGGAGGAAGAGGCATGCAGACTAGGGACCACATGGTCAGGTTACTTATAGGAATGATTATCTACCCTTTCCAATAAACCTTATCAAATATATATCTGAGTAGAAATGTTATTCAATTCTTACAGATATTTCCTAGTTGGGTGATCCTAGGCAAGTCACTTAATCCCAATTGCCCAGCTCTTCTGCCTTGGAACCAATATTTAGTGTCAATTCTAAAATAGAAGGTAAAGTTTTTAAAAAAACAAGAATTATAACTAAGGCTCATCCAGAGGTAAATAGCAGGGTGCATAGGAGACCTGGTTAAGCTACCACTTATAGACCAAAAATTGCACAGAAGAAAGGATACTATTAAGGCAAGATATAACCAGAAAAGAAAGTGGGCAGGTTATGTGTCGAGAGCCAGGGATACACTCCACTGGTATATAAATACAAATTTAACAGAATATGAAGAAGGCCTCCAATATGTTTGATGGATCCCACACAGAAAAGGGGAAATGACCAAAATTCAAAGGAGAAGGGAGGCCATTGATGCATTTTCCTGGAGAGAGAAGCCATCTAAATGAGCTTGCAGATCCAATGAAGCTTAATAAATCTCCCATATTTACTGAGTAGCAATAATGTTATGTACCCAAGGCATGTATATCTGCCAAGTGTTCCTTGGAGAAGAATCATAGTGATATGGAAGGTAAGGTAACTAGATATAATCTAGTTCCGATTCTTTTATTTTGTAGGGGAACCTATGAAATATCGGGCTGAAAATCTCCTTATTTTACAATCAAATAAACTTAAGAGCACCTTCTCTGAAATGTTTGCTTCATATTTAATTTAAACAATCCCACTGTGTAGCAAGGAGGCTTTAAGGAAAATTGACATAGATATATTTCCTGTAGCATTACTATTTATATAATTTATTGATTTCTTGAACATTTCCTGCTTTGATCAAAAAAAAAAACTATTCAGAAAATAAAATAAGAGAACAGATAGTCTTTCCTTGTTCACCAAAGGCAATTATAGCTTAACCCTGCTAAGGGACTGACTGTATGCAAAAATCAGGGCAGGGGTGGGAGTGGATTTATGATTCTTCCCAGTTTGGGAAGAGAAAGAACTAACTGGAATCAGCTCTTGATAAAGATACAAGAGGTTTTTCACATTCAAGTACCATAAGAGTTTAGGGATTCTCAAGGAGAAGGAAGAGAATTGAGAAGAGTTTCCCCAAGGCAACAGCACAGCCATGGCCCCTGGTGTCAACCATATCTGCAGTTCCATTCTTCAAGACCATAATACATGACTTCTAAATGAACAAGGTGATATTTGTTCTAGTAGCAGGGTCACTAAATGAAAGTACAAATGTCATCTCACAAGAAATGTCAAAAGCTTGTCATAAGAGAGGTATGTCAGTCTAAAAAGTGTTTTACTAAGATTCAGGAAAACTTGGGTTAAAATTTAGCCTCTGATTCATTGGCTCTCTGGTCTAAATCAAGTCACTTAACCTCCCTAAGCCTCAGTCAATATGGGTTGCATTCTACATTAGTGAAGAGAGTTTCCATACAGGGAGTTACTCTTCCATGGAAATCATAGATCCTTTACATATTTATTCACATAATTTACAGATTGATTTATTTACAGATTTACAGAATTTCTCACGGGTCCTCCATGAAGGAATTCCCCAATGAATTGATAACTCAAATTTGGTAGAGAGGTTTTTCTCCTACTTAACCTATGAGATAAGTACTGGGAGTATTATTATCCATATTTTATGGATCTACAAAATTTCTGATCCTATTTCAAGAAGCACCTGTATGACAGAAACTGTCATACAAGACAGATCTCTGAGACCTCTTCTCATTTTGGTATTGTCAGATTTATTGAAAGAAAAATGATATTGGTCTACACCTGATTTATTTGGTTCAAGGAATTCCTAATAAAGAAGTCCCCTCAGCCAATGAAAAGTAGTACCTGCTCTGCACATTATAGGCAGCCTTGGAGAGTTACTAGGACTCTCAGAGGATAAGTGACTTGCCCAGGGTTACAAAGATGGTCTTTGTCAGAGGTGTGTCTTGACTCAGGTTTTCTTGACTACAGGGGCCAGTTCTCTAAGGTTCAAAATCCCCCATTCATTTATCACATATGGTTCTACTGGGAAGCTGATTTTTTTTGGCACCAGAGCAGAACCTTAAGTGTCTGCCTCAAAACCTGTCAGAATATTCAGAGACAGACATGAAAGATCAATAAATTTTTTTTAAAAAGGCATGATAAAAACTGGTGATTCCTCTTTGTAGACCAAGCTGTATTTAGGTAAACTTCTCTTTATTATCCTATTGAAAGCTAAGATTGTCAGATACAAGGACCAGCACAAATAAGAAACACCATTTTAACTGAAAGAATAATTGTAATAGAAGATTGAGTGCAAAATTACATCCTTGGTAATTTTACACTTAAGTGAAGTGCACCTCTGCCTAGGCTTAGAAAAGACAGACTTTCTCTGATGTCTGACACATCAAACACCAATAACCTTGCCTCATCAGTAACCAGAGAAAATGGAGAGATGAATTTGAAAGCTTCTTTATTGCAGTGAATGTATAGATGTGAAAGGAGGAAAAAGCATTGTCACCCTATTATGTACGCATCAAGGTGGGTGATAATTTTAAGAAACTCCCTAGGAGTGCAACTGAAGACAGTGAAGCATGCTAAGCTGGAAATTTTAATTCTAAACAAGATATTAAATATGTAATGTGCAAATGAAATAGCAACCAAATGAATCCACGCACAACTGGCTGGAGAGAACTATAGCATTATGTATGAAGCACAAAGAGGGGAAAATATCATTTTAATGGCAGTGAAAAATAAAAGACCGATTATGATCAATTATCATACAGCTTCATTCAGAAAAGTCATTGCTAAATGCAACCAGGATTTTAAAAAAATCAAATGCCAGACTGAATTAATGAAACAAAGGTCAGGAGGTTCAGAGCTATAAAAATAGCAAAAGAATAAAGAAGAGCCATTCCAAGTGGGTTGTTCTTTAGAGGTGCCATGTTATTGACTCACCATCTGTAAAAGACACTTTAAGATACCTTTTCTGAAAGTGGTGAATTCTTTTGTGAGCCAGATACACTCTTATTCTGTCCTACTTATGTCTCTTATTGCAACCCTCTCTCTCTCTCTCTCTCTCTCTCTCTCTCTCTCTCTCTCTCTCTCTCTCTCTCTCTCTCTCCCCCTTCGCCCCCCTCTCTCTCCCTCCCTCCTTCTTTCTTTTCCCTCTCTCTCACAACTACACACACACACACAAGCTCCTTTTAAACTCTTTATTCATCTTCATCTAGACCTCTAGTCCCTCAGTTTTGACTTGCTTTCCTGGTATATCACCTCTACTTTCCTCTCTTCACTGTCTGAACTCTGTAATTAACCAGTTCAACTATACATTGTCCTCTACCCTACAAGCATTTCCCAAAAGCATTTTGATCCTTACCATGCCAAAATATTGTCTCCACCACCCATCTTCTCAGGTCCTAATTGAGTGCTTCTGAATGAAAGGAGAAGGAAATCACACAATCCTACAGAGTTATGTTATCTAATCTCAACTCAGCTTTCATTGCAGTGTTCTATAATCCTTCTATTTTTGTCTAACTCTTATGCTTCTGGCCTGGAGTAATCAAACCTTTTCTTCTCATGGCCTCTCTACAACCTTCTCCAACCTCCATTTTAGCAAGTAATCTTCCCTCCTCCATTTCTTTAAAAATTGAAGCTGTTCATTCTGTTCTTGTTTTCTCTACCCATTGCCTCCAAATCACTCTATATTTCCCCCAATCATTCATTTTTCCATATAATAAGCAAGAGATATAACTTTTTGTTTTTAATTTTTTTGCCAAGGCCCTCAACTTACCCCCTTATTGTCTTCCTCCCTTATCAATTTCTGGAGTTTGTCTTTTAATCATTCTCTATCTCTCTCAATCATTTTCAATCTTTCCTTAACAAAGACTAATTATTACAAATATGTCAAGATCTCCCCTTTCCTTAAACCTTTACTTGACTTGGAAATCTCTCCAAATAGTATTCATGTCTCTCAATTTCATAGTCACACACTTAAAAAAAAGTTGTTGATGTATGTCGCAATAATCTTGAAAAAGTAATTTGTATTTTAAAGGCAGTGATAACACTCAGAAAGTCACAAAGTGATTCTACTGCAAGTGGAATTATGACACAAAGAATATATTTCTCTAACTCCTCATAACTACAATGTTCTCCTTTTCTTTCTTTTCTCCTTTTTATCCCTCCCTCTCTCTTTCTCTATCTTGATCTACTTTTCTCACTGTTTCTATCTTTCTGGATCTCTCTCAACCTTCCTGCTTCCTTATGTTTCTCTTTCTATCTTTCCTCCTACTTCTCTCTTCATTTCCAGTTCTCTGTTTCCTTCCCTCAATGAATCCTTCTCAGCTTGTTGGACTATGGAATTAAAATAGTTTAATAATATTAATTGTATTTACTGAATCAAATTTTATGTTCCAGATTCCTAATTTTAAGAAAAGGTAAATTTAACTTTTTATTATATATTTAAGATTTATGTCACAATTGATTTTGAAAGCATTTGCATCACTTTACAAATTTAATCATTATAATTTGTAAATAGATCAAATAGAGAAAAGTTTTTTTTTTGGTTTGTTTGTTTTTGAAACCCTTATCTTCCTTCTTAGAATCAATACTGTGTACTGATTGCAAGGCAGAAGAGTGTGGTAAGGGCTAGGCACTGGGGGTTAAGTGACTTGCCCAAGGTGACACAGCAAGGAAGTATCTGAAGCCAGATTTGAACCTAGGATCTCCCATCTCTAGGCCTGGCTCTCAATCCACTTAGCCATCCAGCTGCCCCCCCCCAAAAAGTTGTGTTGTTCCTCCCCAATGCCCCATCTTGGTCTCCCCCCCCCTTTTTAAATTTAGAATATTTTTCCATGGCTACAAGATTCATGATCTGTACACACACACACACACACACACACACACACACACACACACACACACACACACACACACACCATTTCTCCACCCCTTCCTGACGCCAACAACCAGTTCCACTGGGTTATACATGTATCATTGTTCAAAACCTACTTCCATGTTATTCATATTTGCAGTAGAGCAATCTTTTAACATCAAAACCCTAATCATATGCCTATTGCACTACATGATCGATCATATATTTTTCTAATGCATTTCCCAGAAAAGTTTTAAAAATTATTTACTCTACTGTTAGAACAAGTAGGGCAACATCCTTCAACAGAAAAATGGTTTACCAGATATTTTTGTCTATGCAGTGTTAACTACCAAAAGTTTTATAAATGCTTGAACATTATAAATAATGAACATGAATCTGAAATCTTAATTTTTTATTTCGATGTCATATAGAAACAGATATCACCATGAATTTTCTAAATAAATGAAATTGTGTGTGTGTGTGTGTACCACAGAGAAACTGGTAGCCTGAGTCACAGGGTCTAGAATTCTACTCCACCACCAGACATTTAAACTCAGGTCTCCCTGACTCCAGACCTAGTGCTCTAACCACTGAAGCACCTACCTGGTAGAGAAGGATTCTGTTCTTCTTTACTTCTCATTGGAATCAGTCTTGTCACCGGAAGAGTCATTGCCAGTGAACACCAGACAAAAGCTCTATCTTAACAGATACAGTCCATGCTTCAACAAAAGTTAAAAAAGCAGGGGTAGCAATTATGGTCTGATTGATTATAATGGAACAATGCCCTGCCATTTGAAATAACAAACAAGATGATCACAAAAAATCCTGAAAAGACTTGTATGAAGTGACGCAAAGTGAAATGACCAGAACCAGGAGAATGTCACACACAGAAACAGCAATAAAGTACAATGATCAGCTGTGAATGACAACTATATTCAGCAATGCAAGGATCCAGGAAAACTCTAGGGGACTCATGATGAAAAAGTCTGTTCACTGCTAAAGAAGGAACTGACAAATTCTAAATGCAGATTGAAGTATGCCAGTCTTCACTTTATTTCCTTCATGAATTTTTCTCAAGTTTAAATGATATATATTTTTTTTCACAACATGAGGGATGTGGAAATACATGTACAACCTATGTCATATTACCTGCCCACTCAGGGAGGGGGCGAAAAAAGTCAGAAATTTATTATTGAAAATTGTACTGATGTAATCTGGAAAAAAACATTTTAAACTTCATTAAAAAATGTCAAGTTCTTTTAGCATTTGGTGTTTTATTGTCAGCAGTGTATTACCAGTAATAACCCCAAATCTTCTAAGAGGTGAACCAGGTAGTATATATCTATGCCAATTCTATGAACTGGAACCCATTAAATATTTGTGTATGTACATGTGTATATGCACACATATAGAGGGCTATATAAGCATACAATATAATATACAAATGTAAATGTATATGAATGCACACATACATACATACATGTATACACATATAGTATTAAAATGTGCATAGATCTTAAAATCTAAGATATGTTATTTCTTTGGCATAAGGAGTTTCCTTTACTAAATAGATTTTAGCTTCTCCACAAAGTATAATCTTTAAGAGTCCTCTGGGGCACCTATACCTGCAGATACAGTCATTATGTGTCAAAGAGAGAGCATTAACTCATATTTTTTTTTCATTTGATTTAGTTTATTTAGTCAATTTAGAACATTATTCCTTGGTTACAATAATCACATTATTTCCCTCCCTCCCCTCAACCCATTCTTCCCCAACAGCCAACGTGCAATTTCATTGGGTATTATTTGTGTCCTTGATCGGAACCTATTTCCATGTTGTTGTTTGCACTAGGATGTTCATTTAGAGTCTAAATCCCCAACCATATCCCTTCTATCCATGTATTCAAGCAGTTATTTTTCTTTGGTGTTTTTCCTCCCACAGTGTTTCCTCTGAATGTGGATAGTGTTTTTTCTTGTAGATTCTTCCAAGTTCTTCAGGATCACTGCATTGCCACTATGGAGAAGTCCATCACATTCAATTGTACCACAGTGTATCAGTCTCTGTGTACAATGTTTTCCTGGTTCTGCTCCTCTCACTGCATCAATTCCTGAAGGTTGTTCCAGTCTCCATGGAATTCCTCCACTTTATTATTCCTTTTAGCACAATAGTATTCCATCACCAACATATACCACAATTTGTTCAGCCATTCCCCAATTGAAGGTCATCCTCTCATTTTGCAAGTTTTTGCCATCACTAAGAGTGCAGCTATGAATATTCTTGTACAAGTCTTTTTCCTTATTATCTCTTTGGGGTACAAACTCAGCAGTGCTATGGCTGAATCAAAGGGCAAACATTCTTTTTTTTTTTTTTTAAACCCTTACCTTCCGTCTTGGAGTCAATACTGTGTATTGGCTCCAAGGCAGAAAAGTGGTAAGGGCTAGGCAATGGGGGTCAAGTGACTTGCCTGGCAGACATTCTTTTAGCGCACTTTGGGCACAGTTCCAAATTGCCCTCCAGAATGGGTGGATCAATTCATGACTCCACCAGCAATGCATTAATGTCCGGACTTTGCCACATCCCCTCCAGCATTCATTACTTTCCTTTGCTGTCATGTTAGCCAATCTGCTAGGTGTGAGGTGATACCTCAGAGTTGTTTTGATTTGCATTTCTCTGATTATAAGAGTTTTAGAACACTTTTTCATATACTTATTAATAGTTGTGATTTTTTTAACTGAAAATTACCTATTCATGTCCCTTTCTCATTTATTGATTGCAGAACGATTTTATTTTTTTGTACAATTGGTTTAGCTCTTTATAAATTTGAGTAATTAGACCTTTAACAGAGGTATTTGTTATGAAGATTGTTTCCCAATTTGTTGCTTCCTTTCTAATTTTGGATGCATTAGTTTTGTTTGTACAAAACCTTTTTAATTTGATGTAATCAAAATTATTGATTTTACATTTTGTGATTTTTTTCTAGCTCTTGCTTGGTTTTAAAGTCTTTCCTTTCCCAAAGATCTGACAAGTATACTATCTGTGTTCATCTAATTTACTTATAGTTTCCTTCTTTATATTCAGGTCATTCACCCCATTCTGAGGTTATCTTGGTGTAAGGTGTGAGATGTTGATCCAAACCTATTCTCTCCCATACTGTCTTCCAATTTTACCAGCAGTTTTTATGAAATAGTGGGTTTTGGTCCCCAAAACTGGGATTTTTGGGCTTATCATAGACTGTCTTGCTGAGGTCTTTTACCCCAAGTCTATTCCACTGATCCTCCTTTCTGTCTCTTAGCCAGTACCAAATTGTTTTGATGACCACTGCTTTATAGTATAGTTTGAGATCTGGGACTGCAAGTCCTCTTTGTTTTGCATTTTTTTTTCATGATTTCCTTGGATATCCTTGATCTTTTGTTCTTCTAAATGAACTTTGTTATGGTTTTTTTCTAAATCAGTAAAGAAATTTTTTTGGAGTTCAATGGGTATGGCACTAAATAGATAAATAAGTTTGGGTAGGATGGTCATTTTTATTATATTGGTTCGTCCCATCCATGAGCAGTTAATGTTTTTCCAATTGCTCAAGTCTAGTTTTAGTTGTGTGGCGAGTGTTTTGTGGTTGTGTTCATATAGTTCCTGTGTTTGTCTCAGGAGACAGATTCCTAGGTATTTTATTTTGTCTAAGGTGATTTTGAATGGGATTTCTCTTTCTAGTTCTTGCTGCTGAGTTGTGTTGGAGATATATAGAAATGCTGATGACTTATGTGGGTTTATTTTGTATTCTGCAACTTTGCTAAAGTTGTTGATTATTTCAATTAGCTTTTTGGTTGAATCTCTAGGATTCTTTAAGTAGACCATCATGTCATCTGCAAAGTGTGATAACTTGGTCTCCTCCTTGCCTATTTTGATGCCTTCAATTTCTTTTTCTTCTCTAATTGCTACTGCTAGTGTTTCTAGTACAATGTCAAATAGTAGAAATGATAATGGGCATCCTTGTTTCACTCCCGATCTTACTGGGAATACATCTAGTTTATCCCCATTGCAGATGATATTAGCTGATGTTTTAGATATATACTGTTTATTATTTTTAGGAACGACCCTTCTATTCCTATACTTTCTAGTGTTTTTAATAGGAAGGGGTATTGTATTTTATCAAAGGCTTTTTCTGCGTCTTCTGAGATAATCATGTGGTTCTTGTTGGTTTGCTTGTTGATGTGGTCAATTATGTGGATGGTTTTCCTAATATTGAACCAGCCCTGCATCCCTGGTATAAATCCTACTTGATCATGGTGGATGACCCTCCTGATCACTTGCTGAAGTCTTTTTGTTAGTATCCTGTTTAAGATTTTTCCATCCATATTCATTAGGGAGATTGGTCTATAGTTTTCTTTCTCCATTTTTGACCTGCCTGGCTTTAGAATCAGTACCATGTTTGTGTCATAAAAGGAGTTTGGTAGAACTCCCTCTTTGCTTATTATGTCAAATAGTTTGTATAGTACTGGGATTAACTGTTCTCTGAATGTTTGATAGAATTCACTGGTAAATCCATCAGGCCCTGGGGATTTTTTCTTAGGAAGTTCTTTGATGGCCTGTTGGATTTCATTTTCTGATATGGGATTATTTAAGAATTCTATTTCTTCTTCTGTTAGTCTAGGCAGTTTGCATTTTTGTATATATTCATCCATATCACCTAAATTGGTGTATTTATTGCCATATAATTGGGCAAAGTAATTTTTAATGATTGCCTTAATTTCCTCTTCATCAGAGGTGATGTCCCCCTTTTCATCTTTGATGCTGTTAATTTGCTTTTCTTCCTTCCTTTTTTAAATTAGATTGACCAGTACTTTGTCTATTTTGTTTGTTTTTTCAAAGTACCAGGTTCTTGTCTTATTTATTAAATCAATAGTTCTATCACTTTCGATTTTATTAATTTCTCCCTTAATTTTTAGGATTTCTAGTTTGGTTTTCTGCTGGGGGTTTTTAATTTGATCGCTTTCGAGTTTTTTTATTTACATTTCCAATTGATTGATCTCTGCTCTCCCTAGTTTGTTAATATATGAACTCAGGGATATGAGTTTACCTCTGATTACCGCTTTGGCTGCATCCCAAAAGGTTTGAAAGGATGTCTCGCCTTTGTCATTTTCCTTGATGAAATTATTAATTGTTTCTATGATTTCTTCTCTAGCTAAATGAATTTGGAGTATCATATTGTTTAATTTCCAATTAGTTTTTTATTTGGTTTTCCATGTACCATTGCTGATCATTATTTTTGTTGCCTTGTGATCTGAAAAGGCTGCATTTATTATTTCTGCTTTTCTGCATTTGTGTGCTATGTTTCTGTGACCTAGTGTATGGTCAATCTTTGTGAATGTGCCATGTGGTGCTGAGAAGAAGGTGTATTCCTTTTTATCCCTATTTATTTTTCTCCATATGTCTACTAATTCTAATTTTTCTAAGATTTCATTCACTTCTTTTACCTCTTTCTTATTTATTTTTTGATTCGATTTATCTAAATTTGATAATGGTTGGTTTAAGTCTCCCACTAATATGGTTTTACTGTCTATTTCTTCCGTCAATTCTCCTAGTTTCTCCATTAGAAATTTGGGTGCTATATTATTTGGTGCATACATGTTGATTAGTGATATTTCCTCATTATCTAAAGTCCCTTTTAACAAAATATAATTACCTTCCCTATTCCTTTTGATCAGGTCTGTTTTTGCTTTGGCTTTATTAGATATCATGATTGCCACTCCTGCCTTCTTTCTGTCAGTTGAGGCCCAGAAGGTCTTACTCCATCCTTTAATTCTGACCTTGTGGGTGTCTACCCGCCTCATGTGTGTTTCTTGAAGACAACATATGGTAGGGTTTTGGATTCTAATCCATTCTGCTATTCATCTATGTTTTATGGGTGAGTTCATCCCATTCACGTTCAAAGTTATGACTGTCACTTGTGGACTCCCTGGCATTTTGATATCCTTCCCTAATTCTAACCTTTCTTCTTCAGCTCTACCTTTTAGTCCAGTGATTTACTTTAAATCAGTCCCCCTTGTGCTTCCCTTTCTACCCCCCTCCCTTCTTATTCCCTCCCTTATTTTCCCCTGTAGTCTTTTTAAAATTCCCCTCCCCTCCCTTGTACTGCTTCCCTCCCCACCAGTCTGTTTTTTACCCTTCTACTCCCCTATAGGGCGCAAATCTATTTTCTGCCCCAATGGATTGGATTGTTCTTCCCTCTTTGGGTCAGTTTCAAAGTACATAAGAGTTGAGTATTTCCTATCTCCAACCTCTTTACCCTTCCCGTGTATTGATGTTCTCCCTCCTCCCACCATGAGCTTCTTTGTGACATATAAATTTACCCCCATTTGTTTCTTTTCCCATTTCTTTTAGTCATAACCTCTTTTCTTTTTTAGCTTTAGTCATGTATATATATATATATATATACACATGTATATGTATTTATGCATGCATATATCTATATACCTATTTATGTCTTGTCCTTTCATCCTATACAGTTTGTCACTGTTCTCTCTGAGTGTAGTTCTTCTAGCTGCTCAGGTGATAGCAACAGTTTTTAAGAGTTGCCATTGACCTCTTTTCTTATAGGGATACATATCATTTTAACTTATTGAGTCTCTTAAAAATTTGTTGTTGTTGTTGTTGTTTCCCTCTTTTTTAATTACCTTTTGATGATTCTCTTGAGTTCTTTGGATGGACTTCAAATTTTCTGTTCAGGTCTGGTCTTTTATTTATGAATGCTTGGAACTCTTCTGTTGTGTTAAATGAGCATACTTTCCCCTGTAAGAATATAGTCAGTTTTGATGGGTATTTTATTCTTGGCTGTAGACCTAGTTCCCTTGCTTTCCGGAATATTGTATTCCATGCCTTTCGGTCCTTCAGTGTGGATGCAGACAGATCCTGTGTTATCCTCACCGTGTTTCCATGGTATCTGAATGGTTTCTTCTTGGCAGCTTGTAATATCTGTTCTTTCATCTGATTGTTTTTGAATTTGGCTATAACATTTCTTGTTGTTGTCAGTTGGGGATTAAATACAGGGGGTCATCTGTGGATTCTTTCAATCTCCACTTTCCCCTCTTGTTCTAGGATCTCGGGACTGTTTTCCTGGATAATTTCCTCTAGTATTATGTCCAGGCTTTTTCTTTTGTCGTGGTCTTCTGGTAGTCCAATTATTCTTAAATTGTCTCTTCTTGAACGATTTTCTAAATCGTCTGTTTTGTGAATGAGATGCTTCACATTTTCCTCAATTTTTTCATTTTTTTTTGTTTTGTTTTATAGTGTCCTGCTGCCTTGTGAGGTCACTTGATTCTAGTTGTTTTATTCTGGTTCTTAAAGATTGGATTTCATCTCTGGCTTTTTGGTCATCTTTTTCCTTATGGTCTGATTTTCTTTGAAGACCTTCTTTCATCCTCTTTACCTCGTCTTTCATCTCCTTTGCCTCATTTTCCAGCTGGATGATTTTGGCTTTCAGGACATTATTTTCTTGTTTTAGTTCAAGTGCCTCTGTTTCCAGATGTCTTATCTTAATTTTTAAGTTCTTTTCCCAATTGTCTTCAGCCTCTCTTAGTTGTGTTTTGAGTTCTTCCACAGCCTGTATCCAATTTGCTGGGATTTGTGGTTTATTGTTTGCTGGTCTCTCCACCTCTGTTCCATTTGCTAAGTAGTAGCTGTCTATTGTAGTTTCTTTCTTCTTTTTCTGTTGTTTGTTCAAATTCACCCCTTCTTTACTCCCAGCATTTGTCTGTGCTCTTGTTCCTCTCATTTTTTTGTTTTTTTGTGGACTTCTATAGGTCTCCCCTCTTGAAGCTTTAACAGAAGATCTCTTGGTGTAATCTCTGGGGGAGGGTTGTTGGGGGTTTGAGCTTTCCTGTCCTCTAGAGGCTTTTGATTGGCTTAAAGTCCAGCAGTCAATGAGGATGGGTGGGGAGCCTGGGCTTCCCTGCGTTCTGGAGACTTTTGATGGGATTGAGTTTAGCTTTATTGGGCTGGGTTTACTCTGAGTTTTAAACTTCCTGAATGGCTGGAACAAATATGGAGGATCTCCAAAGCTCTGGCCAGGCTGCCAGGTCTATGCTCCATCTAGGCTGCCATCTTGACTGGGCCTCTAGGTTTCTGTTTTTTTCAGAAGACCCTGCTGTCTAACAGGGGAGGTGCATGGCCTCCCTGGACTCTGAGGGCTCCTGATGAGATTAGGTTCAGCTGGTTCTTTCAGAAGACCCTGTTCTCTAAGGGGGGAGGGGTAGTGGCTTCCCTAGGCTCTGAGGGATCCTGATGGGATTAGGTTCACCTGGTTTGGGCCAAATGAGCCCTGAAGGAAAAAAAAAAACCTCCTCCTCTACAATCTGTTGAATGCCTGGAGATTGGCCCAGGTTGTTTTCAAGGTAAGCCCTTCCCTGACCCTGAGGTTTTTGTTCTTTCAGAAGCTCTGAGGGTTCCTGATGGGATTAGGTTCAGGTGGTGTGGGCCAAATGATCCCCAAGCCAAAAAAAAGAGAAAAAAAAACAACCTCCTCCTCCAGTCTGTGTTGAATGCCAGGAGACTGGCCCAGGTTACTTTCAAGGTATGCTCTTTGGAGCAACCCCTTTGTTGGCTCTGAGTTTTCTGTCCTTTCAGTAGCTCTGAGGGCTCCTGATGGGATTGGGTTCAGCTGGTGCCCTAAAGCTGGGACCTCCCTTGAGACTCAGATGGAAGGACCCAGCCAGGGGGCTACAGGCTTCCCCCTTCTCTCTATGTTTCCCTGCCATCTGTGTTGGGCACCCCGGAGACTCGCTCAGGTTGTTTTCAAGGTGAGTCCTCAGAGCCCTGAGGTACCCGCTGCTGCTGTGGGATCAGCACTCTGGGTTGGGGGGGGATGGATCCTGGGACCTTCCTTCTGCCTACCCCTTAGATCCCAGTGATCTAGGGTTCTGGCTTTTGGGGTGTGGTACCTTTTGATCCAGGTCCAGGAGGAGGGTTCCCCAGGTCTATCCTGTTGTTCAGCTTGAATTTCGGTGTCTTAGGAGCACTCGGTTTGCGATCGGTAAGGAAGGGTTTCCGAGGTCTGACCTTTTGCTGCTTCTACGCCACCATCTTGACTGGAAGTCAGTGAATGTTCTATCTCCATTGTTACAATAAGGAAATAGCTAAATCAAGTCTTCTAAAGTACAGTTTGAGTAGTTAAGATTCACATTGTAGTTCATTATTCCTTTCAGCACAATAATATTCCATCACCAACAGATACCGCATTTTGTTCAGCCAATCCGCAAACAAAGGGCATCCCCTCATTTTCCAATTTTTGCCAACACAAAGTGTGTGGCTATAAATATTTTGGCATAAGTCTTTTTTCTTATTATCTCTTTGGGGTACCAACCCAGCAGTAATATGGCTAGATCAAGAGACTTCCATTTTCTTATTTCTATCTTCAGCATATTGCCTGCCTGTTACATAGTGGATACTTAAATATTGGCTAATTATGTCAAATATCTTATCACATATTAATATATATATATGTAAATATACTTTATATGCACATACCCATCTAGCTATCTTCCTTTCTTGTATAAGATTTCTCAGAAATGACAATGTTTTAAATATTGATCCATCCAATAAAAATTTTGCATCACTAACAATGACTGCAGCTACCAAAGTATCACTAGGATTATATGTAAAGAAAAAAGAAATTTTTTTTCCATCTCTGCCTCAAGAGATCATCCTGAGGTTTTCTTCTTTCCCCCTTTTCTCCAAAAGGGCAGTGTTCATGGGTCTATCGCTCAAGGTGGTTTGTGTCCTGAGGTCAAAGGTCTCTACCTAGATCTCCTAACCCCCCCTAATCCCTATTTAGTTTGACTTGGCAATGAGGTATCCTTAGTTACAGCTTTGATTTGACAAAGATCATGAAATAACTTTGAATGTAATGTTTTATCAGTAAATGCACCTTAAGCTTCTTGAGATGGGAAAGGTTAGACTGGAAAAGACACAGGGATGATATGATGATGATTTTTAAGAATTTGAAGAGTTAACTTGCAGAAGAGGAATCATATTTGTTCTCTTTGATCCTTGAGATCAGAACAAAGAAGCAGTGGGTAGAAGCTGATATGAGGCAAATTTAGGTTTGATATCAAGGAAGAAAGTGCCTAACAAGAACTATCACAAAGTGAAATGGACTACATAAAGAAATGGTTTTCCTTTCATATGAATTTTTCTACAAAGGCTAGAAAACTACTTTGTCAAGTGAGAGGTATGAGTGGTCAAGGAGGTCTAGCATCTCTGGTATAAGAGTTTAATGAGATGCTTCCAATGCTGCTCATCTCCCCTTTGTGACCACCTGGCGCTCAACTCCCACCTGTGGGTCCAGGAAGCTGTAGAAGGCACAGTCTTGGCAGATGGACTAAACCAGATGGAGGGTAATTGATGGGCTACAAACCAGTCAGTGAGGTAAGAGGACATCTACTCGATGCAAGTGAAGACCTCCCCTAATAGGAATAGTTGGGTGAGAACAATTTGTTCCAGTAGTTGGGAAAGCAGCTGAAGCAGGTGCTGTGAAGTGCTTAGAGCTTGGTCAGACACCAAGGTCATCCATTGCATCCTATGCCATAACTGATAGTCTTGAATTTTGTCTTGCCACAGAAGTTCATTGTTTCTGGAAGAAAGGGTAAAGCTGATGATTTTGTACAAATCTGCCTCAAATCCAATTCATGATCAAGTCAAGACTTCATCCTGTGATGTCATTGGTCATCTTCTAAACAAAGGACAGACAACAACAATTTATTAAGTATGTTTTAAAAAGTTTTCATTAGGAAGAATGCTAGTAAGATTCCTTCCAACTTGAAGACCCTGGGATTTTGCAAAATAGATATTGTTAGGTCTCAGACCTCCACAGATTCAGCATTTAAAACAAAGAAACAAACAAACAAACAAACAAAAAAAACCCAGCCTGATCACTAACAATATTGCCACTGGGAAGGAAATAGAAAATGAGTAAGATAGTTGCTCACCTACATCTGTAGTGATTGGCATGGACATGCTATACTTACTGTATTGTGAGAAAGGAAGTCTTCAATTAAATCTTTGGAGAGATTTTTCAAAATAGCTCAGATGCTTCAAAATCTTTGCCTAATTACAGGGCTTACCATTTTACAAAATGCATTGTCAGTGCTCCCATCACTAGTAATATCTGTCACATGAAATAGAATCCACTTGTAAGATAAGAAGGTTTTGTGCTAGGATGTTTTCAATAGTAATACATTTGAGTTTCTAAGAATGCTTTTCTTCCCAAACACTTTACTGAGCTTGTCTCATTCATCTGCACCTGGAAAAGAGGAGTTTAAGAAATTCTGGGCATACAAGGAAATAACTGTTTTGAATGTATCACAAGGAAAGGTACTTTGCTCAAACCTTTACTTACCACTAATATCATCCATGCTGGGGCAAAACAAAAGGAGAGTTATATCTCTGAGCATAACTGAAGAGCATATTTTAAAATGCCTTATGTTGGGATTATTCATGTGGGGTTTTTAGTGACCATTGTCCATACAAGCAAAATGCCATAATTATTTTATATTTATGTCATTCCTTATCATCACAAACTTATACACCAAAAGATAGGACTATGAGAGGATCCTAGAGCTGGAGGGAACTAATGCCCTATCTTCAAGGAGGATTGCATTAGCATCTTTCAAGATGAATGGCTTTGTGTCCTGCTCAGTTCCTATTGGAGACACACAGCTCCTGCTTTCCAACAGATTACATCCTTGTTGGGGAAATTCATGCAACAATTAGAAAATAAATATCAAGTTTCTCAATTTATCATCATCATCATATTGTTATTATCATTAGTATGAGGTTTGTAGGTAATATGTACATATATGTCCACTTGGCTTTGTCCAAATGTAGCTCACAGAGAGGTTTTCAATAGTAATTTTTAATAATCAGTAATCTTTAATAGTAATTAGTATTAGTAAGTGGCAAGATTTTGATTCCTTCCTAGAAAATATAGGGACCATAAGCCTAGATTACTAGATATCTTTTTGTTGTTGTTGTTATAAAAAACAAATTTGACTTGATATATTTGCATATCATAATACTTTCATTTATTTGGGAGATGAGTTTTTCTCTCCACAACTAACATAAGGAATTTTTATTCTTTCCAATTTTTTAACCATGTAAATCATTGCTCCAATTACAATTTGCTGTTGGATATAGAATGAGGTATAAATCTAAACACATTTTTAGCCATACTGCTATTGGATTTTTCCAGTGATTATTATGGACTGGTGAATTGTTTTTCTAATGTTTTGTGATCTTGTGTTCAGCAAATATCTGTTCTATGCTCTTGGTTCAAATTCTAGATTGTCTCTTCCATTCCAATTGGTCTATTTTTCCATTAAAAAATCTAGTACCAGATAATTTGGGTGATTCCTGTTTTGTAATAAATTTTGAGGTCAAATAGGCCAGTAGATTATTTCATCAATGTTTTTTTCAATTTTCCTTGATCATTTTATCTGTTTTTTAAATAAATTCTGTTGGTTTTTATGTAAAACAGATGGGCAACCCCAAGGTTGCACTAATATCTACAGAATACTTAAAAAAACAGAGAAAGTTGATTAGATCCCCCCTCCATCAATTTGTATCACTCAGTTTACATTGTTGTTTCTACCTACCATCCTTCAGCTCATTTCTCTAATTTTCTTAAAGTTCATTATTTAGTTCTTGATCTTTTTCTACCCTTTTCTATTAGGAAGTGAGTAGTATGCTTTTTCAGGGATCATCTGGAATTATAATTGGTCATTGCATTAGCCAAAGATGTAAAGATTTTTGAAGTTGTCTTTATAATGTTGTTTTTATTGTGTACATTTTTCTCCAGGTTCTGTTTTTACTATGCTCTGTATCAGTTCATAAGAGGCTTCTTGGGTTTCTCTGAAAGTCTTCCTTTTGTTATTTTTTTTAGTACTTATTAAACTATTAACAAATACAGTAGTTTCCAAATGTTTTTATATTCCTCTTTATAAAAATAGAAAATATTAAGCACATACCTCTATATGTATATATTTATTTCTATTTATATTTAATCAATTATTGCACATACTATTGTACATTATGAAGACAGTCAACTTATACAAAAAATAGGTTTTTTTTTAAAGTATGAGATAAATATAAAATAATATTTGATCCTAGAGTCAATAGAGAGCTTATAGAGTTTATTGAATAGGGGAATGATAGTCAGATTGACACTTTAAGAAAATCACTTTGATAGTCATGTGGAGCAATAGTCTATCAAAAAGGAGATGAGGCATGGGGCAGCTAGGTGGCTCAGTATATTGCGAGCCAGGCCTAGAGAGAGAGAAGGTCTTGGGTTCAAATCTGGCCTTAGATACTTTCTAGCACTTTGGTATTCCACTCTTCTCATATATAGTTTCTCGAGCTATTCCAATTGTTGAATACTCTCTTAATTTCCACTTCTTTGACAATACAAAAAGGCTATTATAGAGATGTAATGTATATATGTATATCTCAGACATATATGTGTGTGTACATATACATATATTATATTTTCCCTTTTTCTTTGATATCTTTGGAATGATTCGAATAAGTCAAAGTATAGCACTATTTAGTGACTTATTGAATTGAATTCCAATAGAAATTGTTTTTAAGAAGTTAGACTCATTCATAGTTCCATCCCCATCCTTCAATCTTCCCATTTTCCCTCCCATTTTCTTTTCTTCACATTTTTGTCAACTTTTCCTATTTGATGAATATGATGGAGTAACTCAGTTTCTTTAATCTATATTTCTTTGACTTAATGATTTGGACCATTTTTTATATGGCTAGAACTATTGTGTTTTTCATTTCTGGAACCTTGATGCTTAGTACATAGTAATCACTTAATAAATGCTTGTTGAATTAAATTTATTTGAATTAATAAGTAAAGATCATGGAGAATAACTATAGGATCACTTATCTAATGAAGTGTCATAGATAACTAGACAAATACAGTGTTGGATAGTTTATGCAAAAACATAATGCTTAAGAGAAAAGGAAGGTTTAACGCAATGATGCAGGTTTAAAGCAGATTGATAATCTATAAGGTCTCTTCCAGCTTATGAGTCTATGAAATCTCCTATAATAATAATATTTCATTTTTAAATGCTTGAGGGCTTATTCATTTATTGTTAGTCACTTTTTTTGTCATGAAAGCCCAATGATTTTACAGAATTTTTCATTATTTGCATCTTATAGTTAAGAAAATTACAGTTGCTATACATATTTATGATTTACACAGTCATAGAACTAGTATCTCAACTGGTTTTGAGCTAATATTTGAATCCCTAACTTGAAGTCCTGTACAATTTTGTATGTTATTCCTTTTTAAAATTTCCTCTAGAGTAGTACTTCACAAGGAGTAAGCATTAACAAATAATTGTTGAAATGGATTGAAATGAATTGAGATTGAGGTTGCCCTTTCTTTAAAAACACTTCTTTAAAAACACTTAAAAAAAACAATTTGAAGGCAAAAGAGTAGTTTGTAATAGGCAAACGAAGTTAAGTGATTTGCCCAAGATCACACAGCTAGCAAGTGTCTAAAGACAGATTTGAACCCAAGTCCTGATGTCTCCAGGCCTGGCATTCTATCCACTGAGTAATCTACATACCCCAAGATTGTACTTTCACTTCTGTACCTGTAGTAGTCTCCCTTCCTCCTAATGACTTTCCTTTCTTCTTTTAGGAATCTGCTCTGCTGTCCCTGATTAAGAGAGGTGTGAATGAAGATATTTGGGCAAAGAAAAAATGACACAGAGGTAATATTTTATACTTTGAAAAAACATATATTGGGGTAACAAAGATAGGTAAATATACCTCTTAGAAACTCTAATGGTCAGGAATGGAAAAATTCTTGACTAAGTGCTTAAAGAACCAGGTCCTTACATCTTTCTCATTAGATTGTGAGCTACCTAAGGGCAGGGACTGTCTTTTGCTTCTTTTTAATATCTTAAGCACTTAAAACAGTACTTGGCAGATATGAAAGTGAAAACTACCTCCAAAAAGAGATAGTTTAATGGAAAGGACCTAGATGTGTTGGTAATAGAAAAACCCCAACTAGGAACCTCCCAGGGCCACTAAAGCACAACCCCTTGATATTATAGAAAAACCAAGTTTATTGAGGTTAGGAAATGGTAGATAAGGTCCTAAATCTACACAGCTCTAGCTCCTCCCTCCTTTCTATGCCCCCCTTATGAGGATGCCCTTCTTGTCTTCTCAAGTCCTTCATATTCACTCCCTGATCTTTTCTAGACCCAAAAAGCTACCTGACTTCTTATATACTACAGATTGTCTTTAGAAGGCTGAGGATGCACGACTCACAGAGGCACTGAGTCCTTACCCAAAGTCTGGGGTTGGCTTCCTAGGCAAACCCAAAGTCCCAGGTGATAAAACCCTTGGGTTTACCTTATCCAAGTTGTTCCTGATAGGTTGATCTCTGACAGGGTGATCTCTGTACTTCAGGGAAAGGCAGGTCTCCTCCAAGGCAGTTCTCCAACCTAGGAATTTCCTATTTTTCCCATAAGATTAGTCTTTTCCCAGGGGATGCCACAACAAAGATCCTCCTTACCAGCTCAGAGGAAAGCCGGATAGAAGAGACTGTTAAACCCAGTAAACTCCCAAGATCCTCCTCTCCTTCCAGAATCTTCTCCCAGGGTTTGTGTCTAAATTATCCTTTCCTCTTAAAGACAATCCACACATTTTCTCTGTCCCTTATCACTTATTCTTATACATAGTAGGTACTTAATAAACATTTATTGACTTACTGATCACAAACATGAGTCATTTTCAACCCTGATTCTCAGAACAAAGGACATTAGTAAAGCTGATAAAAACCTATCACAATACAGTTTGTTACATTGGTCTAGGCAGATTAGATTTTACAGATTCAGCATATATCACTGAGTACTCATCTCCCCATCCCTAGCAAATCTATATTTCCATTCTATCTGTTTGCCACAAACATATCCCATAGCTTTATATATGTGATTTAGAATGTTCAAACAATTTATAGTTATTGAGTCAACCTTCTATTCCCTGGATTAGAAAATGGAATACCCTATGTAATTCGGGGGTCTCTGAAAGTTGTATACTCATTTGGAATTTAATAGATTTGGTCTTCTGCCTCTGGGAGAGCACAGTGTAATTTAGCATGTACCATTTAACACTTAATAAATGTTTCTTGAATTGCCTGACTTAGCTATTGGAAAATTATTAGCATTGCAAGAAAAAAAATAATGAAATATGAAACCTGAAAAAGTGAGGAATGCTTCTTAAAATAATAGAAAAACAGAGATAAAACCAAGACGTTGACTGATTTAGAAACACACACTAATATATCTTTCATACTTTCCCTTTTTTCAGCTGAATAATACAGGTAGGTCAGAATTTGCATTGGTATGAATCACTCAGATCAAAGGATACAAAGCAGGAGACACATATATTATCTGGTCAATTGTAACAGATAGAGTTCAATTGCTCAGTGGTTCATCTGTCTTTTCCCAGCCAGATTTAAACAAAGGTGACCCTGAGAACCCGTTACAAGATCTTGTTATTTGAAAAACATTTTATTTCAGTATTTTCTCGAGACAGCCCAGAAGATTAATGTTTAAAATAAACTCAGCTGTTGAAAAATTTTGAAGATATAATCAGAAAAGTAATTCAACATGTTCCCAAAGCTCTTAACTCTAGAGATGAAATTCTAATCTTTAGTGAAACTTAGAAGAAAACAACAATGCTTCCAGGCTTTCAGAGTAGCTTATATGTGTCTTTCAGCTAATAAATTTCAGGCAGAAAGAGTTGAATATAAATTAAATGGATCATCAATGGAATTGAGGGGGCATGTTTATTTCTTTAAATTTCTAGGACTATAAGTACAATAATAAAGACTTTTACATACATAGCATAGACAGCATTGAATCCTGAAAGAGGCATTTGACTAGGAGCCAAGAGACCTGGGTCTTAGTTCTATCTTTATTGATAATTAGTTATACAATCTTGAATCAACCGCCCTCTAACTCACTTTTCTCATCTGTAAAATGAATGAGTTGATCTGGATGATCTCAAAGGCACCTTCCAGCACTGAAATTCTATTATTTTATAATTAGAAACTAAGCTGAATATGGCCACTGAAATCTAGACTAGAAAGGTAATAAAATTATATTGATAAGTAAAGGAGATAATGTTTCAAACTGCATCGTCACAAAAGCTCACTATTCCGATGATTTTTTCTTCTAGGAAACAGTATGACAACAGAGAAAGAAAGGGCATATTTATATAGCATCAAATCAATTCCTTACATCTACATATTAAATGCATGGAGCAAATGAGAAGAATTACACCTTAAGAGATCACTTGTTTCTAAATTCTTGAGATTGAAATATGTCTATTCCAAAACTTCCTTGCTTCTAGACAGACAAAAAGAACCCTACTAGCCTTCAAATGACTTGGAGGAAATTTCTCTTATTGCCTTCATCAAATGGCTAGAAGTGTTACAATTCAATTCAGTTCAATTTAACCAATATTTATTAGATCCATTATGTGTAAGACATTGTTCTAGGAGCTAGAGATACAATAGAAAAGTAGAAAACAGTCCCTTTCCTCAAGGGTGATACAACAGGCACCCAGGTAAATAAATACAAAGTGATTTGAGAAAGGGAGAGATTTTTGAGGTAAAATAGAGACAGCTTTACTCAAGAGATGATAGCCTTGCTGAAATTTGAAGGAATCCAAGGATTCTGCAAGGTACAGATAAGAATACATTTTAGACTTACAAGCGATGGTAAGTTTGTTCAAAAAGTCACCAGAAAAGCATAATTAAAGACTATGATTGAAATACTCATAAATTAAATACTTTGGAGTAAAATTTTAATTTTTGTACTGTAATCTCCATAAGATCATTGGATGCTTGGGCCTGGAACATGGTAGGGCTCTTAGAGGAGAGCAAGTGTCTTATCTTTCATAGATCTAGGCCTCTACCTCCTTTTCTGGCCATCTCCAAATGATAATATGTTATCATTTAGCATGAGCCACTTAACACTTAATAAACATTTGTTGACTATCTACCATAGCATGATTAGTGTAGCAGTCCACCCCTAGCTATGGGCAAGGGAAACAGTTAGTATGTACAGATTGTCTTAGAAGAGAGCATGCTTAGTCTTGAGCATGCTCAGTCTTGCGCTTGACTGGGAAAGCCTCTGACCCTTGACCCAAACTTCCCACAGGTTAGGCGGGAAAACAGGTTTCTTTGTGCTCACCTGGCTAAGAGAAACCACACCTATACCTTGTCGTTAACCAATGATAATCATCCCTATGTATTGTGTATATTTGTATATCAAAGAAATTAAATACAGCCACAGCAAGCTCCGCCTTCTCTCTTCCCTCTCTTCCTCTTGGATTCAGCTCCCACTGATGTCTGTCCCTGCTGGAGCCTGGCCAAGCTCCATCTTTAATTCCATTCCTTCTCTATCTCTCTCACCTGGGACCTGGCCTTCGACCAGGCACTTTCTTTTCTCTATCATCTCTCCGACCTGTGTGGTATTAAGTTTGGATCTTTGGATGGGTACAAGCCTTCTGAGTAGTCCACTGATCAGAGTTTTGCTGTGGCTCATTGATAATTAATAAGGCCTGCATTTCTGACTCATTCCTGCCACCTCATATCTCTAATTTGGCTCCGCCACCCCCCTCGCGGTATCCAAAACTTCTATCCTTCCTCTATCTTTCTACCTTAAAGCTTCTCTCACCTCGGGAAGCTTTAATTAGTTATTGGGAAATTATTAGTATTGCATGAATAAAAATTATGAAATATAAAACCTGAAAAAGTGGAAAGTAATATATACATAATAGAAAAACAAATATAAAAACCAGATCTCACTTTATATGTTAATCTATATTTTATATTTTTCTTTCTTTCCTTCATCCCTGCTGGCAATATTTTTTAAAAATATGTTGTCTTGCTCTTTTAGAATGTGAGCTCCTACAATTCTGAGGGACTTATGAGAAAGTATGCTATCCAAATCTAGAGAAAGAACTGTGGGAGTAGAAATCCAGAAGAAAACATATGATTTATCACTTGTTTGTATGGGTATACAATTTAGGGTTTTGGTTTTAAAAGATTACTCTATTTCAAAAATGAATGATATGGAAATAGGTTTTGAGTGAAAGTGCTTGTCAACTCCAGGAGTGGGGAAAGAAGAGGGGAGGGAGACAAGAAGAATCGTGTAACCATGGAAAAGTTTTTTAAAAGACAAAAAAAAAAAGAGTGTGAGTTCCTCAAAGTGAAAGGACTGTATTCTTTGCATTTGTATCCCCAGTGCTTAGCATAGTGCCTGGCAAATAGTAGGTGCTTAATAAAAGCTTTGTCTATCAATTCATAATAAGCTATTTCAGAATTTGAGACATTAATAATTGATGAGACTGAGCCCCAAAGTTATAGTGTCTAAGTATACCAATCTACCTCTAAACTGTGATAATGGATAAAATTTCACATAAATATATTATGAAATGGCAAAGATATTTGTCAGATATTTGATTTTAAAAAATGGGTTTGTACCCTTGGCCCATTATTTGTTTCATCTTTGAACATTAAGGATTTGGCCTCTAAGCTACTTGTCCACTGAAACAGAACATGAGTAGAACAATTTTATATAAATCCCTTCATCTCAGCAAGTCACAGGAGAGACTATGGACAAAAAGTTTCATTTTCTCCTGTGTCGACATTATACCCCAGATGATTAAGTTTGAGGATAAAGTCCTTCAGTGTATGAATTTCACCACAGTATTAGCAATATCCAAGGATTCAATTTAAGCAATTTTTTATTTTATCCTTCTTTATCCTTCCAAATAGCTGGGCAATTCTGGGGAGGGGGGCTAAACAACGAAGTCAGAAGAACATGACTAGTATTCAAGAGTAGGTATATCTGATAAGAGAGGTTGATACAAGACATTGTCACTACACATAGAAGGATTTGTTCCCATGTACAGGTCATTTTTGGAATGTTGAATGTCCTTTAAAATTTTGATCAATAAGTACAACACAATAAGACTAGAATATTTATGTTCTGTTTGTCACTTCGTAAGCCCCAGCTCTTCATTACAAAAAAAAAAAAAAAAACAAACCCAAATCATTTCATTCTAGTAGTGATGAAAAGCAGGTAAGCAAAATCAACTGATCTGACTACCATGCTGAATAATGGAAGAGATATTTTGTACCAATAATCTACTGCTTCTCTATCCAGAGGAAGGAAGTGTAAAACTGGAACATTTGGAAGTAGAAAATGCCCTACAAATGTATTAAAATGTAGCAAAGCAGGTGATAGAACATTAAATAAAATGTTACACAGCTATTATCATTGGTTCATGCTAACATACATAATAATTGTTGTCACCTTGAGCTATCTAAAATAACCCGTATTGCATGTTTTCCTTCTGTTTTTTTTATTTATTATTAACATGGGAAAATGTTTATAATACATATAATGTGAATTGAGAAATGTAGAAAACAAATTATGATGTATTCCAAATTTAGGGCCTGGTATAAAGTATATGAATTTGACATGGTGATGAACATGGATCTGCTTTGCATCTTCAAAGTTCTTTTTGAAGATAGATTAATCCTTATGGCACCCCATGATGTAGAGAATTACTAATATCTCCATTTTACATGTAAGAAAGCTAAGTCACAAAGATTTTTCTCATTTCCTGAGGAAAATCAGCAAAATAAAATTAGAGGTTTGGGTGGAGCTACTGCTACCAGGCAGAATATGAAGTATTGTAATGCCAGCATTTTAAAATAATTTTGCATTTCATTGTAAGATTGTAACAAAATGGAGGTAGTTAGGTACATAGTATAGGGGAGTTAAGAAGACCTAAGTTCAAATACAGGTACAGATACTAACTAGCTGTGTAATTCTAGGCAACTCACAACACCGGCTGCCTCAGTTTCTCACCTTTAAAATGGGAATAAAATACTAGCTATTTGCCTTGTAAGATTGTTGTAAGGATTAAAAGATGTAACCCGTTAAATGCTTTGCAAAACATAAAGTGCCACAGAAATACTAGCTATTATCACTTACTATGATGATTAAAATATATCTATTATGAAGGCATTGCCAACTCTGTAGCATAGAAAACTGCAAAGAAGATTTATGCCAAACCAAAAGTTTTCATGATCCTATAGAAATCCATGTTTTAGGTAAACCAAATGAAAATGTGTTTGATTTCTTGTATGTAAGACTAGTTTTATCAGAGGCCAAACAACTCCTCTGGGACTGATGAAGAGCTTCAGAAAGTCATTTTCATTTTCAGACACAATTGCATTCATTTACAGGTCTCCATTTACTCTAGTAACAGATCATCGGGCAATCCTGACAATATTTGGTAGTTCACAGTTCAAGACAACAGCGTGAGTTGAGTGATGGGGTTTACAATATCTACATGGTTATGATTATAAAATTGTGTATGGGCCAAGGAAAGAAAATAACCCAGCAGATTATATTTCAAGGCACCCATTAGAGGATCAGCAGGAGACACCATCAGTAGCAGAGGAATTCATCAACTTCATAGGCAACCAAGCAATGTTAAAAGCTTTAACTTTACTAGAAATATAACAAGTAATAAAAGCAGACAAGACCTGAAATGGTCTAATGGACCCAGCACAAATGTGGCAGAAGATTAACAGCTCTAAATTCTCAGGCGTGGAAACTTTCCCCAACATTCAATAAGCAGTTTCCTTGAAATTCATGGACATTAGAATGAATAACTCAAGTCTTGGATGAACTGATTTCCTTTGTCTGCATTCACAAAGCCTCTGTTGTCCCACTAACATTATAACTGGATATTAGGTATTCCATCTTAATGCATACTTATGAGCTATTAAGAACATTATCTCCACATCTACTAAATTTATGTGGCTTTCTTTCTAACTAACGATTGGTCTTTGAGCTCTTGTGTTGTCTCTAGATTTTGAACAAGCAAAGAAAAAGCCAAAAAGCATGGGGTTGCTGAGAAACCAGTTAAATACTTTGTAATTGCAAAATAACTGATTAAAATTACTCACAAGAGGACAAAGTTGAGTGTGGCCCTTTAAGATGACTGAAGAAACACATACCTCTCGTTGTGGAGATGTTTGTCTGGTGGCAGATTTTGAATGTCCTAACTCTCATTTCCTATATCACTCATAAGATCATAAAATTTCAAGCATAGAAATTAGTCCAATTCCATCTTTTCACATATGGGGAAATTGAGGCACAGAGAGTTGAAATGGCTTGCCCCTCAATAGCACTAGTGAACATTTGAACTTAAGACTTCTAACTGCAAACCTAGTTCTTTTATCTCTGTGGTACACTCACTTATCTACCTTGTATGCCAGTCTACATATCCTATCTCTTTTTGTTTGTTTAGATGTTCTTTCTCTCTAACTAGATTTTGTAAGTCTCTTAAAGTCAGAGACTGCGTCACATATATTTGGATCCACAGGCCCATGAACAAAGAAGATATTTTTTTTTAAAACCCTTACCTTCCGTCTTGGAGTCAATACTGTGTATTGGCTCCAAGGCAGAAGAGTGGTAAGGGCTAGGCAATGGGGGTCAAGTGACTTGCCCAGGGTCACACAGCTAGGAAGTGGCTGAGGCCGGATTTGAACCTAGGACCTCCCGTCTCTAGGCCTGACTCTCAATCCACTGAGCTACCCAGCTGCCCCCAAAGAAGATATTTTTTAAATGCCTAATAAGGGGCAGCGAGGTGTGACCCTGAGCAAGACAATTAACCCCAATTGCCTAGCCCTTGTAACTCTTCTGTCTTAGAACTGATACTAAGGCAGAAGATAATGATTAAACTTTTTAAAAACGTGTTTAATAAATTATACTACATTTGTAAGAAGGGCCCATACCTAGTTAGTACGTGGAGCTTGAAGGCAGGAAACGAGCATTCATTAAATAACTACTATATACTAAGCATGGTGCTAAATGATTTATAAACATCTCATCTGATCCTAACAACAATTCAGAGGTAGGTACTATTACTGTCATCCTTTTATAATTGAGGAAACTGAGGCATACAAAGGTTGAGTGACTTGTCCAAGGTCACACAGTATTGTTTGAGGTCAGACCTTCCTGATTTCAGGCTTCCCACCAAGGGCAATTAGTGTGCCACTTAAGTGCCTTCAGATATGGGTTTGTGAAATATTTATCACATTAACATAAGACTTTTGCTTACCATGGTTGGCTGAAGCTTGGGTAAATATGAAGTTTTCTTCTAAAATGTCAACTTGGAAAATATGATACCTTTCTTTATAGTATATTATGAACTTATTGGTATCAAAACTGACAGCAGTTATTTTCATTTACATATTTTCAAGAATCTAGGAGTTTAAATCCTTTCTCTTGCAGATGACAAGAGAATGAATCACATAAAGGGCACATAGGCATGTATGGGAGATAAAATTAACACTAATGCAAAAAAAAAAAACAATTTAAAAAAGAGTTGAACCATAATGGACCCACAGTTATACAAAGATATAAATGGGTCAATGGACCGCAAAGTCCATTTCAAATCAAATGCATTTCGTATACTCACGTTCATAGGTCCACTAAGTGAAATAGATTTTGGCTTGTGATTTTTCCGGAAGAATATGCCAAAGATGTTTTGACATATAAGTTGTAAAGAAGTTATCAACAACTTGTGGTAAATTTGTCAGTGCCTGCTCCCACATCTTCCTTCTTCGGTTTTGAGACCTGCTGCCAGTACCCATCTTCCCCAGGGGGACTTGGTTGCTGACTTACATTCTACTCTCCCCTTCCCACTCTAGCATGCCAAAAGAAAAAGAATTAGAAACCTGACACCACACTTTTCAATGATTGTCGTTTTCTGGGTTAAGGGGAAAACATGCATAGATACCAGAAGAAAGTCTCAGAAATGATGAAGATTCATCATGTTCAATTTCATTCCCCATAGAAAGAAAACTGGGATTACTGGGGAATGAGTTGGTCAAAAAAGCCACCTGAAATATATCAAACTTACAGGCAATCACAGGTCTAAGGCCTATGTCTGAAAAGTAGATGGTGGTTGAAAAAAATGTATAAATGGCTCCTGGTCAATCATGAAAATAGAAAATAACTCAGTAGAATCCATCAAAGTAGGTGATGTGTGAAAATGAGAATTTTCCAACTTGGCTCACAAAGGAGAGATTTGAAATGAAAAACTCATGAATGCATGAATGAATGAATGAATGAATGAATAAATGAGTGATAGAAGCTGTGCTTGGAGAACTAATGTCGACTTAGCTTGAGCTCAGCAAAGGTCAATTGGAACAAGACAGCTGTCCCATCTGTTGACACCTGGGTGGTACCACCAATGGTATGGGGTGGGCAGCTGAGATACTTTACATAATTTAAAGATGGCTGAAATTATTTACATCACCCTGTACTTAGGGAAATAGTATAATGCATGAAGGATATAGCATCAGAAAACCTTATGTTCACTTTCTTCAACTAGGATATAATATGCATATATTGTATATTACCCATCTCTCATCTCCAGGCTTTAAGCTCCTTTCATAGATCATATTATATCATAGATTTACAGCTGAAAGGGACCTCAGAGGCCATCAAGTTCAACCCCTTTATTGTTTTCGGTTTGGAAACTAAGCTATAACGACATTAAGTGACTTGCCCAGGGTCAGATAAATCAGGTTTTCTTGACTGCAAGTCCAATGTCTTGTTACCTCAATGTCCCTCCTCAAGGGAACTTTTCTGTTATGTCTTTGTACTCCCTGCACAGGCAGGTACTTAATATATTCCTGTTGGAGAGGATTAGATTGGAAGCATCAGAAACCATTGAGAGTTCTATGATAGAAAAGAAATGTGTATTACTGTGGTATCTGGCTTACTATTCATGAAAATGTACAAAGAATAGATTATAGGAGGGAAAAATGAAAAACTATGGGCTTGCTGATGAACTCAAGATGTTATAGAAGAGAAACCAAGCAACATAATACTCCTATTTGAATTAAATATGTGGGAACAGTACATTTATTTTAATACTGTAAAATGAAAATCAATTCTGATTTCAAATGAAGACAGCATATTTTTATGTACGTGGAAAAAATTAAAGGCTCTTTAAATGTTTACTTATCTATTTTGGCTTATAAAGGAGGAATGTGAAATGAGAGCAGTTACATTAAAATTGGGAATACATATTTTAATGGGAATTTTACAATTGGCACTATAAATCTCAACCCCTGACACATGTACTGTAATCTACCAACTAGAGATTGAAAAATTGAGATGTAAACCAACGAGAAAAAAGAACGATGGCCTTACTAAAGATTATTTTTTGACAGATTGCAAAATACAGAATGGAAAGAGATGTATATCTTCAGATTTTCTTCTCAAGAACACATTACATGTTATTTTAAACTTTTCATTTGCTGACACCTACGTGAAAACTTAAATACAGCACTGGAATTCTGGTAGCAGGCATCTCCCCAGATAGAATGCATATCACTTTTTTTTTTAAACTTTTAACTTTTCTTCCTAATCTTCAATCACTATGATATGCTTTTGTATGTGAGTATTCAATCAGGGCTCATCAGCCCTCACTTTCTGTAGGATCTTGCTAAATACAGTGTGACTGTTTGCAATCGACCATCCATTTCTGTACAGAGCAACTACCTCTCATACATAACTACCTCGGCAGGGTATTAATGTGCTATTCAGGTAACACAGAGAACACAGGGAAACATCAGCATAATTACATAATGCCATCAGCCTCTGAAGTATACTCCCAGCTGAGTTACCCTATACAGAGAACTTTCTAATATAGTACCTAGGAGGCTCATGCAAAACTAAGTTTTCTGCTGATACATGCCATTAGAAGGGCTAAAATAAGACAAAGCATTAAACAGGAGGATGGAGCAACTGCTATTCTCTCTTTCAATGATATTTTGCTCATCATCACAGAGGCTGAGCTTACATGATGGCCAAATATTTGATTTAAAAGTGGAAAAGTCCTGTCAAACTACCTGAGCACTGGGCTTTCTTAATAGGCGCCTTCAATTGAGGGTTTTTTCCTTCTTTTTTGGATGTTATTCATTCATTTGTTTATTTTTGTTTTCAGTCTTGGCCAACTCAAGTTCCTTATTGCTGTTGGTGATACTGCATGTAGTCATGGGGCCAGGTCTTCAAACTAAGCTCTGTTAGCATTGTATGACCTTGGGCATACAATAAGCTCTCTGGTTCTCGGTTTCCCCATTTGTAAAATAAAGAACAATTGAACAAAATCAGCTCTAATTCCTCTGAGTGATTTTTTAAAAAAACCTATCTAGATAGGGTAGCTAGATGGCACAGGGGATAGAGTACTAGACCTGGATTAAAGAAGACTCATCCTTCTGGCTTCAGATATTTACTAGCTGTGTAATCCTGGGCAAGCCACTTAACCCTTTTTGCCTCAGTTTTCTCATCTATAAAATGAGCTGGAGAAGAAAATGACAAACCACTCCAGTATCTTTGACAAAAAAAACCCAAATGGGGTCATGAAGAGTCAAACACAACTGAAAAAAATAACTGAACAACAAAGTTAATACTATGACAAGTAAATTAAAAATTTTTCTTAGGATTTCAGGCTTTGTAAGATGATTAATATGGCATAAATAAGAGGAGTGTCACACAAACCCTTCATTTTGGTACTTCTATTTTGTAGGACTCTATTTTCAGCTGAAGGCGTTGTTTCTTTCCCCTTTCTTCTCCTCTACATCTCACACTCTTTTGTTATCTGCTATTCCATTTCTTCCATATCTCTAGTTTCTATATAATTCTCCTCCATGGGAGAGGCCAAACAAGTCATCATCATCATCATTACTAAGATCACTTTATATTGATTTAGTTTGTTAAGGTTTACAAATTACTTTACTGATATTATCTCATTTTATTCTCACAACTATGCTGGGAAGTAGGTGGTATTACTATCTCCCTTTTACAAATGAGGAAATTGAGGCAGACAGCAGTTAAGTGACTTATCTGGAGTTTCACAGTTCATAAGTGTCTGACACTGGTCTTGAATACTTACTTAAATAGTTTATTATCCCTAGTTCCATTCAAGATTTAGATTGGAGCTTTAGAAAAGATGAGAGGGAGTTGTTGTTCATTCTTTGTTTTTGAAGAGGACCAACGACATAACAGGTATGAGTTGGATTTAAGCACAAAGTTGTTGGTTTTACTCTCTCTTCTGGAGACATCAAAGTCCAGAAGCAAGACAAAATTCAGATGACTGGTTATGGCTCATGATGCAGTGGATGACCTTGGTTTTCTTTGACATCTAAGTTCTAAGCACTCAGTAGTGCCTGTTTTAGTCCCTTTTGTGGCCATTGGAATAAATTGTTCTCATCCACTCCTTCTGCTGGAAGAAGGCTTCACAAGCTTGTAGTAGGCATATCCTTAACTCACCTACAGGTTTGAGAGCTCAATCTTGTTTGCCAGATGTGGCCATTGCACATGTTACAGCTTCTTGAAGCCATAATTGAGAGCAGGGTGAAAGATGGACACCAAAGGTGGAGGAGCAGCCTTGAAAAAGGCTTACCAAACCTTTCCACCAGAGATACTAGTTTTCCCTGAACACTTAGTACCTCTCAGGAGAGGAAGTTGTACAATCCTATCATGCCTACTCTTTTGTCATTCTCCTGACCCCTCTTTTTTTCACCCTGAATCAGATCCTAAGAAAAGAAGATCCCCCTATTAACCTTTCATTTAAATTAACTGCTCTCCTTGGGTAGAAACTTGCCTTCCTCAGGTGATAGTCAGCTAAATTGAATTCTGCTGAATTCATAGAGTATTGAACTTAGAGTCTGGAAGACCCAAGTTTGAATGCTACCCCAGATATTTAACAAATTGTATGATCATAAGCAAGTCACAACCTCTTTTAGCCTCAATTTCCTCCTCTGTAAAATGACCATGATAATCATAATACCAATGTCCCCAGATAATGAAGGGGGTTAAATGAAATAATATATAAAAATGCTTTGTAAACCTTGATGTGCTATATAAATGCTGTGTGATAAGAGCTTTGAATCCTCCTACTTTTTGATAGTATCAAAGAAAAATTGTCAAATATTTTCTTGCCAAATATTCAGTTACTTCAGAACATCCAGATCATTTCTGCTGACATAGGAAGAGCAATAATTTAGACATAGGCAGAGTAATAATTCTGTAAACTTTCAGTTTGTAAAGCCTTAGAGATGAAAGAAACTATGCAGACAAATGGCTGTTTTCCAGTAAATTAAGCACTTTTAGAAATCTCTTACTCATACTATTAAACACAACCAAGCTAAAATTACCTACAAAATTAGAAAATGCATCAAGTAGCCATAAAATCAACTGTAGTCCGTGAATCACAGCAGCAGTATGCCTGCACACCATAATAATTTGTAGAGAAATAGATAAAAAACTAATTGTTAACCTTCTAAGAGGAGATCTATACCTTGTAAATCATGAAGAGAGATATGACTCTGGGATATTTTATATTATCTAATAATGGCTAAATGGTAAATTTCAGAGTTTGTCAGATTAATTGAAGAGACCCATAAAATACCACTAAAACCTAGTTTGAAAATAATTATTAGAAGGCTAAAACTTTTTCTGAAACAGATATTACAAATATAAAACATTTAATCTGACAGCTTATGAATTCTGACTTTTAAAAATAAGGAAAAGAATATGAAACAGACTAGTAAATTGGGCCAAGAATAACTTTTCCTGAAGTTAAGTGGTTTGTATATGTGTTTCAACTAGACACATCATTCCCCATGTGAGGCTTAAATAACTTGGGGGCATGACTTGTGGAGAGACATTTCAAAATATGACTTCAAGAGCTAAGGTGCTTTTTTTCCCTGAGAAACTTCCAATTTACTGCCAAGGAAGAAACTCAATCACAGTTAAGTTTGTGATTTACAAATAAAACAAGGAAATGTTAAAGGATGATGCTTTATAGTATAACGGTTTAGGCAAACCTGACAAGCATATGCCACCATGTTGTTATCAGGTCAGTCAGCCAGCCACATTAAACAGCCAGGATTCCTTAGATGGCAAAACTAAGACCTTTGTGGAATTTTAGAATAACCTTAGGAAAAAGGAATTCTTTTTTTAAAACCCTTTCCTTCCGTCTTGGAGTCAATACTAGGTATTGGTTCTAAGGCAGAAGAGTGGTAAGGGCTAGTCAATGGGGGTTAAGTGACTTGCCCAGCGTCACACTGCTAGGAAGTGTCTGAGTTCAAATTTGAACCCAAGACCTCCCATCTCTGGGCTTGGCTCTCAATCCACTGAGACACTTAGCTGCCTCCAGGAAAAAGGAATTCTTTAGATTAATGTAATCATGAGTTCTGGGGAAATGGCACTTATTATCCCCAACCCTTGGTGGATGGTTTGGTTTTAGGAGAGTTTCAAGGCAATAGGTACAGATATGGTTCTTGGGGACAGATGGAAGTGGTGTAGGTGTTTCTAAACTTGACTAGAAAATGGATTAGAGTTCTATCTAGAATCCAAAACCCAATCAAAGACTCTTTTAGAAGATGTACTAAACTAATTTCCCAAAGTTATGAAGCAGGAATGATGCAGGAAGAGGCCGATATTTCCAGATTTATGCCAGTCATTGAGCTGTTCTTGGGTTTAATGAGCTATTCTTCATTATTTTTTTTAAACATTATTTTATTTGGTCATTTTCATACATTGTTCATTGGAAACAGATCATTTTCTTCCCTCCCCCCTTCCCCCTTCCCTTGGCGACGCGCGATTCGTCTGAGTATCACATGTGTCCTTGCTCTGAACCCATTTCCTTATTGTTGGTATTTGCATTAGGGCGCTCATTTAGCCTCTCTCCTCGATCATGTCCCCTCAACCTCTGTAGTCAAGCAGTTGCTTTTCCTCGGTGTTTTTACTCCCTCAGTTTGTCCTTTGCTTGAGTATTCTTCATTATTATAGGCAGCTTGGAGAATGGGGACAATATCATTTGGTCAATGGAATTCACTTTTGATAAATATCATAATAGAATCATGGCAACATAGCCTTTAATGTTGCCAATCATTAATTCAATAAATATTTAGTGGGAGGCTTTTCTATGGTCAGGCATTGTCCTAGGTGCTATGAGAAAAAAATAGAGATAAATAAAAAGTTTCTTCACTTTATGAGGGAAAATAAAATCTCTATAATGCAATAGTTTGATTTATAAGTAAATAACAATGGAAGTACTATATTTTAACAATCAATTATAAAATATGAAACAATGAAGAATATATATATATATATATATATATATATATATATATATATACACATATACATATAATGAGACAATATTTGTAAAATACTTTGCACAGTGCCTGGAACATAGTAGGCATTATATTAATGCTTATTTCCTTCCCCTTTTACAAATGAGGAAACCAAGACTCAGAGAAAGTAAATGATTTGCCAATGGGCACATAGATCCCAAATGTCCGAGGTAGAATTTGAATCCAGACCTTTCTGACTTAAAATCTGGAATACTATGGTACTTAAGAGAAAAGAAGGATCATTTCCAACTGGGGATATCAGGAAAAGATTCAGGAAGGAAGTGACCTGTGAGTTGAGCATTTAAGGATGGACTGAATTTTCATAGTCAGAGAATTAGGAGCATATAAAAGATGGAGCTTATATCATAAACAAAGGGAAAGATTCAGATAAATATGGACTTTGGGGGAAGTATGCGCTCCAATTTTACTGGAATGAAGAATTTGGATAAGGGTGAAGTAGAAGATATAACTAGAAAAGTAGGATGAGGCCAGCTTCTAGAGGGGATTGAATGTCAGAATTTGGTAGATAATAGGGAATTTTTTATCAGAGACATGGGATGATGAGAGATATTCCTTCCATTTTACCAAAACAGGGCATTATTCCTGAACCTGAGCTACCAAATTATAACTCCCTATTCAGAGTTCCCAGAAGTTAACTTTTTGGTTTTATGATGACACAAAGAAATATAGATCTCATCTGGAGCACTATTTACTATAGCCTGAGCTAAATGAATATATTATTGACAATGGTTTCTTCCTCAGAATTGGTGAAGATAGAATCAGAAAATTTCAGATACAGCAGGAATCTTATAGGCCATTTAGTCCATCCTTTGGAAGAACAAAAATTATCCCTTTTGCAACATGAGGGAGAATGGCCCCAATGAGATTAATGGCCCATTTTACCTTAATTACCCTTCCATACTTAAGAACTGTGTTGGCAAACCAATGGCATATGTGCCAGAGAGGGCTGCTCCCCTCCCTCTCTTCACACATGCCTGAGGACATTTCTCACATCCCCTGTCCCTCTCCCCAGCAGTCCAATGAGAGTGCTTCCCCCTTCCCCTCTCTGGGGTAAGGCAGAGAACTCACATGCAGCATGAATGTTGCAGTTTGGGCACTTGGTATCTAAAAGGTTCGCCATCATTGCTCTAGAACAATTCATTCTCATTTTATTCCCCTGATATATTGGAAATATACTGGCAAATTAAAATCATCCACCATCATTGATATATTGATGATGAATTTATCCAATATCTTCATGAACTTATTTACATTGGCCTATAGTACTTTTAAAGAATATTGACCTGCAAAAACATAATATGTGATGAATAAAGTAATATCTATTTTCATCATATTGATTAGATTTGGATCAAGTTTCTCCCCCCCACCAAAAAAATTCTAGCTTTTATAAAATTTATGTATATACTATAAATATGTTCTTTGATTCTGATTTACTTTTGTCAGAAGAAATCGTTCCTATTTCAAGCATAAAAATACATTTAGTGAATCAGCTCAGATACAGATAGTTTGGGGGGAGAGTAGCTCCTGGATCCAGGCTTTAAAGATGATCAAGAATAAGATGATATCTATGATTTCTTTGTTCTAAGAAATTTTATATGAGAAACTTCCTCTAACAATGCAGACCAATTCTTTTTATGGAATGTCTATTCTTTGAGAGCTGCCTGGAGCAAATGATTTACACCAGATGACAAGGCTTGTATGTGTCAGATATGGAACTTGAGCACAAGTCTTCATGACTTTGAGGTTAGCTCTCTATCTACTCTGACACACTGCCATATAATATATGCTACACATAGTATATGTTTTTTCAAAGAGATGTTAATTTTTGGAGGGCTGATATTCAAAGTGGGGCTGACATACAAAGTGGCTCTGCAAAAGGCCTTTTGCAGAGCACCATGGTAGACTTAAAGCCAAATCACCACAAGATGGATCTAAAAGCATTGCTTTATTAGGAATGGGTTATTTCTGAAAATCCTTTTATAGAAGGAGGAGTTATCAACTCTCTCTTAATCACCCAGTTTTATAATCTTTCCTCAATCCTTATTCTTCTCAACTATCTGCTTCATTTAACACTGCCAACCACACTCTTTTCTGGATATTTTTGGTTCTTTTTTCTCGTTGCTACTCTCTCCTGATTTTCTCTTATCTGACTGCCTGTTCCTTTCCCTTTCCCTTTGCTATCTGATAAGTTATATTATGCCCCTAACTGTGAGTATACCTCCAACGTTCTATAGATTCTGTCCTACATCTCTTTTTTTCTTTAAACTCTCTCTTGATATTTTTATTAGCTCCCATAGGTTTAACTATCATCTCTGTGCCTATGATTCCCAGATCTATATAAACAACTCATTTTTCTGCAAAGCTTCAGTATCATACAACCAATTGCCTATTGGGCATTTCAAAGTAGATGTCTCAGAAATGATCCAATTCAACATATCTAGCACTGAATTTGTTATTATTCTGCTCCACAAAATACCATCCTTTCTTCCTGTATCAGTCCACACCTATCTAGAGACAAGGGAAACAGAATGTAAAGATTGTCTTAGAAGAGAGCATGCTCGGTCTTGCACATTGCTGGGAAAGCCTCTGACCCTTGACCCCAGCTTCCCCCAGGTTAGGCGGGAAAACAGGTTTCTTTGTGTTCACCTGGCTAAGAGAAACCACACCTATACCTTATCATTAACCAATGATCGTCATCCCTATGCATTGTGTATATTTGCATATCAAAGAGATTAAATACAGGGCCACAGCAAGCTCCGCCTTCTCTTCCTCTTCCTCTCTTCCTCTCTTGGATCTCAGCTCTCACTGATGTCTGTCCTTGCTGGAGCTTGGCCTCTGGCCAAGCTCCATCTTTAATTCCTTTCCTTATCTACCTCTCCCACCTGGGACCTGGCTTTTGGCCAGGCACTTTCTTTTCTCTATCATGTCTCCGACCTGTGTGGTATTAATTGTGGATCTCAGGATGGATCATGCCTCTGTGACATCCTAAAGATAGGGGTTATGCTGTGGCCCTATTGTAATCAATAAGGTCTGGTTTGTGACTCATTTCTGCCACCTCATATCTATAACTTGACTCCACCATGCTCCTCGGGGTATCCAAAACTTCTATCCTTTTTCTATCTTCCTACCTTGAGGCTTCCCGCAAGTTCAGGGAGCCTCACTTCCAGACTTCATTATTTCTATTAAGGGTATCACTATTTTCCCAGTGTCTTAAGTTTGTAATCTTAGTATTATCTCCAGCTCCTCATTCTCCTTTACTCTTCACATTCAATTAGTTGTATAATTTTGCCATTTCTACTTTTACTATTCCTCTCATATTCAACCCCTTTTCTTTACTCAGCCACTATCTCACTTCAGATTTTCATCATCTCACCTCTGGATTATTGCAATAAATGTAATTGGTCTCCCTGGATCAAGTCCTTATCACTGTAGCTCATCCCACATACTAAAGCTAAAGTGACTTTTCTCAAATACATATATGACTATGTCATTCCCATACTCACTCAAACAACTCTGATGGCTTTCCATTGCCTCTAGGATAAAATATTAACTTCTCTGTTAAGTTTTTAAAGCCCTTTACAACTTGGCCCCAAAACATGTTTTCAGCTTCACTTTTTTTCTCAACTCTCAAATTCTTTAATCTAGCTAAATTGTTTTTTTTCCTTTTTCCTTAGACATGATCATCTCCTATTTCTGTGGCCTTCTCCCATTGTCAAGTAACTTCTCCTTTGTAAAATCCCTCTTTTCCCTCAAGACAAAGTTCTAGTATGACCTTCTACATGAAGCCTTTCCAGTTCCTCAATTGGTATTGCCCACTATCCCAAACAACTTTATATTATATGACTTTTAATTTATTTTTATCTATTTTCTTTATATTATACTTATATGCTTAAATTCATACCGATTGTCTTTCTTATACCAGTGCAAGCTCTTTACAAGTAGGAATTGTTTCATTTATTGTCTTTTTATCTGTAATGCTTAGCACAGTGCATTAGGCACAGTCCTTTAGTGGGCATTTAATACATGTTTTTTGATTGATTGGTCATCATAACTATTTGGAGACATAGTGCTATCTAGTCCTACATAAGAAAAAATATGATATCTGGAATAAGAATTCTGGTTCTGCTACTTATCTTTAATTTAGGATAAGCCACTCGATCTTTCCTAGCTTCAGTTTTTCATCTGTAAAGTTAGAAGGATGGATTAGATTACCTATAACAAACCTCTTCCAACTCCAGGTTTATAATTCTGAGACTAGCCTCTGATCAAGAGTATGGTACTGAATATATATAGCGAGAGCTCTCCAGATATCCTAGGGGAAAGGATGGTATGAGAAACGCATATCCACATACCTCCCTTGATTGCCTTCCCTTAAATTGGCATATTTAAGGAATCCTATAGAAATATATTAACACTGGGGAAATTCTAAAGTACCCTTAGAAAACATTCAAGCCCTTCCTAAACCCCATGGGGTCACTGGATTTGGAATTGTTCTCAAAAGTTATTGAAATTGGCAAGAAGGCTCCATAATATTGTTCAGATTCATAAAGTTGTTGGACAATCCTCTCCTCTTTAAATCTCTTGTCACACTATATTCTCACTGTGGCAGCATAACATAGTTCAGCTGTCGGTGTCTTGTCCTATCAAATGAGCTAATACAGCTCACAGTCTTCCTGGCATAACTTTTTAGAATGCTAATGCTATCTTCTTCTCTTATGGTTCCTCTTCTTACCCTTACCAAAAAGGCGGTCAATACCTCTTTGAGCATCCTTGGTAGAATTACCTCTCCATGGAAGAAATATTAATATCCACTACAAATTCCAGGTATGGCTCTCTGGATTATTATACCTCTTCCAATCAATCAAATAATCCTGCTATTCATACTTTTTCTGCAATATAGGATCCCCCATAATATATCTTGTATCCACCTCTCTAACTCATCTTCATTAAATAAATTCATTTAGTCAGGTAGAGTGGAAAGAGCTCTAGAGTTAGTCAGAGAACCTGGGTCCAAATCCTGCTCTGCTACTTCCAACCTGCTTGACCATAGGCAAATCACTTCTCCTCTTTGGGACTCATTTCCTCATCACTACTCAGAGATGATTGGATTAGATGGTCCTTAAGCTGTCTTCTGATACTAAATCTATATTCATATAGGATCATTTTTGAACCTGTTACTGTCATGAAAATTCAAAATGGATATACCAGATTCAAATATGAAATATGAAGACTATTTAAAGTGTACAGATCTGGGATCTGTAGTTCAAATGTCAACAAGTCCAGTTGTTAAACTCCATGATGGCAAATCATATCATCATAGAACTCAGAATGTGAAGAGACTTCAGAAGTTATCTAGTCCAAAGAGTTGTTGTTATTGTTGTCATTGTTTAATTATTGTTGTTGTTGTCTATGATCCCATTTGGGATTTTCTTGGCCAAGACACTGGAATGGTTTACCATTTCCTTTTCCAATCTAAAAAGTACTTGATGAAAAAACCTAGCTACAACATCCCTAGCAAGTGCTTATCAGCCTTTGCTAGAAGGTCTCTGAAGAAGCATAATCTACTGCTTTCTTAGGCAGCCCGTTCCACTTTGATATAGCTCAGACCATTTGACAGCTTAGGTCAATTCAGTTTTGCCTTTCTGCAACTTCTACCTATTGCTCCTGATCTTACTCTTTGGGGTCAGGCAGAACAGGACATGTGTTTTTCAAGTAGTTGAAGGACTATTTTCTGGTATAGAAATTAAACCCAAGATGGACTGTGTACTAAGAGATGATTATGATGCAATTAGTTCAGCTTTCCAGGTTCCAATAAAAGCTAATGTAATAACTGGGCTCTGATTTTCTCCAGCAATTGTCCTTTTCACAATGTTCACCTTAATATTTGGTGGCTGGACTGGATTCCCTTTTGTAGTTCTTGGTTTTATTCTCTGTCCATCAGGATTGACATTTAATGCTGCATCTCTACCAGATACACACAGAGGGCAAATCTATAAAATATTGAAAAGTTAGGCTTCCAAGGAAAAGTTAATTACATCGTTTTTAAGCCACTGGAAGGAACTAGATATAGTGTCATTGCAAGTGTGTTGACTAAGAAAATGAATATCACTAATTGTCCAAAACTACATGTCTATTGGCTTTTGAGCTGTAAGTGATAGGAACAGCAATTGAACTAAATTTTTTTAAATCCATTCCAGAACGTGTCTATAAAATCTTGACCTCTGTTTTAAATATCTGGTCACCTGGCTTTCAAACTCTTACCCTCCAATCTCTTCCCCACTCATCCAAGCTCCATATAGCTGTCACACGGATATTCCTTAAGAAATAGACCATTTCATACCTCTTCTCAATTTTTTTCAACCATTAATACCCCCTAGGATAACAGTCTGTCAACAGTCAATAAATATAATTTATTAAGTGCTTATTATGTGTCAGGTACTGTAATTGAACTTCTCAGTCTGTTATTTAAAGCCCTTAATTCTCTAGCTACCTTTCCAGTATTTTTTAGTTAATATTATTCACCTTTTGATAATCTCCATTCTCATAAAGTCTGTTAGCCATTCCCTATGTTTGCAACCCATTTCCCAATTTCATGCCTTTGGCTGCTAGATGGTATATCAGACAGAGTACTGATTTTGGAGTCAGGAAGAGCTGAGTTCAAATCTTGATGTAAACACTTAATAGTTGTTTAATTATAGACAAATCATTTAACTGCTCTGTGACTCATTTTCCTCATTTGTAAAATGAGGGTATTGAACTCTATGGTCTCTGGAGGGTGTTTTAGCTCAAATATAATTTTTTATGTGAGGTCCTTACTAATTCCCCCAAATTTATTAGTACTTTTGCCCTCTTGAAATTATTTTGTATTACTTTATATATACTTTGCATTTTCTAGCATCTATGCTGTATTCTCTGTAAAGTAAAATATAATGTCTTAAGAGAGAAGACTGATTTTTCTTTTTGGATCCCTAGGGCATAGCACAGGACTTCCTATTTAGTCTGTATTTAATAAATGTCTGTTGACCTGAACAAAGGTAAGGAGCAAATCTATGTAGGTAAACAACCTCTTCTAAAAATATCATATAATTTCATCAGAGGTAGCTTGGGGTATGAGATGAGTTGATCAGTGATCTACAGTCATGCATGACAATGGTAGTTTTTCTCTGAGAAGGGGGTAAATCTTTAATGAATGGTAATTCTATTCAATATAACAAATAGGAGGCATCACCAATGATTTGGGTAAAAACTCTTTCCCTCAAGGTCATCATGGCCTGTTTCCAATCATAGCCTCAGTTGTGAAATGGGACATCCCATGCCCCCAGTGATCCTGCCATATTTAATTATTAATTAATTAACAATTAACTAATTAGATTAATATTCTCTTTAATTAAAGTGTTTTCTCAAGGGAGAATAAATTCTTCTAGTCTCCTTTTCCTGAAGTTCGCCTACATTCCCAATCCATCCCAAAGGTGGGAAGCTTTGTTTTAAAAGGGAATTCATATTAGCCCAGAAAGGCTATGGGCTGTTACCCCTACCCCCTTGAAGATGGAAGCTAATTCAATCATAGGCAAGTTCAAAGGAACATTAGTCTTCATCGATTTACAAACCAAGGAGAACAGTCACAAGAACACAGATAAGCCTGCCTAGAGGATGCAGTGCTCCTCTTGGAGTGAGGAAGATCTGGCTTCAAATTCTGCTTCAGACACGTACTACTAAGCCTTGTTTTCCTTATCTATACAAAAGGAATATTTTACCTAGAGACCCTTTCTTGAAAAGTTATTGCAAAGTTCAAATGGGATAATGTTCATTAAGTGTAAAGACAAGTTTAAATGTCAGCAATGATGATGATATAAATTAAGGAGCATTTTAAGCACCTAATATGTGCCAGATACAGCAATAAGCACCAGGATAGCAAAGAAAGACCCTACCCTTAAGGAGTCACATTCAAATAAAGAAAACAATTTCAGACAAATAAGGTATCAGTGATATAAAGTGAAGAAATCTCAGAGGGAAAAGCACTCAGAAAGCAACAAGCCAATCAAATGACTTGTTACAGATGCTCTAGTGCAGTGGTTCTCAACCTTTCTAACGCAGTTACCCCACAATAGAGTTCCTCATGTTGCGGTGACCCCAAACCAAAAAATTATTTTGGTGGCTACTTCAAAACTGTAATTTTGCTACAGTTATGATTCGGAATGTAAATACCTGATATGCATTGTGTATTCTCATGGCTACAAATTGAGAGGTTGAGAACCGCTGCTCTAGTGAGAAAAATGAAATAGATATAAAATCTATGTTGTTAATAGAACTATGATATCTGGAATTTTCAAATTTCTCTCAATTTTGAGAGTACAGGGTCTCAAAAAGGTAGTGTGTCAGAGGTACAATCCTAGGCTGCCTTGGAAAGACCTTATTACAAACCCATTAAATAACAGAAGAGTGACCACAGCCAACAAAGAAGTAACAAGCATATCCACATTACACAAGATAGAGATGGTGATGGGAAACACACACACACACACACACACACACACACACACACATGCACACACACACATGCACACATGAGTTCCCTAGAAACCTTTCCAGAATGTACTAGAAGAGACACACAGAGAAACGCCCATATAGCAGAAGTTTTCTAGGGATTCTGGCAAAGCAATCATGCCCATCTTGAAAACAATGCATAATAGAAGCTTAATACATGCTTGTTGATTTATTGATAAAAACACTAGAGTCATGTTGGTGGACTTATGGCATGTGTGCTAGAGCATGCCAGAGCAGGCTGCTCCCTTCCTCCTCTCCACATGTGTTGGAGGTCTCATATGACCTGCCCCTCTGCCCAGCAGCCCAATGGAAGCACCTCCTCCATCCCCTGTCTGAGGTAAGATGAGGGGCTCATATATGGCATGAGGGCTGTAGTTTGGGCACTCATTCTTTAAGGTCTCTAAAACATTTGTAGTATTTCTGACACTACTCTAATATTTCCATTTTTTTGAGTTCACATTATATATTCTATTCTACTTTTTTAACTTAACCTTTTTAAAAAAAATTTGAGCTTTCAGGGGAGTTCCCTGTGCAGCTACATCATCCATCCATCTCTTTATATGCCTACCCCTTTCCTTTCAGAGATTATTAATGAACTGTATTATTAAAAGATCATTTTGGAGAAGCTTCAATTTTTCTTTCAGAGTCTCTAAGTGTAGGATAAACTTATCTTTTCTCTTAACCTGAAAAACTTGAAGTCCTTCACTCTAAAGTAACTGTCTGATTTTGTACAGCATTGCATTTTTGTCCTCTAAAAATAGTAAGATGACATGATCATGTTCTCTCTTTATCTCACTCTGTGGTAAAATTCTAAAACCTAAAATTCTGGCTTGCAATCTTTTACTGTGGAAATACAAATTGTAATAACTAAAAGTCAGCATAATTTAATCAAGAATAGGTCATGACAACTATTTTTTCCTTTTTTTCTTTCTTTTTTAAAAATTAGATTGGTAGTCAGGCAAATGATGTATATTTACCATCTATAACTCAACAAGTCTTTAGAGAAAATATCTTATAACATTCAGGAAAAGTAAGAGAAATTTAGGTTGAGAGAGAACAATTAGGAAGATTTATAGCTGATTGACTATCCAGTTGGTCAGTCTTATATTAATCGTATACCATATACCAGGGACTGTGCTAAGTGATGGAGTTACAAAGAAAGGCAAAAACATGACAGTGTTTAATTAACTGTCTCAGAATTCTGCCCTCCCCTTGTTATCTAGGTTCAACATTTTTGTCATTGGCAGAAAGCACATTTAATAAATTTGCAGATGATAGCAAAACTAAGATGTATACCACATGAGCAGGATGACAGAAGTTTCAAAAAGTTCTTGACAGGCTAGAACATTAGTTTGAAATGATTAGTAGCTAATAGATATAAATTTAAACTACTGGTTCATAATGTAGTTACATGACTATGGACAAAGTGGTACAGAATTTGTTCCAATCTATTCTGACACAAGATGTCTTCATTATAATTTCAAGTTATTATAAGACACAATGTCATTTGTAGGTCTTTCGGTATGATGGTGAATGGGGTATCTTGGTAATATCATTAATTTATCTCCCTCATTAAACAAGGACATTGATAAATTAGACAATGTTCAATGGAGGATAACCAGGGTGGTGAAGAACCCTGAGTCAGTATTTTGTGGATTCATCAAAAGACCTGGAAATGTGCAGTGGGAGGAAAGGGGGACGCAATAGCTGCCTTCAGATATTTAAAGAACTGTCATGTGGACAGTGATTAGACTTGATCTCTTTGGTCCCAGAGAGTAGAATCAGAAATAATGGACAGAAGTTACAAAAAGGTAAATATGGTTTGGTCAGGAAAAACTTAGTAACAATTCAATCTTTCTGAAAATGGAATGAACTGCCTCAAGAGGTCGTAGGTTTCCTTCTTTGAAGATTTTCAAGAAGTGGCTGGATAAACACTCTTGAATATGTATTAAGGGGAATTCATTTTGTGTATGATCTAGTCTAGATGGCTACCAAGGTCCCTACAATTCTCAAATTCTATAATTCTATATTATAATTTCAAGTTCATTGAATTTGCTTCTCATATTTTGTACATTGGCATATAAACATCTGAGGCTATGCATTCTAATGCTGCTTCCTTTTCTAGTTATTTTCTCTCATGAATTATTCATTTACTGTTATTTTTTCCCTCTTGGTTATATCTAGATTGTCATCCATGCTGGTGGACAAGAGTGTCTAACATGGAGTTAGTTAAGTTTTCCATATCCATCAGACATGCTGTCTTTCATTATTCCCAGCTTAACAGTTTTATTGGAGTACCCCTCCCTGCTTTTTCTTCAAATCTCAATATTCTTTTCTTTAAATTGTCAAGCTTTAAGCTAAATTCATTCTTCCCTCTTCAAAATGGCATTATTAAAATGACAAGAGAAAGAATTGCCCTCCTTGATGAATTTCCCTGTGAATTTAAAACTTTACAAATCTACTTAGAGAATATTAGTATTAATAGGGGACAAGAAATAATGAAGTTGTGGAATGACATTACCATGTAAGAAAAGAACATACTCAAATATTCAAACAGATATGTGATATCATGGAAGCAAATTTCCTTTCTAATAATAAACACGGCAACCAATTCATGGAAGTCTCTCCTATTTGACTCTATTTCATGTCCTCCCATGAGCTCACCATAGGGGGCCTCACTCAAAGTACTGAGGAACTCCATGACCCTGTATCAGAGACCTGAAAATACTAGCCTTGTCACTTACTAATTATACTGTTAATTCTATAGAAGAATCACTCACCATGAGATAACTGTAGATTTTAGCTATCCCGAAGTCACACTCTCTGAGCACAACTCCCAGGGTATTTCCTCTCAAGGCAGGCAGAATTCCATCCATAAATGAGTTTATGGGGGAGGTTTTGCTCTGGGGCAGTTATTGCTTCTCTGTGCCTTAGAAAAGAGAGTAAATGAATATTGAAACTGAAACAGTTTTTGGCTCATGTGATTTTGTTACATGAATTCAGAAAATAATTAAAACAGGATCATTATGAAAAAAATCAGTGAATATAAAGATATAGATGTATATTTGGCAAATTTTGCATCTTGAGTACAGGTGATATTTGTATGTGGATAATAAAAATTAAAATATCTTTTACCAGATTTAAAAGTTATAATATATTTTAAATCTTCTAAACTGCTTTTGGTATTTAAAAAATCTATCAAGGTATATAAAGACATTAAGTTGTTTATGTTCATGGAAAGATGTAATACAATATTTAGAATTTAAATTATATGCTAGTTGAGACAATATATTCATGCAACCTTAGGGGGAAGTTTCATATTTTATAGCAGGCCAAAGATGTATTAACTGTTTAATCTTGAAGGGTTTCTAAAAGACTTTCTCTAAAGTTTTTAGAAAGATCAAGAAAAATACTCTATTCAAAGTTATTAGTGTTTAGTCAGTCTTGAAGAGCCAATTAAACATCAAAGAGATGATTGCCTTCGATTTTGAGGATATATATTTTTTATCCCAGAGCTAAAAAAGCAATATTTGAAAATGAGAATGAGTGATAATAGGACCTAATCAGTCCTATTGTCATCCTGTAAATCTGTGTTGATAGTCAAGTCCTTACCTCTCTCTCTGAAAGTGAAGAGTTCATGAATATCAATGAATAAGAGATTTTTGTAGAGAATTAGATTCCAACAAAGCAATTAACAGACAAATGCAAAGAGTTATAAAGACTTTGAGGTAAGATATCAGATGAAAGAAAAAAGTCAGAAAAAATGATTAAGTAAATTCTCCATAACTAATGGATGCAGTAAAAAAAATACTCTGTTCATCTAAATTTATGCTATGTTGTTGATGGGTTTTTCAAATAATTTTATGTACTGGAGCAAGAATAATAAATCCACCTTTTCCTTAAAAGTCTTAACATGAAGTTAACAATTATAAAAACATAAAGTACACAAAAGTATTAAATATGAAACACTAAAATAGGATTATAAATGTGGCACTGCCTTCTGATTTATTTAATAATACTTCATGGATTGGATACTTAAAGAGCTCTTGTATTAAGAGCTTAGCAAAACTATTAATCTGAATAATGTAGTCAATGTTTATTTGTGTGAAAACAATTTTGCTTTTTTCTATTTTGGGGGGAGGAAGTTGTTTTTAAATGTCGGAGGTAGGACTTAAAGCTATTTTCTAGGGGGGGCAGTCTTTTTATCAGTTACACCATCTTAGAATTAGGATAGTTTAAACTGGAATGACCTTTAATTGTCCCAAAGAATTCAAGGTACTTCAGAAAAAAAATTTAAATTATAATATGTTACTATGATAGCCTATAAAATCATAGGATCATTCAGAAGGCGGCAGAGGACATTAGGAAGTCATCTAGTTCATTTTTCTTTGTGTATGTGTATATATATATATTCATATGTTCCATATTTGCATTTATCTGATTTATACCTTCCTTCATTCCATTCACCACCACCCTATGCCTGGCTCTCATCATCTCATGCCTGTCTTATTGCAACAGCCTTCTAACAGGTATCTAAAACTCATCATTCCTTGCTCCATTCTATTTTATATGCAGCAGCTGCTGGAATAATCTTCATCAAATACCATTTTCATGATTTCACTGCTATGATCAAGAACCTACCGGGGATCTCTCTTGCCTTTTGTATCAGATCCAAGCTCCCCAATTTAGCACTCAAAATGCTTTATTAATTGGCTCTCCTTAAACTCCATCTCTTGTGAAGTCTTGACATAGCTTATCTATTCTAATCAAGCATTCCTGACAAACATCTTGTTCTTTTCCACCTTTGTTCCATTACTACACCTTCCTCCCCTCTTTTAGCACCATCTGGAATATCTTCCTCCTCTTTCATATACATATGCATTATCTTAGGTTCAGCTCCAAACTTCTCCTTATGAAATCTTCCTAATAAACCTTTCTCTGCTCAGTTTCCCATAATTCCTCTGTGTTTTGGAATTCCATTTGTAACGTCACTTTGTATAGTTATACTTACAATCACTGTCAGAGAAGTTAACATGTAATCATGTTCCATTTATTTTTATTTGTATTAATTTTGTCTCCCCAATTATATTATAAGTTTGTTGATGGTAGGAACCAGGCTCAATACTTCTGTTTATTCTCTACAATATCTTACTACAATACTGGGCACAAAGATTACATTAAGAAAGAATTATTGTTTTAACTGTCATTTTCTTCAAGTCATCTCATGCATCTGTTTTTATCCCCTAGCTATACTGAAAGCAACTTGATACCTGATTTTCCGCTAATTACCTGTATAACCTTGGGCTAGTAGTTCAAATATGAAAGCTTCTGTTTGACTTTTAAAACTTCATAATCTATCCCCTTCTTTTATAGTCCTCTTTATTCCCCTCCACAAACTCTTGAGATCTAGTGATATACCACACCCTATCTCCCCACTCCAAGCATTCTGACTGGCCATACTCGACCTCCCAGAATGTTCTCCCTCATCATTTCCAACTCCCAGCTTCCTTAGATTCCCTCAAGCCTCACCTGAAGTCTCAACTTCTGCAAGAAGCCTTCCTCAGTCCTCATTAATCTTAGTCCTTTCTCTCTGAGATTGCTACCAATTTATCCTGAATATATCCTGTTTGTATATAGTTGCTTATGTTCTTTTCCCTATTAGACTATAAACTCCTTTAGAACAGAAGCTATTTTTTAATATTTATCTTCTTTATTTTTTTACATTTCTTTGTATCACTGAGGCTTAGCACAGTGCCTGGCACTTAATAGATGCTCATTGACTGAAATTTCTGTGGGCTTCATTTTCTTAAGCTGTAAAATGAGAAGACTGGTCTAGATTATTCTAAATTCTGCAGGAGTGGTATTTTCTATTGCTTCTGTCACAAGGAGCTGTATTTAAAATAGCTGCCAGGATTCTGTGAAATGCTAGCACTGAACTAGCAGTAAAACAAAAGAATAGTATTAGATACATTGGAACTATGAAGACTAACTTCTCCCACTTAGGTTTTAGATTTGAAGGAAGAGATACACAGGCATAATCACCACTTAGCTATTGAGAGTATACTAAGCATACATAGAATTCATGCAAAGGCTGTAAAGAAAGATGTACTTTTCCCTTACAATCTCCATTGGGTCACAGTCTTGGTCTGGTTTTAAAAAACTAAGCCACACAGATATCCATAATCAGGCAAAAAGTATTTTCTGGAAATCTGTATGTTTTCCAGATTACTGCTTGACACAATTTAAAAAAATAATTTTCTGACATTTTGTGATTCACATTTTCTTCCTCCCTTCCTGTATTCCCTCCTCCATGAGATGGCAGTCAATATTATAAAAGTGATACATATGCTATTATGCAACACATATTTCCATGTTTGTTATGTTGTTAAAGAAGACATATTGCTTTTATAAGAAAAAATTCATGAAGGAGATAAAGTGAAAAATGGCATGCTTCTATCTGCATTGAGACTCTGACAGTTCCTTCTATGGTGGTGGATAGGTTTATCATCACAAGTTTCTTGGAGTTGTCCTGAATCCTTATATTGTTGATCATATATAAGTTGTTCACGGTTGATCATAATACATTATTGTTGTTACTATGTACAGTTTTTTTCCTGATATTGCTCACCAAGCAACACTTCATACATTTTTCCAGGTTTCTAAAAATAATTGTCTTGTTGGTCATTCCTTTTGACACAATAGTTTTCTATTTATCACATATTTCTCCAATTTGTGGGTATTTCTTCTCTTCCCAATTCTTTAAGAATTACAATAAATATGCTTTGAAGAAATAGACTCTTTTCCTCTATCATTGATCTCTTTGGGATACAGACCTATTGGTGGTATTGCTTGGTCAAAGGATATGCACAGTATTCTGGCCTTTATCTTTCATTTTTGAAGAGGACCAATAATGTCATGAGGTGGTATTTTGACTTGCATATGAATTGGATTTTAGTGAGGCAGAGTTGAGCAAAAGCATTTGCTTTGTTCACTCTTCCAGAGTCATCAAAGTTCAGTGTGGCAAGAAAAAAAAGTCAGAATGACTGGCAATGGCCCTGGGATGCAGTAGATGACTTTGGCTTCCTCAATGTCTAACCAAACTCTCAGTGCCCCACAGTGCCTGCTTCAGTTGCCTTCATGGCCATGGGAATAAATTGTTCTCATCTGCCCCTTCCACCAGAGTAAGTCTTCACATGCTTGGCGTAGACACTCCCCTAACTCACTGATGAGCTTGAGGCCTGTTGGCTACCCTCAACCTGGTTTAGTCTGCCTGCTTGAAATGGTTTATAGAGGTATGGTTGCTGTGCATGCCTTTGGAGTCACAGGAGGAGGGAAGTGGTCCTGAAAAAGGCTCAGGGAGCTATCATCCCGGAGGTATAATCTTCCCAGAACATTCCACATACCTCAGAACTGTGTTAAAGACTAGCTGTCTTTTTTTACATTATGATGAGTTTTATACTAAGATAGAAAAAAGGTAGCTAGAGTCTGACAAATGTACTAATCAAGAGTAAGCAGATTCCTAAAGTAGCTTTAAATGCACTAATTGATGTAATTCTTTTTGTTTCAAAAACTGGACGAATACATTCTTGTCACTAGTGGTTTCTACCTATATGTCCTCATCTTTCCTTTTTTGTGATGGAGGGAAAGACCCTGAAATGGTAAAATATGCCCTGTAGAAAAAGGTGACTGTGTTTAAGGGCAACAGGCTTAGCAAAGGAAAAACAAGTTGTCTATGCTAAAACATAAAGAGTCTTTAAGAAGTTCCTTTTAAAAATGTATGTTAAATTTAGGGAAGTTGTTTTCAAATTGTAATTGTATATTGTAAAGTCATGGAATTGACACCATAAGAACCTGAGGTCCAGGCAGAGAAAGAAATGAAAACTCTTATCGGTATTGAGTTATGAGTGACTAATATCCACTCAAAGAAAGAGCAGTTAGAGGAAGAGATTAGAAAGAGTAGATTAAAAGGCAAGAGGATAAAGAGGAATGGAAAAAACCCCAACATACTATGTTGGCTTCAAGGTGTCAGATGGAACAGGGAGAGACTACCAATAGGGTGCATGTAAAATTGATGGCAGATGGTAGAGAAAAAAAGCTGGTAGGAATGAATTTTCTTTTTTTAACCCTTCCTACCCCATTCTGAATCCTGCTCCCAAAGCCCTCTCCAGAGGAGAGTAGAATAACTTGGAGACTTTATGTTGTGATCACACAGTAGAGTTTTATTTACCACTCTATGGATGATCTAAAGAATAATGGATGTTTTAAGGTTCATAGAACTTTTTCATAATCACAGAAAGGACATTTACTATTAGGCACTGTCTCACAAACACTGATCATCATGAACATCCTTTTTCTGTACATAACCTACTCTTTACTATCTACTCCTATGTAAGAGCATTTGTGTATTTATATTTATGTATATATATATAAGGTATATATATATATATATACCTTATGTACACATATATATTACATACATGCATAATCTATTACATTTTTCTCTCCTAAGAATATGTACTTAACAGTTAATATTATGTTAATTTTCCCTTCCTCTATAAAGTTTTAAACTTGGCTTATTTTAGCCAGCTAATTAGCATCATGGAAAGAGTATGGACCTTTAGGTCAGGAAGACCTGAGTTTAAATTCTGCCTTAGATACTGGACAATCTGAGTAAGTCACTTCACCTATTTTTTGCCCCAGTTTCCTCATTTATAAAATGAGAACAATAATACAACCTATTTAACTGGGTCTTTGTAGGAATCAAATGTGTTGGAACTGAAATAGTAACCTGAAATTATATATATATATATATATATAACTAAAATAATAGTTTATTTTCAGGTAAGGGAAGGAAGGGAAGGGAATTGGGATGATCTATCTAAAGACTATATAAAACAGAATACATAAGGATATAAGGCATTCTGGAAAACTTAAAATGCCATATAAATGCTAGCTCTTTTTATTTTAACATGGGGTAATTCTGGATTCTTTAAGGCTCTATGCCACTACAGTACAACTTTAAGAAGCTTCTAATATGCTGGAATTAACTTTAACCTCCTTATCACCAGTGACCCATTGGCCCATTGAGGATGAATTTTTGGGATATAATGAGCAAGAAAACAAAGAAAAATGCAAGAGTTTTCAGTCCTCTGGGTACCCTTCTGCAGTGACAGTGGCAGAGTAGTGGGGGAAAGTGTTAGAGAATGGTAGAAATCACATAACTTTTAGAGCATTTGTTTAAGTTTAAGAGCACTAACTTATTTATTGGAGTTTCAAAAGGTAGGCAAAAAGACCAAGAGGTGTACATTTCCCTGAAGAAGCTAATCCATATCAGTCCCACTAAAAATGAAACCATTATTCAAGCAAGAGTTTGCAGTTAAATGAAGATATGACTCACATGTTTTCTTTGGAGAAGTAAATGGACTGTGGGCAAAGTTGGTTTACTTTTGCCTCCAAAGGCAAAAAAAAATTCAATTTATTGGACACTGATCATCTCATTTTGCAGTGTTCATGATAAACATTTGTTAAGACATCACCATGAAGACAGTTCATCTTCTAAAATTTGTTGGAGAAGATAAGGGTAGAGAAAGTCTATGAGGAACTTATTAAGACCTGCAAGAATAAATCAACATATACTTTAATGCAAAGTTGGTACAAATGAAGGGCCATTAAAACTCTATTGAAAAATATAGTTTTTGAGTAAAAAAACCAAGAATGACACAGGCTTGTGACTTTATGCCTATATATGATAGATACTCTCTTTGAAAAAAAAAAAAACATAAGGAGGCATTAAACATGACAAGTTTGCAGAAATCTTAATAAGAGACCAATTTGAGCCAGATTACTAGCAGAGCTTTTAAGGATAAATCTGAAAAGACAGCAGGAAATCAGAAGGTGGGGGAAATGGCAGAGATCCATTCCTATGTATCATAAACATGGGAGACAGATTGTGTCATATACCTTCTCTCTGAGTCTACCTCCTCTTCTGTTTATCTTGAACATTGCTGTTTGCCTGTTGGCTCCCTCATTAACCTATTAGCTCTGTAGGCAGGGAGATTTTTAAAATTTTTTTCCCTTTCTTTTTATTAGTGGAGTTTAGCATTGGGTTTGACATAGAGGGTATAGTTGACTGACTGATGTATGGAATGAAGGCGTAGGAAGAGAAATATATTGTCAGAATAAAAATGACTAGATATAACTGGTTGGATTTTTGGATCACCATCAAGGATAATTCCTAGATTATAAAGCTGGAAGACTAGAAGGCTCCCAGAAAGAGTGAGGTTTGGAAAATCTGAGGATTTGGGGGGAAAGATAAGGAGTTCATCTTTGAACATAGAGTCTCAAATGTCTTGGAGATATTCCCTTTGAAAAGTCCGACAAGCAAATGGTGACATGGGACTGAAGTTCAGGGGAGACACTAATACGTACCTCTCTGTTACTTTGAAACAGGACCATGTTACCTTAATTCTAATGTATACTGTCAATATCCAGGGGAGAAATAATTAAAACTTCCCATGGTAAGCTATTTCAACAGTGAACAATTTTTACTGTAGGAAAATTTTCCACATTTTTTAACCTTAGAAGTCTCTTGGTAGTAATTCAAGTCTCTTTGCTGAGAAAGAATAAAGGATATAGACTAGTGGACAATATACACTGGGCCTTCACTCTAACACTGATTGTTAAAGAGTTGAGTTCAACCTAAGGCAGGTCCAATTTGAATTTATGGGGATATAGGTACAGAAATAATGCAAGCATGTCCTTGATAGGAAATAGTATTAGGGGGAGGGAGATATTGATCTCACTTATAGCTTAGTTGTATATATGATTCCTAAGAAAAGTATTACAGTGAGAGTCTAGTTCATTAAAAACATGTTAATGTCTATAATATTTATAGATAATCAATAGCACATGAGATACTTTGAAGACCTATATAGGTAGTTAGGTGAGCGAATGTACAAACAATGGGCCAAATTATTAGGAAGATCTGTGCTCAAATTCTACCTCAGATATTTATGAGCAAGTCACATAAGCAGTCTCAGCTTCAGTTTCCTTATCTATAAAATTGAGACAATATTAATACCTATCTCAAAAGATTGTTGTGAGGATCACAAAATAAACTACACAAAATGTTTTGCAGATCTTAAAGTGCTATATAAATGTTACCTATTATTAGTAATGATAAATTATTAATCAAAGTAGTTAATGATGAAATATAATAAACAATAAGGCAGTTTTCAGGCAATCAAAAAACATTTATTAAGTACTTACTATGTACCAGGCAGCTGCCATCATGTCTCCATGCTAGAACCCACAGGAAAGCATGTCAATTACTTTTATGATGTTAAGTAATTACTTAAAGCTTTAGTCTTCAATATGTATACCATATTCTCTTTTCAATTGCCTTTTCCAGGATCATATGTGGCATTCTTCAGGGATGTATATATAGGAATTTTGTACTAATGGGGCTCCAAGAATGACTATGGGGCACATTTTAACTGGTTGATTTTTATTCATTTTAGTATCTGTGAGGCAGAGAACAATACTTCTAGTTTAGACCTGTGTATCCCCAAACGCACACTGTTAATATAACATTAAAATATAGACTAATTCTAAGATACTAATGATCTTATAGCCCTAATTAATCAATCAATCCTTCAGATACTTATTAAGCAGCTATTTATTATGTTTCTTGCACTATGCTAGGCACTGGGGATAAAAAGAGAAAAATGAAAAGAGAAAAAAGAAACAAAATAATCTGAAGGAGTTTACATTCTACTCATAGTGGGGAAGTAGAAAATACATACAAATACACTCACATACACACATACAGACACAGATAAATAGAAAATAAATACAAGGTAGTTGAGGGAAGGAGGACCCTACTGTACCATACATCCTTGAGAAAATGTGCAATTTGACTAATCCTTTCATAACAAAAAAATACTCAAAATAAATCAGAGTTCCAACATGATATTCTCTGCATTTTCTTCTTTTAATATTATAAAGCACTATAGGAATGCCAGGTAAATTACTGATAAAATAGTTTTGATAGGTAATTCTTCCTTAATTGTAAGGAACAGTAAAGAGACTTGCACAGTTGTAGTAATCATCTGCCCACTGGAGAAGAGTTTAATATTTTGTGTGCTTGTGTTTAAAGCTGTACAGGAATTCTGAGTTAGGAAACCCCTTCTATCTTTGCAGACAGACAACTGTTCTGCAATGTATGGTCTTACTGAGTTTCCTGGGACACTAAAAGGTTAAATGAGTAGTCCAGGATCACATAGTCAACTCTTGTCAAGGTAGGACTTGAATTTAGGACTTTCTGATTCCTGATGCTGACGCAAAAGTCAGCTCCCTATCTACTAACCGTGTTACCTCTCTGATAAATAAAGCTATTTCATACTTGTGATTTGAAGTGTGGAGGCTGTCTGTTATGGAAACTCCATTAACCAATGAAAATGAGCATGTAATCTGAAGCTCATAATCTCAGAGATGAAATTCAATGTATTATTTTTTTCTTCATAGTCTCTTTAAAATGGCTAGATACAATCCTGACATGCTGATATTCAATAGCAAGGAAAATATCCCAATATGAGCTCATCTAGTAAGGAAAACAGGAACATGGATCCTAGGTACCCTCTTATGTGAATCAATTCAGGTCTGTTAAATTTGCTGTCTTCTACTCTGCAAATCCCAAGGAGCATAAAAAATTGACTCAGAAATTTGCTGGGCACAGATGATTATATGTTGTAGCTGTGTTTGTGATACTGGCTAACATATGATAAATTGTTTTAATGTATGCCATGATGAGGATGCTTAAAATTTTAAATGCTACTTTTTAATAAACACAAACTGAAAACCCGGAAATCCTTCCAGAAGTACTAATTTGGGGTCATATAAGCTAATTTAGTGATTCACAAAATTGTTTAATTCATTAATATGTTGCCTAATTTGTATTTTAATCTTGATCATATCAACACCTCCCTTAGGAACTTAATCCAATTTTCTCTGAGGGTAATACAAACAATTTTGGTTGTTCTTCATTATTTATACTGGGGTCCTCAGCAGGAGAAGATAGTCTGGGAATATAAATTTTAGGGGAGTGTTCAACAGAAACTTGAGATACTTTGTAGAAATGAAGGAAGCAAGAGGTTATTGGAATATATTTGTAAAAGGGACTCACTGATAAAGTTGGAGCATTGTAATGATAAAAATATATAATATTGGCTATGCAGAAGAAAGTATATAAAATTATAAAGGCTTTCCCTCTGTTGACTTTTGTAGCTTTTCTCAATCTAAATTTTACTTGTTATTTTTCCAGGATAAAATCAAACATCATGTCTTCTATAATGCCTTCTCAGATCAGTCAAGTGGTTATATTACCCTTCTCTGAACTCATGATCTGACCCAATTTACATTTAACATATTCACTACCTTACTTGTATTATTATGGGATTTAACATTTTATCTGCCTTTTCTCCCCCAATTAGTTTATATGTAAGAAAATTCTGTATTCTGTGTTTTAGGCATGAATCTGCCAGAAACAATTTTAATTAATTTAGATTATTCTAATCTAAGCATTTCTTTTGAACAGGAGACAGGACCAAAGACAGGCTGGCTGATTTACTCTGTGACTTTAACAATCTTTCTCTAACAAGCTATTTTTGAGTTTAAATTCATAATATTCTTGAACAGAGAAAATTTTCCAATATGATCAAGAATAGTTACACAGTTCAAAGTAAAAATTCAGTTGAATTTCATTTTACCTCATTAAGCAGAACAATAGTAATCTAATTAAATGCAAAAATTTTTATTAAGTACCTATTGTATGTCAGACATTGTATTGAGCACTAGCTATACAATTAATACAAAGATAGGTAGTTCTGGCACTCCAGTAGTTTACAAGTTTAATGAACGGAGATAATACAAAAGGAGGCAGGAAAGGATGGGAAGTCAGGGGTACCTAGCATGGGGCCATTTTGTTCTATCTTGTTTTGTGGAGTTGAAACTAGGCAGAGTAGAGTGTTACTTAATTTTCTATATACTCTTTGAGAAACATTTTTCTAAAATCATTCAGTCCTTCTTGACCACTCACTTTTAGACAATACTTCTCAAAGTTTTTGGTTTTGGGATCCTTTTATGCACTTAAAAGTTATTGAAGATGCCCCCTGCCCAAGATCTTTTATGTGGCTTATATTTATAGGTATTGACCATTCTAGAAATTGAAGTGTCTTAGTAGTATTATGAGAATAGTTTGGACTCATGGATCTCTGAAAGTGTACCTCAAGCCATACTTTGAGAATCTTTGCTTTAAAGATTTTTCTTTGCAGCTGTTAAAAGACAAGTTCAAGGTACACTTCCATTAACTGAAGACTTCTTCCTTCTCTTCTAATTGTTATTCTGATCACTTCATGGACTAGTTGTTCCTAGACTTCTAAGGAGAGAAGGGCCTGGAGGTGGGTAATTAAATGGTTCAGCCTTTGACAAGAATGATTGAGATTTTAGTTCTGCACACTACTTTAGAACTGGACTTTAAAATGAGAGTTTTCCTCCAAATTAGTCCAAAGGTTTCAGACCAAGATAATTATAAAATACTTTCTTAATATTTGTAAAAGTGAATGTCTTGTGTATGTTGGGGTAGTAGTGGTAGGCTTTCACAATCATAAACACCTTCAAGAAGGACTGGGCTTGATGAGAAATCAGTTGGAAGCTAGGTGTCTTTCTATTATGTAACCTATGACATGAGAGACTATCTTAGAAAGTCTTTGTATCAAACATTACAGTGCTAGTCCTATAGCAGGTCCTCAATAAGTATTTAGTGAATCAATATAAGGAAGGATGCAAAATGAAGTCAGGTGTTGCAGGTTTCTCTGAAATAGCAAACTAAAAAGATTTGAAATCTAATCTTTTATATCTTTCTCTTAGACAGATCATGCTATACAAATGATTTACAAATAAACCTGGAGGTAGGACTAAATAATTTTGGAGAGAAATATTTGCTGTAGTTCTTAAATTTTTGGCTCATTGAGTATTTTATGGTTATTCAGTTTTCAATAGACGAAGAATACACATTTTGGAAATCATTCTTTTAAGGGTTTTTTAAAATTAGTTTCCCAAGTTTGATGTCAATGGAAGACATTAGGTTCAGAAGGCTGTTTTTAAGTTGAGAACTGGATGTGGAATTAGGAAGGCCTGGATTCAAATCCTACTTTGGATAAATACTAGCTACATGACCCCAAAACAAGTCTATTCAACCTCACTTTGACTTTGACACTTCCCTTGGACAAATCTACTAAACTCATACCAAACTGGAATTTCCCTGGAAAGCAGTTCCCTCTGGTGAAGAAATAATGGATTCTTTCTTTTTTATTTCTATGGTCCATCTGGATTCTGCCTTAACCAGTAATGTGACCTTGAGCAAATCTTTTTGGTTAAAATCAATTATCTTTTCAAAAGATCTCCCCTTTGGGCTTCAGTTTTGTTACTCATAAAATGAAGAAGTTAGACCAGACTAGGAGTAAAATAACCAGTGTCTTCGACACTGTGGGGAGGTTTGTGAACTTGGGAAGGAAAACAACAATTTTATTTTCACTAGCTTTTGGTTTCCTTTGTAATCCTCTGTATTTTATTTTATGGATTTGGGCACATTATTCCAAAGTAGATTCATAGGCTTCAACAACTACCATGGGATCCAAGTCAACCATAAAAAATCGGTATGAACTTTGATTACATGACCTCTAAGGTCCTTGCTAACTCAAAAAACAAAAAACAAACAAACAAACAAACGAACCCAACAACTGAAACCTGATTCTTATGTCAATGTCACTCGTGTCTCGGCAGGGCCCTGAGCGGGGCTCTTAATAGGTCCATATGTAGATAATTCAGGTACAGCCCTTTGGGCCACTTATTTAAAGTAGGTTCTGAAGCACCTGTTTCATCCTTTCCTTGAATGCTGTGCATCCTCTGTTGTTCATTCCCTCTCCTTTGAAAGGGGGCGGAGAAGGGGGGTAGAGAGACAGACAGACAGAGACACAGAGAGAGAGACAGAGAGGGAGAGACAGAGAGCTTTGCACTCTTATTACCATTCCCTTAAGTGTGCTTATGAGATCCGGTTTCATTTCCCCAGGGTGAAGCCCGGGCTCCCGTTACCAGTCTCTTGGGCTGATGAGTGTCTCTGTTTCTGTGTGTAGGTAGCTCTCAGGTTCGGGTTACCAGCCCGTACCTCCAAACCCGCGCTCTGGTGCAGCGTGGCGAGGCCCGCTAAGGAGCAGGGGGGCGAAGGGGGGGGGGGAGCGCCGCGGTCCCTTTAAGAGCCAGGGTAAGGCCTGGCCCCCGGGGCTGCGGGGAGCAGGGAGTGCAAGGAGCGCGGCGGCTGCAGAGGAGGAGGGACGACTTCGGGACCTGGGCCATAAAAGTTTTTCGTCCCCTCCTAACTCCAGGGCACGACCCACTCGGGGATCGGCGCGGCTCCCGAGAAGAGGAGGGCCTGCTCAGGGCCCGGCACTGGGGCTGCCTGGCCGGGAGTTTCGGTTTCGCGGGGCGCCGGGAGGGGAACCCTGGCCGGGACATGAGGAGGAGGAGCCGGCGGCGGAGGTGGCGCGGCGTCCCCGAGCAGCTCGGCCTGTGCTTCACCTGAGCGCCGGCCAGGGCAGAGCGAAGCCGGGCGCACTGGAGCGGAGCGCAACGCCGAGCTGAGGGGCAGTAGCACCACCGCGCTGTCCCGCGCACAGCCAGGCGTTCCCGAAGGCAGCGCGCGCACTCATCCCCTTCCACTGTCCCGGGGCGCCAGGCTCCACGGCCCCACGTGCCTAAGCCCCCTGCGGGACGTGAAGAAAGCGGGGGAGCCGCGCGCCCCCAGGTGGGCGTGCCTCCCGGGACGAGGCGGACACACCTGTTCGCAGCGCCGCCCCTCTCCCGCTCCCGCTCCCACTCCCCTTGACCTGCAGGCTTAGCTGGGGGCCCCCAGGAGTCAGGGCAACCCGGCTCTCCTCCCACCCACGCCTGGCCCTCCCCGCCTTGCACTGTTGTTCTGGTTGCCGGGGTGTCCTGTGCTGGTGACCGCTTGACGAGGATGAAAGTGACCGTCTGTTTCGGGAGGATGGGAATTGTGGTTCCCTGTAAGGAGGGGCAGCTTCGTGTCAGAGACCTCACCCAGCAGGCTCTCCAGCGCTACCTCAAAGCCAAGGAGAAGGTAAAGAAGACAGGCTTTAATTGGGGGGGACCAAAGAGGGTGTTTGTGGAGTTTGAGTGGGAAGGTGAGGACGCAGAAGCTAAGGGAGTGCGGGAAAGATGCCATTCCTTCCTCCTAACTCCACCTTTCTACCTGGGGAACCCCCAAACATGCGACACCTGTGTAACACCTTGGGTGGAGTCAGGTAACCCCTTGGAACTCAGATAAAAGTGTTGGAAACTCCCAGGCTTCTCAGGCCATAGGTCAAAGAAGCAGAATTATTGGCCTTACTTTTATGCACTCTGATTTTGTGATGTGTATCTCGTTTTACTTTTTTTGGGGAAGCCTTTTGGTTTTTGTGGTTTAAGAGTCTTGTGAGGATGTTGACCAGAATACTTTTTCAGCTTCCTTTACTCTCCTCTCCTAGGAAATCATTGTTATCAAGAGTTTATTTGGAGTAGGTAATAGGTGTTTTTGCAAGTAGTGCTTTAACCTCTAATTAGTCTGGTTTTCAGTGACTTGTAGAAACTCCCAGAGAAAGATGAAGAAGTTACTTATACTCTCCCATTTCCTTTTTTTTTTTTAAGAAAATGGATCCAGAAATCAGTGACAAGTTAGAACTAGTGTTCTATTCCTATATCATGTTAAGATGTGTTAAAGTGTGTTTGGAATTCAGAAGGCAAATTGAAAAAATAAAACTTATTGAAATATATAAATATAAAATATTGGGGCAGTTAGATGACTCAGTGGATAGAGTCCTGGGCTTCCAGTTAGAAGACCTGAGGTCAAATCTGGTCTTAGACACTTGGGAGCTTTGTGACCCTGGGCTAGTCACTTAACCCCTGTTTGCCTTAATATACTGGAGAAGAAAATGGCAATCCACTATGGTATCTTTGCCAAGAAAACACCATTGACAGTACAGACTTGCTGTGGCCCTCAGGATCACAACTGAACAACAACTTCTTAATATTTCAGAACATAGCCTTTTGCTTAGGGTACCTTTAAATTAATTATTTAAATATTTTGTTAGGCTTCTGTGGTCCTAGAATTTAGTGTTCAAAGAGATCTTAGAGTTAATTTTCTCCTAACCCCTCCGTTTTTTTAATCAGATGAGTAAACTGAGGCTCATAGAAGTTAGGTTACTTGCCCATAGTCATACAGTTGAGCTGTAATTTAAACTTGGGTTTTCCGACACCAAAATCAAAAACCTTTTCCACTACATATATCTTCTAATAAGAATACAAGCCCTCATGCTCAGTGAAGATTGGTATTTTTTACATTTATGCTGTGTGCCAGGCACTGTCCTAAACACTCTGGGAGAAACCATCCTCTCAAGGAGAAAATTAAACATGAATAGCATATAAATTTAATACAGGTGAAGTGAGCATAGGAGAGATGAAAGTGCTCAAGAGAAGTTGAGGAAAGTGAGAACTACATCAGCTGCGGTCAGGGAAAGCTTCATGTTGGAAGGGGCACCTGAGCTGAACTTTATTGAGGGAAGAGAAGGATTTTAAAGGGTGGAGATGAGGAAAGAATGCAGTTCAGGAATGAAGGAATGTTTTTGTAAATTTAATGGAGATGGTAAGTCTGGTTTAAGAGAATAGCTAACCATTCACTTTGACTAAGGGTGACTAAGCAGTGGGGAAGTAAAGGTAGAAAGATAGTCTGGAATCAAATTTTGAAGATTTTAACATGCTGAGTCAAGGAGTATATTTATTTTATTTGTTGGAAATAAGGAACCACCAAAGGTCTTTGATCGGGGGACTAAACAGACATACTTGTATTTTCAGAATGTTATTTTTGGCATTTATAAGAAAGATGGCATAGAAAATGGCAAAATAGGAAAGCAAATGAGAATTGATGAAGACCTAAGATAGGGTGATGGCAATGAGAGTGGAGGGAAGGGGATCAAAGTTTTGGGTGGGGTACATTTTTGCATGTGTTCAGCTCTACAGAGATTCTAGAACAAGAATATTGAACAATCCAGTCCCTGGAAGATACTTTCTAATGTTTTTGAATGTCCCCATGGCTACACGGAATAGAAATGAAAGAACTTTTTCTACTTTAAAGATCAGAAATAAATTATTTTGACATATCTTTAAGATATATCCTTACATACTTCATTCTTTGTCCACCAAAAGTAAATTCTCATACTTAATGTCATAGAAACAAAGAACTCCATTTATGAATGTGCTAAACTTGAGAGATACATTCATTAAGGCAAATGGCAGAAATAAGATGGCCTTCTCTCATGAAGCTTATATTCTATTTGGTTATATGAAACATACCCAGATAACTATGAGGGGGGATCACCGGGGGCATGGGAATGTCTTTAAAATATTTTGGTAATCACATCTCAATATAACTGATTTCTTTTGTAATCTTATATATTTTATTACCAGCTTTTAAAAAAAATGTTATTCTGAGAAGAGATCCATAAGCTTCACCAGACTGCTAAAGGGATTCTATCACCCTAAAATACTTAAGAACTCAGTTCTGAACCAGAAGGGTTCAGTTATGACATTTGAAGGCATTTTAGGAGTAGAGAATGACATGAACATCTAAGGTCATTTACTAAAATTTAACCCTTACAAACTGTAATAATGGATAAAACCATACCTTTGTATGGTCTTTTGCCCTTTTCAAAGTTCCTTGATTTATCTTGTTTGACATATTGACTGATTGATAAAAACCAACCTGGGCAGGGCATGTATTATTCTCTTCCTTTGATGGATGAAGAAACTGAAGCTCATAGACTAAAATAACCTTTGGTGCCTTCCTATAGCTAGTTAACAGACCATCTGGGATTAGAAGAACCCTAGTTTTTTGAATATTTCATTCATGTTTTCATCATATTCTGTTGCTTCTCTCCTTGGCATGTCTGTCGCTGTAAAATGTACTTTTTATACAGCTTTCAGCACTGTCCAAATTGTACATTTCTGGTGAAATTTATACTATAAACAGTATTAGATTTGAGATTTTACTTTTACTTGGAAAACAGTTTAAATGTCTGAGTTCACATTCCAGCAACTTTTGAAAGTTGGCTACAATTAAGAGTAGAAATGAGCTTCAAGCATATTGCATCAGGATTATTTTGGTGAAGTTTTTTCATTCCAGTTATAAAAAATGATTTGTCTTATGTATTTATAAGACCAAGGTATGGAGCTGTCCAAGCCATAGGAATAAGCTGTAACAGTGAGGAGAGGGTATGTTATACAAAAATCCCAATACTTGTTTTTGTTGATTTTTCTATTAGATGATAGTGACTTGCAATTTGGTTGTGAAAGGTGCTTGCATCATTGGAATTCTGGACACAAAGTGTAATTTATAATATCACAGAACACATTATAATTGCATTGATCACTTTATTATAGTTACCTGACATTACTTTTTTGTGTCTATATTTACATACCAGTAAGCTTGTGACATTTAAAGGTCACCTGCAATTTATAAAATGCTGAAATTTTTTCACATTTGTAAAATCCCAATTAAAAAATAGCAACTGTATTTTCTACTCATCTCTCTCCTCTCCAAACCCCAAAACAAAACCTCACACCTCTCCCTGATGCTCTTGGGCCATTAAAAAAATGTGAATGAATACTCCACACCAATTGATATTTCCAATGATTAAAAATTCAAGATTATAAAAAATGTTTCTTTCATTTAGTCATGCATGAGAAGTAAAAGAATATTGGCGAACAAGTGGGAGAAAACTTTTTGTTAATTTACTCTAAATTGGTGAAAGATCTTAAATACCTCTTTTTTTCTCTCAGGTTTTCTGAAGTTGTATATTAATCATTCCAATTGAAAAGTAATATTATATCTATTCTGAACTGTTTCCTTCAGTCTGTGTATGCATATGAATTTCATTGATGGAAATTTTGGTTTACTTTTGAAAAAGTGTGTCATCAAAACTAGCTCTTAAATAAAATAAAAAAGCAAATCATCTGTAGGTCATCTTAATTTTTTTAAGTTATTGATCAAAAGATAAATCTTGGTGCCAATTTTTTTTTTCAGTAGATTGCATTGACTTAAAATGTAGCCATTTTATATTTGCCAGTTACTTAAACGATTGATACAATTGTTTAGACTCCAATTTTATTATGTGGGTTATATAGACCATAGAAAAGGCAGTCTTGTTTCCGAGTAATACTCCAGGCTTTTCTGTAATTTAATTTTAACTTTCCACATGAAAGTGGAATAAAATTATGTGCATGATCTTGTAGGCCATGGATAAAGAGTGTTGTAAAAAGACGTTTATAGGGAGAATAAGCATAGTAAACCTCTGAAGTTTAGGGGCTTAATTTAATAAACAGTCAAGTTTAAAGATTTAGGATAGGAACTGAGATTTCTAAATAGTCTGGAAGTTAAATGAGGCATAAAGAAACTTCAGGATTTTGTGGGCAGTGTGAGAGAAGCATCAACCACCTGCTGAGAAGAAACAAAGAAAACTGGTATTTGAGGAATGTAGGGAATACTTGGAGTCAGCCAGAGATAAGACCAAAAGTAGGTGGGAATCTAGATTGATGGAGAGATCCTGTCCAAGACTTCAAAGGTAGAGGAAGTTTTAATTATGGGTACTGAAATTTTGGGGTAAATGGATGCACATGAGACTTTGCTTCCAATTTAGTTGATTGGTAAGTTGTTTGAACTACAGTTTTGATAAAAGCACCACAAAGGCACCAAAAGTAGAGACAGGAAAGCCTAGAAAGAGAAGTAGCTGGGCTTATAGCCTATTCATTCAGGATTTTATTCTCTTGGTCAGGTGTTACCCTATGGCAGGTATACGAAATCATTTGAAGTAGTTAGCACAGTATATGGCACACATTTAATATTTATTGACTTGAATTGATTTTAAGTAGATAAGTTAGTTTAAAAGCTAATTGCATTAGTTATTATTAAATTCATGTTCAATTTTGGAGGTAGAGGAACAGGAAAAGAATAAGCATTTACATAACATCAACTATGTGCCAGGTACTGTGCCAAACACTTTTTACAAATATCTCATTTGATCATCACAATAATCCTGTGAGATAAGTGCTATTATTTTCTTCATTTTATAGTTTAGGATCTGAGGTAGAGGTTAAGCAACTTGCCCAGTGTCACAGTGTCAAAGGCCAAATTTGAACTCAGATTTTCCTGTCTCTATACCCAGATCTGGTGAAGCAACTGGAGAGGTGAAGTAGTTATAGGGATAGAAGGAAGGTGTAGGATATAGTTTTATACATTTCTCTTCTCATGAATACTGACCCAAACATGGGTAGGTCAGGTGGACAGGTATATCAAGGATAAAAGCTCACAGAGAGGAAAAGAGAAACATATTGAGGAAAATATAGTGTTTTAGGTGAATCTGAGAGTAACATATAAAATTAAATTTATAAGCTAGTGGGCACCGGGACAGAAAAAAAAGTCAATTGCTAGATTATCTTAAAGTATATAAACATTTTGGAAACTTGTCAGACATTTTGTTATAGGATTTGTTTAATCTATTTAATAATTCAACTGCTTTACTAGTTGATAATAATTTTGTAAGGAAAAACAGGATAAGACTAGAATTCTGCATTTTAGTAAGATCAATATCTTAGAAAAGTTGTTTATGGAACAAATAAGACTCCTATTTATTTAAGGATAATGTCCGAGAAATGCTTGGAAGGGTAAATGATTCTTCTATTATTTAACTTTTCATGTATCACAGTGTCCTACACATAGTAGTAATCAAATATTTGTTCAGTTGACTTGATTTATAATTGGGCAAAATTAAACCTTTTTTTTTTTGTATTTCCTAGAAGAATAACAAGGTGCCATTAAATGAAAACTTTTTTTTGTTTAACTGAAAACTTTAAAGAATTTGCATCAATCAGTGGGGCATGTCGGTTGGTTTGGTTTACTAGTAGTGATGTTTCATTTTGCTGATCCATTCACAGATGAGTGCCCTCTTACCTGGGATAGGTACCTAGGAAACTCAGGGTACCTGGGGTTGGGGAGACAAGAAAAAATTAAGCTGACCTCTTTATCTAGAATTTTGGTTTCTTTTGTCAATTTGCCCCCATGTTTAGTTAAACAGTCATTGTGGGATCTGATTGTGACTTTCATAGCCATCTTTAAGGAATTTAGGTGGGGGAGAGTTTTTCATTATCTCATGTAGTTCTTGCTTTCACATTCTTGTTAACATTGTCATTTGCCCATCTTCATTAAAGACATTGTTGACATAAAGGGATCTTTATTTACTCTAACCTCTGGGAACTCCCAGGAAGAGAAAACTTTCTAAGATTGACCCTGGGCCAGGATAGCCTGAGTCTGCTTTAGGTAAGTTCTTTGCCTTAGTCAAAGAAGTTCTGGGATTCAGCCTAATGTGGAAAAGAGAGTAGTTAAGGAATAGAAAAAAGTATGAAATTTGAGATATTTACAGTTGTCTTTTGAATCATGGCAAATTTCTTAGAATTCTAAAAATACCATGTTAAAATATAAGTTCAAAAACACGTTTTAAGTCACATTTAAATTACTTTTGAATTTGTTCTTTTTGGCTTTTTTTTAAATGCCCTTTTCCATTAGCTTGAGGAATTTATTTGATCTTTTTTCTTGTTTTAAAAATAAAGTCATACATTGATTTTGCCTAAAGTCACAAAGAATGGAGAGAAAATAGCAGTATAAAAGTGTCTATATGTCCATTTTAATTCTTCGAAGCCAGATGTTTTGACTTTACAGTGTCTGTAATGAAATTGTACTTGGACTTGATGCTTGGACTTCAAATCCAAAGTTTTTAAATTGTAATTCTAACCTCAATCCTGACCAGTGATGTTAAGTTGCCATGGCCAAACCACATCATCTTTCAAAAAGAATGACTATATATTATTAGATAACTAAGAAAATATGATAAAACATTTAAATTTCCCACTTACTTCCATGTTATGCTATATTGTGGGCTTGTAACTTTTCTAGGATAAAGCTAATTTGGGCAAGGATTGGCTCATACCATAAAATGTTTTAAATAGCATTTTAACAAAAAAATGAGAATCATTCATTTTCTTTAACCTTTATAGTTTATTCAATGAGGTAATCATTTGAGCAAGAATATTGGCACATTGGCTTCTTTATGAAAACAGATACCCTAACACAGAAAGGAAGGCTAGGGGAATGGGAAGCACTTTAGACTGGAAAACAAGATAGTGTCACCTTGCCTATTCTAGGACTTTATTGTCTCATATTTTAAGTTAGAGCATCACACTAAATTGGGATTCTTAACCAATGACAATGTGGTGAAGCCTTTAGGTGTTTTGTCAGAAAAGCATTTTTAAATGTATAAAATAAATTTCATAGGATTCTAAAGGAAACCAATTATACTTCAATAAAGTTATTGAAATGGCTAAAACAAGACAGCTTCCCAGGTAAGCATTATACTTTTCAAATCAAGTCTTATAAGCATGTTAAGCTCTTACTGTGTTCTTCAGAAAACTCTCTTACAGAAGATACGACTTTAGTTGAGACATGAAGAAGCTGGGGAAGCCAAGAAAATCTAATTGTATTAGGAAGATAATTTTATGTTATTATATTAGAGAGAACTTTGAAGAAATTGATATGAGTATTGTTTCCCTCTGTAATAGAAATGGTCATTTTTAGGTTTTGTTGTTGTGACTATTGAATATTTAAATGACAGATATGGTCTTAATATTTGCAATAAAAGTCTCAAGTACTTTCTTAAAAGATCTTTTTAAAAAGAAAATTTTCAATAAATATCTTTAAAAATCTTTAAGAAGGTCTTAAGATCTTCTTTAAAAGGGCTGTGTAAGCTACTTTAGGGGATTGTAAAGGACACTTTTACTTGTTTTTTTCCTGTAAAGTAGATAATATGTAATCACCTTATTCATATTTCATAAGCATGATTATGCTTGAATTTTCTGAAAGTAGAATGTACCTTTTTATTATGTATTTTACTCTAATATGATAAATATTAAACTAACATCATGAGTAATTATTTTTTAATATTTATGCTCCAGACTCCATAGTATGTTATACTTGGAATATATTAACTCTTTAATACCAACTTGAACATTTGACTAAATTATTGCTTTTTGAGATTAGTACTAAGCAGTTTGGCTTTTCAAAAACAAAATGCTGTTAGAATTTTTTTGTATAGAGAGGATCTCTTGAAGATATGTGACATATATGGTTTTTATTGTATTACTATATTTGAACAACTTTTTCCTTTTCTCCTTATTAATGCTGTAGAAAACAATAGATTTTTGAAAGTTATTTTAATTCATTGAGCCTTAATTTACTCATCTGTAAAAGATGTGTTTATTTACATTACCTATTTCATAGGGCTCTCTAGGACGGCTAGATGGCACAGTGGATAGAGCACTGTGCCTGGAATTAGGAAGACATATTCTTGAGTTCAAAGCTGACCTAAGACACTTAGTAGCTATGGGATCTTGGCAAGTTACTTAATCTTATTTGCATCAATTTCCTCATTGTAAAATGAGCTGGAGAAGGAAGAGGCAAACTACTCTAGGATCTTTACCAAGAAAACCTAAATGGGGTCATAAAGACTTGGAAATGACTGAAACAACTGAAAACAAAGGGTTGTGAGAAGGAAAACATATAAACTGAGTGTAAGTAGGTGAAATCATTCCTTTACTATGTACACATTTTATTTTGGAGAGGTACTTACTATATTTTTTTAATACAATTGAAAAGTTCCATTAAAATCTCTAATTTTCAGAAACTGACTTTTAACCTGACTTTAAGCTCTTAGGACTTATGGGTTCAATAGAGATTGGGTCTAAAGATGACATGTTTTTGTGTATGGAATGTCAATTGTATTCCTCTAGCTGGAGAGATGAGAGTTGGATCTTGAAGCTTACTAAAGGTCAGAGCTTGGCCTAGAAGTAGGTTGGCCCAGAAATACTTTGTAACTTTTTAAATCCTTGGAAAATTTGAGAGCCTGACTTATTAGTCATTCTCTGATGATAATTTTTTTCCCCTTTGTCATAACATGAATTGTATTGAGAACTTTTAATATAAAGTCTTGGATTACTTCCTTTTTTGTGGGAAAGAGACATATGAATAAATAATCCAAGTCTTTTTATTTATAGATACCTACAGATTCTGAAGAATACAACTTGACAAAGATATTTGATCTGAAACAGCCCTCAGATCTTAACAAAATGCAACAAAAAATGCTCATGAATCTGGTTCAGTTATTTCCAGTCCAAGTTTGATTTCATATTGTGTAAATTAAGTTTGGCTTACATTATAAACTTTATTCTTTTTTTTGTTCTAGGTCATTCATGGATGACATCTTATTGAAAAAGATTGACCTTTTTATTTCAACTACAGTGTGTTGTCAGTATTTAGGACTTTTCTGGCTTACTGTGACTTTTAGGCTTTCACAGTAAAACATGAGGGAGAAGCTTGTTGATTTTCTTTTATACTTCCCAGAATGACTGTTCCAAGTCTTTCCCAATTTGTTCAATCCCTTAATTCCCCAGCTCTCAGCAGATGAGAAATAAAGACTGTTTGACATAAATTTCATCAGCTTTCCTCTTTGCTTCAGCATGTAATTGTATTTAGATCTTATCCTTTTCTCCAGAGTCAGAAAGAGGGATGTTCTCTTCTTTTTCAAGGTTGATCTGTGTTTTTGTGCTTTCCACCTCCTCTAGGACTGGGCTCCCTCAAATTATTGATTGGTCCCCAAGGGTCCCCCAAGGGTCAGGTATGAATTATATTCTAATTTAGATGCTAATTAAATTATGAAGGTATAGAGCATGATGATATAAATCATTCAACCACTGGATACTTAAGATCTTTTTATTTGCAAAACACCATTCCAAGCTTAGTAGGAAATACAAAGAAGTTGTAGCATGATTCTATGAGTCATAGATCCTATATATAAATGAAACATACATGAAAGAATGATTATCAACATACAAACAACTAAAATACTACATGGATGTTCTTAGTACTAGTTATAAAAACCCAGAGAGGGAAGAGTTTCTAGTGAACTAGAATGCTTCTTGGAGAGAGGAAGACCTTCTGAGTGGATTGGATTTGGATAGGACACTAAAGACTATTAGTTTGTTGTTGGTTACCCTGGGATCAAAGATTTTCTTTTCCTTTTCCTTTTTTCTTTTCTAACAATTGAAGCAAGATAACAAAAAGCAGACAAAGAGAGGCACTCTTTTTTAGTGGAGAAATAACAGGAATTACTTTTAGGCTCTTTAGAAATGATTTGGAGGAAGTTTGCAGATGACATTAAACTCTATTCTGGCAATGAAGAACTAATCTTATGGTTAATCCATAGAAAAATCTTATCGATGGACAGAAAATTAGGAAATATAATGCAATCAGATGCAAGGCAAAGCATTTAAACTGCATAAAATAGAAGACTGAGCTGTTGGCTGTAATTTCCTAGCAGATGTGTCAGACTTATTGTATATTGTTTCTTCAACAGAATGACTCAACATGTTACTGTGAGGCATTATCAAAAAAAAGGGCATTCAGTTAGCCAGAAGACATGTTTTAAATATCCACTTTGTGCCTGAAATTGTGACAGGTGCTTGGAACACTAATAAAAAAGTGAGATGATCCCTGCTCTCAAGTAACTTACATTAACTGTGGGGAAAGTAGCATGTTCACTAAGAAGTAAATAGGATAGATATCAAGTGATTTTGGGCTTAGGGCACTCCAAACTTTGAGAATCCAGACCTCTAGAAGGAGGTCACACTAGTAATGAGCCTCTTAGGGAACTAGGGTTCAAAGAGATGGAAATGAAGAGGGAGAGCAGTCCAGAAAAGAAAGATACTCTGAGCATACCCAGAGTCAAGAAATCTGTCTATCTCCCTCAACATCAAGAAGGCCAGGTTGGCTGGAGTATATGTTGTGTGAGAAGTACATGAGACCTTTTTTAATCTCTACCCTGCTGCTAGTGCTTCTTTTTCTTCCAAATTATTTTACATATTATTATTTTGTATGTACTTCTATGAATATGTTGTTCACATCTTCTCCTCCTCCAACCCCTAAGGAATGTAAGATCTTTTGAAGGCAGAAACTGTTTCATTTTTGTTTTTCAAACCTTAATACTGGTGTAATGTCTGGTATGTAGTAGCCATTCAGTAAATTATTACTTGAGTAATAGTGAATCATCCTGGAAAGGTAGTCTCTAAGTTGTAGAGGGATTTAGATGCTAATCAGAGAAATTTCTATTTTATCCAAGAGGCAATAAGGAATGTTGTAAAGTTTCTGGAAGAGAGAGGATTGACATGATCACTTGTGATTCAGAAATATCAACATCGAATTATATGAAGGATGGTCTGGATTCCAGGGGCAACTGTAAAGAAATCAATTAGGAAGCTGTAGAAGTCTTTCTGATGGGGTGATAAGGTTCTGAATTAGAGAGATTCTTATGTGAGTGGAAAGAAGGGACAGATTTAAGAAATGTGGTTTAGATAGAATCAACAAGACTGACACTGGATATTTAGGATAGTGAGTGAGAGGGAAGAGGTAGCTTGATTGGTAGTAAAACCAAGTAATTGGAAGGTGGGTAGTACACGTGAGAGAAAAAAGAGAGATTTGGAGGGGAAAGATATATTTTTAAAATATATATTTTATATATTGAAAGTTTTATATTGAGTTCAAGGTACCTAGTGGACATATAGATGAAAAGTGGTCAGTAGGCAATTTGTAGTTCAGGACTAGAGTTCAAGGAGAGAAGAGATATGTGGTTTTGGGAGTTGTGTCTAGAGATGATGATTGAAACTATGGGAGCTGATAAGATTGCTAAGAGAATGTAGAGAGGAAAACATTTGGAAATAATAGAATTATCCTCCTGTTATAAAACCTTAGTATATGCCTCTTCTTGGAATAATATGTGAAGGTTTGACACTCCTGGGTCAAGGTTAAAGAAGAGCAATTGATTTTACTAGGGATAATATCTAAAAGACAACATACTAGAAAAGGATTGAGGATTTTTGTTATAGGAAGGTAAAGATTGAGAAGCAAAGTGAGTGAAATCTATAAAATTGGAAAGGTGAACAAAGTTTGTTTACCAGCTTCTGGAATTTTAGGGTAGGAAAACAGTAAGGTAAGTTAAAGATGCCAGATCCGCATCACAAATTTATTATTTCCAACAGATTATGAAGGCAGAAAATATAAATTGACTTAACGATATTATTTAGGTAGATTTTTAAATGAAACCAGCATAAATAACTCAAAGCAAATTTGAGCTATACCTAATCTTTAAGGTTGAAATCAAGGTGGGTCCTCTCCTAATGTAGCCTGAGTCTTCTGTTGGAAACATTACTAGGAAGGATGGATTTGGGGGGTCTGGTCTAGTATAGCAATTTAAATTTTCATTTCATGGTCAATCGACCAGTTTGATTGGAGCAGAGGGTTCATTTAGAGAGATAGTAGAAGATAAGGTGAAAGTCAAACTGTGCAAAGGTCTTGAATGTTAGGCAAAGGAATTTGAATTTTTCCTATAAGCACTACAGTATCATTAAAAATAACATAATTAAAATCATATTTTAGGAAGAAGAAATCCTACTGTAGTGATAAGTCAGCCTTGAATTTGGAATCAGGACCTATATTTCACTCTCAGATTTACTCCTTGCTAGATGTGTATACTGGGCAAATCACTTAACTTCTAAGAGCTGAACTAAATCTTTGCTCCGATTCTTTCCTATGATTCTAATATGTTAAGTATATATTAAATGAATGAGAAATAAAAGGAAATGAGACCAGAGAAAGGGAGACCAATTAAGAACATGTAATGAGAAGTTCAATGGAAATTTGATTCTGAGAGTCCATGTCCAATGTCCAGTGGACATTGACTCTAGAATCAGGAGTCCCTGGTTTCTCTTTCCCCTGATATCTTAGCTTACAACCTCATTTGTATAAGAGCCTCTTAGAGTCCTTTCTACCCTCTAACTCAAATGATCCTTCAGCTACCCCAGGACTATTGGTGCTTTTTCTTATATCTGTACGATTTTAAAATTTATTTCCTCTTTAATACTTAAAATGAAATTTACTGATTTAAAGTGTTGGTGGGATGATAGGAAGTAGAAAGTCAGTTTGGGTTATTGATTATCAGTGTGGTTATATATAGTGGAAAAAATACTTGACTAGTAATCAGAGAGTCTTCACTTTCCCTCTAAGCAGCTGTGTGTTCTTGGGGTTAGTCATTAAATCTTTCTGGATTAAAGTTTTTTCATCTGTAAGGTGTGTAAGTTGAACTAGATAATCACCTTCATATATTTTCAAGGTCTAAAAAGAATTATTGCTCTCATTCCATGATTTGTTACATTGAAGCATGTAGATATAGACATAAATACTCATAGACACCTGCATGTTGTATGCCTGTACATACACATGTCTGTGTATGTATTTAGATATGCATACATGCAAATACATATAAATTTCTAGATATGTAAATGTATATGCATGATAAATATATAAACATGTATATGATACAGTCTACTTAAATATAACAATGCATATATATCAAATATATAAATAAGTATATGTAGAAGATATATAAATACATGTATGTGTGAATCCCTTACATATGTATAGAGTCCATCTATCATTTTTAGGAGAAATATTTTTTTGAGGCTATGATAAATGGATGACTGATTTGTACTTTTAAGTATGTAATTCTATGCAAAAAATGTGTATTTCATTTTTAAAAAAAAGATTTCATGTACTCAAGACTTTTTCTTACAGATTTTCTCTCTAATTAGATTGTAAGCTTTTTGATGACAAAGATTGATGCTTCTTTTATGTCTCTATAATTCTTTGCAAGGTGTTAGGTGTGCAATGTCTATTTAATAAAAATTTAATTGTCAGATTAACATAAATTCTGAATTAGTGTGGATTTGCACTGATTCTTATTTTATATTCATTTCCACATATTATTCATTCCTTTCATATTATAATAATCCATCTTCTACCTGCAACCCTTTCCACAGTTGGTTTCTCAACTCTGCAATTAATCACCTTCTCCATTCTGCCTTGTGGAATTCCAAGTGATGTTTAAGTATGATTATTTCAGGTGATATTATTTATGTGGGAGATGCCTTTCCTGACCCTGCTAGAATTACTTTGTACTATTTTGTAATTGCTTATCTATTTACATGTAGTATTTCCCATAGTAAAATATAAGCTCCCTCAGGGCAGGGACGTTTCTTTTTTTATCTTTGTATCCCCTGTGACTCAGAGTGCTGTGAGCAGTAAGTGCTTAATTAAATGTTTATTAAAGTTAATTGATTTAATGATTAGGTAGAACAAAATAAAGCCTTGAAGAGACTCCTTGGAGTACACTAATACATCCAAATTATTTGACCCCATGTCAGAGATTAAGTAGAGAGTTCAGCCATAAGCTGAGTATTGCTATGAAGAAGTATTAAAATGGGACCATATATTCAGCAATATCAAGAAAAATGTACCCTCTAAGTCTAAAGCTGAGAAGAAATTCCTATTGATGAAAAGATTCTCCAAAGGTTTCTATTTGTATATCAAAATAATTTCATGGAATCCCAGAATACTCCAGAGACTCACTGGAGAAATCTATAGCAATATGAAATAGATACATCTGGCTACCCATAGTAGAAAAACAGAAGTGAATTAAAAAAAAACAAACAGCATTTTTCCTAGATCATGACATTTACCTGGAAGGGTAGGCCATCATTTTATTCTATCAATACGTACATCTCAGACAAGTGGTATAGTTGGGCAGTGACTTGCCTGTAGCATTCTGGGCAATTCTAGTTCTCAGTTTCTTTATCTGTGAAATGAGAGCTTTAGAGTGGATGACTTATTGAGAATTTAAGAAAGATTGAGATGCATGATTAGAAAAAGATATGGTGGTCAGATAGTGAGTCTGGACACCCTGACTGCTTTGTTAAGACTCTCAACTACCAAAAGAACAAAAGGAAAGTCTTCCATGCACTGGTTGCATTTGCTATGGGAGAATTTATAGAAAAAGAGACTGGAATCACATTGGATAAAAAGACGTGAAGGGACTGAGTCCCGGAGCAGTAGAGAGGGTATCATACAGTATTGAAATCAATGATCAAACAAAACAGCATAATTAAATGACATTTATTGCTGGGTTTTGTATTTATAGGGACTGTAGTAATAATAAATGTTCTATCTTCATTTCTGTAGTTCAAAAGTGGTTTTTGATAAATATTTTCTGTTCAGCATATGTGTTTGCATAGTTTTTAAGTGCACCAGTAATTTTTAGAAATTTAGTACTTTTACTTGTGGCTTTTTATTCCCTTAAAGCATGGATTCTTAAACCCGGGTTCTGTGAACTTAAAACAATTTTTTTTAAGAACTAAGTGTAATCGATTTCCTTTGTTGAGTCATGGCTTTTGTTTTATTCATTTGTTATTATTTGTCCTTTTTACTCAAAGAAGACCTCTGCCATTATGATGTGTTGGGGCAAAATGAGTTCCATTGTGGCTGATCATTCCACTATAAGTTTAGAAGGCTTTACCACAGGTTGAGCACAAATAGTCCATTAGAACATTTGGGACAGGGACATCTCTAGATTTGTACTTCCTTCATTTCCTTTGTGCTACTGTGATTCAGCTTTGTTCATGGAGCACAGTGCCTTCTTTGATGTAGGCACACCATGCTGGGTGGTCTTGTACTAGCATCTCCCTCATCTCTTAGCCCATATTAAAGTTCTTCAGAGAGACTTTGAGTGAGTTGAAAAGAGAAGGCATTCTTAGGCTTCATCTGACTGCTCCAGAGAGTCTGTGGCACAAAAAAATAACTGTTAAGAACTCCTGATGATGGAACCCTTCTTTCATCATTGCCATTCCATTATATAACTGAGCAGCTTTCCCCCCTAAAGACCTGCCTTATTGTAATATGGTACCCTAGGATGGAGTTAATGTGCACAATGATAATTGTGTGACTTTAGTCAGAGGTTAAAGTTTGACTCCACTTAAGAGATCAGGAAACTGTGTAATATATTTTGGAAAGGCTTCCATCCCCCAAATAGTTAAAAGTACATTTTGTACTTGAAGAGTTCATCTTTCTGCATTTGGAAAATTTAGGTTTGGGAAGCCATGCAACTGTGTGAAATATGTGCATTTCAGTAAGCCCACATGAAATCTTGTCCCAATCATTGATCTCTACTTCTTGAGGTGCCTTTGATATGGGGCCCTAATACTTTTTTGGACTCATTACCTCACATTCCTTTTGGTGTGTGAAATTTTTCTACTGCATCTTCTTTCTTACGTGATTTTCTTATTTTCTACTGTCAGAGTATCAATTGCCATACACCCCTCTTGCTGCTTCTAATCTCAGCTGGACATTGCTGCCACCACCCACTGCTTCCAATTCCCCTGTTTCTGCTGCCTACTGCAAGCCTCACTAATCTTCTTTTTTCTTCTTGTCTTTGGTCTCCTTTCCCTATGTATATTTCAACTTCAGTGTGGTAAAGACTAGTCTATTTTAGGTACTGTTAGCCAATCAGAATGCTCTTGTTCAGAATTCCCCTCCCCACTGGCCCCTGATTGAACTGAGTAATAAATAATTTAGGGGTTTCACAATTCTGGATGCCTAGTAGGTAAAGTTTTATTGTAGTGACTGGTTCATGGGGAATTCTGAACACCTTTATATTTATATGTTTTGAATTAAAAAAAAAACACATCCCCCCTCCTTTTTTTTCATTTTAGTGTTACATTTCAGAGTAAAAAAAAACTTTGTAAGAAGTCTTTGTGAAACACATAATTCCTTAACTCTCAGCTCTCTTTTCCTCATAATCCAGGTGTTCATTTTTGCAGTTTAACAATAAAAAACTGTGATTCTTTCAAATATTATCTTATCAATTAATAACTGTTCCTTAAACATTTAAAATCAATTCACTTTCTGAAAGAGGGTGACTCCCATTTTTCCCCCAAACAAAAAATGACCATTTTTGTAGGATTTTTTTGTTTGTCATAGTTGCCATTGTAAACTTTGTTTAGCATTTTCACAGAGACTCTTCATTTTGTTTTTATTTTTAATATTTATATTTATTTTAATAACAAATTTCATCAAAAGTTTTCCAAAGTTGCATGATTCATGTTGTTTCCCTCCCTCTCCCCACCTGCTCCTGGTGTTGACAAGCAATTCAGTGTGTGTGTATACACACACATACATATATATATTTTTTTTTTTGTAGTCATGCAAAACTTATTTCTATATAATTCATTTTTGTAAGTGAAATTATAAAACCAAGACCCCAAATCATATATTCAAATAAACAAGTGATAAATCATATGTTTTCATCTGCATTCTGACTCCAACAGTTGTTTTTTTAGAGGTGGATAGCATTCTTTTTCATAAGTCCCTCAGAATTGTCCTGGATTGTTGTATTGGTTTTAGTAGCAGAGTTTATCACATTTAAGTGTTACACAATATTGCAGTTACTGTGTATAATATTCTTCTGGTTCTTATTTCACTTTGAATCAGTTCATGAAGGTCTTTCCAGCTCTTTCTGAATCATCCTGTTCATCATTTCTTACAGCACAATAATATTCTGCCACCATTATGTAACACATTTTGTTCAGCCATTTCCTAATTGAGGGACTTCCTTTTAGTTTCCAATTCTTTGCCACCACAAAAAGCACAGCTATAAGTATTTTTGTACAAGCAAGTCCCTTCCCATTTTGAAAGATCTTTTTTGGGAAACAGACCTAGTAGTGGTATAGGCATTCTTTTATAGCTCTTTGTGTATTGCCTTCCAAATTGACTTCCAGAATGCTTGGATTCAATTCAGGACTCCACCTGCAATGTATGTGTCCTGATTTTGCCATATTCCCTCCCACATTTATTACATTTATTATTTTCCTTTATTGTCATATGGGACTTTTAATTTTGAATTGGCTGCTAATATGTTTTGCACATTCAGCTGCATTTATAATTTGCATCTATTCCTGGATTGAGCCATCATGGATAGAGAACTGGTCTGGGAATTGGGAAGCCCCCTTGAGCTAAGTCTTGTCTCTGACTTGTATAGGTTGTGAGACCTAAGGCAACTCACTTAACTTTGATCAACTCTCTGAGGCTTTAAGTTGCTGTGAAGGTGCTGACTCACTTCCTTGGGTTGGTGGAGTTTCCTTAGTGAAAGTTCCCTATGTTAATGGTTACATTATTTAAAAAATCCATATATATATATATTGCTATACTTATGGATATGAAATGAAATAATAAAATCATATTGGCCACTGGTTCACTGTAGTATAGATTAATCCATGTGACTTTATTTGAGGTTAGAAAATAATGAACCATAATTTGATAGTGGTATTAAATTTTTACTTTATTCAAAAGAAACTTAGAAAATCTTGGTTATCACAAATCATCTTAAAAGTGAATTTTATTCACTTGAATTGCCTGGAGACTTTTTTGGTTGGTGGGAAAATGTAAGTTTTATCTGGCCTAAACCATTTATCTCCAGTTTGGTAATTGTTAATGATTCCTTTTTAACCTTCCCTTTGGAGTCTGACTGAAACTAAGTTTTGAATGAGGTGGTATTCTTGTGTCCACCCACTCATTCCCCTTCAGAGATTTAGGGCATTGCTAATGTGCTCCATTGTTTTCTCTGCCTAACTGAGTTGCTTCAGATCCACTGTGCTAACTTTATTCAAATTTCACTGACTTGAAGGAAAGGATTATGTTTAATTTGAATTCACTTTATATTCACTTAATTACTCTCAGTTGTGATCTTGGACAATTCTTCCTTATTTTTGTCAGAATTAGATTTTCCTAGTTCCCTCGAAATACAGCACAGTGTAAAGCCAAGTTTATATTTCTGTTCCCTCATACAGCCACATGGATCCCTTGTTGTAAGTAAATTTCAATTATATGGTAATTTCCATATTAGGATATTTACTTGATTTGTTAGACTTTAATAAAAACTCATTCTTATAGGTAGACTTTCCATGTTCAAATATGTTGTTGACCCCTTCTTTTGGACCCAGTTTAAAACAAGCAATGACCAAAAGCTTTAAGTCTAATCTTTTAACTCATATTTGGTCAGCTTTGGAAATAGGTGGCTTCAGATTTTCTCTGCCATTTCTTTCTTTAAAAGACATGACACAAAATTGTATTCTCTGAATTTGGAGTTTGAATTTCAATTAGGCTCTTTACTAGTTTTATGACTTGTAGGAAAATTTACCTTTTCTAAGCCTGTTTCCCAATCTACAAAATAGGGACAATACTTATTCTGCCTATCTCATAGGGTTAATAGTGTGAGGAAGGAACTGGAAAACTTAAGCACTATTTACATCAGTGAAAAAGCATTGATTAAGTTCCAATTATGTATTAGGAACTCAGCTAGTTGTTTGAGATAAAAAAGAAAAAAAATGAAATAGTCTCTGTATAATACTGGCCAGGGTATATAATTAGGACTTAATTGTTGAGTGGCTGTCTTCATGTATGGAATATGTTAAGTCCAAGAGAAGGCAGAGTAAATAAAATTCAAAATATGAAATTGTACTTTTTCAGACACATTTCATAAATCAATAGCTATCTGTCATTCTCTCAATGCAGTAATTTTTAAATTAAAAAAAGTGCTGACATTTTGTATTTGAAGATAATATTACTGATCTACTTGTTTTCTAGTAGTGGTGATGAGTTGCACTGTTATCTATACTCTTACCCAGTCTCCCTAGTACAGATAGGTCTTTGCATGATGGCTTGGGTGCATCTGTGCTCAGAATAGTTATTGACAAGGAAAAAAAGAAGACTGTGTGTCTGTATATAAAACTAATTGGCATACAGAGGAACTGATTTAACATCAATGGAAAATAACATTTTCCTTTATACACAAATGCCTGTTCTCTTCTTTATGAATCAAGTTGGGGTTTCTTAGATCCAAGAGATTTGTATTCATACTGAATAAACTATCAGACCCACTAGTTCTGTTGATTAAGAAGGGAACCTACTATTTTGGAAAGTTTGGCTAAAGGGCACTTTAAGAATTTTCTCATTATAAAATACTCATCTTGAGTAGACTGGTGGTATTTTATTTACAGTGTTTTAAGTGATATTAAAGCAACTGATGTGTCACAGATAATTTCTCCCACCTCTATTCTGTGGGAAAAAGCTTATGTAAAGAATGAAATGGAAAAGTAAAGGAAGCCCATTTCTCTTCACTATTGTAAACTCCAAAGTTTTAGGGAGGCTTATGATATAGGGAGCTCTTTCCCCCTACATCTGGTAAGAAGACAACAGTTTTCCCAAGTTATATTTTGAATTGAAATTTGATCCATTTTATTTTCAATCTGTTTTTATTGTGGGAGAAATCAATTTTAATTAGAAAAGAATTTTTTTAATTCATCCATGTATCTGAATTTTGGTTGTTACTTGGAGAGTGTATTTCTTGATACTGGAGGGTAAGGATGAACCTTTGTAAATTACAAGTATTTTCAGTTTTGAAGAAAATGATGAACCATAAAGACAGTTTATGCTTGGTTCACTAATATAAAGAAGAAAAACACAGATGATTCCAATCTTTTGGATAAAAGGATAAAAACTCAATTCATTAATACTGATCATTGGTATTTATTGAGCATTGGGTAAGCCACTTTATCAGTTTCCTCATATTTTACTGGACTGAATGCAAATGTAAGTACAGTGATTTATAACCACTGATACAAATGCTATATAAAGTACTATCATTAGTCTAATTTTACTATTAGTGGGAGCCACTTAGAACAGGAAGTTAGGAAGTTAACAGTTGTCACAAGTTTTTCTCTGGTACACAAATGTTTGGTGACTAGCTATCAGATCAAACTACCTGACCCAGCCTGACCAGTTTCTACTCTTAAGCAAGTCTACTTCTGAAGTCTGTGGACTGTCTTTTCTTATTTGATGCCTCCCTCTTTCCTGATCTGACCCTGTCTCTCCTAATCTATTGTTCTCTCTCTGAGACAGGCCCAGTTTCCTAGGTCAGCATTTCCAATACTGTTCCACATAGTATCAGTAGGGGTTCTTTGAGGAAAATTCAATAATAGTGAGGATTTTTCTCTCCTCTAAAATATTAAATATGAAATCATGTGTGTATCAAAATGCTTATCATAGATAACAGGTTTTCAATATAAAAAAGGCTTAATTTCATCCTTTGTTCTGAAATTTCTGTCCCTGGGGCATTTCATATTTTGCAGATGCTCAGAAAAGCATTTAAGGGGTCTATCAAAACATTTTCAGTCCACTTATAGGATCTTTCAATATATTTGATGCTGCAGAGTATTTTTGTAGCTAAATTAGTTTGAGAGGTACTGTCTGAGGAATTCAGGCAATATAGAAAGCTTCTTCTTACTCTTTTCCTATTCTACATTTCTTTAGGACACTGCCCTACTTCCCAAATTCTATAAAACCCATGAGATTTCTCAACCTTGCTTTCTTGATTCTCTTTTCTTCCTTCTACCAGCTAAACTTGACTACTTATTCCAAAGGGCTCTCTGTTGCACACAGGACCCTGTAAAGTTCTTACTGAAATGCAAATGAGTCTAACAAAGGGAGGAGGAGGAGGAGGAGGAGGAGGAGGAGGAGGAGGAGGAGGAGAAGGCTTCTTGTAGCTTTGGGACAGCTCTTCAGATTTGAAGTAGGGGTTAATTTATGCACTTTCCATTTGCTAGTTTCCTTTTTGCTGTGCTTGATTTCTTGGTGTACCTTGTAAGTACTGTTCACACCTGACCCTATTTAATTTACTAGGTTTGACAGGATCACAGCCTCTAATAGTATGAAGGGGGCACTATGGGAGAGGCTGTGATCTTGTCAAATCTTGTAATGCCAATTTGTCTGACATGGAATGAATTCTTTCAGTGGAGAAGAAGAAATAAAAAAAAGTGAATTTGGAAACAAATGTATTTTGTTGAGAGTGCTGTAATTTTCAAAAATACTTTGTGGAAAACAGATTACATTTATGTGAGATGGATTGCAGATTCTGGCAGACTAGCCACTGCCTTTCACTCTTTATTTTTAAGTGCCAGTTCTCTTGGTGCTGAATACTAATTTGCATCTTATTTTCATGAGTTTGCATGTTATGGCTGAGAATATCTAACTTAGGTAAAATGTAAAATAGAAATAATCAATGTAGCAAATCACTGTAGCAAATATATATTTTCTCAAACTGAGTACAATATTAAGGATTTTGTATTCATGAAATACAAGAACTATTTAAAAAACCAATTAATTTAATTACAGCCCTATGGAGAAAAAATGTGAGCACATTGAGCTATGGTTGCTTGCTGGTCCTTTCAGCAGTGGGTCAAGTGGGACAGATGAATAGGAAGAATGCCTATACTACCTTCCCTTAGACTAGTTCTTTTTGAATCTTTTAAGAGGGATTTTACATGTTGAATTAAGCAGATAGCTAAATTATGTTCCTCCCTTTTCCCCATAGTTCTTTTATTTTTGTTGCAGTTAAAACCTTGTATTCTATATGTTGAATATTGACAAAATACTATTTTATAAGTAAGGTGCTAAAGAACATTATAGATTTTTCTTTAATGAAACTTGAGACATATAGACAGAGACTTTGTTATTAGAATTGTTATTTTTGCAGGAGTTGGGAGAAAACCAGGTTCAAGTCAGGGCCCTACTGTGATACTTCTGTATAAATCTGGACAAATTCTTAACTTTGGGATTTTGATTTGATATCTTTAAAAAGGAAGTGTTGCATTAGATGGTCTCAAATATTATGAAGAGTTATGATTTGTTTTTATACAATAACTGAAGACCCCTTGTTTTCTTTTGGTCTTTTGTATATGCAACTTGTTAGGTCTATTTTGCAGTTTGGTGTGCCTGTTAGCTGGTCTTTCTGCTCAGATGTCTGCATTTATAAGGGGCACAAAATTATAGCACCATCAATAAAATATATTTATTTCCAATTTCACAATTTTGAAACAAATGCATCATGCCCAGGCCCAAATTATCTATATTCTGGTTCTAAACACAACTCAATACTGTCTACCTGGAACTTGAGCCTCTCCTCTTGAATTTTATAGCTCACTTTTCCAGTATGGGGACATATACTTCCCCATAGTCCTTGGACTGATTTTCCCCATCCTTGTGGCTCAGTGGGTCTCTAGTTGATTCCTTGACTCAGAGCTCATAGTGTTTTACTACCTGTGACTTTGGGTAAGTCATTTAATCTCTCTTGACATCTGTGTCCTCATGTCTAAATTAGAGGGGAAGGAGGAGGAGGGTGTTGAACAAGATGGTCTCAGAATCATTGTAGCTTTTGAGGCTATATTCCTATGAATTAATAATAGAGAGAGATGCCATACCTGTGGATAAGGGGGAGTGAAAAAGCATTTATATAGCCTATACTAGTACCAGGCACTATACCAAATGCTTTAAAAATGACATCCCATTTAATCTTCACTACAACCCAGGGAGATAGGTGGCGTTATTATCCCCATTTTATCGTTGAAGAAACTGAGGCAAATAGAGGTTAAATGACTTACCTAGGACCACATAGCTAGTATGCATCCAAGTCTCATTTTTTCCTGACTCCAGGCCTAGCACGTTATCTACTGTACCATCTAAATGTCCCAGATAGGGGCTATGAGAAATAAAACCATTACTATATCTTGGTACTATTGGACCCATTTGATTCTTCCTATTCCCCAATCCCCCCCCAAAAAAACCTGAACCCCTTAATTTTCCTTTTTGGTCACCATATTTTTAAATACCATCTTCCACTCATGCCCAAGCATGGTGTGGTACTTGTGTAATTAGAATTTTGTACCCCAGGACTTCATTTCCCAGAATCCCACTTTCGTCCTTACATTATGTCCTTGACATTTTGGAGATAAGGTTTCTGTAACCACCCCACTTCCCTCGCTCTCTTCTCCCCCTTTCCCTGTCCAGCAAACTTGTCTTTACTCGGACTATACTCTTCCTCTACTTCAAGTGATTGTTAATAAATCTTATAAAATATAATACTTGGAGTTATTGGATATCAGTTTTAAATATTACATACTTTGAAGGACAATCATTTGTTTCTTCATGTTTACTAGTCACAGAGGGAAATATGACCTGATGGACTGAAAGATCTCTTTAGCCCACAGTATAGACTTCTGAGTGAGGAAGAGAGAAATGTGGAGGGAATTAAAGAAATAAGGGATAGAAAAAAGCAAGATGTAAACTTGTGAGTGATGGATAGATCTTCTTCAAGCTGCAGATATGTGGGGAAGCTGTCCCCTGGCATGTCCCTGGACTTGCAGAGTTGGCTACTTTAAGAGATTGCCAAGAGTGGACTTTACCAGTAAGATTATTCTCCTTGGTTTAGCTCAATTTTTTTTTTTAACTCACTTCCAAATTGAGGAGTTTATTTACTCGTTTTTTTTCTATCACTAATATATACAACCTGCCTGATTTCTGCTTTAGCTTGCTTTGCCTGATGTTAATTATGGGGATGCAGGTTGGTCCATGGAAAAGAACTGAACATTTAGGGGACTTGAATTCAGCTTATAAAGCTTACTGTATTTGTGATCTAAGCCTAGCCATTTACTCTCTTTGGATCTCAGTTTTCTTAGCTGAAAAAGTGGGTTGGACTAGAATACTTCAAAGTTCCCTTTTAACAATAAAATATGATCCTGATATCTTTTAATTTCATAGTTAAATTAAAAAAATCCATTTGGTCAAATGATTTTGTAGCTATTTGACGAATCAGTACTATATTCATATGAATCCTGGGATACCATTATCTCCAGAGAATCTTAAACTGCAGGTCACCAAACAAGCAATGGTGAAAGGTCATGAGCATAAATAGGCTGTAGCCTCTTAGCAAATACAAACTGTGTTCTAGTATAGGCATAGAAAACAAGCCAAGAAGCTGTATATTCTTGGAGTGGGTAGAATGCCATATGTGGAATGTGAATGAAACTTTTGTGATTCAAATCCTGTTCCTGACACATTAGTTCTGTGACCATGGTTAAGCCACTCTTTTTGGGCCACGGTTTTCTCATCTGGAACTAAGGAATAATCTTTGTAGCATCTACATGTATAAGGTTGTCATAAGATTCAACTGAGTTCACTGCATGTAAAGTTCTTTGTATATTTTAAAGGACTATTTAAATATATAATGAGGATCTCACTCTAGAGATAGGTTATGGGAAAAGGGGCAGTTTTTTCTGTTAGTAAGAGGGAGGGATAATAGATAGGCAGCCCATTTCCTTCAATTGGTATTTGAGTTGAGAGTAAAGTCTCCACCACATCTGTGGAAGATTTCCAAGACAGTATATTTACAGTATATATGAGAAACACAGGATGCAAAGCAATGGATGGGTGGGAATATGAATCAATGAAGAGAATTTTCACTTCGGCAATAAATTAACTGAAATATTAAGATATGAAGTCAGTTACATGTCTTTCGAGTGAATAAACTGAGAGCAGTGCTGGGTTACAGGTTTTTTTTTTAAAGTTTGTTCATAAGTCATTATAGATACTCTTAAATTCAGTTCTCAATCCTTGCTACAATTTCCTCTTTGCTTAATGCATTTAAACTGTGCTAATTTTTAATGTACTTGCAGTACAATGGATTTTGGGAATCCTTCAGAAGGGAAATAGGCTTTTGAAACATACTACCTTAAAAAAAGCTGCTCTTTATGTTGAAATGAGTGTTTTAGAAATATTTGCTTGTAATACCTGGTACAGCTCTGAGTGTATGGGTACTGGATACTGTAGAGGCACAACACTGGCATAAATTTCTTGATGCTAAGAACAATATGAATAGTAAAAATGTGGATCATTCAGTTCTGTGAGCTTACTGTTGCCATGTCTTACAGTTGTGGCCAGGGACCTTCTTTCTGTGTGTGTGTGTGTGTGTGTGTGTGTATGTGTGTGTGTGTGTGTATGTAAGTTTAAGACTGTTACTTCCTCATGTAGTCAGGATAGGCATCAGAGAAAGCTTAATAGGGAAGATGGCTTTTGAGTGAAGCTTTACAGGATGAGTAAAGAAAAGGAAGTTAGGAGGGCAGAGGTAGGAAAGTCAGGGGCAGTTGTGGGGGAAGATGATAGTTCAGCTTCATTGGAGTGCAGTTAAAAGTTAGAAAGGTTGAATGATACCAAATTCAAGAGGACATTGAACATAAAGCTAAGGGAGTTTGAGTTTTATTTGGTAGAGGGAGGAGTATTGTGAGTCAGTGAAGGGTTTTGAGCAGAGTGTTATAACGATCTATATATTAATGTTGCAGCAGTTGAAAGAGGGCAGAGTTATGGAAGTTTACTTAGATGATTGAAATAGTCCACTTTGATAGTAATGAGTATTGATGCTGGGAGTAGACAAGGGTTGTGGAAACAAGATATATCTTTGAGTTATTCTCAATAGAAGTTGGCAGCTGATGGGATGTGGGAGATTAGGGAGAATTGTTTTAAATTCAGGACTTAGGAAATGATAGTACCCCTGAGCTGTGAGACTTTTAGAGGTGCAGATACAGATTTGGGAGATATCCTTATAGAGATGATAACTGAAGTTTTGGGAGTAGATGAGATCCCCTGGGGTGGGGTAGAGGGAGTGCCCAGGGGGAGAGAGAAAATAGGGAGAAAAGACTGGGATGCCAAATATGAATATTTAGGGAATATCTACCTTAAATGAAATTAGGGGAGGAAGATACAAAAGAAATAATGATAGAGGTAAATAAAAACCAAGAAAGTGTGGTGTCTGGAAAGCTGTAGGAGGGAAGACTGTTAAATATTGCTGAAAGGGCAGGTGGGATGAGGTTTCTAAGAAAATCCCATTGGATTTCAGAGAAATAAAGAGTTCAAGCTGGAAGAAACCTTATGGTGTGTATAGTTCAATTCCTTTCATTTTACAGTTGAGGAAACAGAATCTCAGAAAAGTTAAGTAACTAATATACCTAGCTATATTGGGAGCACACCTGAACTGTTAAGGCCTGGAGTTTGGGGGCTTCAGACCCAGGCCTTTTTACTACACCACCAATTAGTGAACTCATTGACCATCTGGAGACAGTGGTAGCTCCATTGTAAAGTGTTAAGATTAGTGAGGTGAGCAAGTAAAGGCAAAGATAAAGATTTTTTTTCCTATGAATTTTGGCTGTGAAAGAATCAAAGCTGGTGCAAGAATCTTAAAAGTACATTAAGCATGGTCTTGAACCTCAAAGAGTAAACAATCTGATTGACAACCCTTGATACTATATTAGATGTCTCAAAAGTCTTAGTTTAGTTTTAAACTTTTAAAGCTGTTTAAGCTCTTAAGTGATTAAAGCTTAAAACCTCCCTAAGACCTTTGGGATATTGGATGTATTTGTGTACATGCACGTGTATATATATATACTGTTAATTACCTAGATATAGACAATTAATAGTAAACTTTGAATTGTACAAACAGTGAACAAACTATTTACAGTGTATAATATAAAAATAAAGGATTATCTGCTCTCCGAACTACCTTACAAAAGCAATCTGTTATTCCCATAAGAATAGATGGATAAAAGTGGGAAAACTTAAATTTTTTTAGGAACTTGCATAATATGCTAGAGAATTTATTTTTATGACCTCTTCCATGCTTTTTGATTGAATGATATGCATGATTTTTTTTAAATGTTGTGTAAAACGTATGTATTTTACAGTTAGAACCACATTCCTCTGGATGTTCCTATATACTTCTTTCACCTCCATTTAGTTTAAACACTTGTGTGATCACAATCTTTTTTATAGTCTTTAGGTAAGAGAATATATATATATACACACATATATACATATATAGAATTATCTATCTAAATTCAACAAACTACTTAACTGAAATCTTTTGAATTATTTTATCAAAAACAACTTTTACTATATCCACTCCTCCGAAGGGAAAATTACTTATCAATTATGTTATATGAAGCTTGATGTTCCTATATATGCCATAGAAAGTGACAGATGCTGCCAGCTTTAAGATGGTGCCTAAAAGCATTTAAAAAAATGGAATTAAAGTACAGTGTATTTTATTTGTTCTGCCTGACAGGCCAAGTGCTTTGCACACCCTGCTGAGCTGAGCCTAGAAAAACCTGCTGTTCTGCCAGTAGCTTCCCTATGGAGCATAGCATTCTTTAGACTTCCCTAATGACTCTGATGTCATAAAAGGAACTTTATTAAAATAAATACAGTATGAGATTTTCATTCTAATGGTACCCTGACTAATTCAATAACCAGCCCATGCCTTACAACCCCCCTTTAGCATCACCATCAATTAAAGGAACTTCTGGTAATTGTATACCAGGTAGCAGTGATGTTTTCCAAAAGTATACTCCTATCTTGATGCACCCAATAACATCTTTTAAAGGTCTTTATCTTAAGACCTACTTGTATTAAAATGATTACCTAGCCTCTTGAACTGCTGTGAGAATAATTAAATAATAATGTTTACCCCTATTTGGAGGAGGAAACTACATATACACAAAGAGATTAAATGCTGCCCTTGGGCTATCTATCAAGTCAGCCCCAGTGACAGGATTGGAAGTGGTGGCTAATTTAGCCTTCTGCTTAAGCTGGTAATGGCAGATCCCACTAATGTGTTCTAACTTATTACTTGCCCCCCTTCCAACCCAAATTAATCTGTTTTTAATAATGGATTTTTAGAATCAGAAAGAGCTTGTAGTCTTGAATAGATGACTTCATAAATTTACTTTCTTCCCCTCTCCATCCCTCTCCACTCCCCACCAAACCTCAAGGACAGCTAGGTGGGAAGAGGATATTTTAAAAATCTATTACTAATTAGCTCATTCGACTGGTTTTGGAGGTTTGGTCATTTGAGGATAGTATACGAATTAACACTAATGTTTCAAGGATCAGCAACTTTGGCAGTATGGTGCAGCTTCCACTGATGCAGATTTCAGCCTCTCTGTGCCTCAGTGGGTGGTCTTAGTGAATTGATGTGGATGGAAAAATATTCATCACTTAATGGTGATAGAACCATGTCAGTCTTTAGGCTCAGGGAAAGATACAGCCTAGTGTAGGCTGGGAGCTAGAAAAATCAGAGCCTGTACTTTGTGGTTAGGGTCACCTTCAGACCACAATGCTTCCAGAGTAGAACTTGAGTGAATTTTGAAATACTTTTGTGAGGGATTAAATATAGGACATTTTGCAAAGCTGGAGCAATTAATTAAATGCTTGCCTGTGAACTTGATGAATAGCATATGTTTTTAGGATTACCATACCTTTACACTTGCATAAAATGGAGAAGTTGTGTCACAGAATATTAAGACAGTTTCCTCACTGAATTCAAGAATTCCTCACTGAATTCAGAAGACTTGGGTTTGAATACTGGCTCAGCTGTGTCATTTCAGTAATTCAATTGAACAAACACTTACCAATCCCTGCTTTGTCTGAGGTGTTATAGCTAGTAGTACATGACTAAAAGAAAAAATACTCTCCAAAATAACCTTAACCCAAGAATGCAATCCCAACATCCCCCTCCCAAAAATTCCACTCATTTCTCTCTCTCTCTCTCTCTCTCTCTCTCTCTCTCTCATATGTCCTTTTTGAGATAATTGTAATGTAAATGTTACTATTGTTTTTGTTATTTACTAGCTTTGTGATGAGGGGCAAGTTACCCCCCCCCTTTATGATTTTTTCTAGTCAGTAAAATTCGATTTAGACTAGATACTCTTAAGAATTATTATAGCTTTAAATGACATGATGCTATTCTCTCAATATTGTAGAACAAGATTATACTTAAGTCAATAATAGATCAGAAGACAAAATTCTAATTTCAGATCATGTTATACATGTTAGAATTGATGAAAAAAAACTGAAACAGCACCCTAAATTCAAAAAGGTTGCTGACTTTATAGCCTCGAACTCCCCTCCCCCCCACCTTAGTCTGAGACTCCAATGGGAATTTTTAAAGATGTGATTAATAGAAAAGTCTTGACTTATAGAAAACCTGGAAGCTCATTTTGAAAGAGGTGTTTTCAGGTAAATCTTATCTTTAATAGGATATAGATAAGATAAAACCTATTTACAGTATTTAATTATGCTATTACTACATTATTCAGAATCAGAGAATGTTGAAAAATTAAATTTCAGTTTCCTATGTAAGCTAATTACTTTTTTGGTCTTCTATTTATCTTAGACAAAGAAACTACAGTGTAAATGGGTTTGAGAACTTTTTCACATTGGAGAATTTTTTAATATGGTATAGGCATTCTCAGAAATTTGGATGATTTTATAAGTACTCTTCCATTTGGTTTTAAAGTTTTTAGTTAAAAGCAAAATCCTTTATGGATTTTAAATTACTTTAATAAAAGTAGGGAATTATTCAAATTAAATTAATTCAATTCAAATATAATCAAAATTTCTGTTTTGCTATGAGAGAGAAGTCAGAGGCATAAGACAGATAGGATTGGAAAGGGCTTTAGAGATCATTGAGACATCTTAATTGTTTATTCATTTGCTCACAATAATATACTCAAGGTACTAGTAAATTAGCAGTTTTAATTCAAGTGTTGAACAGTAATAATTTTATTTTATTTTTATTATCATGCAAAATACACTTTCATATTGGTTGTTGTTGTAAGAGCACACTCATACAAAACCAAAACTTCAAAATAAAACTGGAAATACACTGATGTGAAAGATTGTATGCTTTGCTCTGGATCTCTCTGACTCCTATAGTTCTTTTTCTGGAGGTGGGTTGCATTCCCAGTCATAAGTCAGGATTCTCTCAGATCATTGCATTGCTGAGAGTAGTCAGGTTTTTACAGTTGATCATAATATGATGTATTGCTGTTACTATTTACTTCTGGTTCTCCTTATTTCAATCTGCATCAGTTCATGCATATCTTTCCAGCTTTTTCAGCAATCATCTTGGTTATCATTTCTTTTTCTTCTATTTTTTTCCTTCTTTTGATTTTGTTTTATTGTTTCTTCATGTTGCATGAAATCATTAACTTCTGTTTTATCAATTCTCATTTTTAGGGAATGATTATCTTTTATGACCTTTTGATCCTTTTTCATTTAGTCATTCTACTTTTCATAGAATTCTTTTATTTTGCTCTTTGCTCATTTTCTTAGCTTTTTTATTCGCCTTTGAACTGGGAGTTCTGAAAACTGCTGATTTTTTCTCCTCTGCTGATGGTCTGTAGGACTTGGCACTATGAGGTATTTTGCCCTGGGCCTGGGAGCTTCATTTCATGTTTGAAAGTGCTAAGCACTACAGACCCTGGGACCTCATTGCTGGCTGGTGCCAGGGCTTAAGAGCTTCAAGGGGTTGGGTATAGGTTACTCTGCTGTTGGCTTAGGCAGTAATCCAGGATGCCAAAGTTGGCCTATGCTCAGGCTTGGACCTTGGTGCAGTAGGTGGGGGTTTGGGTAGCAGAACAGTGCTAATTTGTGGTATCTAATTTTTGATTCTAAACAGTTGAGCTATATGGGATGTATACACCAATAAAAACAAATAGGCCCCATCAAATTATTTGGCAATGTCACCTATGAAATTGTTAAGGTGATTCAGTACTTGTTGGAGGAAGTTAACTCTTGAGATTGGGGGACATATAGGTCTTATCATACAAATGGCAAGATAAAATAAGCAGGAAATGACATTCTACACCATTAGTAGTGGTATTTTCAGAAATGCTATAAGGGAATAGCCTCCTCCAAGTCTAATACTGTACCCTTTACCTCGACCCTCTCACTAATCTATATTTTCTTCTATTTGAAATGTAAATATTCACATTATGTGATTTGAAGATAAAAGCATCTTGCTGAACTCCTGTTACTCAGGTTTTGGAACTACTCCCTTGCTGTGATATGAATTGGCCAAGCCATTTTCCCCTTATCTATAAAATGAAAGTATTGAATTGGATGATGATATGATCATGATGGCTGGCTGGAATGTGGTTTAGTGGAAAAAACACTTAAAGGGTTTAGTTTGAGGACATTGGGGTTTACATTCCAATTCTGTTCTTTTTTACCTTGATTATGATGATGGTAGACAAATAAAGAACCTTTCCAGGCTACAGTTTTCTCATCTGTAAAAGAAAAAAAAAGAAATAGAGTTTTGGACATAGCTAATTTGAGAATTTGTTTTTCTTGTTTGAGCATATTTATTATCATTTATTACATATTGATAGCAAATATGTATGTTATTGTTATTTTACATATTACATATTTTTAAAATGGTTACTTAAAATATGAATGGTTTTAGGTGTTCTAGGTTTCTAAGGTGATGAATAATAATACATTGCATTTGTATACCACTTTGTGATTTATAGTGTTTGCAGATGTTATCTCATTTGATCCTTACTTATGAAGTTGTCTTACATCTAGTATTTACATTTTATGAATGGGGAAATCTAAGGTTAGAGAAATAAAATGACTTAACTAAGGTCCCAAAGTATTTGGCATAGCTAGAACCTTTAGCTCAGATTTGATTTCTGATTGGTGAGAGAAATCCATAAACTCCCAGATATCCATTTAAGGAAGGTGTCCAGCAGAGGCCATCTCTTTATTTCTTATTTCGTTGCTCTACCTTTAGACTTCTTTGACTTCACCCTAGCCCTACTTGGTACCGCCAGCTCTTTTTAGCTTTTGTATGTTGTTGTCTTCCATTAGATTATAAGCTTCTTGAGGGGAAAGACTGCCTTTCTTTTTCTATTTGTATCCTAATCAGCACACTATGTCAAAAAGTAGGTGCTTAATAATTATTTATTTTCTGAATACATAGTTTCTACAGATATTCCAATCTTTCTCTTGCATGACTTCTAAGTTATTTTTCAGCTGTAACAATCCAGGCATCAGATTTCAAATCTTATGTTCAGTTAATCTATTCTGTAATCTCAGTATTTTGCATGTGTTGTTCAGTTCTTTGATGGCTCTGTGTTCATCTCTGAAGGTGCTTCCTCCGTTGGTACATATTGTAACACATCCAGGTTTTATCAATGCCATTCTTCCATAGATTCTCTCTAGACAGCCCACCCAATGTGCTGGAAGATTTTTACGTGTTTTTACATGTTGGGGATGCCAATCTGTTAGCCATTTATTATCCCTTGTTCGTGTCACAGAGCCAGACCATTTCCTTGAAAAAAAAATCAGAAAAAAAGATCTTTTTAAAGTATGAACTTAATCATCAACAAGCAAAAACATTTTGATATTAAAGAGCTTCAAGAAAAAAGGAATGTGTAAGAAATTGAACTGGAGTGCAGAGTAGATATGGTCAGTTAATAGAACTCTCAAGTGCTTTGTATGTGCTAGGGCTAGGCAATTTGCTAAGCTCTGGGAACACAGATTCAAGTAGAAAGTTTCTGTCTTCAAGGATCTGAAGTCCTAAGACAGGAAGACCATAATTAAAATGAAGCTAAAAGGATGAAGGAGGTCTGAGGATGAGGCAAAGGTGTGTGTGTGTGAGCCCCATGGTAGGGGAAGTCAGGAATATAGCCTAAAAAGGGAAGGGAAATGGTTAACCTGAGTGCTGTCCTTTTTTTAAATCTTGAAAATTTTATTTAATTAATTAGTTTAGAATATTTTTTCATGGTTACAAGATTCATGTTCCTTCTGTCCCCTCCCCCAACCCCTTCCCATTGCCTACATGCAATTCCACTGGGTTTTACTTGTGTCATTGATTAAAAGACCTATTTCCATATTATTGATATTTGCACTAGGATGATCATTTAGAGTCTACATCCCCAATCATATCTACTTTGACCCATGTGATCAAGCAGTTGTTTTTCTTCTGTGTTTCTGCTCCCATAGTTGTTCTGCTGAATGTAGTTAGCATTTTCTTATAAGTCTCTCCGAATTTTTCTGGATCATTGCATTGCTACTAGTAGAGATGTTCATTGCACTCAATTGTACAACAGTCTTATCAGTCTCTGTGTAATATGTTCTCCTGGTTCTGCTCCTTTCACTCTGCATCAGTTCCTGGAGGTCATTCCAGTTACATGGAATTCCTCAAGTTCATTATTCCTTTAAGCACAATAGTATTCCTTCACCAACAGATACCATAATTTGTTCAGCCATTCCCCAATTGAAGGACATCCCTATATTTTCTAATTTTTTGCCACTGGGTGCTGGCCTTAAATGGAGATAAGGAGATGGTGATAGGGGAAAAAAGCAATTAAAAAAACTTTTAAACATACACAGAAATAAAAAGTGAAGAAGCAGACCCAAACAATTGGATCCCCTTTTCCTCCTTAATTTCTCTTATGCCATTTCTTAAACCTACATTATCATTGAAAATAGTCTGCAATTTACTTGTACCTACTATGTATGTCTACATCAATTTTTTAGGTCATATACAAATTTAGTTTCTCAAAGATTCTGATATTTGCAACCATAGAACATTGTTGGGAGAACATTTATTTTAGAAAAGACTGGTCCTTGCAATGTGAATCAGCTGTGGTAGAGACTTGAAGAGAGAAATTTTTGCCAGCATTGAACAATTTCCTAAATATAAACTTCTTCCTTCTCTTTCTTCCTATTTGATTCTGAGCCCAATTCACTGTCTAGCTATGATGTTTGTTCAAAATATATTTATTGATTCACCGGTGCAAATGCAGTTAAAATCATGCAGTTAAATCTTACTGCATGTTAGAGGACAGGTATATTTGCATTGATAGGTCAATTCTTTTTTTTTTTTTTTACTAATCATGGACATGCTTGTGGACATCTTGTATTATTCTAGATCACTTGAAGGAAAATTAGAGATGTTCCTCCTGAAGAAGAGAAGTTGTTGTTTTTTTTTTTTTGAGAGGGATGTGATAACTGTCTTCAGTTTTCAGAATGCATTATCCTGTGGAAAAGGATTAGACATCTTTTCTGGCCCCAGAGGACAAAACTAGAGGCCCTGAGTAAAAATTACCAAGGCAGATGTTTTTAGGCAGAGAAACTGGATGGTCTGTAGAGCATTCTCATTTAGGACTGGATTGGAATATATCTGTTTCTTAAGATTCTGTGAATCTAGGAGCAGCATTCCCTTTAGCATGATACTTGTATCAATTATGCCACACTGCTTTATCAGTTCAAATGTAAGATTCTTTATTGCTTTCAGTATTAGAAACCAAAATAAGGGTTAATGAACCATGACAAATCTTATTGCAAGAGGTTAAGGAGAGATGATGACCAAAAAAATCACTCATTAAAATATTTTTCTAGGGTTTTTTTTCTCTCTCACTGTTTTCTCCTATTCTGAATGACCATAGAATAAAAAAAAATGACCACACATTCAGTTGTTCTCAAACTTAGGGAATGAGGAGTTGAATTGTTCTGGGGCAGTAGATGCCATCCCTTGCTTTTGTGGACAGTACTACTATTCCTTTTATTTTACTTTTTTTGTGCGTGTTGAACTGCCCTATTCTTCTGGTTGCAGCAACCACATTAGCATCATCTTGTTCCTCGAGTAGCCAGAGATAGTTTGTTCTTTGTTACTATCCACTGATTACTGTTGTTTCTTCATATACTACTATCAGTCAGTTGTTTAGAACAGAGTCTAAACATGTCTGTGGTCCTAGTTACAGGAGGAGGGCTATGTCATAGTGTCTACCATCACTATCTTTTCTCTAGGGATTCAACTCATTCTGAAGGATCTGTCTAGGTTTAATCTGAGACACATTTCTGTGGTTCAGATGCCTCTTTGTACTTCATGCCTAGACTGAAACAACATACAAATTGACCACTGGTTCTTGAGTTGAAGAAAACAACAACAATGAATACTTTGTTCTTTGTTTTAGGCACAGGTATTCCAGGACCAATGTTTATTTTATTTATTGTTATTCTAGTATCTCAGCATTTCTATTATAGAGAAAAACATCCAGATTAGTCCTCAGATATGACTCTACTCCAAGATAATTTAAGGTATCATTTATAGGCTTTTTGAATAGGGAAAATATTATAATTGTTAATATACAGTTTGTGGTTAACATTACAGAAAAAAAATACAATTCTTTTCTAAACCATTCCTCTAAAGTACTAAAAGGAAAGACTTTTTCTGAAATCAAAACTGTAATCTTTTTTGAACAACAGAAGATGGAATTTCCCATGGTTGTGTCTTCATAAATATATAAAATTTTTGTTTGTAACAAAAATTGTTTCTTAATCATATCTTTCTACATAGGAAAGGATTTTCCTTTTTCTAAAAGGAAAAATCTAGAATTTTCCACCAGAGAATAGATTATTTCTTAATGTTTCTAGATAAACTAAAAATATGGCTCAATGGATATAGTGATGGATCTGGATACAGGAAGGATGATTAGATCTCACTTATTAGCTATGCTATAGGAGAAATATCTCTTCTCTGAGTTCCTGTGGTGAATAACTGCTGCCAGTTATATATTAACCACAATGAAGAAATTATGGAAATAAAAATCTAAGTTTTATTATTATGCTCAAACAAATATTCAGGCCTCAGAGAAAACTTGAACAATGATTTGCTTTCTAACAAGGTTTCATATAGGAAAAATTATGTCAGAGTGACAGAGAAGTAATTCATTTGCATATTGCAATCTTGTACATTCTGTGATGGGTAAAAGATAAAATGACTGAGGAAACAAAGGTTGGAGCTTTCTGAGCATTTTTATTTATTAAGGAATGCATGGCAATTGCCCAGTCAACTGAGACCAGACCTCCTCAGCTCAGGGCTGGACCCCAAATTCAGGGGGACAGATTTTTATACATTAATAACAATTGATCAAATAAGATAAATTAATTAAAAGGAAATAATTAACTAGGGTGTACCATTAGGTATTCTGATTTATAATTGAAGGAAAGATTAAGGCTTTCCAAGTTGGACAAGGGGATAGTGAACAGATATAACTCCCTGAATTCATAAAATGAGGTGCTCTGTTTCCCTCAAGTCTGTGTAAAAAATCATAGGAAGGTGAAAACAATAACTGATAGAATGGGGCCTTTTTTTAGATAAGCCATAGAGGTTGCTTGAGATACACAATTGTGAGAAAACTTGCATTGGTTTTTGGTTTCTGGTCAGCATACTCTCCATCACTGATTAAGTATCTATAGCCAACAGGGAAGGATGATCCAGGTTCCTAGCCATGTAGGAATAGTTTCAAACAATACAATAAAGATTTTTCAGTTGTGAGAACTGGAAAACAAAGTTTTCTCACAAGATAGAAAGAAACTGGAATAGACTTATAATTGAATAGAAAGAGAACTGAGGTACCTGTGGAACTGAGTTATAAGATGGAGTTGGTGTGGTTCACTTAGTTCCCACAATTAACCCTTTGCTTTCCTCATCCTGTCAGTCCCTTCATTTTTTATGACCTCTTAGACTATAAAAGTTCAAGAGAGAATAAACCTATATTCTGTACTTCCTTCCATGTCTATAAAAGTTAAACAGTTATAATCTCATCCATCGGCACCCCCCCCCCCGGAAATAAACTTCATAAAACAAACAGTATAGGTAAATGAAGTTAGGTTATAGATTAAACTACGTTTAGAAGATTCAAAAATAGGCTTATTGAGGAGGAGAATTTAAGATGATTTTGAATTAATCAAAGATTTCAGGAGGAGTATCCCTTTTGAATCCTGAATAATAAAAGGAAAACCAAAAATCCCCATAACAGCAGTGTTATCATGGGCAAGTCATTTAACCACTGTCTGCTTCAGTTACCCCCATCTGTAAAATGGACTTGGTAATAGCACTTCCCTCCAGAACTATTGTGAAGATAAACTTAGATATTTGTAAATAAAGTAATTTGCAAACCTTAAAATATTAGCAATTATTATCATCATCATCATTAATATGCTTTCACACCTGGGAGAGCAGGTAGGCTCCACAGAAGAAAAATCATAGGAGAATATGATGGGATAGCAAGAGCATAGTTGAGCCACTTGAATGGAGACTTCTCTGGCTGTCAAGCTACACATCTTCAAGTGCTGTATGGTGAAAAAAAATAAAAAAAATTGACTAGTTTAACATCTGTATTTGTGCTGATTGTAGAGAGCACTTTATTTTTCTGAGTAATTATTTTCCTTCCTAATCCAGGTGTGAGGAGAATTTATGGCCAATATGTAACTTCTGCTCTGTTCTATAACCAATGTCTCTATTATGAAAAAGCAGGACTGTGAGTGTAGTGCTGTTTGAGACTGACCCTTGTGCTTAGATTGTGAGGTAGTGTTGAGGAAATGACAGGCAGTAAATTCAGACATGACCCCTTAGTTTCAATATTGAGAACTTTATCCTTAGTCGATCTTTAAGAACTCTCTCTTCACTAAGAAATCTGGTTGCTTCCATATTCAGCCTCAAGAATTATCTTCTTACATGAAACTTTTCTTACTCTCCCTAGTTTTTAAGTATCCCCCCCAACATTTACTTTGTATTTGTATTCTTATTTAGATATATAATTATGTACACTTGTTATCTCTTAGATAGAATGTAACCTTCTTGAGAGTAGAAACTTTTCTTTTGGTTTTGATGACCCCAGAGTCTAGAATGTAGTAAGTTCTTAATGATACTTGTAGATTCATTGATTTAAGGACTTTAATCTTGCTCCTTTCTGACTAGGGAGCCAAGGGCTAGGGGAGAGAGAATGGGAATAGGTAGGTGTAAAGTCCTGGGTAAGTGTTGTGGCTTTCAGCCCTTATGGGAACTAAAGGGAGTGATCTGCAGAACAAAGGAACAGTATCAATGAACACGTTGCCTTGGCAATACAGAATCTCATATCGTAAAGCATCTTCACTGTGATATAACTCTTTTGCACATTTACTTAGGTATAAAATTCAACCACATTTCCACAGGAAGTAGAATTATTAAAGTGAGCAGCAAGTAATGACTTAGAGTTCTTAGAATGAAATTAAGTCTTTTCCAGAAATCTACATTGATTATTTTATGAAAAGAGTAGGTATTGATAAGTATTTGAATATTTTGTGTATATATGTACATATATGTATATATGTTCCAAAATATGGAGATAATTCAGTTACATTTACTTTTTCTGATTAAGATATGTGCAGGAACTTAAATCACCATTTAAGAGTAACAAATATAAGTTCATTACCTCCTTATCTTTGGTATAAACATGAATGTCCCTATTATTATATGTTAAGACACTAAATTTCATTCCTCCATTCCTTTGGAAATTAAAACAGCAAATCCTTCTTATGTTATAACTGGAGACATAATTTATTCTGGTAAATAAAATAATTTTAGGCTTAGTCTGTGTATAAAGGCCCATCTCTGTGTGTACATGTTTATTATAAAGCCATCTCTTAGAATTCAGAACATGGAAGAAGAAGATAGCTTATTGTCTTTTATTGCAGGGCTGACAGAATGTTTATTAATGGTTATGGATTTGAAATGAGCATCTTACTAAATGGGAGTCTTGGGCCAACCTCTGACCCTTTGTCTTAAAGGTTTGAGAATAGATAATATGAAAGAATACCAGCTTGTTTCCAGATGGCTGCATGCCTGATGCTCCTTTATGTTTAGCTGTCATTCAAATATGAATGCCCGGTGATTATAAGTGTCTCTTTTTCTTTCCTGGACTGAAATGAAACCTTTTATGCATTGTGTGTTAAAACAGATTAACTGTTTGGCTCATCAATGGGAAAACTAGAACAATAGTCTCCAACTCAATGGTATAGTAAAAGAATGTGCGTTTAGGAATAGGGGCTAAGTTCTATAGACAGATTTGTACATTTGGGTCTTGGTTTAGAGAAGGATTGATTTAGTTGCAATAATAAACCTCTTTGACATTTTAGTTTTATAATTATATGTAGACTAGAGATCTCTTTATAATATCTAGGAATATTCTTTAGCTACCTTAAATGATATTTTCTGGTTTCATCTTAGATGAAAATGAGATTGATTTTTAGAAGTATAGCAAAGAAAAAAAATCCCTTATTAACGGTTTCTTTAAGAATATTGTAATAAAATGGAATGAATAGAAAAACCCCATACATACATACATATATATATATATGTACACTTGTATATATTTTGTTTATCATGGAAATAAATTGTGGAATTATTCTACATTATCTTTTAGCATACTATGGGAAGTTTATTGGGTTAATATATTTTATATGGTTCCCATAGTTCATCATTTTAATATCATTTATTTGCTAATCCTGGCAATTTTTGCAGGCTAAAAAGCTAGGAAAGGTAGGTAATAATAATTTAGGTATAGTTGAAGTGTACAGGGCTGTCTAGAGGCAAGAAGATAGACAGGTCACTGAGAGGTCATCTTGTCTAGTCTTATTTTTGAAGCATGGCAATGCAAAATTTATGATAATGGCCATGGGCTCAGTATCTTCAGAAATTGGCCTATGCATTTTGGGAAGCTGGAGTATTTGGTAAATTATCATGTCCTTAGTCCTAGGCTATGAAGAAAAGGTCACTCATTGTTCTGAAGATCAACAACTTATTTGTAACTTAGAGTCTTAAAGAATTTCCTGGAGAATAGGAACATAAGTATTTATTTGCATTATATATCTCTTCTAAAAATGTGTCTATAATGTAACATTCACACTCACACACAATTTTTATCACACATGTATATAGATAAAATAGTAGCCAATGGGAATAAGAAAGAGAAAGGAAGGTGTTCAACTTCCATGTTAACTTATTTTGAGAATGCAGGTTTTTGTGGTGGTGTTTTTTTTTTATCATAAAAGGGTTACTTTTGGTTTAGGAAAAAGTATGGGAAAGCTCTCAGAAAATGTCTTGATTGTAGAAGTGTGATGTAAAATAGTTACAAGAGCTAAATGGTAGAAATATTTAAGTAGATACTAATGTATAAAGTACAGTTAAATCTTACTTTAAATAACTTTTTTACTTTTGATTTAAAACTTAATACCCTACTCTATGATCTTCCACTGGGCATGAAACCTTGAAGTAAAAAAAAAAAATTCACTTACTTTAGAAGGTTAGACTGAATGCAGTTTGGCTCCATTAGAATATGTAAACACATCAAAAGGTTTAGGAGAACTAAGCTCTAGGAATTTTGCTTGAGGAATTAGGGAATTTCCAGAGTTGTTGAAATTTTTGTGATGTAAAGAAGAGCAGTGACAGGATCCTGGTAGAGGGCTTTAGTCTGGAAAGTGCTCAAATTTGTAATGTGCCTCAGATGAACTGTCTTTACTTTGTGCCTAAGAACCAGTTGGAGAAAAATATTCAGCTCTGTTGGTAAAATTTTCTCTATTTCTAAAATTCCCATTCAATGGTCTGACTCTATAATTTATATCTTCCAAAATATTTATTACTCTGTAACTTCAGTTCAACAAACATTTACTTCCTGCCCACTCTTTGCAGAGCACTTCTCTGTCTAAGTGTTAATACATTGCAATATTTTATATCAGCTGGAGCTATATTGGCTAATTCCCAGGCCAGAGCTCCAATGAAAGACCGATAAAGAGGAAATGAGTGATAGACAATGGATAATAGGTTAAAAAGTAGCCAGCCTTACACCAACCCAGGATTACTTAGGCATAGTACTAATTATAAGTAAAATCAAATTAAATGCTACTTGCTGAAACATTGGTTTGTTATAAGACAGTGAGAATAGCTGTCATCCAGAAAAACTGATGGCACTAGTGATATATGAACTATATGATATGTATTTGAGATAGCTACATTATAGCAAACCTCTTAAGAGATAGCTCACCTACATGTCAGTTGCATAATTTTTCAGTCATCTACAGAAGTAAGTTCCATATCTTGGAATCACTTTCAGTTCCTTCTTCTTTATTCTTGTCTTCCCTCACTCTAATGCTCATCTTTCAATTAAAAAATATTAAAAAAATAATTATTAAGTGCCTACTATGTATAAACCTGTAGGTACAAAAAATGAAATAATCTCATTAGTCAAAAAGGTTTGTTGATTCTTTTCAGTGGTTCTTAATGTTTATTTATCCTTTATATTCCATTTTATTGCTACTATTGGCTCAATTCTGGATTTTAAAGTAAGAAAATCTTGTGATTCATGCCTACAGTCTTCTTTCTATCTTGTGACTGTTTAGTTAGTTTAAATATCCCAAAAATGCTTGGCTATTTTCCTGCTCAAATATCTCCACTGCAATTAGGATAAAGTTCATATTCCTTAGTTTGTCTTTCAATATCCTTCACATTTTCATCTTAATCTATGTTTTCAATCATTATTTGCCCTTCGTCTTATTTATGAAGCTTTCATTTTAGCTAAGTACATGCTTTTATTGTATCGGAATACTTCCATATTCTATCTTTTTTGCATACCTTTGCTTATTTTTAGAATGTATTACATTCTTCTCATTTTATTTGAATTTTGCTGACCTTTATCAACTTAGCTAAAATCTTACTTCTTTCCCAAAGCCTTCTGTCCAAGAACATCACAGTCCACAATGATTTCTCCCTCCTCTGAGTGGACATTGGGGAAACAAGGGGATAAATAATTGGGTATGACTTATAATAGAATCTTTGTATTCTCTGTGCTTAGTAATGTGGTATTTGGAACATAGTAAAAACTTAATAAAATGCCTGTTGAATGGTGGATGAATTGGTTGATGGAACTTCAGAGATTGTTGACCATAATTTGTACCTGAAGTAGGGGGCCCATGACACTCTCTACAATAATTTCCCCAAATAGTAAATTATTCAGTCTGTGCTTAAAAACTTCCAGAAATGATGTAGTTATTTAGGGTACCCTTACTGGGTGGGTCAGCTCTTCTCACTGTTAGGAAGTTTTCTCTTTAACTCCAATTTGTACTCTATCAAGTCTAAATTCTGCCTTCCAGGACCAAAAAGAACAAGGCAGTCAGTAAATATTTTGTAGGACCTACTCTGTGACAGACACTGTTAAATGCTGAGGATACCAAGAAAGACAAAAAACCCACCAAATCCCCTCAAGTAGCTCAGAGTCTGATCAGGAGGGTTGGGGAGACAATCTAAAAATTTCCTAAAAATTATATATGGAGCATAGCCTTAGAGAAGGTACTAAACCAGGAATGGCAAAGTGAGACTTGAAGTAATCCAGTGAAGTTTTAAAGAAGGAAAATTGAGGAAGGTAAGTGAATCAGCTCTGGAGGCCTTTGAACCTTAGACCATAACTAGAAGAATTCTTTATACCATCAACTGAGATTCTTTCACAAGAGTTGGATTCACGCTTTAGCATAAAATATGAACTACTGTTTATTGTTTGATGATAAAAAGATCTTAAAGCCAGATAATAGTGGTTGCCCTGCAGCTTGGCAATTAATTTAATTTCAAAAGCAATATATGAATGAGTTGTTATTGGAGCAAAATACAATAACAGACATTTGTTAAATACCTCTTGGGTTAAGTTCTGGAGGATGAGTATTACATGATAATCTTGTTAGGTAAGGGCTGACCTTGGAATCAGGAAGACTTTATTTCAAGTCCAGTCAGCCAAATGCCACACACATAGCAGCTAAGGTAGAAGTTTCCTTAAGGGAAAAACAAGAATGTTCCAGACAAGTCAGACTACCACTGCCATCTTGAACTGGTTACCAGCATCCATAACATTCAGAGAGAGTCTAGAACCCTAAACCAAAGAGCCCTCAGAATAGTGACATTAAATATTAATAGTATTGAAGAAGAGGCATTTACATTGCTGCTTTACACCAAGGACTATGAGACTTTTCCACCTCATTTAGAATGGGAATTCTTTGAGAGTAGGGACTCTCTTACTTTTCAATTTTTATGCTTAGCACTTATCACAGTGCTTTTGTACATATTAAGTAAGCATATAGTAAATGCCTTAATCATTCATTCACAAATTATAGATTTACATTGTTTGATGAAACTCCAGGTCTCAACCTCCACATCCTTTAAGATCAACATTAAAAGTTAAAGATTCTTAAGCACAAAAAGTTACTGAACTCTTTTATGCATCAATATCACTACTACATTTTTACCTCAACAAGATCAAAGACAGAGGAAAAAGTCGAAGTCTTATATATACAAATTTATTTATAGCAACACTTTTGTGGTAGCAAAAATAACTGGATATAAAGTGGAATTCCTTTGGAAGGAGTATGGTAAATTATGGTAAATGAAAGGAATGAAAAACAACTGTGCTTTAAGAAATGATGAAGGGAACAATTTCAGAGAAACTTATGAAGATGTGTATGAGCTGATACAGAGTGACATGAGCAAAAGCAAGAAAGACAATTTATACTATAACAATGAATCTATAAAAATGACCAATTCTGAAAGAATTAATACCGCTTATCGATGCAAAGATAATAATGATTCCTGATGTCCAATGATGAAAAATATTACGCTTTTTAGTTTTTTTGGTGGAGGAATGGGTGCTAGTTGCCAAGAATCTCATTGGGGAAAAAATATAACACTCTTTTCAAGCTAGTGCTGGACATTTGTGAACAGAATAATTTAATAAAATAAAATTGGAGGGAACATTAATAAATATTTTTGTTTTATGTTTATATATATTTATATCTCACCTGGAAAGATACAGCTCTCAAGTGGACCATTATTTGGGAGAATTTAAGTTGTATAGATTCTTAGTGCAGGATGGCCACCTAGAAAATTAATGCGCTTCTAACTTCAGATTGCCAAATATCTTCAATGGAAGCACGTGTAGGACGACTTAATGTTTTCAATACTTCTGTTTTTCATTGATGCTCATTCTGAATGACTTATTTTTCATGGGGACAGAGGATAGGAAAGAATTTTCTTAAGGAAACTTAAGTTGTTTATGCCTATATGTTATGGTAATGGGGAAGTACTAGTTAGTAATTATGAAGATAGAGGATCAATACTAATACTTAAGTGTCAATAGTATATATCCATAAGGATTCTAGAAGTAAAAATTTTAAGTAACTATGCTTGAATGATGTTGGAAATTCTTCAAATGCAACTTTTTCCTCTTTCTCTTTTTTCATATGGTAGTCATGGTGATAAAGTGTAGGGAGTCAATGAAAATTATGCCAACCCACCACCCTGATGGGTGAAAGAATGAACATTTCAGATAACAGAGCTTTTAAAAATATTTTACCAGTTGACAGATTGAATATTTAGCATGTTTTGGGATTTTTATTAATTTCTCAATGCTGAAATGAAAAGCCATAACAAAATTATTCCTAGTGTCTACTGTGTACCTAAATGAGGAAAAAATTGAATTTGGAATTCTTTAGTGTTCTACATGTTTTTACTTTTATATACCATATTTATTAATCTTAAGATTATTTGAACATTTAGTTTCCCCAAGCAATTTAAGATTTTGAAAAATATCTCAAACTATCTTAAACTTTATTAATTTCTCTATACTTGTTCCTTTGGAGAACTCATTCTCTTTAATGGATTCAGTTACTACCTTTTTTTTTTTTTGGGCACATGATTCTCTAAGCTAAATCATCAGCTCTGTATTTCTAAGTACCTATTTTATATCTTTACTTGGGTGTCCTTTCTTTTCCATATTCCAATTCTCAATGAGGAATGGTAGACATAATGCTATATGTGGGGTACATCTAAGTTAAATATTGGTTCTTTATATGACCTTGGGCAAATCACTTGATCTGGGACTCAATTTCTTTCTTTATTAAATGTTAATTCTCTTTTTATTTATTTTATTTCTCTTATGGAGTTGTTATAATAGTCAAATGAAATAAAAGAGATCCATAAATTTTAGCCTCTTTTCCCCTCTGGGTTTCCCTTAATGAACTTAAAGTCACCTGTATAGTTATTTCAGTTATGCTCATGTGATACTGTGGAAAGACCCTGGATTTAATAACAGAGTACTTTAGTTTGAAACTTGGCTCTGTTACTTCCTCTGTGATCTCTGGCAAGTCCTTACTTCCTCCAGGTCTCAATTTCCTCATCTATAAAGTGAATAGTTAGGGCTTTATAGCTATGAAAAGGTCTGCTCTTGTTAATCTTATCCTCCCAAGGTTGAGTTGGAAGGGGAGGGAGTTAATATAGAGTGCTATTTATCGAGTAAATGTAGTAATTATTTTGTAGATGATTCCTAGCTCTGTATATCCAGACCTCATCTTTGTCCTGAGTGTTTTGGCTGGTTGTCAAAGGTGTCTCAAACTCAATGTATACAAAATAGAATTACTTATCTTTCACTCCCCAAAATCTCTCTCCTCTTCTCAACTTCCCACATTGTTAAGGGCACTATTATTTTCTAATTATTCAGGTTTCCAATCTTGCAAAACATTTATCTATTAGCTTCAGTTTCCCCAAGATTAAAATGAGATAATAATCATATTTATAATTGTTTAAGGATCAAATCAGTAAAGTATTTACTTAAAACTCTAAAAATATTATCGTTTCTTCTCAATGCCTCACTCATTCTTTTACATCATGCATCCAGTCCCTTGCATCTTTTCAGTCATGTAGACATAGCCCTAATTCACGTTTTTATCATGCCTTGTTTGAACTATTAAAAGTCTTCAGTTGGTCTCCTTGTCTCTGATCTCTCCTTACCTCAGGCTATCATCTACTTGATTACCAAAAATAATTTCCCGAATACTTATGTCTCTCTCATGCATATCTTTTTCCTATTCTCAACTTTTCAGCACCTTTCTATGTGCTCTTTTTCCTTGTTAGAATGTCCCCTAAAGAACAAGGACAATATTGCTTGCTTTTCCAATCTTTAGTTTAGTGCCTGGGATTAATAAATTTGTGGATTGATCTTAAAGAGCATCTAGTCCAATCACCCCATTTTACAGATAAGGAAACTGTAAAAATTAAATTTATATCTCTAATAATAGAAATATTATAGTTTAGGAGGTTTATTAAATATCATTACAAATCAAGAATAAAGAAGATACAAAATAAAGACCATGTGCCCGTGACTGATCAGCCAGTTCAAACACCCGCCTTACCACCACCAAGCTCCATGTCCTCACCTAGTATGCCCTATCTACAGGAAGTACGTAATGACAGGAAATGTAGTTGTTCTTTTTTTTTTTTTAGGGTAACAAACTTTCAATTACATAAGACTGAAGTCCAGAGAGGAGAGTAAATTGCCCATAGTTACATAGATAACATGTGGTGAACTGGAATTCAAACCCAGTTTCCATTATATTAGGTGATCATCATCATTCATGTTATCACATATATGTCAATTCACTTAAGCAGCTCCTCAATGTTTGAGAGAAGAGTTTGAAACTATAAAAAATGAGGACTAGTCCTGGAATCCTTATTGGTCAGTTTTAGGCAACATTAATTTCACACTATATATTCATAGTACCAGAAACTTATAAAATGGGAGAAATACTGGGACATGAATTATTAACTTACGTGTCACTGCTATTTAGAGATTTTTTGGAAGTCAGCTTCTTTTGGGCTGAAATTTTCTTTTTGCTGCATTCCTGAGAACCTGCTACCTATTTCCTATCTTCATTCTCAGTAGAGCTAGTTAGCCTGTTAGCTCCTCTGGATGCTAAGCAGCTTAAAGATCATTTTGGCTGGTTCTCAAGGGAGAATGCCTTAGTTCCCTTGAATTACAGTGGTAATTAGCTCTCTAACCTGCTATGAAACTCTTTTCTATCCCTTTCCTTCTCTTCCTTTTCCTTTTCCCTTTCCTTGTACTCTGGGCACTAATTTCAGGCATTCTTCTACTTTTGTGTCCTTAAAAACTTTTTTTTTTGCTACTTACAACAAATATTTCATTTCTATTCCCCTTTCTGGCCCGAGTTCAATTATCTTATTTTCTTTTCCAGTAGACATACATACACACATACCAACACACATAAATATATTTATAAAACAAATTATTATTTCTAAAATCCCTCCATTAAATGACTGCATTAAGATACCTGCATATCCCAGGTATCTTAAAAGTCTTAATGCAGAAGTAGAAATGCTATAAACTTAAAAATGGAAAAGTTAAATATTTAAAAATATTTATGTTTCTTACTAAATTTCAATGGATTTAGTATCTTGTGCATCACTTTAGTTGATTTTTGAACTTTGTAAAAATGTTCATTTGTTGTTGCTCAATGAAATTGCATTTGTAGCTTTGGTCTTAAGATTGCACAAAGAAGGACATCTTAGTGCACAGTTAGCTCTTTTGAAAATATTTCCATAAGAAAAGAATCTAAGCGAGATAGACTTGGCCAAGGAAGAGGACCAGTAGTTGATACATTGCTCTGAGAAAATGTTATCTAGAAACTACCATTCATGGACCCCATCTTGAAAAAAGTATAAAAGAAGCTTAAATAATTGAACTTTAAAATGATGTAGCATTTGTTATCTCTGAAGTTGTTAAAGCTTAAAACTGTAATAAGTTTTTTATAATGCCATTCCATTATAAGACAGAACAATTCTAAGCCAGCTTTCTAGTTTGAAAAACAATCCTCTCCTCAAAAACAAAACAAAATGTGCCTTATTGTTGCACAGACATGTTTCTCCAGTTTTTTTTTGTTACAATTTCACTGGCATTTATTTCATAATTGAAATTTTACTTTTTTTAGTATTCTATTTGATTCAGATCTTCATGCTATATATATAGCTCATGCAACTTACAAATTTTCTACTGATTAAATATTTTTTCAGAGAGTTAGTATTAATAATAATATTTACAAATAAAATAAATGTTTATTTTGATTGGAGTTTCTTAAAGTAGATATTCTGTAGTGGCAGAATCTTTACTCAGTCCACAATAATAGTATCTTGTATAAGAAACCAATTCTGATTATTTCAAAGCTTCATATAAGCTGACACCCAAGTGGATGAGGATGGCAGTGATTTATTCAAGAATTGATCTTTAAACATCCTGTGAATAGAGACCTTAAGACCTGTATTTCCCAATAATGGAAGTAAAATATTTAATGTACTGAATCAGTACTCATGCAGATAACCTCATTTTCTACTCCATTTATTTGATAATTGTTTCATCATTTCAAATTCAATTTACAATAGCAATGAACTCTTTAATATTTTTCTAATAAGGATTAGTTAAAGAGGTTAATATGGTAAAAAATGTAAAGAAGCCTAGAGTCATCTTAATGAGTGTCAAATAATTAACCTACATGCATATATGAAAGAAATCAAGCCTGCAGTCTGATAGATTTTGCTTTCAAGTTCAAATATAGAAGGTAATTTGAATAATGGTTAGACTTTTCTTACACGTTAGGTGGTCGTTGTTATATTGTGTTTTTAACATATATAAAACTCTAATTGTGAAATCTCATTAGGATTCCCAATCAAATTTGACAAATTAGAATTAAATTCTCATGTCATGAGAATCTTGAAGTATCACGAATGGATGTGTAAACCTATATCGTCTATATGCTATGTAAATCATTCAATTTTAAAGTAAGAATTTATTCTTTAATTCGAGCCTGGGCTCAAATATAAAGAACTACTTACTATTTCTGGAAAGAATTATTATTTTTTTTCTGACATTTAAACATTTTATTAATTTATTTAAGGAGTTGGATAAGCCAAAGGAAACTTTGAAATTTCCTTTTCTGATCATATCCCAGTAAAGATATATAATACTGTTTTGAATTTAGACTATACCTTTTAAGCAGCTTCTTCTAGGATCAGAGGTTTATAGGCAAATCAAAGCCTAAACTTAATCTTTGGCTTTTTAAAGTTAAAAAAAAATCTCGTCATATATTTCCCGATTACATTTTTAAAAAGTTTTAAGTATTCATCCTTTAAAATTTTGAGATAGAAATTTTCTCCTGACCTGTGTCCCTTCCCCATGCATTGAGAAGGCAAACAATGTGATATATCAATTATGCATATTAAGTCATGCAAAACATTTCTTCATTAGTTGTGTTGCAGACATACACACAAATAAAAAGAAGATAAAGAAGGTGAAGAGAGTGTCTTCAATCTGCACTCAGTGCATCAGTTCACTCTGAAGGTAGATAGCATTTTTCATCATGGGTCCTTTGGAATTATTTTACATTATTGTCTTTACCTTAGAAGCTAAATTTTTCATAGTGGATCATTGTTATATTACTGTTACTGGATATGATGATTTCTTGGTTTTGCTTACTTTGAATCAATTTATAGAGGTTTAACCATGTTTTGCTTAAACCCTTCTGCTCATCATTTCTTATGGCACAATAATATTCTATCATAGTCATATATTACAATTTGTTTTACCCAATTAATAGATATTGCTGCAGTTTCCAATTCTTTGCCATCACAAAAACAGCTGCCATAAATATAAATATTATTGATAACTTTGATTTCTTCTGAAAATGGCCTGTTAATATCCTTTGACCATTCATCATTTGGAGAATGATCTTTATTTTTATACATTTGACTCAGTTCCCTATATATTTGAGCAACTGTTAATCAGATAAACTTGCTGTAAAACTTCCCCCTCTCCCCACTTTTCTGCTTTCCTTCTACTTTTGACTGCATTGGTCTTGTTTATGCATTCTCTTTTTAATTTCAGGTAATCAAAAGTATCCATGTTAGTTCCTGTGATCCTTTTTGTCTCATTTGATCATAAACTCTTCCCTTATCCCTTGCTTTAACAGGTACATTTTCCATGGTCTCCCAATTTTCTTATGATATCCTTTATTATGTTTAAATCATTTGCCTTTTTAACCTGATTTTGGTATAACATGTAAGGCCTACACCTTGTTTATGCCAAATTGCTTCTAGTTTTCCCAACAATTTTTTCAGATGGTGAGTTCTTGCCCCAAATGTTTGCATCTTAGGGTTTATAAAACACTTGATTTCTATGGTTATTTACTACTGTGTATGGTGTACCTAATTTTTTCCTCTGATCCTCCACTCTATTTCTTACCTAGTACAGATTCTTTTGATGGTTAACACTTTGTAATATAGTTTGAAATCTGCTACTAATAAGCTGCATTTCTTCAATTTTCCCCCTGGATTCCTTTGATAATCTTAACCATTTGTTATTCCAGATAAGTTTTGTCATTATTTTTTCTAGCTCTGCAAAATAACACTTTGTTAGATTTGATTGGCTTGGTATTGAGAAAATAAATTACTGTTTCTCTAATTGTTTACATATTTCTTTATTTGTCTGAAAGACATTTTTAATTTGTGTTCAGATAGTTCCTGGATTTGTCTTGGCAGGTAGACTCCCAAATATTGCATAGTGTTTGCAGTTATTTTAAATGGAATTTCTTTTTCTATCTCTTCCTATTAGGTTTTGTTGGAATAGATATACACATATGTGTGTGTATACATATATATATATGTGTGTGTGTGTGATTTATGTGTGCTTATTTTATATTTTGCAATTAATTGTTTCAACTAGTCTTTAGTTGATTCTCTAGGATTTTCTAAGTTTCTTTGTTGTCTTTAAAAATTCCTTTTATTTCTCTTATTTCTTTTCTTATCTCATTGCTATATTGGTGATAATGAACATCTTTATTTCACCTCAGCTTATTGGGAAAACTTCTAGTTTATTCCCATCTAGGTAATGTTTACTCTTGGTTTAAAGTAGATACAACTTATTGTTTTAAGAAAGCTGTCATTTATTTCTATGCTTTCTAGTATTTCCTTAATGGGAATGAATACTGTGTATTTTGTCAAAAAATTCTGCATCTATTGAAATCATCATATAATTTTTGTTGTTTTTACTGATATGGTCAGTTATATTGATAGTTTTCCTAATATTGGCCCAGTATTTTGTTCCTCGTATAAACCCCATCTGGTTATAGTGTATAAATTTTGGGCCATTTTTGTGGTATTCCCCTTGCTAGTGCTTTAAAATTTTTCCATCAAAATTCATTAAGAAAATCTATCTCTAATTTTATTTCTTTATTTTTGCTCTACCTAGTTTGAATATCAAAACTGTATTTGTCTTAAAAGGCATTTGGTGGTACCCCAACTATTTTTCAAATACTTTGTTTTATATGAATGGTATTAAGATTAATTATTATTATATTCTTATACAATTATTTATTTTTCTATAGGATAATATAATAATAATAGGATTAATTGTTCTTTAAATGTTTGTTAGAATTTGCTTGTTAATCCATCTGGACCTGAGGTTTTTCTCTTAGGGATTTATTTATGGTTTGTTCAATGTCTTTTTCTAAGATATGATTATTTATGTGTTTGATTTCTTCTGTTAATCAGCACAATTTATATTTTTGTAAATATTCATCCATTTTGTTTAGATTGCCAATTTTACTGGCATGTAATGAGGCAAAATAATTCCTAATAATTGCTTTAATTCATCTTCATTGGTGGTATATATCTTTTGTATTTGATAGTGATAATTTTATTTTCTTCTTTCTTTTCTTAAACCATTGGTTTATTTTATTGTTTTTTAAAATAAAACGAATAACTCATTTTATTTGTCTAGTTTTTTTAACTTTTAATTTTATTAATCTCTTCTTTGATTTTTCAGGATTTCCATTTTGGTGTTTAATCAAGGATTTTTAATTTATTCTTGTTCTACTCTTTTTAGTTGCCTTCTCAATTAATTGAATCACTCTCTTTTTCAGGTTTCTGTTTAAAAAATAAATCTAGAGGAAAAGAGATTCTGCTTTCAAGAAGTTCTTCCTTTTATCTATCCCAAATCTCTCATGCATTAGGTTTTCCTAGTGTTCATCTTACTCTATCTTGGAGATGTGTGAAATGTAAATCAGTTGGTTGCTGTATTTGACATATATATATATATGTATATATAATATTTTATTTTGCCAAATTACATGTAAAATAATTTAAAATATTAAATTATAAAAATTTTTAGTTCTAAATTCTCACTTTCCTTCCACCCTGCCTTATTCCCAATGGGCTGGATATGATAAGCAATCTGATATAGATTTTCCCATGTATATATTCTAATGTAAAATAGACTTTTTGGTCTCTCCTCAACTTTGTATTCTGTAGGTTAAATAAAACCACTTCCTTTATTTATTAGTCTTTATTTATTTAGAAAATTTTTTTCCCCTGTGCATCCTATCATTCTTCACATTTCTCTCAAATTATGGTGATAAGAAATTGTCAATAAAGGTCAACAGTACTGAATACTAGGGAGCCCATCTTACTTAACTGATCCCATATATTGTTGCTAGACTAAGGTTAATGAGTTCAGTTGGTTAGAACCAGGTTTAAATTAGGGTATGGTATCAGGCTTAATTCCCATAAGGGCCAGTTAGTTTTTCTGTGTTCTGGGGCTATAGACTGTATTGTTAGCCTCAGTCAGGCATCTTGACAATTCCTCCTGTAATGTACAAGGGGGACCAGGTAAAAGATTATAAGTATGGATCAGCATAAATCCATCACTGCTTTGGGAGATGGAAATCAAAGCATACAGTCGCCTTGATACTGGATTAATCATCTTGGTGTATCAAGGGCACCAACTTTACCTCATTACACAAGCTCACTTTGCTATGGATCCAAAAAAAAAGGAAAAAGAAAAGTAAAACTCCCTCCTTGCCTCCTTGACACAGGATCTTGAAATAGAAAAGCAATAGAGTTTTAAGCTAAGAAAAACAAGAGAATATTTAAACAATTCTTAAGAAATTTGGAAACTGAACTCAATTTAATGAACCTCCAAAAACCCTGGATATTGTTAAATTTATCTCCTATTGATCTTTAAGGATACTTTATATTTTCCACTTTCAACACTGTCATGTTGTAGACTCTACATAAAATTGCACTTGTATTCCATGCTTTGTAGATCATCTTACCAATATTAGCTATCATAAAAGTAATAAAAATAGACCATATGGTTTATTAGACTGTCAATTAATTGTGAATCAGGATGGCCAGGGTTCAAATATACCTCTAATATATGCTGACTGTGTGACTGAGCAAGTCCCTTTATCTTTCAGGGCTTTTGGGCAATTATCGTAGATTCCAAGTTACAGAAGAGTTGCAGACAGTAGAGAGAATTTCCTTATGAGATGTTTGTTTGTCAGTTGTCAAATGCTTCTATGATCTCACTGATTTTGAACTTCTTTCTAATAGAGAAGATTATAGAATGTCCAAGCTGTCCCATTCTGTGCAACTTTTTGCATCTTATATGTTTGCCACAAGAAATTCATCTAACTTATTGCAGCCATTCCTTTTTCCTGACATTGTGAGGCCACTTGGCTTTCCAGTTGTCTGTCATTCCTTATTTTTGCTATGTTAACTAATGAAGTTCATTATTTCTTTCTATTATTTTCCTTGAAAATCTTTTTTTAAAACTCCTTTCCTTTAGAGTTCCACGTTGTTCATATGTGTTGCAGTCTTCTCACTCCATCCCTGAGATTTTCTTTTGTCTTCTGTTGTGATTCTAATTTTTAATTTTTTGGAGAACTTTGTATTTCATATCTCAATGCCATATAGCAACCCTGTTAGAATGTCAGAATAAGCTTCATGGGATATTTGGGGTCAGTAAAAATTTTCAGTTTCCCAAATTGAGCCCATCTTAATCTTCCAGTTCAATTCTGGGATCAACATGTTGTCCCTTGGTACTATCTGCCCCAGATATAACATGCTGATTGACAAACTCTAGAGGGTGTACATTAAGATGTATGTTGAAATCTTAACAATAGACATTCTTTGTTCACTTAGTCTTTCCTATGTGAATGAACAGATCAGATTCACATTGGAGGATTATAGATTTCTTCCAGGTGACTCTGATGATCTAGGTCTTGAAGCAATCAACACATGGTCTTTTGCAAAGAAGAGCATCTGCAGGACTACTATCCATAGAGAATCACTCTTCAATTTGGATTCTGCCTTGGATTACTTCTATCACAAGGGTAATTCCTTTGGCAAGCATATATTTTCCTCATTTTTATATCTTGCCTGATGTTTCTTATCAGAGAGCATCTAAACATGGTTATTTCTGTTATATGTTACAAGAACTTATGAATGATTTTGATATATGCATGGGAAACTTTTATTAAAAACAATGAGTAAGGCACATTACAATGAGTAATGGTTTCCTCCCAAATCAAATGCTTTTTTTGTAATACAAATGCATAACAATCTTATATTCTTTATATATTTCCATTAATTGTGAAATGATGAAGATAGGGTTCTTCATTGAATTTGTTGTTTAGTCATGGGCAATTCCTTATAACCCAATATGAAGTTTTCTTAGCAGAGATAATGGTGTGACTTGTTATTCCCTTTTCAGCATATAGTGAGTGTCTGAGGCTGGATTTGAACTTGAGTCTTCTTGACTCTAGGCCTAGCTGCATTGTTTATGCTTATTGAACATTGTTTGCAAAAAGCCTGCTTATTTTTTATGAATATTTTCATCAAGGAAGATCTCAATTTGTGTGTGTGTCTATATAATTGTATATTTATATATACATGTCTATATAAATGTATATATATACATATATATATACACATATATACTTATACAGATTTTGTATAATGAGAGAAAGACATATAGGTTAGTACTTAATAGATTTTTATCTTGGTTGCCTTTTTTGAATATTAATAACATCTGAGATTTTTACCCCTTGCATTTGATATCTTCTCCTCCTTTAGATACTTTGTGAATCAGTTCCTCACTGTTTGGAAAGAATTGTGAAAATGTCATTCTTCGGATACCCAGAAGAGTTTTTATTTTTATGTTTATTTTTGTCTAGACTCAAAAATTTAAATACTTAGTTTTTGCTCAGACCTTTCTAAAATTGCTCATGTCAGCTTAGAAGAAAAGCTTTAATCTGAGTTTCCTAAGTGTGGGAAGTATCTGCACAATACTTTGTGGTTTGGCATACAAGTTAAAAGCAACAATTTAGCTCTTTATCTATTCATTTTTCATTTCTTAAAAGCAATTTCTAAACTCAGCCCTCCAATAGATCATCTTTATGAAAGTAGAACTATGTAACCACTCCTGCAAATCATAGACTCTAAACAGCCTCTTTAAACATTCTTCAGTATTGCCTTATTTTTACTATTTCCACTAAATTTTTAAGAAAATTCTTATATCAACTATAAAAGGGGTTAGAGTAGTTTGGGGATTTTAAAAAATGGTCATTTCTTTCAGATTACATTATTACAATGGCATAAGAAGATCATCTTTAGTTTTTTTCTTTCCCTCCTCATTTAGGAGTTCCTAACCATTTTATTTCTTGGATTCCTTTGTAGTCTAGTGAAACTTATGAATATTTTCTCAGAATAATGTTTTTAAATGCATAAAAAATGAAACAGAATGACCAAGGTAACCAGAAGTTAATAATAAATTTGTACTTTTTTCCCTCATCCAAGTTCAATACCATGCTAGTCTGTGTATCCTAGGTTAACAGTTTCATACTCTTATTTTAACTTTTACTTTCCACTCTTTTGAGTGACTATTTTTCTGGAATAATTGTCTTTATGATCTGCATGCACATAGAAAAGTTATCATTATTAATTCCTTAGTTTATTTTTATGCATGTAAAGTAATGAAACACTGTACTAGTATCATTTGAAACATTTATAAGTTATCACTTAAAAATTGGGTTGCATGGGGAAGCTAATCACAAATGGAATTAAGGATTAGTGATTTGTGATTTCAGAGAACTGTTGCCCACATGGCTTATGACTGAAATTTCATTCAAAGCTTTATAATTTTATTCTTTAGGTCTTCTTTATTCTAAAATGTTTGCATATACACATGAGCACAACCTTCTGTTTTTCGATTGCTAATCTTTTATGCACCTTCAGATGTTCATGTATTTATTTTGTCTTTTTATTTTTTATCTTCATTTCCAAAAATATGCTTTCTCCTTTTCCCCATAACACCATTCCTTTATAGTAAGAAGGGTAGAAAGCAGTTCAGTGTTAAACAACAAATCTTTGGAGTTAGTGTGTGTAATATTCTAAATCAATATTCCCCCGTTTCTGCAAAGAAGGGTGCCTCTAAACTTTTTGAAATACTCACTTATTTCTGCTTCCTCCCTCCTGAATGTTTAACCATTTGTGGTCTGTCTTCTTCCCTCATCACACTGGAAATTCCTCTCTTATGAGTAACCACCAAGTGCCTAGTTATGAAATCTGGTAGTCTTGCAACTTCTTTGATTCCCTTCTGCAACACTGACAATAATGGTGACTCCCCTCACTCTGCTTCTGTGACAATGAACTGTACTATTTCTTGTTTTTCTAGCACTTTCCTCTTTTTAAACAACTCTTCCTCAAGGAGTTCTCTTCTTTGATGATTTCATCTGCTTATACATACCAGATATATATTTACTGCTCAGTCTTGGTTTCGATTATCTTTTGTATATTTCAATGTATAGCTCTCAGTGATATAATGAACTCACCAATACCCCAAACCACACTTATCATCCCTCACTGTTCTTCAGAAAGCAAATACTTCCTCTTTTGGAGTTGCCTTTCTTTTAATTGCCTTTATTGTTTGTTACCTAGATTGAAAAATTCATAGTCATCTTTGACTTCTCTCTTTCTCTCTTTTCTTTTATATCTAACCAATTACCAAGCCCCTCCAATCCTACTTTTGCAATGTTACCATTCTAATATAGATCATCATTATCTCCCCTCCTCCCTATTCCTCTCTCCTCTCCTTTTATGCTAAGGAGAGATCGGATAATGTAATCCAGAGTATGAACATTGTGTGTTGGTAATACCGAATTATAAAGGGTTGTAAACCCCTGAGAAGACCAAGAGTAGAATACAAAGTAATCCAGAAAATTGATAGCAATCTAGAAAATTGGTCTTTCAGCGAGTAGGTAGGAATAAATATATGATAGTGATTTTTAAAAACTAAATTATATAGGAGATATTTTTTAAGGCAGAACAAATATATGAAAAACTTGCTTAATAAGTTAGAAAGTTAGCCATTTGCTTCACAGAATCACAAAATTGGAGATCTTCATGGGACCTTAAAGATTAGTTAATTTAACCTATAAATGGAAAATAGTCCTCTCTACAACATATTTGATAAGTGGGCATCTAATCTTTGCCTGAAGAATACTGAAAGGCAATGTGTCTCAGTCAGGCAGCCCATTCTCCTTGGGGGACAGCTAATAGTAACAGTCATGCATTGTTTCCTTATATCAAACATAAATTTGCCTTTCATCATCTTCTGCCTACAATTCTTAATTCTGAACTTTGGGACCAAGTAGAACATGTCTTTCTCCCATTTCTCATGATTGAACTCCATATACTTGAAGGAAATTATCCTATTTTTCTTCTCTAGTATTTGCTAAAAGTTTTACTAATATTAATTGAATTATAACAATTTCTTTCATTGGAGGATATTCCCTTTAAGGATTTCCATTTAGAATCATTTATTTTAAAAAAAGTAAGAATATATATTTAAAATATCTTGTTAAGATATATGGAAGAACACTGGGAGAGCTGGAGCATCAAGTCCAGATAAGTAGAATTTATGAAACTTAATATCTCATTAAAACCAAACCAACTAACCAAAAAAAGCAAAAACTGCTTAAAATAAGTTAAGTATTAGCAGAAATGATGTATAAAACTTTGGAAGTAATTTTATCTGTACCAGTTTTTTTCTTTAACTTTTATAAGGGATAAAGAGAAAGTAGAAGAGTGACAAATAAATAACATAAAAATAGTCAATGTTGTTCTACATATTGGTCCTTGAAAGATCTTAGTATAAGAATGAGGAAAAAAAGAATGATGGATAAATTAAAATATTTTAAATGTTTATATTAATAATTTCCACCATGTTTTGGTCTTTTTACCTCTTGACATGAAGTACAAGTCCCCATTCTCTGTACCATATATTCAATATGGAAAGCAATAAATTTTAGACTTTACCATGCATAAATATAATACTAATAAAATGGATTAATTTTTCATGAACAAAAATTTATTCTTTATATAACCACATTTTTGTTATCATAAAATTTTAAGGTATTTATTACAATACAGTAAGATAAATTAGTTCCCTTATTCCTTTTTGCCATTTCACTGTAGAACATCCCATTGCCTCTGCAGCCTTATTTTCTAATTGGTAAATTCTTCCTTGAACCTCCATTTTTGAGGAAAGACTTACTCCAGCCATCTTTCATTTTTGTCTTGTTTTTTTTTTTTCTTGCTCTCAGTATTTTGCTACCATTTCCCATTCCTCTTTTAGGTAGTTGGCTTTTCCTTCCCTGCTCACTTCAGTTCCCTTTTTTGTGTTATCTTTTTCCATTAGAATGATAGCTGGAAAGCTTATTTTTTCCCCATTCATACTGTATTTGTATCCTGAACCCTTTTCATTGTGCTCAGCACATAGTAAATGTTAGGCATCAGTTGTTATTCATTCATTCAGTCATGTCTAATTCTTCATGATGACATGGACCATAGAACTATAAGTCCTTCTTTCCTCCACTATCTCTTCAAGTCTGTCCAGATTCTTGTTCATTTTTTACATGACACTATCTATCCATCTTAACTTCTGCCATTCTCTTCTCCCTTTGCCTTCAATCTTTCTCAACATCAAGACCTTTTCCAGTGAGAGCTGTCTTCTCATTATGTTGCAGTATTTAAGCTTTAGCTTCAGTATTTGACCTTCCAGTGAATAATCTAAATTAATTTCATTAAGTATTGAATTATTTGATCTCCTTGCTCTCTAAGGTACTCTTCCATTTATTTAAATTTGCTGATACCCAATATACTGATGTTTAATGTTTGCCTCTCCCATTTGACCACATCCAACTTAACTTGGTTCATAGATTTTACATTCCAGGTTCCTATGCAATATTCATTTTTAGAGCATCAGATTTTCCTTTTATCACCAGATGCATCCACAGCTGAACTACCTTTGAGCTTTGGCCCAGCCCCCTCATTAATACTGGAACTACTTATAATTGTCTTCTGATCTTCCCCAGTAACATATTGGACACTTTTTAACCTGAGGGACTCCTCCTCCGATGTCATTTCTTTTCATCATTTTAATGCTATCTATGGATTTTCTTGGCAAAGATGCTGGAGTTGTTCACCAATTCCTTTTTGAGTGGATCATATTTTGTTAGAACTCTTTTCTATACCCTGTCCATCTTGGGTAATCTTGGTTAGCATATCTCAGAGCTTTATTGGGCTATGAAAGTCCCTCTTTTTTGGCAAGGCAGTCATCTAGGAAGGGATTTGGCACATAAGAAGTGCTTAATAAACCCTTCATGACTTGACTGATAGGAGCCTTGATTCTGTTTCTTTTCAACTAGAAGTTTCATTTTTGTAATTAGAACAGTTCTTCAAATCAAAGGCAACCTGGAATAGTAGATGGAGAGCTGGGTTTATGTCTTGCTTCTGATATACTCTGTGTGACCTTCGGCTAGTCACATATCTTATCATTATTCTAAATAAAGATATAAATGCTAGCTATTATTGTTGTTGTTGTTTTTGTTTTTAATATATTAAATTTTTATAAGAATATAAATTACAGAGATTGGCCAGTCTGTATTAGTAAGGAGAATTGCCTTATCTATGAGTTCCTCATACCATTGAAATCATCAGTCCAATACCTATTCCTCTGTAGTTCTTCAGAGAGAAGCTTAGACATCATATTGGGCTTTAACTTTGTTTTTTGCTTTGGATTTGCCTGAAATAGGACTCAAAATCCCAGTTAATAAGATATATTGTTATAAATGGAATTAAATCCCTGGAATTGTATTTAGGAAGAATAATATATGGTTCTCTGAGAGTAAGATACAAATTTTATAACAGCATTGGTTGAAAATCAATTTGGAATTTCTTTATTGTAAATATTAAGCATGAGTTGTTATCATTATCTTATCTTTTCTTTTTTTACTATTCCAATATGAAAGGTAGCTAAAACTCACACATTTGGTTTCAGTCATTAGGAATTCTTTCTTCAGTTATTTCTTCACACTTTGTTAGATGCACTAAATGTTCCTTTCCTTTCACACCCTGCTCCTCCTGCATTCTCTCCACAATTACCCTCCTCCCCACTAACACTACTTTTTGGAGCCCTAGTTAGGATAGTATTGTTACAGTTTACCAAGTTTTCTCTTTTCATCTTGACAAGGTTCACATATCTCATATATTCCAGGTCAGGAAGCTCTGCTATATGGGGTCATAATTGTGGGTTTTAATTAAATTTTACAAGGCCATCTGGTTCATCTTCCTCATTCCACAGATGAGAAAACTGAGATCCAACAAATTCATATAGATAATATTATCAGTGTTAGAAGAGGGATTTAAATTTGATACCTCTGAACAGAGCATGAGAGCTTTTAGCATTTTGCCCTACTGACGTTACAATAAGTATTTTAAATAGATTCACATTTTTTTGTATCCATAAAGAGAACTGAGGTACAGACAATACTCATTTTAGAAAGAGATTTATGTTCTCAAAGACTGAGTACAAGTTTGTGTAGGTTCTGCTAAGGTGAAAATATATCAGATATAGTTCCTACTACAGATTTAACAAGAGTAAAAAGAGAAACATTATAAGTAGGCTAGCCACCAGGTGATAAATCTTTTGGTATTGGCATTGCATAAAATGAAGAAGAAAGAAATTGAAGAAAGTGTGACTAATCCGTGAATGGTTTACTAAAGATCTATTCTATGGGATCTTGAAGAATAGGATGGATGATTATTTGTTTAAAATGGTTTGGATATGACTCTGGGTGGGAAACAGAACCATACTAAGTATCATTTTGACACTCTTACCTGTGGATTTAATAATAGCCTTGAGGGAAGGATTCATGTGGTATATACCTAGCAGAGTGTCATGTTTACAGTAGACAGGAAATGCATGTTTATTCAAGATAAATGAAATATTGGGTCCAAAGATACTGCAGTGAATTTGAGTAGAGTATACTTTTTGTTTTTATTTAATAACCTCATTAATATCACATTTCCAGATTATTTCTTATGTTTTTTCTCATGACAATTGGTTAAATAGTGGTATGCTTTGACATCCTTAGTTTACAGATAAGAAAACTGAATTTCAAAATGGTCAAATAATTTATCTGTGTTATCAGAGCCAGTATTAATAAAACAACTATGTGTGGAGTGGGTAGAGTGCCAACTCTAGTCTGAAAGAAATAAATTTAAATATGGACATTTCCTACCTGTGTGACCCTGATGAAGTCAGTTAATCTCTGTGTGCTTCAGGTTTCTCATCCATAAAATAGGGATAATAATAGCATCAACCTCACAGGGTTTTTGAGAAGATTGTGTAAGATTATTATAAACTACTTCACAAACCTTAAAGTGCTATCTATGTAAATGCTAACTAATATTAATAACTAATAATAATCTTTAGACCCAGCCATGATTCAGGTAGAACTCTTTTGATTCTAAGAATAGTGTGCTTTTTCACTATAACCATTCCAACGTTTTAGAATATTTCTCTTTTTGGAGCTGGGGGGAGGTGAGGCATTGTAACAAATGCAGAAAGACTACATTCATGCAGAAATATTACAGTGAAGCACATGGCTTAAGGAAGAAGTTTTCATCTGTCTCCTGCCATCTATCTTTATCATACTACTATCCATAATACATCTATCATACTACATATAAGTTAGATTACTTAACAAAAAATGATGCATTTGAACCATAGTCTTCGGTGTTGAAATCTAGGGATTGTAGAATCACAGAGTTAAGGTTCTTTCCATTACAACATACTGCCTTATATTATTAAAAGTTTAGCACCTGGAACAGAGCATCCATAAATGCCTAAGAAGTTGCAGTACTATTAACATAATAAATCCGATTTGGGGTTAGCCTAGTAAATATTAACAATGGTAATTTGTTAGGTGATCTATTAACATAGTTCTTACTCTCAAGATGCTTATAACATGGCTTAGATACATTATAACCTACTTTACAGGGTTGTTCTGTGGAATAACTAATCAAAGTGATTGTAAACCAGTTTTCATTTTATACTTGGGCATATAAAACTGTTCACTAATAATAGGGCACACATTTAAAAGGAACCTTATTAGAAAAGTAAAATAAGGTAGGCTGCCGCAGAATCTATTGCTAGCATAAAAACTATTCATCTAAGTTTCATTGAAAGGTGAGGAGGGGAAGAGGATGTTCAGAATTCATTATTTACTTCAGCATTTAATATGAGCCTACTGTTTACAAGAAAATGTGTTAGGCAATGGGGATACAAAGACAGAAATGAAAGTCTCTGCCATCAGGATAATGACATTTTTTTGGAAGTTCATGGTGGAGGATGCAGAAGGGAGAATAGGAATGTTTATAAGGAAACATTCTGTCCTTTCCTTCATCTAAATTTGTTTATAACAAGGTGGCAGTCAGTTCCAATCTCTTACTCACATCCAACACATTCTGTATTTTAAGATAGACAGATCCATTTTTACTATTAGACTAGTATTTGTTCTTAAGATGATTTAGGCAAGTGGAAGACTATAATGATTAGCATTTTTCATAATCTTTTCATTTTGCTGTTTTTAATACCAAAGCAGGTGTCCAAACCCTTTTGTGTTGTTTTGTTTTTAATAAAATGATTTCCTATTGATCATCATCATGTATTCCCCTTAAGGTTGTAAGTAGTTAGATTTCATTGCTATTATATGGCTCTTACCATTATGGTGGCCATGAGAACAACCTCCAGTTAGGGCTCCTTTGTTTATATTTTAAAGAATTTTAGAGTAAGTAAAATTGACAGACCAGATTTTGAATATTTTAGAGAATGGCTTGCTTAATGTGAGCTAGGTGCATCAGAGGCTATAGTGTTGAAGAGACTCTTCTCTTCTGTCTTGTCACCAGGAGGGACTTTTAGTGCTCTGTTTAATATACCATAGAGGAAAGAGAATTTTTTTCATGTGCATCCCTGAAAATACCTGGCTAGTTAGGAAGGTGATAGTTGAAGGGTAGGGAAGGACATTTTTTGCTTACTCTATAATTTTGTCCAATTTAGATAGGGCTCTTTATTACAGTCTTCAAATTCAGAAGTATCTCTTATTAACAAAGTAGGATTACTTTCTTAGAATTTATTCTGTCTTAGAATCAAGACTGTATTAATTCCTAGGTTTAAGAGTCGTAAGGGCAAAGCAATGAGGGTTAAGTATCTTGTCCAGGGTCACATTGTTAGGAAGCATTTAAGTCCAGATTTGAACCCAGAACTTCCGATGTCTGGGCCTGGCTCTAAATTCACTGAGTCACCTAGCTGTCTCCAGATTAATTTCTTAGAAGACTAACTCAGGATAAAAAAAAAATTTACAAGCATTTTTTAATTCCACTCCATGTCTGCCACTTGAAACTTTTCAAAACAAATATGGATAGTTTAGAAAAGAAAATACCCACATTGACCATGTCCAAAAACCAGGTGTTATATCTGTTTTTTATGTCCATCATTATCTGGTAGGGATATGAGAGGGGAGTATACTCATTTCATCAGTACTGGATTTGTGCTTTATCATTGCATTTGTAAGACATCTAAAGCCCTTTAAAGTTGCTTTTCTTTTTAACTTGTTTTTCCTTCTCTGAATAAATTGGGCTCCTAGTTTTGCTCACTTCACTCAACATCAGCTCATAAAAGTTTTTCCAGTTTCTTCCCAAATTATCCATTTGATTATTGATGATGGTAAAATATTATTCCATTATGTTCACATACCACTGCTTAATTTTACATTCCCCAAAGAGGTGGACATAATTAATATTTTTTTAACTAATCATGAAAGTAGTTGCTATAAATATTTAAAAAAATTTTTTACAAAAAATTTGTCCTTTTGCTCTTTCTTTGATTTTTTTTTTGTAGTGTAGGCATCAGAGGTCAAAGGATATGAACTCTACTTTGAGGACATTTTTGGGTGTAGTTCCAACTTTACATCGTGGCTGAACAAATTGATAGCTTTGCTAACAGTGTAGCATCAAACATTTTTGAGTGCTTATTATGTTTCAGGCACTGTGCTAAAAGCTAGTGGGTGCAAAAAGAGGCGAAAAACAGTTTCTTCCCTCAAATAGCTCACAGTCTATTGGAGGAGATAAGTAAACAAATATATGTAATATAGAATAAATAGGAAATAACAGAGGGAAGGTATAAGAATTTAGAGGGTTGAGTAAAGACTTACTGTAGAAAGTGGGATTTTAGTTGTGAATTCAAGAGAACCTGGGAGGTCAGTAGATGGAGCTAACAAAGGAGAACCATTCCAGAATTGGGATGACCAGAGAAAATTCTCAGAGCCAAGAGATGGGGTGTTTTGTCCCTAGAATAGAAAGGAGGCCAAAGTTGCTGGATTTAAGAGTACATGTTGAGGAGTAACATTGTGTCTATTTTCCTGTGGCCTTTCCAACATTTGTGACTCAAGGTTTTTGGAAAATTCATTTATCTAGTTCTTGTTCTTTTTCTTTATTTAAATTTTTCTTTCCTCATTTTCCTCCTCTTCTTTGTTACACATGACTCTAAAAATGATTTTCTTTAGTTCCTAATGACACAGTCACCTTATGGACCACCTTATGATTTCACCATATGTTCTTTTTTGATGTAGAGACACCTAAATCCTCATAAGACAGTATAATAATTTGTTAATATTTCATAGACAGGTGATATTTCATTTAAAATTATTGTGAATAATTTAAAACAATATGGTGATATTTTATTTTAAAGTTATTGTGAATAATTGCTTATTTTGGTGTCCACATCATATTGACAATTGAGCTATAGAGAACATCTGGTGATTTTACCGTTGTCTTTTTTTAAAAATGCATTTAGATACTATTTTCTAATGATATGGGAGGTACCAGTATGGGTGAAGGTGAATTCCTGGACAAGACATTTGTTGTAGTCTGTCCAGATAAAATTCTTCCTCCTGAAGGAGCAGAGAATAAATATAGACAACAGCTAGATCATGAGTCCTGTAAGTGTGTTGCCCCTGACACCAAAGGAATTTTAATTACTCCTATGTGCTTCCAGAATGTCACTGGAGTCTGTTTATTGTGAAAGGGGTATACTTGAAAAATAACTCTGGCTCCTTTACTCTTGTCATTACAAAAATAGGTAAGATCTGAATGCTTTGGTTGTTCAGATCCTGTCCAGAATCCTGGTTAGGGCTAGTTTTTGGGGAAACTACCTCATAGAGTTTCTTTAGCTCTCAAACTAATGGAATCTTGTATAGACAGGAAAGAACAAGCATTTACTATGCTTTGTATGGATAGCACCAATATATATTATCAATAAGTGCTGTAGAGAGACTTAAGGAAGTGTGAAACATTTTTTAAGTTCTTTTCTTTGAGATCCAGAAACAGACTAGTATTAAATATCCCTCTGATTTCTAAATATATCATTGCCAGCAGCCTTCTGCATGACTACTATTCGGCTTACATCTTTAAGATTAGGGGCAGGAAAAGTAATTGGCAGACATTTCTTCACTGGCTGTTGATGAGGGACTAGGGAACTATTGATTTCTGATTGACCCTTCTATTTCTTGTTTCTTTTGCCAAATTTTGAAATGTCTTGAGCATATTTCAAAGATGAGTTATTGCCATTCTCATAATAAACATTTATATTCATGCATCAACAGGGCACATGTCAGTATAATAGGAGCCATAGAAGATTCACAGAAAGTCTCTTGTCTACTCTAGACTGACTTATCCTTTTCAACAGTAGTGAAGACAGGTTGAAAGTCTTTGCCACCTTATTCATTTATTTATGTGTTGTTAGACAACAATGGCTTTTTGACTATCTATGTCACTTTGGGTAAGTCCTTTCCACTTTCTGTTTCTCTGTAGTCCCCTAGGTATTTTGTTTGATATTGAAATGAAATGAAATTGTTGGAGGTCATTCAACCGGTAACACAAGGAGATTTCTTTTATAATTGAGGATATCCTGGGTTGATTAGCTGAGCAAAGTGCCCTTGTCAGAATTATCCACCCACCAAACACTAGAACAAGCCTTGAGTTTCCTCTGACTATATTTTATCTAGGGCAACTAGTAAGTGATGTCAACAGGTTGATCTTTTAGACAGTAGAGTCAATCAAGTATAGAGTATGGTTTCAATACCTCTTATGGAAAAAACTACCTTAACTTGCATGGTGTCAAAAGTTAGGGTATTAGTTCCACCGGAATCTGTTTGATTATTTGAGTTTAAAAGTTTCTTCTTTTTAAAGATTATATAAATGTATGAATTATTGATCTATATTCCAAGGCTATGGAATTATAAATTACTGTTGTGGTAAAAGACTTACATGATATCTTTTGGGCCTGAAAGGGTTTATATACCCTGAAGTTGCTCAATCATCATAATAAAGTCATCCTCACTTAACAAATATGACAAAGTATGAACTATGTTTGCTTGCACAACCATAGCTATGAGGGTTGTATCCCAGCTAGTGGAATGAAAGTATCTACACTGATAGAACAGACAATGCCAAAAATGTTCTGATTAGATATTATTTTTCAAACTTATCTGTTACTGAAAATAGTTCCTTTGCTACATTTGTTGTTGTTTTTTTGAGGGGGTGGCAAAGATATTTTATTTTCCCAATTACACGTGATAACTTTTAGCATACACTTTCAAACTTATAAGATCCAAAGTGTCTTCCTTCCTCCCTTTCCTTCCCCTTCCTGGAGATGGTAAGCAATTTGATCTGGGTGGTACATGTATTATAATGCAAAACATACTTCTGTATTGGTCATTGTTATAAGAGAATCCTCAGATAAAACCCAACTCCCCCCAATAAAAACAAAAATAAGCTAAAGTGAAAGATTGTACTATTTACATTCTGACTCCAACAATTTCTCTGGAAGTGGATATTATTCTTGTCATAAGTCCTTCAGGATTGTCCTTGATCATTGTATTGCTGAGAGTAGCTAAGATTTTCACAGTTGATCATTCCACTGTATTGCTGTTACTGTGTTCTGTGTTACTGTGTATCAGTGTTCTCCTGGTTCTACTTATTTTGCTCTGCCTCAGTTCATGAAGATCTTTCCAGCTTTTTCTGTAATCATCTTGTTTATCATTTCTTAAAGCACATAGTATTTCATCACCAACATATAGCACAATTTGTTCAGCTATTCCTCAATTGATATACATTGCCATAATTTCTAATTCTTTGCTACCACAAAAAGAGCTGCTCTAAATAAGTATTTTTTGTACAAGTAGGCCCTTTCCCCCCTTTTTATGATCTCTTGGGGGTACAGTGCTAATAGTGGTATTACAGGATCAAAGGGTATACATAGTTTTATAATCCTTTGGACGTAGTTTCAAATAGCCCTCGAGAATGGTTGGTTCAGTTCACAGCTCCACCAGCAATGTATTAGTGTACCAGTTTTGCCACATTCCCTCAATATTTGTCACTTTCCTTTACTATCATATTGGCCAATATGTTAGGTGTGAGGTGGTACCTCAGAGTTGTCTTAATTTGCATTTCTCTAATCGAGTGAATTTAGAATACTTATTCATATGGTTATTGATAGCTTTGATTTCTTCATCTGAAAACTGTTCATATCCTCTGACTGTCAGTTGGGGAATGCCTTACATTATAAATTTAACTTAGAATTCTCTATAGATTTGAGGAATTAGACCTTTATGAGAAAAATTTGTTGTGAATATTTCCCCCAACTTGTTTTCCTTTTAATCTTGATTTTGTTCATACAAAACCTTTTAAATTTAATATATTCAAAATTATTTGTTTTTACCTCTTGTACAGTTCTCTATCTCTTATTTCTACATAGAACTGACAGGTAAACTTATTCTATGTTCCCTAATTTATTTATGGTATCACCTTTTATGTCTAAATCATATACTCATTTGAGTCTCTCAGTATAGGGTGCGAGATATCGGTCTGTACCTAATTTTTCCTATACAGTTTCCCAATTTTCCCAGAAGTTTTTGACAAATAATAAGTTCTTATGCCCCAATCTGGAATCTTTGGGTTTATCAAACAATAGAATGCTAAGGCTATATACTCCTAATCTATTCCATTGACCCACCACTTTCTTTCTTAACCAGTAACAGATTATTTTGCTGATTATTACTTTATAGTACAGTCTTAGATCTGGTACTGCTAGGCTATCATCCTTCACATTTTTTTCCCCAGTAAATTCCTTGATATTCTTCATCTTTCATTCTTCCAGATAAATTTTGTTGTTATTTTTTCTAATTGTATCAAACAGTTTTTCTTGCTAATTTGATTCATACAGTACAGAATAAGTAAATTAATTTAAGTAGAATTGTCATTTTAATTACATGGGCTTGGACTAGCTATTGTATTAAAAAAAATAAAAGAGGGAAGTTTGTACCCTGAAGGAAGTTTGGACTTTCAGTATGGAGAGAGGGAAATAGAGGAGAACCCCCTTTTCAAAGCAGGGCTCAGATAGAGGAGAGGGGATTTGATGATTTTACCTCTTCTGCCTTCCCTCCTTAGCTAAGGCTGCTCTCCCAGATTTGCTCTTGTACCTCTTGTCCCCCATTCACTACTAGAGACCAAAGGGTCTCCCCTTGATTTGTTCACTCACACTCAGCTTGGGGAACAGATAACTTTTAATGTCAACTCAAACAGGTAATACAAAAGGAAATAACGGGCAGGGAAGAATGGGGAAAAGGAATGTAGGAAAAGGGGATCCCTGTCTCTATCTAAACCCTTTCCCCTCCCTCCTCGAGTTTGGGGGGAACTCGGGCCTTGGCAGCCTGAGCCCCCTGAGAGAAAGTCAGGTTGACTCACCCCTGGGCAACAGGAGCTGAGGTAACGTCTGCTCAGGTTTCTCTTCAGAAATCCCTTCTATTGGGAAGTGTCAGGGGAAAGATTTCCAGTCACCAGCAGGAAAAATGGGTAACCCTCAGGAGAAAATCTTTTTCCGAACTTCTCTCTTCGGCTTCTCAAGACTGAGAGACCCTCATTGCTCTCCCAGCCAGAGTCTTCTCTCCTCCAGATTCCACTCCTGGGGCCCCTCCCCCTTTGAGGTGATCAATTTTACATACTCTTCAGCCTGGCACTTTTTCTCTAGTGCCAGCTTCTGTCACACTATGAGCCATTAATGTTTTCCCAGTTGTTTAGATTTCAGCCACTTTTGGCTTGTTTGCCTTTGTTAAGCCTCTGGAAAAATGGCTTAGCCAGGTTGATAACTCAAAAATTTCTTTCCTTTTGGAAATAAGAATTCCTACTGAAATGAGCAGTAAATATAGGACCATTTCTATATACAGTGAATTGTGATTTACAGAAATCATATGAATTGATGTTCTGTTTGGTTAACTTTTTGCAAGGCTGGTTTTAAAGTCCTAAAAACAAATATGCTATATATTGACATCAGTCAAAAAAAGAGAATGCTGCTTGAAATGTTAGAATTCTTAGGTGTGATTTTAATTATGCATTGGAACCAGTTCCACCCCCCCATAACATATCCCTAACACTGAATTTTTAGGGGTGAGTAATTTCATAGACCCACAACTTCTCATGTTCTCATCTAATCCAAATAGAATTAGGTACACTGTACTAATAGTTTGTTTACATAATAAATGATCCCTAGAAATATATAAAACTGAAGAATAACTTGAACAAAAATTCTTAACCAAGGGATTCTTAAACTTGGGTCCATGAACATATTTTGAAAAATATTTTGATAACTTTAAATATAATTGATATGCTTTGTAATCTTACACATTTTATTTTATGCATTTAAAAGTATTCTTCTGAGACAATTCCATTATACTGGCATCTGTAGGGGCGTGTGATACAAAAAATGTTAAGAAGCCCTGACATGAGCTTTAAACTTAGTTCCCCTTTTCAGGCTGTAATAACAACAACCTTTTTGCATATTTCTAAAGTATTCATATACTTCTTGTGTCACTATTTTTCTTTTGTCTTATAAAATTATCAGATGATATGAAATATGAAAGTGTAGGGCCAATGTAGTTTCTTTAGAATGTTTTGTGTTAAGACACAATAATTCAAATTGTATTTAAAAATGTAAGTTTTTGAAAAATTATTTTGTAAGATACACACAACTATATTTGCTAATGTCATACATTTCCTATCAATTTTTAAAGACACAGGGAATATACTTCTTTAGCCCTTTTATATAAAACTTCTTTTAACTTATATAGTTATAGTCTTTGAAAGTTATATGGATCTTTTTATCTTTTCTTTCTTTCTATATTATAATGATACTATAAGTACTCTTCTGTAGCAAAAAATATTTGGAAATACCTCCAAACATGGACTTCATTACAACTGAAAAGAATAAAAAGCATATAAGCAGAAAGTATTTTAAATTTCTTTTAGCTCTGCTTCCTGATTTCATTTAAGCACAGGTACATGGGAAAATGTTATCTTCAAGGCTGGTTAAACTTAAATTTTATCTTTTTGAAAGGTCTATATTCCTTTTAAAAACTAACATTTCAGGTGTCTGGCATCCAGTTTTCCAGTACCCTTGGGTTTCTGGAATGACTAACCCTAAAAGTAACCCATACAAAGAAAAGTATTTGCCAAAGAAGCATCCTCTATGTAGGATATACTAATGAAGGCAGTGGTGAAGAGTAAATAGAAAATAAGAAAATACTTGGTGCTCTCTACTGGCTAGTTGGCATTAGAAGAAATGGGATATTTTGATTAGATAGGGATGCAAGTTGCATAGGTTGAGTAGGCATGGATGAATTTCAGTCTCTATCTGTCAGTGTAGGGGATGCTGATGTCATAGATGTATTACAGTATTAGAATGCTATCCAAAAACTTCCTTATAATCATACAAATCTCTATGACTTCACGTGAAACAACATTTGTCATCAACCATTTAATATACCACCTACATGACTTCCATCATCATATTCCAAATTAGACATTGTTTGGTATTGTTGCTTAATATTTCATAAATAATCATGGAATCACAGACTTTTAACATGTCAAGGTTTAATATAGATAATTTATTCTAGTAGTGTTGATGGATACCTTCTAGTGCATTTATATATGTCTAATAGTTATCAGTCATCAGCCAGGGAACTAAGACAGGACAAATGAGACACACTGCTAATGAGATAGGCTAGTGACAACCCAGAGGCACTGAGGGGGAGCATGGCACTCAGAACCAAGGTTTTGGAAGAAACTGGGATACAGCAGGAGAGATACCTGCCAGAGCCTGAGACAACAGGGGTTGCCAGGCAGTCTACCACAGGGATCTATGAGGTATTTGGGAAGGATTAGCACCTCTGGTGAGAGAGCTAGTCAACCCCCTTTTTAGGATTTTTCACTTACCTTTGGTGTCTGCCTGTTGCCCAACCCTCAGCTATGGTTTCAAGAAGCTGTCAAATGCAAAGTAGCCCCACTATAGTAAAACCTTTTCAGCAGCAGGGCTAAACCCCTAAACCAAGTTGAGGGTAGGAACTATGGTTTTTGGGAGGGGAGGCATGGAGTCCATCATTATATCCCTGAAACTTAAAATTCCTTGCATATTCTAGACAGATACTTGTTAACTTGACCTGAAGTAAGGTTTTAAATATACTTTTAAAACTCTACTATTCAAGGATAGGACTTTACTTGCTAGACAAATGTGACAAACTTGTGGTGAGGATTGACTTCTCTAACAGCATACCCCAAAGATATTTTAGAATAGAAAATTTTATAACATAAATAATGGAGACACTGTTGATACTAGCTATATTTAGGAGCCCCTTACTTGTTTTTAGGGTTGTTAAGTGGTGGAATGGATAGAGTGCTGGACTTGGAGTCAAGAATAAGAGTCTTCCTGAGTTCAAATTTCATCTCAGACACTTGCTAGCTAGGTCACCCTGGGCAAATCACTTAACCCTATTTGCCTCAGTTTCTTAATCTATAAAATGAACTGCTCCAGTACCTCTGCCAAGAAAACCTTAATAGGATCACGAAGAGGCAGATACAGCTAAAAAACAACTGAACACTCCTTGTCTCTAGGATGTCAATTCCAAGCAATTAAATTCCTCTGTCTAATCAGAATTGTGCATGGTTTTAAGCTTTACATATACTTATAGAAAGTTTTTGACATTTTCATTGAAGACTGATTAAAGCCAAGTTTTTCAGTGGTTTATGTCATATATATTACATTTTAAAAATTAAATCTTATTTTCTAACTTATTAGAGCTTTCCTGCCTTAATGTGAGGCCTCAAAAGAAAAACTTTCTATTCTGGAAAGAATGTAAGCTTGCCTTTCATGGAGGCTGTATGTAATGCTTGTAGCCCCCTGTTGTAGGAGAGGCAGTCTTATGGATTTCTTGATTTGAGTATATTTGAGTTTCTATATCATCCATGTTATGTCCAGTATTAATATGGTAAGAATCTTGCATTAGCAAATGAATTCCATGCTTAGGAGGAGTGAACTGTCCCAGTTCAGAATTTGAGTGTGACAGAGTTCCTAAGCTGAGCAGCAATGGGCATAGGTCTGGGAGGGCCAATGTTCTTTGAGTCTGGGTGATAATGGGACATCTAATCTCAAAAGACAGAACAAAATAATGTGAGAATTGTTCCTCTATGTGCCTGCATTATTGCTTTCCTCACTAGGCTTTTCTACTAAATATTACTTATCTTTATACTTAGATGGCTTCATGATCTGCTTGGTGTTAGGTACACCTTGTATAATTTCTTATTCATTGCAGTTTTGTTCATGTTTTCCTATAATCCCAGTGTAGGGGATTTTTTCCCAACATTACCTGAGTTCAAGTCCATTTTCAGATATTTATGAGCTATGTGCCTCTAGGCAAGACTCTTTAACCTCCTTTTGCCTCAGTTTCTTTATCTGTAAAATGGAGATAATTAGAACTATCTCCAAGGGTTGTAATGAGGATAAAATGAGATTATAAGTTTAAAGCACATAGCACAGTACCTGTCACATTGTAATCATAGTATCTGTCACATAGTAAGAACTGCTTCACTTAAAAAGAATAGGACCAATGACATCACAGTGTGATGGCTTCATTGGTTGAGATTGGATTTAAGTGATACACTTGAACAATGTCATTAGCCTCCACTCTGTCTTCCAGAGTCATCTAAATCCAGTAGCAAGACAAAAGTCAGAATGCCTGGTGATGTCCCTGAATGCATTAGATGATCATGGTATCTTCAGTGTTTGACAGAGCTTTAAATGCACCACAGTGTCTGCTTCATCTGCCTTCATGACCATTGGAACAAATTGTTTTTATTTGCTTTTTCAACCCAGGGAAGTCTTTACATGCATGGGGTAGACATCCCCCTTATTCATCAACATGTTTGAAGCCTGTCAATTACTTTCAACTTAGTTTAACCCATGTGCCATGTTGGTTTTATTGGGGTATATAGCTGCCACATATGCTATTCAGATTCTTGGAGCCACTAGTGCTAGTTGGGTGAAAGGTAGATGAGCAACCCTAAAAAAGGGTTCATAAGCTTTCATACCAGAAGGCTAGTCCTTCATCAATACCATATAGGCTAATATAGTAAGCTTTATTGTTTTTATTCTGAGGACCTCCTATGTGTTCTTTCATAATCTTGGATGTACAAACTTATCCTGAGGAGAGATCCATCTGTTGTCTCTCTTCTTAGATGACTTGCCTCTTTTTCCAGTAAGAGATAATTTTGAAAATGTCTTTAAGGTTCCTTCTCAAATACCTATGGAATACCTCTTTTAAAGGCAACATACTTCCCTTCATGCTAAATCCCTCGCCCCACCTTCATCTACTAGCCATTAATAGAACCTGGTTCCCCCTGAAGTCATAGCCTCTTTGTTCAGCTTTTCCATTACTCTCAAAACTTCCCTTATTTTGTGTTGGGAGAGTTGGAATACTCCTTGCTCCCCATAATGTTTCCAGGTGTTTTTTACCTCTTCCTTTATGTTCCTTTTTCCTTCCTACTCTTTGTCCACACCAGGCCCTCCAATCCCTTTACCATCCTCAGTTCTCTTTGAGGGCATCTGCTCTGTATTAGCTATTCTCTTCTGTTTTCCCCATCTTGACCCCTTAGTGAACCAATTAAGCTTTATTTACATCCTCTTCTCCGGAATTCCTAATCCCTTTATTATTTCACCAGTTATGTCCTGTCAACACTCAGTTTTGGATCATTCATGCCATCTTTTGCCTTCAATTCTTCTCATGTGCTGCTGAATGCAGGTAAAAATCATTCAATTGTTATGACTGAGTCCACTAGAAATGTTATATAACATAAATTAGCCTTCACTGCTGCTAGGCAATCCTGCCATGCCTCCCTTATCAATTCACTATCATACTCTCCACAGCAGGTCTTCCAAACTTTTTGGTCCTTCCTCAGTCCTTCCTTGGCTCTCTTCCTCTCTTCCCCCAGCTAAGAATGTTGCCTCATATTATATAGAAAAAATGAGACTTTCCCCCTTAGCTCCCTGTCTTCATATTCCTTTTTACCATTCTCTCCTACTTCATCCTGTCTCAAATGATGGGATGACCTCACTCCTTAACAAAGTTAATTCTTCTACCTCATCTAGTCACTGTTTCCTCTCACAGATTTCCTCCTTTGTCATTTCCACACAATCTCTAATTCTGTCTTTCCTTCCAAGCTTATCAGGACATTGAAATGGATCTTAGTTGCAAAATCCCATGGCCTTTTCTCAGTCTTCATTGTCTTCAACTAATCAAAAGATATGACAATATTGATGATAATGATGATAATTAGTATTTATTTAGTTCTTATTATGTGGCAGGTATTGTGCTAAGCATTTTAAAATTATTTTCTTATTTGATTCTCATAATAGCTAAGGAAGGTAGGTGTTATTATATTCTCTCCATTTTATACATGAGAAAATTTACTCAAATAGGATGTCACTTGTCCACTTTACTTGTCTAGTAAGTGATCACTTTCTTCTTGAAATTCTCTTCTCTAGGTTTTTGGGCCAACTCTGGTTTTCCTTAAACCTATCTGACCATGCCTTCTTAGATTCCTCATTTGGATCTTTATTCAGATCATGGTTTCTGACTATAGATATTCCTCCCTCTATCACTTTTCCTTCCCCAGAGGTCAATATCATTTTCCCAGGTCCTCATATTCTTCACTTAGAAGTTATCCTTAACTTCTCATTGTCTTTCACTCTCCCCCTATATCCAATCTGTTGCTGATCACCTTTTTCTCAATTCTGAGTCAAACTCAATCTCCATCTTCAGTTATGTTTGCTATATTCGTTACTAATCTCATTCCATCGGTTGGTCATCAATTAATCAATATACTATATGTAGAATGTTATATATTATATGGCTATATTTAACATGTTATATATTACATAATTGATATGATATTAATTACATAATCAATGAATTAGTCAAGCATATCATAATCTGGAGAAAATGTTGTCATCTTCCTTTTTATCCATCACTGCAGAAACCTTTAGAAAGAATAATCTAGACTTGCTTTTTTAACTTCTTGCTCCCTTTTATTCCTCATCATTCTCTATCCACAGTAAATTTTCTCTTCATGGACACAAATAACATCTTCATTGCAATAACTATGTAGTCCTTTTTTCCATTCTCATCCTTTGGCCCTTTAGTTTTTAACTTTAAAGGTTGACTTTTCTACCTTCTCCAGGAAACCATTGCTCATCTCCTTAGTTGAAAGATCACTTTGCCTCCAGATTTTGGTGTAGACATCTCCTTTGTCCCTACCTCTTGAATCATAATTCCTTGTAAATCAGACTTAACCTTGCTGTTAGATTATATGCTCCTCTAGGGCAGGCAGTGTTTAATTTTTTAATCTTTTTATCCTCTATTCCTAGCATGATGCCCTTGAATCTAGTAAGCAATACAGAAAAGCTAGTTAAAATGAAAGAAAGTAAATTAATGGCACTGTAAAAGTGTAGTAAAACTATGTCTAGTGGTATGTTGTTTGAGAGTCTGCCAGAAATACAAAGAAGCTCTTTTAAGAAAGAGCAATGGTGGATGATACTCAGACTGTTAAGGTACACTCTATTTGATGAGTAGGATTTCTGGATTCATTGCAGAAACCCCTAAAGATCCCAAAGGCAAAATTCTTCAAGAGTAATTGGAATCAAGTGTCTAACAGAAGTGTAGTATCTTTTTACCAAATGGACCAGTAAAACTAGCTGTTGGGGGAATGTGTATATTTACATTAACAAATAAATGTAGAAAGTACTTGTTTTTAAGCAAGAGGAAGAGAATAATATTTTTTTTTGTTGGAAGTTGTCAGCTACCTCATATTGTAACAAATCCCTTGGATTCAATCCATTTTAGTTCAGTTCATTTCAAAATGTCTAATTCAAACACTGGCAAACATTTACTTAGTGTCTACAATGAGCAAAGGCAGCACTATGGGAGGTGCTGAAAACATAAAGAAAAAATCAAATGGTCTCTGCTGGCAAGTAATTTCTGTGAAAGTAAGAGCTGGAGTGAAGGAGAATATTAGTATTCTGATATGTAGGTGAGAGACTGGCATGGAAACTCAGAGCATGAGACTTAGGCTGAGGCTTACAGGAAGCTGGATATGTCAAGAGTCAGAATGATTCAAAGACAGAATTGAAGTGAAGCAAACACCTGTTGAATTTGATAAGGTTAAAAACAAATGGTTCCCAGCATTACAGATTAAGAACATCTTGATATTTGGTTCAAGAATGAGAGGGCTTCTTCTGATATATCCCCTGGGGTCACAGGGTCCATAACTTCTATTTTTTTGTGGCACTGTTCTCATCTTTGTAAATAAACATTTCTTGAAATATAATAAACTAGATCATTTGCATTTAGGAAGTACAAGCTATGTACCAGGCATTGTGCTAGTACTCACCATTTAATGCCTCCATTAGATTATGGTGTGCCATTGCATACATCATTCAAACAACTGTTCAAGCAAGATATTTACAAGATCAATTGGAGAAATCATCAGAGGGAAGGTGATAGCATTCAGAAGATTCAAAAAAGCTTTTTTTTGGTAGAAGATGGGATATTAAGTTCCTTTGTTTGACATGTTAATTTAAAAAATTCAGTATAGCTATTTTGCAATCATAGAACTGTAAGTGACCATAGTCTTATAGCAGTCTGGAGAGATAGTCACCTGGCTTGTGCTCCCAACACTTAAAAAATTATTTTTATTTTTTAAAAATATCTTTACCTTCCATCTTAGAATCAATGCTGTGTATTGGTTCTAAGGCAGAAAAGCGGTAAGGACTAGGTAATGGGAGTTAAGTGACTTGCCCAGGGTCACACAGCTAGGAAGTGTCTGAGGCCACACTTGAACCCAGGATCTCCCCCTCTAGTCATGGCTCTCAATCCACTGAGCCACTTAGCTGCTTCTTCCCAACCCTTTTAGTGATAGGAAGTTGGTTAATTTAATTTGTGAGAGCAGCTTAATCTTTAGAACTTTTTAAGGATTCACACTTGTTTTGTTATAATGCTCCTATGATTTTTACCTATGTGTCTCAGTTTTGCTTTAGTAACATAGCCTATCGTATTTCCCAAATGAAAGCCTTTCAAATATTTGAAGATGGCTATTTTGTTCCTACTGATTCTTCTTTCTCCAGGCTAATCATCTCTAGATGCTTCAACTATTCTTCAGATGACATGGTTTCCAAACTTATCACCATCCTGTTTGTCCTTATCTGAACATTATCTAAATTGCTAATGTACCTCTTCAAGTCTGGTGCCCTAATTGGACAAAATTGCTTTGGATGTGTTCTGAGTAGTGCAGAGTACAGTGGTGCTATTATCTCCCTTGATCTTTTTCCTGATAATTTTATGAGTAAACCAAGTTATACATAGCTTTTTTTTTTTTTTGGTTCAAAGACTAACATTGACTTTAAATCTACAAAAGGTGCTAAAACAAAATATACATAATTCATTGGATTAGAAGTTTTTCAAGTTGGAAATGAACATACAAGATTATGAAATTTATTTCCCTCATTTTATAGAAGAAGAAACTGAGGCATAAGGAGTTTCAATGGCTTGCCAATCGTGCTTAGTACAATCAAGATTTAAACCTGGGTCCTTTGACTCCAATTCAATATTTTCTCCAATTATCACATTGACTTCACCAAATTTCCCATTTTTTCCCCTCTCAGAAAAAGTCAGAGTGAAAAAAAATGTGTTTCCCATGTCATTTTACATTTCTTATGAATATACTTTTTAGATATTACATGTAAATTGGGTTCTTATCTTTCTTAATTTTTTTCTTTTCTTCTTTTCTTTATCATTTAGCCTTTTCTTTATTTTTTAATTCTTTTATTAGCAAAGGCTTACTTTTTAATTTCTCTGGCAATGATAAGAAGAAATGTAAAGAATATTACATTTGTTGTCTAGGAAAGAATTTACTTCATCGGAAATAATGGTTATATTGAATGCATTTTATTATGGTGGTTTGTAGTTTGTAAATGTCACCGCTGCTGAACTTGGAGTTAGAGACCCAAATTCAAATTCTGATTCTGCAGTATACTTACTTTGAGGAAAACTGTGGTTAAGACTTTAGCATATCTTGATCCCAACTTTGTCATCTATAAAGTAAGAGACTTGGATTAGATAAACTCTTAAGATTTCTTCTGCATCAAATTTATGTATTAATGTATTATGTATTAATCTACATCATAAATTTATGATGTAGAAGGAACAAGGTTGTATCAAGCTCCTACTCTGTGCCAGGCACTGTGCTAATCCCTTTACAGATATGATCTTATTTGATGTTACAAGAATCCTGTGAGATAACTGATATTATTATCCTCTTTTTGCAGTTGAGGAAACTGAGGCAGCCAGAGATGAAGCAATTTGTCAAGGGTTACGCAGCTAGCAAGTATCTAAGACCAAATTTGAACTCTGATCTTTGAAACTCGAGCCAGTGCTCTATCCACTGTGATACTGAAGTGTCCAAAGAATATCAACAAGACAGTAGTATCCTGAAATTATTTACAACACTCTGGGAGACATTGTGAGGGTGTCTTGTTTGGAACAGAGTTATGGTTGGTAAATGTCTCACATTTGCTCTTAGGAGATTGTTGTATCTTATTGATGTTTGTTGTCTCAGAGCTCCAAGTAAAGGTGCATCAGATGCAGAGGGTATCTCTGAAGCCTGGCTTAGGGGTGAATTTTGATTAAAAAATAAAATGGATGTCAGATGAACATTGCCTACAAGGCATGGTGAATGTGTAAGCAGCAAGATGAGGAAGTAGTGACCTGAACCTCAGTTATTTAACTCTGGCAAGATCAATAAAATGTATCAGAAAATACAGAGCTGTCTGAATTCATTTGAGCTGTGTGATGAGGAGGCATCCATAAAGTTCTTGGTCAAATAGTGTTGTTTGTAATAATCAACATATCAGAATTCTTGTCCTCCATAAAATATGCTTCTTCAGTAAGAAAGGGAAAGAAGGTTATATGAGACAAATTTATAGGACTGCATGATGAATAAGCAAATATGCATAAGTTGAGGGATGGCAAACACATTGGTGTCAACTATCATGCAGAAAAGACCCTGGGCCAATCATGTAGCAAGAGTCATAGGACAGTAGTAGGATCAAGTACTTAAAAGATGGAATCCAATAAGCCCTAAACCAACTCTCCAGGAGTCCAGTCATTCTATTAGTTGTTATTAGTTGTTATATTAGTAGTTATTAGTATTAGTCGAGAAAGCTGATGTTTGTATATGGTCTGAGATGGAACCTGGGAAGTATAATACCAAGATTTCTGACAATCAGTGAATCCGTGCTCTAATTGTGATGAGCAATTAAAATGTCAATATAGGAAAATATGAATTTATATATATAAAAGCAGCCTATATGATAAATTACATTATCTTAAATGTGTAATAGAATAATCTGCTTGAGATAATATCTATTCTACACAGATAATCCATTTCCAAAAAATTAAAATACCATAATGGACCCTTAACGGACACTAGAACTTTAGTAAGTGCAAATTGTTGATGCTTCTAAGTGTGCTTCACAATCTTGCAGTGATCTTCATTATGAGAAGTTATTGACCTTTCAAAACCCTGTTTTTCTCATCTGTAAAACAGGGATAATAATACTTGTACTACTTACCTCACAAGGTAAAATTCCCTGATTATAATCTATCATTCTACCTTGATTTAGGCATTACTCCTAAGTGCTATGCCTGATCTCCATTTCTTCTACCCCACAGGGTTTAGTTTAGTTTTGATTTTGGTTTGAGCATTGAAGTTATTGAACCAAGATTTTCATTACCCAAACACAGCAATATTATGCATCAAGGATACAGTGCCAGTTAGCTTCTCTGGACTGAGCCCACTTGTTTGTGTCTGGTGAGAAGGTAATCAGAATATGATAACTTGTGGATGGTTTTAGGCATCCACCAAGTTTAAGAGGCATAAAATCCTCTGGCTAGTACTTTTTAGGGTCCCAGAAGACCAGGAAACTGGTCAAATCTGAGGGGCAACTTTGTCCAGCATCTATATCACCTTGGTTAGAATGAGGGATAGGAAGGAAGCCGAATCAGAAAGCCAAAGTGGATGACTATATCATCTTTTTAAGTAGAACTTCTGGTTGTGAGTGGGAGAAAATGGTTTCAGGGTAGTGAAAATGTAAGCCTTCTAATAATGAGGGCTATGACTTTTTCACGTTTGTCTTTGTATCCCCGGTGCTTAACATATTGCCTCACAGATATCTAGTAGGTGGATAGTAGTAGATGCTTCATAAATGTTAATGATTGATTTTGAAATAAAATGCCCAATAAATGTGACATAATATTCATTATAAATACAGGTTTGGGGAAGAGATTAATCAAGAGAATAAATTCAATATGCAATAGGTATGTGGACTTTTGTCATCTTGGCAGCAGCTGCATTGTTACCTTTCCTTTGAGATTGTTTACTCTTATATAAGGTATATTAATTCCCTTTTCTATTTCTCACACATGAGCCATCTCACACATCTCACACTTTAAAAAAGTCATCTTTTTTATTTTTCTGGAGTATAGACCTTGGTGAAGAAATTCCATCTAACTTATGCAGATTGTTGTTGTTCAGTCATGTTTGACTCTTCATGAGCTCATTTGGGATTTTCTTGACAAAGATACTGGAGTGACTTGCTATTTCCTTGTCTGGTTCATTTTATAGATGAGGAGATCGAGGCAAAAAGGATTAAGTGACTTACCCAGAGTCACACATCTAGTATGTATCTGAGGCAATCAAGAAGAGATGAATCTTCCTGGTGCCTGGCATTTTATCCATTGTGCCATCTAGCTGCCCTGTGAAGATTCACAAGTATTAAATGTCTTCTCATTTTGGAGAATTGCACTGAGGGTTTAAGGATCTGCTTGAACCCAGGACCTCCTGACTCTCAAAGACTTAAGTCACATCATTCATATATAATTTCTTGGTTCTGTTTATCCCTCCCTCTCCCTGAAGTCCTTTGGCTTTCTCATTCTTTTCTATTCATTTTATTGACATTTCTCATTTGTGCATCATCAAACCACCTTTTTTTTTTAGAGCTCCAGAGCATTTGAGTTTATTAAGGAATGCATGTCAATTGCCCAACACATTGAGACCAGGTTCTTTCCTGATTTTAGGGCTGGACCTCAGACTTTTACATATTAAAATAAATTCATCTAATAGACCAATTAATTTATTTATTATTTTTTTAAAAATATATTTTATTTTATCATTTCCAAGCATTATTCGTTAAAGACATAGATCATTTTCTTTTCCTCTCCCCCCACCCCCCATAGCTGACGCGTAAGTCCACTGGGCATTAGATGTTTTCTTGATTTGAACCCATTGCTTTGTTGATAGTATTTGCATTAGAGTGTTCATTTAGAGTCTATCCTCTGTCATGTCCCCTCAACCGCTGTATTCAGGCAGTTGCTTTTTCTCGGTGTTTCCACTCCCATAGTTTATCCTTTGCTTATGAATGGTGTTTTTTTCTCCTGGATCCCTGCAAGTTGTCCAGGGACATTACACCGCCCCTAATGGAGAAGTCCATTATGTTCGATTATACCACAGTGTATTAGTCTCTGTGTACAATGTTCTCCTGGTTCTGCTCCTTTCGCTCTGCATCACTTCCTGGAGGTTGTTCCAGTCTCCATGGAACTCCTCCACTTTATTATTCCTTTTAGCACAATAGTATTCCATCACCAACATATACCACAGTTTGTTCAGCCATTCCCCAATTGATGGGCATCCCCTCGTTTTCCAGTTTTGGGCAAACCACCTTTTCTAATAAAGCTTTTGTTGCATGTCTTGTGCATCACAGGCAACAAGCCACAGGATGAGACATGTCAGCGAACTTCCCAGTGGCTTCCATGAGGACAGCCAATCAGCTGCAGTGATTCACGTACTAAATATAAGGTCAAGAAATCTGGATTCATTCTCTGTATTTAATGGGAGGCTGGGAATGCTTCACTGAAGAGAGCATAGTGAATACTAGGTGAAGCAGCAGGTAGAGGGTAAGACTTGCAGGCAGGAAGACCTAAGCTCATTTCTGAATTTAGAGGTTTGTGTAGCTGTATAGCCCTGGGCAGATCATGTAATCTTGTTTCCCCATTTATAAAAATGGAGATAATAATCGTGCCTTCCTCTCAAGGGTTGTGGTGGGGAGCAAATGAGATAATATTTGAAAGGGGTTAGCACAGTGCCTGGCACCTGGCAATCAGTAATTATTATTAGTGTTATTTTGAACAAACTTATATTTTACTAAGTTTTTATTTTGAGAATAAGAATACTTATCTGATTTTTCCCAATTAAAATTTTCTGCAAAGACTATTGATTTTTTTGGTCAGTGTCAGGTCAAGAAGTCTTAAGTTGCAGTGACCTCCCAGAGCCAAAGAGTTGAGCTGTGACCATCCAGATTGTGACCTAAGTAACCTTACTTGCCTGAGAAGAAGCAGATAATCCACCTCACTTACATTTGACCTTGGTGGTGGTAATATATCATTTTTACATATCAGTTCCTGATTTGCTTTAAATAGAGAAGCTCAATTGTACCTTCCCCACCCTGTAATCCTTGAGAGGTGAGGAGTTCCTGGCTAGCTCCTACCAATGATAATTTATGGCATTGGACAATTTTATTAGCAACTATGCTTATTTAAAAAAAAGTAACTGTGAATTGTAAAGTGTAAAGAGGAAAGATAATGAAGTGTAGAAATGGAGTGATAAGAAATAGATGGTTGGGTTGTACTGTAAGTTAGGTAGCAGATAGATCTATTTTTCAATATTTTTTGTTTTCTTTTGTAAGGTTAAAGACCTTCATCAAGGAGGCTTTTTGAAAATCTCTAGCTACGTGTTGAGGAATACCTTGTATGAATATAGAGGAATTTCTTATTTGACTCTTTTGGACTGGATGATCTTTGAGGTCACTTCCTCTTGAGATTCTATGCTTCTATGACTGTCTGTGAACAGAGGGTACAGGCCAAAGATAGTTGTGGAGATTTCTGTCTTCTAGTTGTCATATTTATTACTTGAATGAAGCATTTATCCCTCTACCTTGGCATTACTTCTTAGTTTTGTCCACAAAGAAGATATGGCTCTAACTTTAGTGTATCTTGTTATTGATAAGGCTGCTTATTGTTTCCTGGATTTTTTCCATGTGTTTGCATATTTATCTAAGAGTGCTTATGATCTCCAGTGACCACAAACCTTTTGGCATACATTGCAGAATTTTGGATTTGAATTGGAACAGTATAAATAATGAAATTTTGTGGTTGCAGGGGTTCTATTTCATTAGATCTCTGCAACAAGCATTGCCTTCAAGGAATGGGGAAGAAGGGAAGCTTTAGTGGATTTCAGATACTGCTAGTAGATGAATCTAAAAGCAATTTGTTTTATAGGCTTCTCTTCAAATGTGACTGTATTGGATCCCAGACAGATAAGAGTAGAGCCAATGCAAAGGCCACTTTTCTTAGGAAATGCAAAATGGAGACACATCTCTTAAGTGTAAATTTGAACCAAATGGGCCTTCTAGAAAACTTACATTCAAAGAAGGGATAATATTGTAGGAATAGTAATGATGATGACAATAAAACCTGGCAATTTTATCAGATTGGGGAATTTCCCAGCCTGGGTTCCTGGAGAGCTAAGGGAGAATTTCCCCCATCTGCTGGATCTACTAACTGGGGTCAAATATCTTCAGTAGCCAAAATGAAAAGAAAAAAAGATTTATTAGCATGCTAAGGAATACTGCTCAAGACTGCTTGTTGAGAGCAGCTTCAGTCCTAGGGTAGACATGTGGTTTTTATAACTTTTTAGGGCCACTTAGGAGGTTATTCACCACATTCTGCAGTGACTTTGGATAGATGAGGAAAGCATTTCACAGGACTGAGAGAGGTAGAGAAAAGGGGAATCAGTCAAAGGTGGAAAAGATGGTGGGGTTTCTGGGAGAATATTTATCACTGCTTGTTATTTGAATGAAAATTCCCTGTTTCAAAGGCAAGAAAGAAAAGGAAGTGATCAAATACTTTTATAATGATTAAAGAAGTTCATCTGAATCAAGATCCCAATATTGAGGTAATTATTTATACAAAGTTCTAAGTATCTGTTACTTATGGACAGTAAATAGGTTTTACAACAGTGAATGGGACCATTGAGACTTTCCTGTGCCCTAATGTGTTGTTCAGTCGTTTTCAACTCTTTATGACTGATAATACCATTTCTTTTTCAGTTCATTTCATCATTGAGGTAACTGAGACAAACTGGATTAAGTGATTTCCTCTGTTAGGCCAGATCTGAACTTAGGAAGATGAATTTTCCTGACTTAAGGGCTGGCACTCTGTTCACTTTACCCCCCAACTGCCCCTGATATTTACATAGTTTTTTGTTATTTAATACTTCTTGAATCATGTTTTAAGTTTGGAAGGTATTATAAATGCATTAGGTCCATAGAACCTGAAAATTGCCCCTTGAGAAAATAACTACAAGTATTGCCACAGATGAGGAAATGGATGCTCAGAGTTCACATCTGCTATGTGTCAGAGGCCAGATGGAAAGCCAGATCTTCCTGTCTTTTTGGATGGCCCTCTTCATTCCCCTTCCAATTGGTATGCCTGTTCTTTGCTCCTACAGAATGGTGTAAGTCAGTCCTTGCCACTAAAATCTGATTAAATCCTTAACTGCCCCACACTCCATGCCTAAACAAGTTGCCTTCTTTGCTTTCCTCAGTTATATTGGGGTCTGAATTCTTGAATCCCTGCCACATGTAGCCATTCTTAGAACCTTAGAATTATTGCCTGGTTGGGGGATCTGTGGTCTCATTGATGTGAGTGCTCACTTTAGCCTACAGGGCAGATCATAACCCATCCGGTCTTTCTTATTCCATGCTACTCATTTCTATGCTCTTTTATAAATCTTCGACAGGAGAATTTATCTGTGTCTGACTCCTCTATCTCTGTCGCTCTTTCCTCTTTACTTTCCTCCCTTTCTCTGCCTCTGACTCTTTTTGTCCAACAATATCCCCATCATTGACTGTTCACATCTTTTGCCCTTTTTGCCAACTTGCTGATGGTGAGGTGAAACCTCTGAGTTGTTTTCATTTGCATTTCTCCTGATATTAATGATTTTGGAAGATTCTTTTATGTAGCTATTAATACTTTGTAATTCTTTTAAAATTGTTAATTTGCATCCTTTGACTCTGTAGTTATTGGAAAACAGCTTTTGGCCCAAAATACACATATAAGAATAAATATGTTCATGCATTTGCCTATTTAAGATAAAAAAGCATTATTGAGAGTCTTGATATTAATAATACATAATTTAAAATACTGGTTTGGTATTAATTAGCCCTAAGAAGGAAGGAGGTAAAAGTGGAACATTCTTTCCTTCCATACTCATATTTTCTTATGTGGCTTTTAGGAAAGGCCTAGTTTGATGGGTTAATACATTTAGGCACTTGCTTAGTATGGAAAGAGCTGAAAATGTAGTTCTCAGTTAATATGTTTAAATTTTATAGTTGTTGCTTTTGCTAGCTCCTAAACATTCACATACCTTTAGGTGGGTTCATTAAGTGGCTGCCTATAACTAAGTCTGTTTGTGAATTAAGATATCTCTTATGCAGTGTTCAGAAATTTTAACATGGATATTTTATATCATGTAACTGACATAATGCTTGACTACTGGACCTAATGAATTTTCTGGTTCTCTTGGCTCTATTTTTCAGTAAATTGTATTTCCTCATTACATTATTTTCCTTTCTGTGTGCTATAATAAATCTGCTTCTCTATTTATTTGTTTGCTGCTACATTATGAACTGTTGATGTGTTCTTCCCACCCACTTGAGACCAGATCAACCCATTCATTTCATAAAGCCAGCATTTTCTCAGAGTACTGAAGAAAATGATCCAAGGAACCCAAGATAATTTCATGTTCTCTTTTTGCTAGAATATTAGTGAGACTTGGAAAGAAAGTTAGAGATGTGTTCAGTTCACTCTAGTTTATAGAGCTTCCACTGTCATTTTTTATTGAGACCTCCAAATTATCATAGTAAACATAAAAATAAATTTAATTATTATTTTGATGAATCAGCTGCCTGAATGTTGTACTTTTTTTTTACCAGAAACTGAAAATATTTTAGGTGATGTTCCATAGCTTCTTATGTATGATTTTTATTACATTTTTGAGTCAAAAATTTTCCATAGAAATATCAAATTTTAGATAACATAGCAACCTGTATGAAGTCTGTGAGTAGCAAGAAGATGAACTATCCAAATAATAGATTGGTCCTCTTTGAGTTGCTTACAAAAAATGTTGAGGAGACTAGAAGGTCATCTTGGAGAGTTGTGTCATGTATATAGAAAGGTACTGGGAGAGAAAAAATTAAAACAACAAAACCCAGCAGACAGTCTGAGTATATAGAGAAACTTGGGACTGAGCTAAGAGGCATCTGCATTGATGTACTCTATAGGAAAAATTTTTGATTCTTAATACTTCACAAGTAAAAGGGAAAGTTTTCTGCTAGAGAAGGTTACTACCATTATTCAACTGAGGTTGTTGCTAGTGATGACAAGAAAGAGAATATTGAATCAATGGCAAAAAGCATACTAGCAAGCATAAAGGAGAAAAAACTTAGGGATCCTATAAGATTGGGCTTATCACTGAGCTTCTCTGTTCTATTATGAGTTCCTGAAACTATCCAGAGAAAGCGTTTGTTCCCATGAAAAGACAACTTTGATGAAAGCATTGTGGAACTTGGTACATTAAGTGAGAAATTATATAAACACAGTTCACCAATAAAGCAATTACTGAGAGATATCTTGAAATTGCATCATTGGACACTCAAAAGAGTTGAAGCTGAAACAGAATGGGGGAATTTTAATCAGGCTTCCAACTATTTTTCTGCCTCATTCCAAAATATGCACAGAAGAATTTGTCATTTATGCTGTCCCACAAACAGCCTTTGTATATGATTTATAGCAGATTTATGCTGATACTTTTTTGATTTTTTGATTTCTGTTGTAGATTTTATGTTATACATTTAGAGGTTAAAAACAAGTTAACAGTTGAGTTAACTGTTTTCATTTGAGATTGCCCAATATAGGTGTATGGGATTTTTATACCTGTTTTCCTTGCTTATCAACAAGGATTTATTAAGTACCAGACACCGGGATAAATCCTGGGAATACAAAGAAAGGCATTTCCCTTTTTCATTCTCAAAAACAACAGCTAGTGTAGAGACCAGTCCTTGCTCACAAGGAGCTCACTGTCTGAAAAGAAAGACAGCATACTGTAAAATTTGAATTAATATCCAGTAACTACAAGTATCATATTTTATAAAGTTGATTAATAATCACTTGAAGTAGAAGAAATACAAGAACTAAAGTAAAAACTTGAGTAAAGCCATGTGGGAAAAGCTGTATTTCTGGGAGAAGAGAGCGAGGGCATAGCTACACAAAACTTATATTTTTCCTATGTTAGTTAGGCAAGATAGATACGTAAATGGGATGCTGGGAGAGGGAGTCCTGGGGAGCAAAATTCTAATTATACAGCATACAAATGGAAATCCCTGTAGAAGAAAGGCATTTAGCAGGACTTGGAAAATCTTCATGTAGAAGGTGGAATTTCCATTGACTTGAAGGAAGCCAGAGAAGGCAGAAGGGCAGAAATGAAGAGGGAAAGAATTCCAGATGAGGGAAAAGCCATTGAAAATACCTAGAGTCAAGAGTTGGAGTGTCTCTTTGTAGTGTGTGTTTAGCCAAGTAATTTTGCTACATTGTGATCCCATGAGGCCAAGTTAAATAGTTTCCACGTCTAAGCTAACTGCCAACATCTTGGGCCTGTCATGGTGGTGGGAAGAGGCATAATTGGTTCCAACCCCAGGTGTAGTTATTGTAAGTACATTAGGGTTGGTGGTAGAAACAGATGTCCTATAGCTATGATGTGTCACATCATGTGTCTCTGGAATATGGAGTCTCCTCGTGTATACCTTTATGACTGCAGTTGCAAATGTATTGCACCAGACAGTTTTAACCCAGTTTATTTTGGACAAGAAATGAAATAGTTCACAATTCATTACTTGTAAAGTTACCTGCTATTTGCTTTCAGTATTTTTTGCTACAGTCCCTTTATTTGTATTTAAATGGTTTAGACAACTCAAGAACATGTACAATTAAAGTTGCAACAAAAATGAATTGCTTGGTATTCATAAAGTCACTGCCAGGATTAAGCACAGCAGTAAAATTAAAAAAAAAAACAAGCATGTATTTAACATTTTTATTTTTGGTTTGTGATTTAAAAAAATACATGTCTAATAATATATGCATGTAATGTAAAAATAATTAACAGAAAAAGAACAAGATGATGGCTAATAGGGCATATTCACAAACAATCCAAACATAATAATTAAGAATATATGTGTTACATCGAAGGAAGAAGAGTAAAAGTTTGGTGAATAGAGATAAAGAATGATCTATTCTATTTTGGAATAAAACTAGATTATGTCTATGCTAAATTTTGACTTTTCTAGGCTAAGTAATTTTAGTTTCTTCACATGATCATCATGGGGCATGGTTTTGAGCTTTGTAACCTTCCTGGTTACGCTTCTCTAGTTGTTTTTAAACCTGCCTCTTTAATTTCCTAGAGCATGGCACCTATTAGACACTTCACTACAGATGGTATTCTCATAAAGGCAGGTTTCAGTGGGATTATATCATTTCACTCATTTTTAACACTAAAAACTTGTAGAGTAGCCCAAGTTTGCATTTGAATTTCTGGCTTTGACATCCCAAAATTTAAGACCCCACACTAAGATTTTAGCGTAGAAGTCTCAGCTTCTCTCTTGCATATATACACACAAATTTAGTCACTTTTTGAGAGCAATAGAACAATTCTCTACTTTGGTATACTGGATAAGTCACTTTACCTGGAGGGGAAAAGAGCAATACAAAGGAAAGGACACTGAAAGCTGCATGTGGAGTGTAGGCTCAAATTGCTAAAACTCATTTCCCCTAGCACTTATGAATTTAGCCCCTTTGTGTGCTATGTCTAAATAATTTGTTGTACAGAGAAAAAAGTGAAAGAGATCTTACCTAAAACCTTTCTGTTTGGAAGCAATCCCCCAACAATCTCCTTTGTCCGATTCTCCCACTTGTTTCCCTCCAGAGATGGTCTATGCAACTGAGTGTGCACACCTGCGGGTGTTCACTATTCTCTCTCATATACATGGGTAAGGGAATACAAGGAAATTGAAATCCATCACTTTCTTCAACCTTAAACAAAGCAAAAGCAGACTTCTGGCCTCCAGTTTGTTCAGAATGCTCATAAAACCTTAGACAAGGCTGGTGGTGGAATCTTCTCTGCACTATCTGTTTCTTTCTCTTGACTAGAAATATGAATGGAACAATGAAGAAAAAAGAGAACAAAACTCACATTGTTCTTATGTCTTGTTGTCTTCATGCCCAGAACTGTTGCAAAAAGAGAAGGATCATCAGGATCTCCAACGAGGGGAAGAAATATAGAATAATAAAAAAAAAAGGCAAGATCTTCATTGGCTACTTTCTTTAAAAACATACATTTTGGGGCAGGTAGGTGGCTCAGTGAATTGAGAGTCATGACTAGAGGGGGAGATCCTGGGTTCAAATGTGTCCGCATACTTTTCTGAGATGTGTGACCCTGGGCAAGTCACTTAATCCCCATTGCCTTGCCCTTACTGCTCTTCCTCCTTAGAACCAATACACCATATTGAATCAAAGACTAGACAGAAGGTAAGAGTTATTTAATAAAACAAACCCAAGCCATATATTTTTAAAAAATCTTTTGTTTCATATCACCTAGGTTTCTCACTGTATCCCTTTCCTCTCCTGCTTCCAAAGAGAGGACATGACTTATGACAGGAAAAAAAAGTTTGAGCAAAAACTTAGTAGCATATCCTATTGGACATTTAATATTTGTATATTGAATACTTGTAGTCACTCACCATCACAAAGAAAGAGGAGAGGGGATACTCCCAGGCTACTTTCATGAAAAAGAAAATAAAACTAATAATACAACTACTTACCTGATGAAGTTGTTAGGAAAGCATTTATGCCCCTTAATACAATGTTTTGAAAATTATAGACATGGGGTGGCTGAATGTCTTAGTGGATAGAAAGCAGGTCTGTAGATAGAAGGTCATGGATTCAAATCTGGAATCAGATATTTCTTGTGTGACCTTGGGAAAGTCATTTAACCCAGTTGTCTAGCCCTTACTTTTCTTCTGCTTTGGAAACAATACTTAGTATTGATTCTAAAATGGGAGGTGTAAAGGGGCTTTTATAAAAAAGTGTTAATTGTAGGCATTTAATAAATTTTGGGGTATTTAGGTGGTACTGTGGATAGAGCACCTGAGCCTAGAGTCAGAGAGACTTATCTTCCTGAGTTCAAGTCCAACCTCGGACTAGCTCTTTGATGCTTGGTAAGTTACTTAACCCTATTTGCTCCAGTTTCCTCATCTGTAAAATGAGCTGGAAAATGAAATGGCAAACCATTCCAGTAACTCTGCCAAGAAAACCCCAATTGGGGTCATAAAGTGTCAGACAAAACTGAAACAACCAGTTTTTACCCAATTTGACTAACTTATTGTCATTGATGATAATAGATTTAGGTGGAATATAAAGAACCTAATTTTTATAGAGGTAGAAATGAAAGTTAAGGTGAGTGGAGATAACAGCTTGCTGGGATGCTTATTGAAAAAGTGCTTTAAAGGTTGTGGAAAATTCAGACAGGTGAAGGGGAAAGTACATGGCACATTGAGTAAAGGAAGACAATAGCGATAGCATGAAGTCTATAGTGTTTGGGGAAGAAGAGGAGACCAGTATGTTTGGGTAGAGGCTTCCTCTGGTGTCATTAGCAGTATAAGAAACTATATTCGGAATGCTTGTAGGAAGACTTTAAATATTCGTAGTAATTAACTGCCTTATGAAAAATGTGTTATTTAAAAAAGATACTTAAAAAAACCACAACCCTGTAATGCTTACCAAAAGTCCCTTTGCATTGGCCATGCAAATCTGTTTTACATTTGTTTTCTGTGTGTGCACACGTGTGCATGCTTTTTTGTGACTAATAACTAAGTGTAATAATACCTAGAATGTTCCTCTTTGAGGAGAAGGGGGTAGTTTCAATGAGTGACTATTTACTTTGTATGTCAGGCCTGCAGTTGTGTTTGGACACACCATGGGTGTAATTCATGCTCTTGGTCTAACAACACTTCCACATAATTATCATTGCTTTGTAATTATAGCAATAAACCCCATTCTTTGGGAAATATTCCAGTGTTTGGAATACAGAAAAGGAGTATGTTTAGTACCAATTGTCACAGTGATTTTTCATGTCTGGATTTTAAAGAAATCAGCTTCTATTGTGTGTTAAAACAAAAGTCTTTAATAAAATTCTCTTTTTCGAGGTGATGAATCCTTGAATACTTAAAAGAAAAAACTTTAATGACAAAAGAGAATATTCACACTCAAAAAACATGGAGTTCTTTGGATCAGAGATGTTGAGAGAGGGTGATAAAACCACGTGAGGAAAGATCAGTCACAGGGATCGAAGGGTGCACCTGGAATCATACTATTGTAGAAATGTAGGATCTTTAGAGATCATCTTACTGAAACCCATTATTATTAAGATAAAGAAATTGAAGCCCAGACAGGTCCTGTGCCCTGGCATAGTTGGAACTGGAATATGGTCCATTACTTACAGTATATTTACTCTTCCCCTTCACCATGATTAATAATTCAATCAACTACTATTTAGTAAACATCTAATATGTAACAGGCACTATGCTAGCACTGAGGCTGCAAATGCAAAAGTTGAGAGTTCCTGTCTTCAAAGAGTTTCCATTCTATTAGAAGAATATTATCTTTACACAAATTAGTAAATAAAGACTACTGTAGTCAGCCAATAATCTTGTATTAAGCACCTACTATGTGCCATGCTCTGTGGTAGAGTGGATTAAAGTACTGGGTCTGGAGTCTGGAAGCCTTTCCTTCCTTTGTAAAAAATAATTTAAGCATTTACGATATGAAGGGCTGTGTGGTAGGTGCTTGAGGTATTAGTTATTAAAATAGTTATTAAAAAACTGCCATTAAAGAACTTAAAACCTAATGGGAGAGGGGAAGATATGTACATAACTGAGTTTATTAGGATCAGAGTCTACAAATATTGGTTAGAAGTTACATTCCAATTTATGAGATACCAATTTGCTGTAGTTAGATCTGGAACTGTCTAGATCAGAAGTTCTTAAGTGTTGAATCCACAGATTCCCCAAGGAATCCATGGATAGATTTTAGAAGGTCTGTGAACTCGGATGAGTAAAAAATTTATACCTTTATTTTTCATTAATCTCTAACTGAAATGGCATTCCTGTGAAGTAATGCAGACATTTTCTGAGGACTCCATAAACTTTACCAGACTGCTAAAGGGTTCTATGATGCCAAATAGGTTTACAAACTGCATTTGAGATTGGCCTTAGTACATGACTATTAGATTCCTCTACCCTTCCTTCTCTCCCATGAAACCAGAGGTACATGATATATAAACCGGGTGAGATGACACCCTCTGATGAGGTTTCTACCTGGAACTTGCAGAAATTATCTTAGAATGGTGATAGTAAGAATCTTTATTATAAGTATTACATGAAAAACAGTCCAAATGTAATGTGTTTTGTTCAGTAATTGGAAATTTCCATTGGGCATCATAGGGTTTATAACTTCTTAAACAATAGTAAATTTTTATTTGAAGAATATATTGATGAAGAACCATAATGATGATTAAACCATGGCATATCCAACTCTTAGCAAAAGTTGGGTATTCACATTGGCAGCAACTGAATAAAGATATGGTTAATAGATCATCCCTTTGAGCATTGCTACTCAGCCTGTGATATTGTAAAAGTTTTTCACTTGTTTCCCTGGTATTCCCTGGGGAAGGAATCAGCTCCAAGGTGAGGTTTATGAAGAGATTCTCTTAGAAGGGAAGAGTGCCTTAGATTGGTAGAGGGATATCTGGTTCTAGTTCTAGTCAAACTAACAAGCATTTTTAAGTGCTTTCTGTGTGCCAGTTACTGCACTAAGCTCTGGAATTATGAAGGACAAGATCTACCAATGACATGGATTAAACTTATTTTTCCCTATTAGCTGAAACTTTATTGTGGTTTATATTTGAATAGCAACTGGATACTGAAGCTCCTAGAGCTATTGAAGATGAAGCTGCGAGAGAGTGTATGAGGTACTTTGGGAAGACTAATATCTCTGGTGTGAGGGTTTGCTGAGCCCTTTCAGGGCTGCCAAACCACCTGTGGTGTCCACTTGCCATCCAACTATCACTTGTGGCTTCAAGAAGCTGTAGCATGAACAGTGACCACACCCTAGTAAAAGGTTACTGTTAAGTAGCTATTCCAATCAACATAACCTATATTTTTAATGAAGAAGTCTCTAGTTTTCTAAACTGGACCCTGAGCAGCTCTATCATCCTTTGATATAAGATGGCAGGTAAAGGGGTTGGTATAGCATCTCTTCTCAATGAGACAGATTTTGCGTCTGCTGCTTTTAGCCCAAAATTAATTGACTGTGGTACAGGAGGATGTTTAGAGTCTCTAAGGACCTTGAGTACTTTCCAGTTAGAAGCATCAATTCATTTTTCCTTCTGAAGTTTACTAGGAATTTAACCCTTTAGCTCCATTTAAAAATATAATGGGGAATAGATCCACACATGAAGCTCTAAAAAGAAGTCAACTTCCCTGAGATTAATGTAGTAGTGGAAGTCATCTCCCAGTGGCAACTGGAACAGCATCTCATTCTTAGAGAAGCTTGGGAAGATTTAGTTTTCTAAGTTCTATATTCTGCATCAATTCATGTATTGCTTGTCATGTTTCTCTTAAATTCTTCAAAGTTGTTGTTTCTTATAATCTCTATATTCCTTCATTGCCATTTGTTTATCTATTCCCTCATTGATGGGCATTTAACTTTCAAGTTCTTTGATAGTAGAAAAAGTGTTAATGTTAATTTTTTTTAGTGTTAACATTTCTTTTTTTCTCCTTGCTGGCATATAGTAGGTGCTTAATAATTGCTTATTGGCTCTTATTGGGATCTAAAAATGTGGTTTTAATTTGGTGAACTTATTCTATTGACCTTGCTTAGCAGCCTATTTATTTTTCTTCATGTTGAATAATTATAAAATGAATATCTTTCAATAATAACTAGATTAATGATCAATACTAATTTACAATTAGTATTCAAGAATATTTGATCCATGAGGATGATGTAGTTTTCCATAACTTTTGGCTTATATGACTGATATTTAATTTTGTATGGTCCCTGCATACTGATGAGCAGATAATGTTGCCTAAGGATGTTAATAAAATTACATTAGCTGCATATTACATGTCAGCAGGTAATAGATGATTTTTTAATAAAATGTCATCATCAAAACATTATAACAGATGTATGGGGGAACTATGGTATTGGCATATTTTACAGTTACAGAAATCATAAATTTTTTTGTCATTTATGCCCTTGAAAACATGAGTTTAAAATGTAATTTGGCTTTTATAGTACATAATAATGTCCATTTTGCTAATAAAAGCAAAACACTAGGTTATAACAAAGTATTAGTTTACTGGATTCTACAATTTCCTAGTAATCAATCTCCTTGATGGCAGGAACCTAGTTTTTTGACTTATTTTTATATCTCCCTCTTGGCCTAGCACAATTCTTTGCAATCAACCATTTAAAGTTCATTCAATTAGCTGACAAAATAAGTAGCAAAATCATAGAAATACAGTCAACATTCCTATATTTATAAAATGAAATCCTCAGCATAGCACCAAAATATTTAAAATCATTATGGATGGAAATCTTCTTAAAATATATTCAATATTTCACTGTATTTTTCTTTTAAATGAGGAATTTAAAACTTGAATGATTAAGTTAAAACTGCATATCTTAATTTTTCTAATCTTGTTTAGTGTGCATATATATGTATATATATTCTTTAAAACAAATTTGTGACATAAGAATGCCCTCACTTTTTAGTTATTTTCAGTGAACATTTTAAATGAATATTCATACATTTTGACAAACTGAATAATTCATAATTTTAACTATTAGTATATAGATATATACATATTTTAATACTGTGATAGCATAATTTGATTAGATGTTTCACTGTTGTTGGGCATTTGGACTGTTTCCAAATTAGCAGTACTTTTCTGTCTGTCTCTGTCTCTTGGTTATTGTTTGTCATTATTTGTGTAGGGTTACTTTCTTGATATATTTTCATAAATGGAATTATTGGGCATGTATATATAGGTTTATTTCTTTTAGCTTTCACTATATATTACTGGATCATAAAATTTCAACCAGTTAACAATGGTGCTAGTAATACAAGTGTTTCTGCACTTAGCTTTCTTTGTCAACCTCAATTCTTTCTAAGCTTTAGGGATGTTCTGGTAAATACTTAACAACTGTCTCTCTAGGAAAAAAAAATATGCATGGCTCACTTTTAATTTTAAACTTCTTTATTTATATTTTATTTATGTTTTCTAAACTTTAGATTATCCACAAAACAATAAATCAAGCCCTGATTTATAATGTTACTTAATTTTTGGGGGGACTAAATGCTTGCACTTAAAATAACAGAGAACCTTGAGATAGCATGGCTCTAGTTCACCCTGTCCCTTAGTCATTATTCTTAGGATATGGTGCTATGCTCATGCATTGCCTCTTTTATTTCCCTTACTTTTCTCTTCAGTGCAAAAATGTACAGAATTTTAATATTTTTTGATAAATTAAAAAAATTTTCAGATTCTTCAACTTTGTGTCTCTTTCAGACTGCTCCTATTTTTTTAAACCTTTTTCAGATTATTTCTTTTGTGAATTTAGAATTTCATTTTTGTTGACATGTAAAACCCAGTGGAATTGCTTGTTGCCTATGGGGGGAGGGGGAAGGGGAGGGAAAGAACATGAATCATGTAAGCATGGAAAGAGATTCTAAATTAATTAAATAAAAATTTTCAATTAAAAAAAGAATTTCATTTTTGAGAGGTTCCTATACAATTCGTGTTGATTTACCCTGTAGAATGTTAGTGAAATTCTTTCTTGTCCTTCTTCTGACACCTTTAAAAAGTTTCTCTCCAATGTAGGGTTTATGTTAGATTATTTCCATCTTTCTCTTCTCTAGCATATACTTCAAGAGATCCCTTTACCTTCACTTCCCATCATTTCTATCCCTGCAACTAGGGTGTCCATACTGATAAGTGTCAGTTTCAATGTAGAATTTCCCCTTGTTGGTTCCTCCACATTTTGAAGGATGAAATTATAGTAAAAGTATGTCAGAAAGTTATTACCTGTTCTGGTTTTAGTAGGGAGAGAACTCCAACATATGTCTGAGTAACAGGAATCTGCCATCTTTGCCATCATGACCCTGGCCCAGTTTTTGATATGTTTGACAAATACCTCATCTGTTTTCCTGTTCTGTCTGGGTTGTAACTTATGGTGATAACAATATCTTCTTTTCCTCCTTCCATTGATTTTTCAGCCAGATACTCTCAAGCCTATTTTTTCCTTTTGCTTTCATCATGTCCACAAATGAATATGTTTCCTTAATACAAATTCTACTCTCCTTGCATCCAACTTTATTCCATTTCTTTGAAGAAGATCAACCTAATTCATTCTTGGATTTCATCCCTATGAGTCTGATACCTTTGCTTGCTTATTGCTTAAACTTTGTGTGTTTGTATTGTATTGAGGGACTGTCGTAGAAGGATGTTAGATGTTACAACCCACCTAGGAACTCCTCAGGGCCAGTCAAGCACTAAACCCTTGTATTATGGAAACAAAGTTTATTTTAATAAAAAAGAATGAGGGAAACTAGTAGGTAGACCCTTACACTCTTCAAACTACCTCCACCCAACTACTAAGTCCCCTACTTAAGGGAACCTTTTGTTCTTCTCTGGGCCCTGTCTACAGTTCCCTGTCCTGCCTAAAACCCTTTCCCAAGCTATCTGACTTAACCTAATCCTTCCACCAGTAATTAATAAAGAAAGGGAAAACCCCTGGGTTTGGCTGCTGTACTAAGTAACCAAAGTTATAGATGGAAAGTTTTGAATTACCTTAGCCCAAAGGAATTCTGGCAGGCAAAAGAACACTGGCTGATGATCTTTGGACTCGAGGACAATTGATTTTCTCCAAATAAATCCTCTACCTAGATGCCAAAGATTTCTTCATGAAATCTTGACAATCCAGGGAGAATCTCTTAGAGCAAAATGCTCCTTCAGCTTGATAGAAATGTTGGCAGAGAGACAAGACTTACTTCCAAATCAGATGAAAATCCAAGAAGGAAGTGAAGTTCAATTGATTTTCAGTGAAAACTCCCTCAATTCCTTTCCCTACACAGAATCCTCTTCTAGGGTTTATCTCAACATTCCCTTCTTGCACTAATCCTAGGAAACAGACCATCCGTAATTTATATTCCCACAGTATATAGACATATGGAGATGTGGGATTTTATTACTTGTGTCTCATTTCTTAGATTTTGAATATTGTAAACTTGAGTCTTTTGATTTTTTTCTTTCTTCTCATTGTAGCCAAGTCATATGATATCTAGCATGGTGGATATATGAAGCCAATTTTCCTCTCTCCTCCCAACCCTTCTGATTCAATTTGTTGGATATCAGGCAGAATCTTTTGTAATGGCTGTACCCTGTGTCTGTCTAGGAATCCATCATAACAACATGAATCATGTTTTTAAGCCATGATTCAGAAATCCAGGTTCCTTTTTTAATCACCTACTTTAGCTGTTTTTTGTACTTTATGTTTTCATCATTTACTAAATAAAATTGACTCTTTCTAGAAATGATGCTATCTAGATTTTTGAATTATTAGTCTTCCTTACTTCTACTTCTTCATTAGATTTTAGAAGTTTTATCTCTGTATGTATTTCTCTCTTTATAGTTTTCAGTTTTAGCAATAGTGCTAATTTTATGATTGATTATCCTTTGAATTATTAACTTATCTTTTTGTAAATGTTCAAATCTACTTATTTCTCAAGCCTTGTCCACCAGCATCCCTTGATTCTTGCAGTGGTCTTTGCAGCTCTGGGACTTTGTAGTCAAATTGTTTTAGATCTTTTAGTTCTTTGAAGTATTCTCCATCCTTCAAAGAGAAGAGTCAGCTTAGCTGGATCCTATACTTATAGCGATACCTCCATTTTTCTTAACTTCTTATATATTTTCCCCCTGGGTCCCATCTCTTCTCTAGAGTATGAGGGTAGAGGTCCTAATTCAGTCTTGTCCTGCATCTTTAAATGTTCTCTCTCTTTTCTTCTTAGAGGCTTAAAAAATTTCTGTCTTTATCTTTCAAGTGTAAAAACTTGACTAGTAGGTGTCCAGGGGTCCTTCTTTGAGGATTGCTCCTGAATGGAACTCCATGCCCTCTTTCAATAGACATGCTGAGATTATCTTTCAGTGCTTGAAAATTTCCTATAATTATTTCCCTGACTTTGTTTTTCACATTTCTGCCTTTTCCATTTCCTCAGGTACCACTCTAATTTGCAGATTTTATCACTTTCATCCATTTTTTTTCAAGCTTTCTGCTCCACTTGTACCATTACTATTGCCTGTTTTAGATGGGAATTGAGTTTCCTATGCTAGTAGACTGTCAGTTTAAATCAGCTTCTTTTGTTTTTCTTCTTCATTGGTCCTGGGATGGTTTTATTATATGGGCAAGGTTAGCTGTGGCTTTCAACATCCTAACAAATCCCTTTTTTGCAATGCTATCTTATTTTTTATAGTTGGCCATTTTCAGTTGTGTCCAACTCTTCATGATCCCATTTAGAGGTTTTTTTGGGGGGGCAGCAAAGATACTGGAATACATTGCCATTTCCTCCTCTTCTTCATTTTACAGATTGGGAAACCAAGGCAAAGAGAGTTAAATGATTTGACAAGGGACACACAGTTAGAAAGTGCCTCAGAAGAGATTTGAACTCAGAAAGATGTCTTCTTGAGATTAGCCCCAGCATTCAATCCATTGTGCTGCCTAGTTGCATGATTTCTACATAGAATATTATTTTTTATCATGGGGATCTGTTTGGCAAAAATCCCTGAGTTCATTTTGGGTGGTGATTTGCTTCTTTGTTCTTTTCTTATTTTTATGTGGTTATTTTTAAATTAAAAGTTTGCTCCTTGATATGAATCTTACCCTTCTGGGAGAGTATGATGAGTTACAGGAGTACTAGCAGCTCTGGTATGAGGGATCATGGATCCCTTTTTGGAACTGGTCATCCACCTTCATCCAGCTTTTATCTTTGGCTCTAAGGAGCTGTTGCAAGCACAGTGGCCATATCTCAGTAAAACTGATTTAGCAGGAGCACTTAAACAGGTTGGGGGTAAAGGACAAGTGTCAAACCTGTTAGTGAATTAGAGGATGTCTGCACTAAGCATGTCAATCCTTCTCCCAGTGGAATGAACATATGAGAACAATTTGTTCCAAAAGCCATTTGCTCCAATAGCTAAAGCCAGTGCTATGGAAGGCTTAGAGTTTGATCAGACATCAAAGATGCTATGGTCATCAACTGAATCCCAGGCCATGGCCAGTCATCCTGACTTATCTTTTCACTGGATTTGAGTGACTCCAGAAGGGAGAGTCAGGCTGATGACTTTGGGCAACTTTTCCTCACTTAAATTCAAGTCATGATATCCTGTAATGCCATTGGTTCTCTTTGAAATAAGGAGGAACAACAACCCTTCTGCCTTTTCTGCTTCTTTTCTTTCTGATATTACTATTTTTATTACTGGGGTTAGCTCTTATAAAATCCCTTTATGCCATCTTCCTGAGAAATACCTCAGCTTTTTAAATAGCATCTATGTATTATATATTAAATAATTTATCCCTTTAAGTTTGTTTCTTGCTTCTCCTGTATAATATAAATTAACTAATGCAGTTAATCATATCAATGCTAGTTGCTGCTATGGTTGTTAACATTTTTGTTATTCTATGCAAACATCTGAAAATTACATGTTTTCCCATTTCTTAACCTTCCTTTTGGTTGAATTTTTTTCTTGGCATGGCTTCTTCCCATTTTTTATTATTGAAATGCTATTCATTTCACAAGACTAGGTTCAGTTGCCACCTACTCCTTGATCCACCTGCCCCAAATTGTATTTTAATTTCCATCGTACTTTGTTCTTACCTCTTTCCTTTTAAGTAGGGATTATTTTCATTTAGTGTGTTATGTTCCTAATATCTACTCTGATGCTTGGCACATTGTAGGCAGTAAAAAAAAGCTTACCTTTTGTCTTATAATTGATACTAAGTATTGGTTCAAAGACAGAGGAGTAAGGGCTTGGTAAGGGCTAGACAGAAGAGAGTAAGGTGACTTGTCTAGAGTCACACAGCTAGGAAGGACCTGAGGTCACATTTGAATCCAGGACATCTCATTTACAGTTGTGGCCCTCTATTCATTGAGCCATCTGCCTGTCCCACATTATAGGTTTTTAATCAGTTCCTATACTGATATTTTGTATTATAGCCATTTGTGTAGCATGTGAGACATTATGGTCTAATAACATTTGTAGTATTATACTAATATAATACTTATAGTATTATTATTATAGCATAACTATTAGTAATAATATTTATAACATATAGAGTTTTTTCACAGACCTGGGAATAAGCTGACATGTAATATTTGAACAGATAACTTATTTTTTTCTGAATGTTTCCTCATATATAAAATGGGGTTTATTATATTTGTACAGTCTAATGAATAGTGAAGAAAATGCTTTGCAAATCTTGAAGATTTATATAAATAGGAGTTCCAAATATTTTTGTATATGCATGATATTTCCCATAACAACCACAGGCTTAAGACAGCATTTTATATATAGTAGATATTGAATAAATGGTTATTGAATGAATGAATTAGGTATCCTTAGTTACTCAGGGTCATTATTAAAAATGTCAATGATTAGACAGAGGTGTCTATAGGGCTAGATATTAAAAAGGCTGCTTTATATTTGGTGATTCTGCTACCTCCCTCATGTTAATTGGCATTTCATGGTATTTCAGCTTCTAAAGGACTTACCCATATTCCTATTTCTAATATGCCATAACCTCAGGGAAAACTAGAAAACAAGCTTGTTAAATCAGTAAACTTAATATTATACAAAATCCTGAGTTCCCTTCTTGCCTCAGGGTGACTCCAATCTCTCCTTTAGAGAAAATGGTAGGGAATTTTATGAGAGAAAACTCCCCATAAGAACAGATCAGCAATAATGGCCATCTTCCAGCTCTCTCTTGACCTGTTTTCACCTCTAGGCTAGTCTCATTTTTGTTCAGAGAATCAGTATAACTTCTACCATGCCCAGCCTCTATAGGATGCTTCTATCTTCCTATCTACTATAGTGACCTCAGGAGTGGATAAATAAATCTCCCTTTCCATTGGTTCACTGGAGACAATGCTGTAATGTTTCTTTTTGAGAATTTTAGTGAGAATCTAGAGTAAAAGAAATCAAATATAAGGTCATATATTTAATGAGTTAACATAGTCATTTCAATTCAACAATTACTTAGAAAGTATTTTCTATGTGCCAGGTACTTCCTTAGGCACCTAGGATAAACAAATGAGAATGAAAATAGTTCTCATTCTTAACGATCTAATATTCATATTTTTTAAAAATCCCTATCTTCTGTCTTGGAATCAACACTTTGCATTGGTTCATAGGCATAAGAACTATAAGGGCTAGCTAATTAAGGTTAAGTGATTTGCCTCAGATCACAGCGCTTGAAAGTGTCTTGAGTGAAAATGTAAAATAAATGATTTTGACTACATTAAATTAAAAAGTTTTTTTACAAAAAAACCCAGTGCAACCAAAATTAGGAGAGAAGCAACAAATTGGGAAAAACTCTTTATAACAAAAACCTGACAAACGTCTAGTTACTCAAATATATAAGGAGCTAAAATAATTGTATAAATATCCAGCCATTTCCCAATTGATAAATGGGCAGGGGACATGAATAGGCAATTTTCAGATAAAGAAATCAAAACTATCAATAAGCACATGAAAAAAGTATTCTAAATCTCTTATAATTAGAGAAATGCAGATCAAAATAACTCTGAGGTACCACCTCACACCTAGCAGATTGGCTAATGGCATCAAAGGAAAGTAATAAATGTTGGAGGGGATGTGGCAAAATTGGGACACTAATGCATTGCTGGTGGAATTGTGAATTGATCCAACCATTCTGGAGGGCAATTTGGAACTATGCCCAAAGGGCGCTAAAAGACTGTCTGCCTTTTGATCCAGCCATAGCACTGTTGGGTTTGTTATTCAGAGATGATATGGAAAAAAACATGTACAAAAATATTCATAGCTGCACTCTTTGTAGTGACAAAAATTTGGAAAATATGGGGATGCCCTTCAATTGGGGAATGAAAGGAATATTGAACTGGAGGAATTTCATGTGAACTGGAACGATCTCCAGGAATTGATGCAGAGTGAGAGGAGCAGAACCAGGAGAACATTATACACAGAAATGAATATACTGTGGTACAACAGAATGTAATGGACTTCTCTACTAGCAGCAATGCAATGATCCAGGACAATTCTGAGGGACTTATGAGAAAGAACTGTGGGAGTAGAAACACAGAAGAAAAAACAACTGCTTGATCATATGGGTCCATGGGGATATGATTGGGGATATAGTCTCTAAATGAAGATCCTAGTGCAACTATCAATAATATGGGAATAGGTCTTTTTTTTTTTAACACATGTAAAACCCAGTGGAATTTCTTGTTGTCTACGGGAGGGGAGTGGGAGGAGGGCAGAGAAAGAACATGAATCATGTAACCATGGAAAAATTCTCTTAATCAATTAAATTAAAAAAAAACTTTCTAGGATGTGGAGCTACCCTCTCAAAATGTGAAGTGCAAATAATGAACATGTTGAGTGACCACAGTATCATAAACTGGAGACAATGAGATTTCTAGACAGGACAATGGCTCCTCTTAAAATCAGTTATCAATCTGTCATTGGTGAAATGGGAAATTTTTTGATGACATTTTTGAGTCTGAAATTTGCTCTTGTTACCAAACAAATGTAGCAAGAAAATGGGAGTTCCCTCCCCCCAAATTATTACCAGACCATAGTATGCCAGCCTGAATTTTTAATCTGCATTCCTTTAAATGCTAATACTTTTGGATATAATAAAAGAAATTCAGATAGACTAGGTAGTATAAGATCTATATGCCAAGAGGTCAGATAAATAAACAGCCCATCTTCATAGAAAAATCCTTCTACATTATTTGAAATGAAGGAACGTGCCTCCCTTCACTGGATTTTAGGAGGTAGATTTATTTCTGCATCTTTCCAGGAGGTATTTGACCCCCAAGACTTTCTAGCACATAGAGGTGTTCGCCCTACTTGAACAATCAGCAATCAATAATGAAAATGTGCATGTTTTGTTTGCCTGTTAAATTGAAGATAACAGCATACTTTAGTTAAAAAACTTCTTCATTAAAATGAATGTAACAAAAAAAAGTGTCTGAGTTCAGATTTGAACCCAAGACAACTCATTTCCAATCCTGACTCTTTATCTACTAAGCCAACTAGCTGATAATATTCTACTAATAGTAGATTAATTAGTAGGCTGGTAGTAGGTGTTGCAGTGGATAAAGCATAGCAAAGCCTGAGTTCAAATGAAGCCTCAGATAACTATTAGCTCTATGACCCTGGGCAAATCACTTAACCCTATTTGCCTCAGTTTCCTCATTTGTAAAATAAGCTGCAGAATTAAACGACAAACCATTCCAGGATCTTTGCCAAGAAAAGCCCAAATGAGGGCACGATGAGTTGGACACCACTGAAATAAGTGAACAGCAAAAATGGATTTATTATTCTAAGATTGAAGCATAAATTGACTTGACTGGCTCAGTTTAACACAGATCCTTTTGTTTCATTTATTTTTTTTGAATTAGGTTCAGGTTAAGTATCTCTTGGCTAGAAGATTTGGATGGGCACTATTTGCTATATTTGGTGTGTTTCTCAATGCCCTTGACATACTGCTCCTAAAATTTCTTTGTAAATGTTTACTATGAATGATTATTAGAAGGTTAGCAGAAGTTATAGCAGGGGATGGAACTAGTTAGTGGGAACTACATAGGGAGATCAGCTTGGATAGTGAGTGCTCACCTTGGGGACCACAAAGCACTATACAGAAATAAAGTCCTAGGGAGTGGAGTAATATTGATTTCCAATAGGCTGAACTAACATAATAAAAATGATAATACTATCCAAATTAATTCACTGATTCAAGGCTCCATCACTCAGATTATCAAAGATTATTTTAAAGAGCTAGAAAAAATAATGATGACATTCAGTTGAAGGAACAAAAGTTAAGAATGTCATGGGGACCTAGTGGTATCTCACACTATTACAAAGAAGCAATCATCAAAATGATGGAGTACTGGTTAAAAAATAGAGGGGACGATCATTTGGCCAGATTAAATGCACACCACACAGAAGAAAATGAATTTATTCGCCAAGTGCTACAGCTACTGAAATATTGCTGGAAAAAAGAAAGCAGCCTAGCAGAAATTAGTTACAGGTAAATATCTCATACCATATAAAATGGCTCCAAATGGAGAGATAACTTAGATATTAAATGTCACATCATAAACACATTAGAACATTGAAGAAATTTCCTTTAGGCTCAATGGAAAGAGAAAGCGTTCATTACCAAACAGGGAATATAGAAAACCAGGAATGATAAAATAGAGAATTTTGATTGTATAACATTTTAAATGTTTTTGTACAACCAATGATACTGAAATTAGGAGGGAAACCGTTAAACAGGAAAAAATATCTTTATAGCAAATTTATTTGAAAAAGGTCATGTAATGAATAGAATCAAATTTATGAAAATAAGAGCCATTCTCCCCTGTGTAAATTGTTAAAAACTCAAAGGAAGATATCTAGACTCCTAGTAGTCAAATGAGAAATTATCTAAATTACTATTTGTTAGAGAAATTCAAAGAAAAGCAATTGAGTTTCAACCTTGCAGCCATCAGATTGACAAAGTTAAAAAAAGGGGGAAAATACTGGGAGGGCTATTAGAAAAGATGCACATTGATGTACTACTAGTAGTGTTGTGAATAAATCCAGCTGTGTATTGGTTCCAAGGCAGAAGAGTGGTAAGGGCTAGGCAATGGGAGTTCAGTGACTTGCCCAGGGTCACACAGCTTGGAAGTGTCTGAGGCCAGATTTGAACCTAACACCTCCCATCTCTAAGGCCTGGCTCTCCATCTACTGAGCTATCTAGTTGCCCCCAATCCAGCTGTTTTTGAAGAACAATTTAGATCCTTCCCTCCAACTTCCCTCTGCCTGACCTAAATTATTAAACCATTCATGTGTTTTGATTTAGCAATTTTGCTACTAGGTCTAGGAAACTAGGAAACCAGGAAAGCAGTTTGGAACTATAGTCCAGAAGTCACTAAATTGAATATACCCTTTGATCTAGTGATTCCACTATTTGACTTGTACCACAGAGAGATCAGAAACATAAGGAAAGGATACATAGAATAAAAATAGAATAAAAAGTATAGAATATAAGAATTATAAGTATAAGAATTATATATAATATAAGAATAAAAAGTAATTGTAACAGCTCTTTTTGTTATAACAAAACACCAGAAATAAAGTTGTGATCCCATTATGGCTGAATGCCCAAATTATGTTACATGAATAAGATGGAATATTATTGGGTTGTAAGAAATTATGACCAGATTGTATCCCAAAGGGATTTTTTAAAAAAAGGAAAATATCTCTATGTACAAAAATACTTATAGTACCTGTTTTTATTTTGTTTGGGAAAGAATTAGAAATTGATTGGAGCTGTTCAATTGGGGAATGGCAGAACAAGTTGGAGTTTCTGATTTTGATGGAATACTATTGTGGCATAAGAAATAAGGAGCAAGATTCTTTCAGAAAAACCTAGAAAGACTTATATAAACTCACACAAAGTGAAGTTAAAAGAACCAGGAAAAAATTGTATTTAGTAATAATAATATTGTATGATGATCAACTGTGAAGAAGAAAATTTCAAATGAAAAATACTGTCTACCTTCAAAGAAATAACTTGAAGCTCTATGGAGACCAAAGCTTGCTTTTTTAAACTTTATTCTTCTCCCCCCCCCCTTTTTCTTTCTTTTTGACTGTTTTCTTACATAGGACTTGATATTGAAATGTTTTGCACGATATATTCAACCTATATCAAATTACTTTCCATCTCAGTGAGAAGGGGATGCTAGGCAGGGAGAGAGAATTTGGAGCTCAAAATTTTTAAAAATAATGTTTAAATTATTTTTACATGTAATTAGGGAAAACAAATGTTAAAATAAATTATGACTAGAGAATCCTGGAAAAACCTGTAAAACAAATGCAAAGTCTACTTAGCAGAATAAGGAGAAAAATAAATTAATAAAATGACTGCAATGAGGTTGAAGGAAAATCTTTGAAATATTCAAGAGCTCTGACTAGGGAAGTGAAACCAGGAGGATGATGATAAAGCATGCCTCCTACTTCTAACCACAGAGTTAATTAAGTCTGTAGACATTTTCATATATGTCCCACAAATCATCAAGATTTCCAGAGATTTTAGACTGTTGGCCTTACAAATAATATTAGCTGATATTTGCATATGACTATGTACTTTTCAAAATGATGTAAATTGACTATCTCATTTAATCTTCAAAAAAGCCCTGGGAGGAAGGTTCTACAGATATTTTTAAATTCCCATTTTACAACTGAGAAGGATGAGATATAAGAAAATGAAACCAATTAACGAAGCAATTTAGCTATTTATCAGTAGTGCCAAGATTCCAATCTAGATTTTCTAATTCCATATCCATTGTCCTTTCCTTTGTGTTTCCTATTTCATGGTAGAAGTATCAAATATATTCATCTAGTGCTTTGAATAAACATAATGATAAATTTTTTAAAAAAGTGATCTGTTTATTTTGCACAATGGGGAAATTGAGCCATTTTCTCTTCATTTTTGCCACTTCTTTGGGACATAGCCATGCAGTCAATGTTACTTACTGATCCCTTCAGTGACCTGACTTTAATTTATCCCTATTTTCTTTAGAATTTCTTTGTGTGTGTTCTGATTTTTCTAAGTTGATTTAAGAAAGGTAGAAATACTGTCTCTTGCATTTTGTCATTTGTCACATTTTTAAATTTCTTTTCCCCAAAAGCCTTAACAACTCCTCACACTATTGCTTCCAAATTCAGCTCAAATTCAACCAAGTTTAGTTGATGTCTTGCTAAGCATTTTGGTGTTGTGGATAACATGCTAAGCCTCATAGATATTAGCTGAACATGGGCAAGTAATCTAACCTCTATGAACTTCAGTGTCTTTACTACAAGATAGAAATAATAAAATTTGTAATACCTACCTTCCTCAAAGAGTTTTGCATCTGCAGAGGCCCCTATGTTTTAGTGGAGAAGTTAGTAACAAAACATTGTGGTAAGATTTAGAGGAACTTTGACAATTAAAAGGCTATATAATTGGAAATGGAACAACTCAAAAATGTGATTTTTATCACCAGAACATCAGGACCATTGAAAATTTAAGGTGCTATATTCCAGAATTTGAATATGTAACTTATTCTTACTTTTCCCCTCTTTTTAATAAACCACCATTAATATGTTTTTAAAGGTTTTTCTTAAAAGTGTAACTACTAAATTTTATTTCCTTTATTGACATTCAATTATGGCCATGAGGTGACAAGATTGTCTTGAAAGTTTTCTACTTAGAGTAGAAAACTCTTGGTTTTTAACTATTGATTTGCTCAGCTTTTAGAATTAACACTGCTTAAAAGTTCTTTTAAATTCTTGTAGCTATTGTGTCTTTGTTTGAAGTTTATGTTACCATCTTGTTAAAACCTCTCTATTTTATAAGGAATTCTACAGTAAAATGAAAGGCTAGATACATTTTTGTTGTCGTAATTTGCTCGATTTTCAGATTCTTGGATACTTGAATGTATATGTAATTTTATTGGTACAACTTTTCACTAGTACAGAGGACAAAGGTATTGTTACACTATACTTTGCACTGGATTTTTTTGCTAGAAGCTTTTCAGTTCTGTAGCAGATTTCTCCATTTCTTGGAAAAAGAAAAATATACATACTATAAAAACACAAGAAATTTCAATTCCAGTTTATACGTTATAGGCAACTTGTTTCCACAAGCCTTTTTTCCACGATTGGAATTATTTTAGAAAACCATCCATAACCTCATTTTCAAGCTGCTCTTGTAAATCTAAGAAGATCCCAATCTAAAAAGATCAAATCCACCATGTCCTTTTGGACATCATGCAAATGTTTTAGACATTGAAATTTTGGCTTTCACTCTAGGTATTCTCTCATTTGAGGAATTATGCTCCTTTTGACACTTCACCTATCTCCAATGTGATGCCTAGAACAGTAATATTTCCATGTTATCTTTCTGACAGCTTTGTTAAGTTTGCCAGGTTTGTGTTGAGTTCCTATAGTTAAGGACTGGCTTTTATTTCGTTCAGATGAGGAAGAATACTTTAGGAAGTACTATATAAATATTCACCCTGACAAATTAAAACTAATTTATGTGGAACAAATATAAATGGATCACACTGCTGTTGAGTCTCAATATTCTAAAGAAAAGACGAACAAAACAGACCCCTTCTGATCAAAAGCAGACTCTCCAGCTCTTGAACATTTAAATTAATCTCCATGGTTTTTAGTTCATTGATATTGTGGGTATACAAAATATTCTTTTGAGTGAATTCCTTTGTGGAATCTTGCCCTTATTACACTTAACTTTCCTATCAGATAAAGTAGTGTGTAATTTTTCCCCACGCGTGAAACACAGTTTTTGTTCTCTGCCAGGCACTACTTTTAACACTTCAGCTTACCATTATTACAATGTTCATAAGTTTGCTTGGTTTTAGTACAAGAAGATGACCTTTTTCCACCCTCATTATTTCCTACTGATTAAAAAAAGTCCTGTGTAAATTAGTTGGGGTGAGTGTCAGATTACAAAAGGTATGGATAATAAAGCTCGTTACTATTTCATTAGGGGGAAAGATAGCAGGGATGCACTATTTGATCCTAATGCTAAATTCAGTGTCAACTATGCAATTTTCTCCTCTGATTTGATACTTTATTTTTGAGATATAATTTAAAAGATGCAAAGACCTCTTTACCCAGAACATTAGGAAAGGGGCCGTGATTCATTCATAGTCAATAAACATAATACAGATATACTACCAATTCATTTTGCTTTGTAAAAAAAAAAAGTGCCAAAATGTGATTTTTAGAACTGATTAATCTAAAAAAAGGAAACAATGTAACTCTAATAATGGAAAATCTGATTATGTGTTCTTTCATTGGTTGAAGAAATTAAAATATGAAAGATGGGAGAGCAGAACAGGTCAAGGCCAATCTAGACTCTAATCTAATATCATTTTGTCTTTTTCACATGTCCCCCACCTAGTACAATGAAGCCTTTAGCCTTGCTTTTTATAACAGATAAAATCATATCATAAGGAATTTTTATTTTTAATGAAAGATGTCATAACGTACAAATCTAAATGAGGGTTGTCTTTCAAAGTGCTCACTTTTGTATTCATGTTGCCATGCATTTCTCTGAGCCATTTTGGAATGCTTCTTCAACCTCAGTGCCATATTACTAGCAGTGCTTGATAAGGGTGGAGTTTGACTTTCTTTTCTTCAATAATATTCTCAGTTCTGCAATAGCCTATCTTTTATTTATTTACTAGAAGTCATGGTACCTACTTTGATTCCATCTACGTTCCATTGTTTAAGACTCATCTGCAAATGAGCCTATGAAGGTCAAATTGAAGCAGAGAGAGAGGAATACCTGGAATATCTTCCTATTGGAATAGCCTGGAAAAATATCTAGAAGGTCCTGACTAGGGGAGGTGGCAATGGCAACAAGGAAGGGATAGACAAGTTACTTTATACAGGCAATTTTGTCAAGGTTTCATATTAGTTATATTAGGAGAATATCTGCATTTTGGAGGTAGTTTGGTGGTGCAGTGAATAAAGTGTTGGAACTGGAGACAGGAAAATCTGAGTCCAAATTTGGTCTCAAATAATAGCTATTGGTCAAGGCATTGACCCTCTGACTACCTCAGAGGTAGTCTTTTTCTCCGAATTGGGCATTATAGTAGCAATTGTGGCTAAGGATTGTTAAAGAGGTCCCATAAATTAATATTTCTATTTTTTTTGCAAACTTTAAATGCTCTATAAATGATGGATATTACTATTAAAACCAAATCTACTTGCATGGCATAAAGTTTGGCTTCTACTAATGATATTTATTTTATTTTTATTTATTAATTTTTTAAACCAATTACATGCAACAAATTTCCACATAAGTTCCCTAAGTTATATGATTGAAATTATCTCCCTCCCTTCCATTCATTCTCTTGGTGCTATGGCAGACATTTCAATTTTGGTTAAAAATATATTATATGAATATTTAAAACATAATATGACCATAGGTTCTGGAGACAGTTTCAAAAACGTGTTTTGAAAATTGGAAACATCATTGGATTGGATGAGAGTATAACCTTCTCAAGTGACTACTTACACACTCAGATGCATAGGTGTTTTTTTTTTTAACTCTACTATGGTTCTATTCTCATTCCTCACCTTGATGTACAGGTGGCCCAGGGTTTTTCTGCAAGTTGTATCAGTGGCTAGTGGAGCATTAGCCCTTGAAAGTTCTGACTGGAAAGGCTTCCCAGCGACTGCTTTTATGTTGTTGGAGGACTGGTGTGGCTAAATTCAGAAAGCTTTACCACCAGAAAATTGACTATTCTGCAGTAATTTTTTGGGGTCCATAACTCATGAATTCAGAAAAGTTTGTGATCTCTTTTGGTACATGTATAGCCATCCTGATGAAAGTACAGATTTTTATTTCAGTTTCAAAATATGTTTAATTTTTGTTTAAAGTCACATTTTGGGGAGAATGACTGAACAAATTACAGTTTTTGAACGTGAAAAAGAACCCTTTTGTCCTAAAATAAGTAAGGAAATTGAAAATTTCAAAAATGGTTTTAGGATGCTGCATGAGATAAATATTTTTGAGCATGGACAATGAGGAAATTTGTTTTGTTTGGTGATACATATTTTTTTCAGGTAATTTGTTTTTCTTTTTGTTTCCCAAAAGGTTTAGGGAGGGAGAGGATATAGTTTTTTGCTTATTAATAAAACAAAACTTTAATAAAAAAGAAAATTTTCAACAGCAACAAATTTCAGGTTAAACTCAGACAACATTGTGTTACTACCTTCTTGAAGTACAATCTTTTATTTCACAAACATTTATATGTATTATTAGTTATAGGTACTCTAGCATTATTTTGTTTAATTATTTTCAGGAAATATGCTTTGTAAATTTATGTTTGTTTCTTCTGCTATGTTAAACCAAAACTTTTTAAAAAAAGGTGAACTTTAAAAAAGTCATTCTATCATATTATTTGCATAGCTAGTTACCTCTATGTTAACATATTCATTTTTGCACATAACCAATGGGGTAAACTTAAAAATAAATTGATGACTTAACCTGGTTGAGGGAGGTCTGGTCTGGCTTTACCTTTTAACAGAATCTTTATCCTTTTACCTCTTTCTTCTTCTTCATGATATACATGTATCTCTCATTCTCCCTTTCCTTCTCCTTGTCCCTGCCCCTCTCTGGGTCCCTGTTCTGCTTCCTCTGCTTCTCCTTCTCTCACCTATCCAAGGTGAAATTTGCATGGCCACTTTCTTCCCATGCAGTCCTACCTCTCTACCTTTCAGGAAAGACCTCTTGTGGCAGTGTTCTTCTACATTAAGCCTCGTGGGATGAAAGATAAGCTCTTGGTAACTTATGTTTCCAGCGCTTCCGATATTATTGAAATGAGAACCCACTCTAAAGAGTCTGTGTTATACCCTAGGCAAGTGTTTTTCAACCTCACGGATGCTTTTTTTTTTTTTGTTGAGAATTTTGTGTATTCCATATGATAGTAACTTTCCTATTAATAGCTATTGATTGAGAAAATACATGATGACAAATGCTTCCTTGGAATTCAGTAACAATTTGAGTGAGTTTGTATTTTATTAATTACTATAGCTACATACAAATGTTGTGTGAGGCATATTTATATGGTTTACAGAAGCTATATTTGCTTATTTATTACACTGAGATATGCTACATGTCCTGGAACTAAATAAAAATCATAATAGCAGTATTTGGTGCTCAGACTCAAATGAGATATTTGTAATGTGCACAGTGCTTGGCCCATAATAGATGCTTAACAGAATGTTCATTCCCTTTCCCTGTGAATTCTAAGGGCTTTTCAATAATTTCTAAACCCCTTCAGTGACTAGTAGCTACCTTGAAAATTTAGATCAGATGATCTTATATTTAGAGGTAATAGGGATCTTAGTGGTCCCCTAACCAGCTTCTTCCTTTTACAAATAAGAACCAGAGAGGTTACATATTTTGCAAAAAATTATGCTTTGAAATAAGTGATGTTTTAACCCATGCTATCTGACTAGAAATCCATATTCTTTTCATGACACCCTGATGCCACTCCAGATGATTTCCAGCATAAAATTGCTGCAACTTCAGTATTTCTGGATTTTTACCGAATTGGATCACTTTCTATTATTTCAGAGCATAATTAACTTCTTTTTAATGGGCAGATGATACTGCTTGGCACATGTTTACCACATGTGTGAATAAGAGCCCTTAAGATAATTCTAAGCTCTAGGAGTTTGTAGTTGGTCCATCATTTACCTAGAGTCTTTGGACCTCCAGCTAGCATCCTTGTACAAAGGAATGAGGATATTGATGCCCAGTAGTCATTTCAGGGTCATGGTAGTGGAACTTAATCCCTTCAGTTGTGCCAACAATGAATGTTCTTGAGAGTTCCTACTCTACATTTGAATTGACCTCAGTGAGCCAACGACAAAAAACTCAATTCTGGGAAGACACAATTTTTTTTTGGCACTTAACTGCTGTGCCAGCTTAGCATTTTTTTATGCCAAACTTTGGGGAAATAGGGACAGTAAGTCTGGTTGCCTGATTAAATAAGTGTATTATTTAAAGTGTTTCAAAATCTACAGCAAGGGTCTCCTTGATTAACTTGGATTTGGGGGAAGGTGTTTTAGAGAGTTACTGGAGCATTGAAAGATTAAATGACTTGCCTATGGTCAGACACACAACTAGTATGTGACAGAGAAAGGATTTGAACTCAATTTTCTAGATTCCAAGGCTGATTCTTTTCTACCCTCACCACCTCTCTCATAGATAATTGAGCGTTAACTATAAAAGGTATCACTGATGAATTTAAACTGAGTTCTTAAACACAGAAGTAGCCCCTGAGAGGGGTGATTTATGAGGAACAGGGACCTCAGAGTTTGTCCCAAGCTCTTCATCATCCCTTGGGGTTCCTTTATTTCAAAGTATAATGACCTCTTGAATAGGAATAAATCCTTTATTCTGTCTTCATTTCTGGGCTCTGTGCCCAGATTCTTGATGGGGGCAAATGTATGCCCTAAAGTAACTCATTTCACTAATGGCATATACTGCATAACCCCAAGTGGACTTAAATATGCTGTTTCTAATAGCATCCAGAACAGAATTCTTAGAAATTTCTTTAATATGAGAGGACTTTGAACTGTACTCTCATGGGGAAGAATCTCGAAGATGGGGGAGAGGCAAGTATGGACAAGGAGAAAGGAAGAATCATAGTTGGATTTGTGAATCTGTTACTTTTTTTTTTATTCTTAGGCTATGAACACCATTGCTTATTCCATTTGAGAAGTTGTAGAAAATGACCCTGGGGATGCTCTTACACATCATGAGCTACTAGCTTGCATTTTGGGTCCATTGGTGACAAGAGTGTATTGCCTCTCACATAAAACTTCACTCTTGTACAATTTCCAGAACACTAGCTCCTGAGCAAGTATCTGGCTGAAATCTTTATTGGTATTATCTTTGTCTCTCTTCATTTATTTAGTTATTTGTCTAATCCTATATGGTACCTTTCCTTATACTTCAACCAGACCTTTGAATCATACTTTAAATCTTTTTTATCTGTGTTTTTTTTAATATTATACTTTATGTTTTTGGTTTTCTCTATCAGATTGTAAGCACCTTGGGGACAGGCATGTTTTTTATTCATGTTTGTACCTACCATTATAGCTGACGCTAATGTTCTTCACATAAGAGTGAATTAATATTTGTTGAATTTTATATTGACAGGAAATATTTACTACATCTTATTTTACTAAATGCCAAAAGGCTAATAGGCAAAAAAAAGACATGTCTTTTTTTTTTGACTACTTTGGGATTTTCTTAGCTTCATTATTTGTTTAGGTCCAGATCATCTTTCCAAACAATTACACTTTTCAGTGACCCATTACTCCCTCCAATAAGATGTAAATTTTTTAACTTTTAAAAACTTAACGTAGTTTTTGTTTCTCCTTCTCCAGTGATTGGCATTGTTGTTCAGTGGTTCTAATTGTGTCCTATTCTTTGTAACTGTATTTGGGATTTTCTGGGCAAAGGTGCTGGAGTAGTTTGCCATTTTCTTCTTCAGCTCACTTTACAGTTAGGAAACTGAGGCCAAGAGGGTTAACTGACTTGGTCGGAGTCATAGAGTTAATAAGTATCTCAGGCTGCATGTGAACTCAGGTCTTGCTGATTCCAGGCCCAGCATTCTATCCACATCACCATCTAGTTGTGCTTGGCATAGCAAGTGCTTAATTAGTGGTTGTGAATGGATGGATGTCTTTTTCCATTGCTTCTCCCAAGTGTTCTCTTGCCCTTTCTTCCTCCCATAGCTCTGTCTTCCCCCATTCTTTAAATATTGCTTCCATAATTTAATTCTAAAACACTGCTATCAAAACCATGATTTTTCCCCTACCTTTGACCATGTCATATATCTCTTTCAAATTATATAATTATTCCACATAATCACCACTTTAAAGCTAGGTTTCCAACCCATTATCCCTTCTTAAACTACCTAACATTATTGATTCATTCTGTTTAGCTCCCTGATTCCTTTCAACAAGTTTGGTAAACCTACTTTTATCTTATTTTCTCACTCAACTGCATTTTTTTCCTTGGCATTACCAAGATGGAAAATGATATCCACCCCCAATCTGGCAAATATCCAAATTCTCCATTGTTTCCAAAGGCCTTCAGAAATTCCACTTGTATCAGAAAACCTTTCTCAACTTAAGAGGAATAAAAGGTGTTGGTTCTTGACCCTTTATATTCCACTTTAGAGATGGACTTGTAGACTGGTTGGGCCAAAACATTCAAATAAGGAAAGCATGTATAATAGATATATCATAATTTTTGGCACACATATTCAGGTCATTGTCTATCATAATTGTGTTAAACATTTTTAATATCATGTTATTTTAAAGAGTAATCATTTTATAGATTGCTTTGAGTCAGAATACTTAAGTTTTAGTTTTTGCTCATGTCATTAATTGTGTGACATTGGGAAAGCCATTTAAGTTTTGTTTCATCATCTATTAAATGAGGAGTTCACAGTGTTTACAAGATTTTCTACTTCTAAAATTCTGTAATTGTTGTCATTTTTTTCTATACCATTCAGTGTTTGTTGTGTCTTACACCTTTTGACTCTCTTCTTGAAAGACATCCTTAAGTTCTACAGGTGTGGGATTTTTTAATACAGTCAGCTCTGTTAAGATTTATTTTTAAAACTTGAGTTTTTTCCAACATTAAGGAACAATTTGAATATAATTAGAATTATTTTATCAGTCTAAGAAAAATTGGTGTGAATGTAGAAAACTATCAGTTCACAATAAATTAGTTTTCAACTCTTCCATTTCTCTAATGGCTCACTGCCATTCTAGTGCCCATTGCCCCAAACAAACTTTAGGTCTTTTCCCAATAAAGTGCCTTATTTATTGTATCTCCTCTGCTGTCATAGGAGATTTGGGCAGAGAAGCGTGGTTTAAACTCAGACATTTTCCCCACTCCCCCATCTTCTGCCTTGGATATGCTATGATATATCAGCATTCACCTAGTAGTGGGACCTGAACGTTTCCCTTACTTTTAAATATAATTTCTGGTAAATGTGAGTACCTCCTCCCTAGTGGATACATTGAAAGAGTGTGCTTATGTATGATTCATAATTTTCATGCCAAATGTGATTAGCTAGTCTTATTACAGGGTATTGTGTATAAAGGGAATTGGGCCATTACATTTCTCTGTACATTTGCTTTGGAAATGTTTGTATTAGTTGAAGGTGGTACCTATAAATAATATCATGGACAAAGAGGTGAGTTTTTGTTCATAAAAATATTCTTATTGTTTCAAATTTTAAGTTTCTGGCAAAATTATATATGTATATATATATTTCCCATACTTATATGAAAAGGATAGTTGGATAGTCAGTTAGTAATGATTTATTAAGTAATTATTAGGTATGAAGCAATTACTGGGCAAAAAAGAAAGGAAAAAATTCTCCTTGCCCCCAAAGAGCTTAAATTTGAATGGATAAAGAGTGAAACCAACACCACCCTCTCATGAATTGCAGCACCCAGAAATTCTTACTCATACTTGCACATATGTTGCCAAATACAAATTATTTAATGACAGAGTTTGGGCTGGGGCCTTAATACCCATCAAATGGACGTTTTTTTCCATGGGAAAGAGAATTATAGTTATGGGAATTCTAGGATGTCTAATTGGAAGGCACTTTGAAAAATAATTTAGACCATCAATTTGAAACATTTTTGTGTCATGGACCCATTTTGCAATCTGGTCATGCCTTTTGAAAATATATGGGATTATAGAACAAACTAATTGAATTGAAATAAATGTCAAAGATTATTTTAACTTAATTTTTTAACTAAGAAAAAGTTATGAAAAAAAGGTTAAGAAAAGTAGTTATGAACCCCTGTCTTAGCTAACTCTCATGTTAGAGAGGAGGAACCTGAGGCTTGCTTTGAGAGATAAAGTTATTTGTTCAAGGTCACACAAGAATTCAGCCCCAAATTTGCAAAGAATCAGCTGGAATTGACAATAACCTATTTCCCTTTGTAAAAATTTAATGTCTTGCTTTTTGGGAAGCAATTTAGTCTCAAGAGCTGAGAAGTGCCAGCATGCTGTTAAGAAAAGTGCAAAATTTTGAATCAGATTTATTTCAGATATGACCATGAAGATGTCAGAGGCACAGAGCCTTAGTTTCGTCATTTGTTAAAATGAAAGTAATTCTCTTAGACTAGCTACTTCATGGGGTCATTGTGAGGAAGGGGTTTTGCAAGCCCTCAAGGACTCTATAAATGTGAAGTTGTATTTTGTGGAGGAGAGAAAAAGAAGTCTGCAGAAAAGGCTGGAAAAGCAAAGACTCCACAACTGTCAGTCAAGGTGAACATTCTATTTGGAATGAGGACTGGAGAAAGACAGTTAAGAAGGAGGAAACAAACTGAAAATCTTGGTCTCTTTGCTTGGGGACAGAAAAGAAGGACAAAAGTTCTGAGCTCTCTGATTCTCTCTGCTGTACTACAGTGACTGAATTTCCAGACCTGTTAACCAATTTTCCCATATTTGAACTATATTCCACCATCCTCCAACCTAAGAATTATTCTAGTATTAGGGAAACCCCAAACCCTCTTTCCATCCATTTTCCTATCTTTCCCTTTCTCCCCAATAATCCCCTTACTTAATCTTAGTGAAGAGAAAGGAGTGATTTATTTGATACACTATAATACTCACTCTGAGTTGATTTTAGAGAAACCAACAGAAGAATCAACTGGAAGGGCAGGGAGGAAGGGGGAGGTAAAGAGCGGAAGAAGGGAGGAGGGTTAGGAGATTGGCAGATCTGATCTTAAATTATCATTTCTACTTAAATAATTCCCTTTTACACCTTGCCACTATTATTATTTATTGGGGCAGCAATGACACTTGCATGTGATGAGTTTCTGGTAAGTATTGGTACTGACTAAACAACTCATTGTCCACCATTTCTACCTTTCCTAGGAAAAGAACATTTGTTCTGACCAAGGAGATATGTAGATTATCTAGAATTTCTCAGGATTTGGTTTCATAGGATTCAGAGCTAGAGAGGATTTTATCAATCATAAAGTCACACTATTTCTGGAGAAAAGTGGCATCTAAAGTGTCTTTTGCAGAGTCACTTAGAACTGAAATTAGAATCCAGCTCTTTGGACCCCAAATCTTTGCTCTTTCCTGATTAACAAAGTAGCTGATTATAGTTGCTAAACCAAAAAGAGTAGTTCAGTTGTCTTACCACCAGAGGACATAAATTATAGATTTAAGTAGGGCATGCATTAGAATTCTGAATTGTCACTTTCAGTCTTCAAAGCTTTTTTGCTTTAGAAGTTGAAAAAATGATATCTCCTTCATTAAATCCTAAGACACTGAATTTTAAATGTGATCTTAAGCTGTTGTAGAAGAGAAACACATCAAATAGCAAGATTGTCTTTCAGACCCAATCTGGTTTCGATATTGGGAATGCAGTTCATCCATAATCATTCATTCATATGTTTACAGAAAAATATTTCCTGCCCCATTAATTGCCCCATTTAGAGGTAGAAGGCATATTCCTCATTATTTCCTGAATGCATTGTAAGTTTTTCTTGGTCTTTAAACTGCTATAACAAACAACTATATTAAACAGAATAAATAATACCATCTCTGTCATATCAGCCATTATGTAAAAATCATTGGCCTCTTGTCATTGTGAACATTAGTCTGTGTTCGACTTGTCTGATTGCTATTGCCAAGTGACTTGAAACTCAGGGATTTCTGATAAAAAAAAAAGTCTTATGCATACATACATGTATATATGCATACAGGTACACAATTTATATATATGTATGTGTGTATGTGTGTATGTGTATATACATATGCATATATTTATTTATATAGTTGTTTTTTTATCATTTCAGTTTTTTCTAATTCTTTGTGACTCCATTTGGGATTTTTCTGGGAAAGATACTGGAGTAGTTGCCATTTCCTTCTCCAACTTTTTTTGAAAAAAAATGAAGGAGACAAGCAGGTTAATAAGTCTCTCTCTCCCTCCCTCTCTATTCCCCCCTACCTGTGTCTCTCTGTCTCTCTTTCTCCCTCTCTTTCACTCTCTTCCTCCTACCTTCTCTCTGTCTCTCTGTCTCTCTGTCTCTCTGTCTCCCTTTCCCTCTCCCTCTCCCTCTCCCTCTCCCTCTCCCTCCCTCTCTCTCTCTCTCTCTCTCTCTCTCTCTCTCTCTCTCTCTCTCTCTCTCTCTCTCTCTCTCTCTCTCTCTCTCTCTCTCTCTCTCTCTCTCTCTCTCTCTCTCTCTCTCTCTTCCCCCCCCTCTCTCTCTCTGCCCCTCTCTCCCTCTCTTTCCCTCTCTTCCTCCTACCCCCTCTCTCTCTCTCACAGACATACACAATGATAGCGATAACTGCTTGTTTAAAATTTTTTTAAAGTTCTGCTTTTTCTAATGAATAAAAATTTATTTCCATCCAACCTTTTTTCTTTATTGGGAAAATAAATAAAAAGAAATCCCTTTTAGACTATTCATAGTAAAAAAACATAGTACAACTTTGATTATGCCCAAAAATATATGTCTCAATTTACATTCTGAATTTATCACCCCTCTCTTAGGAAGTCGGTAGATTCATTCATCCTGGATCCTCTGGAATCATAGTTGTCATCAGAATTATGATTTGAGTTGTTTGTTATTGCATAAGTTTTCCTAGTTTTACCCACTTTGCTTTGCATCAGTTCATACACATCTCTTCAGATTCTCAGCAATTGTTATCTTTGTCATTTTTAAAGTAATATGGTATTTGGTTACAGTTGTATACTATAATTTATTCATCCATTCACTTGATGGGCATCCCTTCAGTTTCCGTTTCTTTGTCACTACAAAAAGAACTACTTTAATCATTTTGTATATATGGGTCCATTTTCATCTTTCTTTGATCTTTTTGGGAGCCAAGATGTATTTACTTTTAGAGTAGTTGAACAGGGCTATTAGGGATGCTCTGTATGTTGTCCCTTTCTCTTCTCTTAGTATTTGGATTGTCATTGAATAATTTCCATGTAATTTATGTTTATAGGCTTACATTCATTCATTCCTGGGAGTCTGTATGTAAACAAAATCATTGCATATTATGGTTCTTTGTATTAAAGACACCACTATCCTTCTAGGCACCTGGAATAAAATTTTGGTATTCATCATTCTTCTTGCCTACTTCTTCACACATTCCATTACCAAGCTCTGCCATTTCAATCATAATATGTTTTATACATACCCACTCTTTTTCTATTCCATCATTTTTTCCACTTTTAATTTTTCCCATTTTTTAATCCACCTCCTCTTTTTCCACTTCCATTTATTCCTTCTTTGCCATTTACATGGAGAACTACCATAAACTGCTCTACAGTCTCCCCAATTTTATTCTGCACATGCTTCCATATATTTACACTGATGCTCTATTAATCTTTACAATGAACAGATCTGATTAATTCACCAGTTTGCTAAACAAAACAGAAACTTTTAGTTTCCTAATGTCTAAAATGATGTTTCAATCATGTGCATTTCTTGACTCTCCATACTGTTGCAGCCTTACCTTTTCAGCCCCTTTTCATGCTATATACCTTGTCCATACTAGCTTCCATCTACTAGACCACTCACTGCCCTCCATATTCCTTGTGTATTGTTTGCCATCTCTTTTCCATGTTTAATGCCATTCCTTATATCTAGAATGTTCCTTTCTCAGTCTTTATCTGTTGAAATCATGGGAATAGAATGCTGGATTTTTTTTTTTCAGAAACACCTAAATTTGAATCACATCTTAAATAGTAGATTAGTGAACCTTGATCAAGTCACTTAAACTTTCTCAGTCTCAGTTTTCTCATCTATAAAATAAGGACAGCAATAATCACACCAGCCTCACAAGGTTATTATGAGAATCAAATGAAGATATGTTAAGAGCTTGCTAACTTTAAAGTGCTATATAAACGGTAGCTAATATATTATTTTCATTATACCTTGCATAACACTGTTCAGGATATATTTTGTTTTTCAATGATGTACATGTATCATGGAACTGAATTGTAACTGCCTCGTGGACAAGGACTGTATTTTCTATTTTATCCTTGAATTCTCTTTAGAAGCCAATATGATACTCAGTATAGCTGATACAGGTGAGATTCAACGACATACAAAGTCACTTAGATCTGAAATTATAACTCAAGTCTTCTAGTTTATTGGATTGAATATTAAACATAAATCATTTTTCCATTAAATTTCATTGTGATTTAAGAGGTGTCCATTTATTAAAAAAATATCCTAAAATGTAGAAACCTGGAATCTGGAAAAATAAAAATTAAAGAAAAACACAGGAAAACATTCTTTTCGACTTTTGGGGAGCATTTTGACTTCATCAGTTTGTCCAAGTGTTTAATTTCTTTGAATAGCTCATGTAAGATCACAGAAACAGAATTTCAGAGTTGGATGGTACTGCAAAGTCCATCTTAGCCCACAACCCATGCCTGAAGTACATCTATTTCAAATTTGGCAAGTACTAAATCTAGTCTTTGCTTGATCTTCCCCAATACCATTACTATCAGAGGTCCTCTCCATTCAACGAGGAACAAATTGTTTGGAGTATTACCTGAGTTTTTGGATTTGTTTGGTAAAGGTGAGTTGTTTCTTCCTAGGCACATTGCTTTCAATTTGATAGCTGCCATCAAGTCGATAGTGTTAACCTTGAGAAATGAATTTGTAGATTAGCCACCTAGTCTTCTTTTGATAGAGTTAATGGAGTCTAAGCACAGCTGGTACTAGTTTTTGATGGTTATGCCTTTTTTGGACTATGTAAAAAGAGGTAGTGATTACATTTTGATTTTGGTATAGATGTTGTAATATACATTTAAATATAAGATTTAAATGATTATAATAAGTTTAAATGTATAATGAATATAAACTTTCATTTATTTGTCTTTAATATAGTACAAGGGAAAAACGAATTAGTTCTAGAATCAAATGACCTTAGTTTGATTCCCAACTTTTCTAGTTACTAGTTACACATGAGACTTGTATGCAACTCTGCATAAGTCATAACTTTTTTGAACTTTAGTGCCTTCAACTTTAAAAACATAAAGCTAGGGTTTCTGAGGTTCCTTCTAAGCTCTTATTTTTTGACATTTTGAACTTCATCTTGATTAGATGTCTTTGATCCACTTTTTTGTTGGTTTCACTTTATTTTTGGCCCTTTACTTATGAGCCATGCCAATAGACTCTAGGTATTAAAGCATTAATTTGGGAGATGTTAAAAATTCGGCAGCATATTGGCTATAGAGGGCGTCTAATTTTGTGTCATTAAAGAAGTTAGCATTGTGTTTAATATTTTTTAACTATGCTTATATTTTATCTTTTCCTTATCCTTTTTGGGATATTGCTAGAATTTAGAGAAATATCAATTAGATCTATTTATATAACATTAACATTCCTGAAGATGGGTACTATTAAAAAGAGAACATGGCTGTATAGCTTTTATTTTCATTGTATTAATATATGTAATTTACACTGATTCTTCAGTTTTTTACGTCTTATTTCTGAAGATCAAATCAGGAAAAAATTAGCAGATTTACAAATCAGTGGTCAGTTGATATTTCATTTTAAACCAACTCATTTATATTTTAAGTAAAATAAAACTATAATGCCAAAACTAAAGGTGCCCATAATTTAAAAGTATTGGTTGAATATACTTCCCTGCTATGAAATTATTTTATTTTTGGTCTGAATGTGAAATTTCATTGATGGAAGGGATTTCTAGGAAGGGATTGTCTTAGCCAATCCTGCTAGGCAAATAAATCCTGTGCAAATGGAGAATCATCTAGGAGGTATAAGGAGATTCAGTGAAATAATTTTATGTAAAATGCTAGCATAATTATAAACTTAAGGGCCATTTTCATTTGCTTATGGAGACTAATGATTAGAAGGCAGACCAAATATATGACCTTTTCAGAACCTTATTTTCTTCATCTATGAAATGAGGGTACTGGATAAGATACTGTGAGGGGTCCTGTCTGATGATCTTGTGATCATACTTTAAACAAATTATTAGATTTAGCTATTTTGGAGAGAAATTTAGATGTATGCCCAAAGGTTGAAAAACCTTACCCTTTGACCCAGAAATGCCACTAATAGGTCTCCATCCCAAAGGGATTAAAAAAGGGGGAAAGGACCCATTTGTACAAAAATATAGCAACACTTTTTGTAGTTGCAAAGAATTAGAAAGTGAGGGGATTTCCATAAAGGGTGATGACTGAGCAAATTGTGGCATATGATTGTAATGAAATATTACCATGGTATTAAAAAAATGAAAAGGCTTACTTTAAAAAATCCTGGAAAAACCTACTTGACCTAATGCAAAGTGAAGGGAGCAGAACCAGGAGAGCATCCATTGACATTCTAACAGCATTATTCTACAATGAACATTTATGAACTATGTAAGCTATTTTTGGCAATAAAATAATTCAAGAAAATCCTTAAGGTCTCATGATGAAAAACACCATGCACTACCAAAGAAAGAACTGATAGCGTCTGAAAGAGCCTGAAACACATTATATTTCACTTTATTTCTTTTATTTTGTTTGTTTGAGATCTCTTTCACAAAATGACTGACAGGGAAAGATGTTTTATACTATTATATATGTTAAGTCAGATTGCTTACCCTCTCAGAGAGTAAGTAGGGGAGGAAGGGAAGTTGAGAATTTGGCTCAAACTTAAAAAACAAAGTTGGGATAAAGTTGTTTTTCAGGCAAATGAGGGAAAAGAAACCCAAATGACTAGTTTTAATGATTATAGAATAAACATAACATAGATTACTCAGTCAGATCCTCTTGCTTCAGGTATAAACCAGTATTTCCTGACTCACCACTCAGTGCCCTTTCCTTGACACCACATTGTCATATATTGATGTTCATCCTGTAGCTATGAGTTGTATATAATCAACCTAAATTAACTGAAGACATAGGAAAGTGAGGGTTTGTTTGTTTTGGTGAGTGGCAGCAGCAATGGTATTCATGTACCACAGGGTAGTCTGTGTAGATTTTTTAAAGACATCGATGGCATTCTCTATGAAGAATATAGATGTGAATCAAAATAGAAGTCTGTATTAATCATTAAATATTATTGGTAAAATACTTCTATTCTTCAGTAAAGTATTTTATAGGTAAAGCAGGATGTCTATTCTTTTAAGAATAAAATCTAACTTAGGAGATATTTATTGATAGCCCATTATATGTAAAACTGCCATGCCCTTTGGCAGTGGGGTGTAAAAATGAGGAAGACGGTTCTTAATTTTCAGAAACTTATGATTTAATGAGGATGTGTCATATAGTAAAATCCATACATTAGATCTTGACGAAAACATTTTTGTTCCCTAAAAGGAAGGTTTTTACTTCTTCCTCTTGTGCTCTAATGACCACCCTAAGACTTTGTTTTAAGACAGAAACCAAATATCTAAAGTTCCAGAGTATAATTTTCTTGGTATTGAGATCTAGGCATTTATCAAAAATAATATTAAAAAGTATTCCATATTCCATATTTTACAAAATCATTGTTACTCTCATGCTTCTTTGGAGGTAGCCAGAGGACAATGAGGGAATCAGCCTAGAAAGAATCATAGGATTTATATCTGTAAGCAATTTAGAGTTCATTTCGTCTGATTTACATGTGAAGGGGCAGAGCCAAGATGGCGACTTAGTGGTGAAAGCTGATTCTACTCTTACAATCCTTCCAAATCAATTTTTTTAAAAGTGCCTCAAAACGACAGGAGTCAAAAACCAACAGCAAGATGGAGAGAGAGAGAGGGGGCTCTCTTGCTGAACACAACTTGATTTTACATTTGAGAAAACCAAGACACCAGGAAGGTTAAGTAACTTGTCCTTGTTCCCACAGTTGGTAAAATAGTCTGAATTTGAATGCATATCTTTACACTCCTATTGTCATATAGACTATGATAAATGCATAAATGTTAGTAACCTTTCTAGCCTCATTATTTTTAGTAACACCAGAGGATAGCATTTTTTTTTGGAGAGATTTTTCTTTCTATGAACTCTCAGACATAAACTATCATATGCAAAAATGAAAAAAAAAAGCTTAAGGTGATGAATTTGAATATAAATATTTGTTTTCTGCTTTCAAACTCAGGACTTTGTCATCATAATTAGGGAAGTACCTGTATTCATTTCATCTGCTAGTAGCTATTGTGTTTACATGTACTGTATTGAGCTTTCAAGGTTTGAAACCTTCACAGAATAGGAACTAAATAAGAAAATTCCTGCCAGCATGGGTACAGCTAAGTGTATGCCACTCTTACTGAAAGTTCATCCTTAAGAGGTAAGCTTTTTATCACTGGTCTTAATGTATTGAAGAATGCTGCTCTTCCTGTTTGATGCAATGGTGATTAGCAATGCAATGTATAAAAGCACTTATTACTAAAGGACATTTTTATTTCCACATTTGAAAATTGATTCTAGTTTTTAAAGAAGATACCATTTATGCATATTTTGGCTCTGGTGCAATTCGTTTTGCATAGCTTATAGGCAAATAGCTTTTGAGAATTAGGGCTCATTAGTGGGCCTCGTTTCTTCAGCAATATTTTCTGATAATAGTTTTCTGTTTAATACAAGAATGTCAGAGAGCAAAAGTAGTAAGAATTAGTCTCCTCACAGTCATTAGTGAATGCATATGGAAGAAGGTAGAAAGACGGGGGCCAAGGAGTAATCACTATCTTCTGTCTTATTCCTCTTTCCTTATCCCATTCCTCACTCTGTTTATTGGACATTATTTTAAAAGCTTTGCCTTTAACAGGGACTTTGGCATATGTAAATATTTGATGTAAGTATATGCTGTATTCAATTTTATCAAAGCCATTGCTTTCATGAGAAAATGCATTCGTAGTGATTTAGGAATGTGAAGAATTTTCTGGGAGTGGTTCTGCAGAACCCTTCAGTGTGTTTAATCATCCTTTGGGCACTAACTCTCCCTGTTGTATGTTTAGCTCTGTTCTCTGATCAAGAATTTTGGATTTTTAGAATGTGCAATTTTTAAAAAATATTCTTTGAGATCATCCCCCTCCCCCCTTTTATTCACAAATGGAAAGTAAAAAGATTGTGAAATTGTCACCAGTGTTGGGCTGGATTTGTAGGATAAATTTCTGTCTCTGACTTAGATAGAAGAGAGGGGACCATCCTTGGGGAGTACCCCACCCTCCAGCTGGCTTGGCTGCTGTTAAAAGGGCTCTGCCAGGGGGCACTGGAGGATGTTCTTTATGGCATAATTTCTTTGTTACCATCTGGTTTGAGGCTGTGGCCTCTGTCACTCCCTTTGGCAATTCCCCTTCCATTTGATAAGAAAATCAAACAGTCCATATTGTCCACCTTGAGAGTTTCTGCCCCTCCATCTCCACTCCCATTTTTTTACAGCCAACATTCAAATGTTGACTTGATAGGTTGGGTTCTAGTTATAATTTTGCTTCTAATTAATTGTTACTTTGGACAAATTTTCATTGATTTCCATGACTCTTGGTTTCTTTATCCTTAAAATAAACTTATGGAGTTAAATAAATCTCTTATATTTCTTCTTGAAATACTTTTAGTGTACATTTCAATAATTAATATATGTATGGGGGCATGAAAGTATAAACCACTCAGATGAATGACTTTTAGTATCTGTACAACATAACTTCTCCTGTATAGATTGACTTTAGTGCCTTTGGTCCTAGAACATCTATATTTGCAACAAGTAATCTCTGTGTCACGTGCTAGGGGTTCCTAATTGATTTCTGTTCATTTGATTTCCTCTTTTTAGTCCAGCATAGCAATTTGTTTATTTCCACTTAAAAATGCGCTCTCATTGTCTTGCTACTCTTTTAGTGTGGTATTGTAGAATTGAAGTGACTCTGTTCTCAAAAGGCAAGGCAGGTTCTATGAAGGAAGAGGGATTGGAGACGGGGCCAGTGATAAAGTTTTTCCTGTTATCTGAGACAGAGTTTAGGTAGATTAAGAGAAATTAATCCCCTGTTGAACTCCATGAAGATCCTATGAAGGGAGAAAAAGACTTCTAGGAAATAGCAATTAATTTCTTTGCTGTGTATATTCTCTATCCATATGTTTTCCACCCTTTGTAACCCCTATCTCCAGAGACCTTATGTGTGCAAGAAGAGAACATGTCTCTTTAGTTTTCAAGAAGTGTTTTATCCCAATAGTTGTTGTTCTACCATCACAGTAAATGCCTTTATTAACAACAAAATGTCTAATTGTTAATAGGAAGCACTTCTGTGGGGATTGTGAGTGAAGGTACTAGAAAATCAGCCTCTCCATGTTGTCCTTTGAATTCAGATTAATATTCATCCTCCCTCTGAGGACCCAGCCTGTTGGTGAGAGTGGGAGCTGGATAAGTAGCCTCAGAGGGGTGCTTCAGTTGTCTTCTGAGAATCATTTGAAATGGCTTTTTTATTTAAAGAACCAAATTTCAATCAAAGGAATAAATGCAAAAAAAATTTTAAGATTGTACATTTGGAAGGGAAGTTGATAAAATTGGGAAGAACATCAACAAAAGGATGATTTTTAGAAAAGCACAATTGTCATAGTGGATCATGAGTTGAATGAGCCAGCTAATTAATACAGATGTTAAAAAAAGCCTAATGACATGGTTTTGATTAGCTGTAATTAAAGTATTATGTCCAGTTTCAGATTTGTCCTTTTAATAGAAATATGGAAAAACCATAGACAATACAGAGGAGCACAACATATATAATTAAAAGGATATGAGCTAGAACCTATGAGCAAATGTTAATGGAATGTGAAAGGCAGCTAGGACATGATTTAATTATAATCCTTTGGTATATGTGGCATATGAAATGTTATTACAGAGGGGACATTGACTATAATTCTAAGAAGACCTAATAAGAGGAACCAATCATTTGATCCTAGACAGAAAGGATGATTCAGAAACTGAAACACTGAGTGAGAAGAATGATATCTTTGCTCCTGGAAACCCTAAAAAAATAATATCAACCATTTGTTAAATATGATTTAAAGGAGGAATACCTAAAGAGAGATACCTTAATATTTATTATGAGTCTGATACTATGTGCCAGTCACTGGGGATAGAAATAAGAAAAAAGAAACAGTCCTTCCCTTCAAAGAACTTACTATCTAATGAAGAAAGATGATATAAAAATGGAGACTGGAAAGAGGGTGGGGAAGTGATGGATGGACACCAGGGGGTACCCAGTGAGGGGAGGTTATGTTTCATGGAGTTCAAACAAAGCAGAGCTAGTTGCAAATGGAAAGTGGAGAGTTATCTGTACAATCCAGATTTCTACTCTCTGTAAAGTAAAGTATTGGTAGGGATTTAGTGCTCCACCTTCCAGCCCTCCAATCAAAGGGGGAGGAAGGTGAGGGATGTGGAAAAACTGTTGAATTAGTGACATAATTATAAGATTTAAAGTGTTCAGATTATCCTAGCAGGGACATCTTGATCTGTGGAGGGCAGACATAGCAGAGCTGAAGATGGAAAGTAGAGAATTAGAATTTTCAGTTCCGTGTTTTAAAAATAATAAAATATAGTATGAAGTTTGTTTCTTGACTGCCAAAAACATTCTTTATGTTTTATTTAAGACCTTACCTGCTGTGGTTTTTTTTTTCCTGCTGTGATTTTTTAAAAAAAAGCTTTGGTATTGAAATAATCATCATTAGAGGCTTTCAGTTTATCTTCAAGTGTTATTGTATCAGTATAATTATTCTGAATAAGGATTCATTTTGGCTTTAAATTTTCTGTTTTCCTGTTCAGTAGTTTATATTAAAAAACTCTAATGTAGTGGTATTAGTCTCAAGCAGAAACATCTCCTAGGGTAGCATACTGACTTAGAAAACTACAAATTAATATTATCTATTTTATAGTGTATTTTTATTTCTTTTGTTAAACATTAAATTATAATCTCATTTAGGAGCATTGAGGACTTTTCATCTGTGATCTCAGATTTTATCATAGTGGCATTGGGTCCATAATGATGTAGATTTCAGTCCTATGGCTATGACTAGCCATCTTGTGTGACTATTTTCATGTCCTCCCATAAATTTCTTGCTCTAGGTTCAATCTAATTTTCAGATAACTTCATTTGTTGTTTTTTTTCTTGACATTGTTGTGTGATACTAATGGAACACATAGACTATATACCAGTTTTCTCTTGTTCACTTGTCTTATCGAATCATGCATTTTGTTGATAATATCTTTTATATTACCTCTACTTTGTAATTTCTTGCTTTTAATATGTTGTATCCTGCATTGGGCCACCATGCACACCTTCTTTGTCTCTTGGATTTTCTACCATTTCAGTTCTTCAGAGACTATAATATTCTATGACTTGCAATACTCAACACTCTGGAAAAATGTTGATAATAGGGCTTTGTTTCAACAAGAGTGTTTGAGGCATTAAAAAAACCCTTCAAAACATTGCAACTTCACAAAGGCAATTCAGCCAGAATTCCTTTTTAAAAATTGTTATTGTTAAATTATGAACCTAATTCATTTGTGGCCCCTTTTTCGTGTCTGTGAGATGGATACAAACATGGACAAGATCAGTGGTTGTCCATTCAATGACATATCAACTTCATTCTTCATCTATTTGTTTTTTTTTCCAGTCTATATAATCCAAATTCTTTAACACTGCAATTTCTAAGGTTTCCTGCAAGTAGTAAGTTGTTATTTGTATACAGGAATATTTGAGTCACCATATTAGCTATAGGAAATTCCTTCTTGTCTTCGATGGTGTTTGGGATTCCCTCCATATTGGTAATGAATACTTTTGGCAAGCATCGCTCTCTCTTTTTTATTCTGTCCTTAAAATCATTAATCAGATGGTTTTGAAGGTTATCTCTCACTTTATCTTCAAAGGATTCTTGAATAATTTTGAGATGCTCTGGAGACACCTTGTTAGAGGAGAACATTTAAGAATAACATTTTACTCTCCTAATATAAATGCTTTTTTATAATCAACAAATAATACACACAATGAGATTTTGTCCTATTCTGAGACCTTGTATATAATTATGTGATGGTAAAGATATTGTCTGCATGGAATATTGATTGGGAAAGCCTTTTTGTTTCCATCTAATGCCCTCATCAAGGATGCACTCAATAAATGTGTAGATTTTTCTATTTTGTATAGATGGTAAGGTAGACATTTGGGTCAGTTGTTCACTGATCTCTTATTCTGCTTTTAGTCTTTTTTAAAAAATAAAATAAAGTCCAAAATTGCCTCCCTCCCAGCCTTTGGCATTTCCCCCCTCCATGCCATACCTTGAGAATTAATTCTTCCCAGTCTTAACAATTGTATCTCTTTTAGCACAGACCTTCTCTGTATATACTTGGAAGTATATATACTTCTCTTGTATATACCTGCTTTCTCCCATCTTTATTTTCCATTTCCATTTCCTTCAGAAGCAAAATAGAACTGCTTAAAATTTTCCACATATTTTAAATGTTTTCTAAACTGGTTTTGTTCTTTGTTGTCTGTCTGATTGGTAACGAAGTTAAGCATTTGTAACTAAGTTGATTTCTACTTTTTTGGTTTCCTGACACAGGAATTTTAACTACCTTAATTTTTCTCATTGTGTTTCATATTTAGCAAGTTAATGTTTTTGAATGAAAAAAATTTTATATATAATTGGCAAATTATTTCTTTTAGATTATAAAAACTGCAACAGTTTTTGCTTGGGGGGTCTTTTTGAATATTAGATAAAAATGGACATGACTTCATATTTTATTAGACAAGTGTTTCAGAATTGGCCTTCAGAATATACCCAAACAGCTTAATATTTATTTGTAAACAATTATAGAGTAATTATTATAGCTGTGCACATAATTGTTTAATTGCTTCCCCTATCACACTTCTCCCTCCATTTCTAAAACAGTTGACTAGATTTTAACAATCCTTTATTTTCTTGGTGTAGTTCCAAGGCATTTTTTTTGGGGGGGTTTGGATCGTGTGTGAGGAGAATCTCTACTTCTGAAGTACATTAAATTCATTCTCTTTTGAAAGTTATCAGGAGGGAATACACCAAATCTCATAATGCTAATAAATATATTTAGAAGCAGAGTGGTTTTTCTTATTTACACAGATTTGGAGATAACTTGCTTGTTTTGGAACTGAATTTGATTAAATCCACCTGCATGTTTTTGAATATCATAATATTTATAACAAAATATATTAACAGTGTTGGCATAATTTACCATATTGAGTGTATATTTCTGAATATTGAGGCAAAGCTGGTATGTAAAGGTTAGATACCAAAAGTAGCCCTACATCTGTGTTATTCTTTTCATAATTAGAGGTTGTATGAATTTATTTTTCCTACAAATAAATGAAAAAGAAATAGAGCAGATGTAAGTATATCCTGCTTCTCTCACTTTTTTGTATTTTTTATTTTTGTTATACAGATTTTATTATACATATTTTATTTGTATGTTTAAAACCACAGATGTATGTAAATGTGATTTCACTCTTGGAAGATTATTACCAGAAAGCCTTTTCTGTTCTTTATTAATTTTTATGTTATCTTTCCAATATTTTTTGACTTGAGTTTTGAGATCTTCAAGTGTTATTTTTGTCCTGTTCTATTGGCACAATGCCTGCCTACTTTAGAGTTACTGTTTTAATGTTTTTTTCCCTTTTGGACTCACATAACATGACATAGTATTTCATAATATTAATTTTATTTTCATTGTATTATGGATCCACACTCATTCTTGTGACATCATTTTTCAAAATGAAATCTGAAATTTACTAACAAAACTAATAGCCATCATTTATGTAGTGTTTTATATTTTACAAATCACTTTATAAATTAATTTGGTCTCATTTGATCCTTACAACAGTGTGAAATATCTGTTATCCCATTTCTACAGATGAGGAAACTCAGGCACAGAGATTTAAATGACTTGCTCTAATGGCATTTCAGCTCAGGTTTTAGAATCTCCAAAGTCTTTTATTCATTCATTATGCCCCTTCAAGAGTTTCTTACTTGCTCAGTGGGAGATTCAGTGGGAGAATCTTTGTCTTTACTGCCTTCCCTTTGCTTTTTTCTAGTATGCTACACTGGAATTTAAATAAGCTACATAGAATATGTTTATAGCAATTTATTAGAACAACATCTCTCTTAACATGACCAGGTATCTGTTTGAATTATGAGTGATGGAGTGCCACATACCAAGAATATTATATATATTTTGAGGAAGAAAAGACCCATAAGAAAGTCAAAGATGGCAAAAAAAGAAAATGATTAATGTTGGAGGGGTTGTGAGAATTTTTAGACACGTTGATGTGTTCACAGGTGGACCTATGAATCAGTACAAACATTTGAGATGCCAATTTGGAATTATAATGACAAATATATTAAACAGTAACTTTGATCTTTGATTCAGCTATATCAAGGCTATCCCTGAAAGTTCTGTGAAAGAAATAAAAGGAAAATGTAAAGGTCTCTTTTTGAGGGGGCAAAAACCAGGAAAATAAAGCATGTCCATCATTTGAGGAATGACTTGAACAAATTTGGGATGTGGATATAATGGAATAATGGAATAACAAAAGTTACTATAAGAAATGAGTAAATAGATGATTTAAAAGAAACATAGAAAGTCTTATATGAACTGAGTGAAATAATCAAAAACAGGATATCAATATTATAAAAACAATAAGTTTGACTTTTGTAAAGCAATAAATTAAATGAAATCAGAACAATTTGTACAATTACAGCAGTACTGTAAAGATGAACAACTTTGAAAGCTGTTAAATCTTTGATTAAATATACTGACCATTCAGCATTCCAGAGGATTGATATTAAAACATGCTACACATTACAGAGGAGTGATGGATTTGTAGAGCATAAAAATCAAACATATATAAACATACATATAGGTGTATATTTTGAATACAGCTATTGAGGGAATTTAATTTGCGTGGCCAGGTATTTGAGTTATAAGAATTGTTTTCATTTTTCAATGGGAAGGAGAGAAAACAAAACAGGTTTCTTTTAATTAAAAAAATTAAATGGGAGGGTGATACAGATATGAAAAACTTTTAGACAAGGGAACTAGATTATTAATTTTTCTTAACTGTTTTATTTCAAAGAGACATCTCAGTAAGTGACAGTAATCTGTAAATGTTTATAATACAAAAATAAATATTGATTAAATTTAAAATAAATTTTTAATTTTAATGAACAGCAATGGTCATGGGATAGTTCTGTTTAGAAAAGGCTTTTTAGGGAAGATCTTTGTCTTCAGCTAGTCTTATAAAGAAATGTAGGATTTGGATTGATGAGGAGCTGGAAAGGGCTTTCCAAGTTAAGGTGTCTCATAAGTACAAGTAAGCATAGAAGTAGACATTAGAGAAAACAGATAGTCTGTGATGGAGAGGGTTGATACTGAAACCAAAATGAGCTCTGAAGTCTTTCAGTAGTCAAACAGTTATCTGGTCTTTTCCATAGACTTTTTGCCATTAATAAAAACTCAATATTTCTTAAAAATTGGAATTATTAACAATAGTTGTGATGTATATTGTGCTTTAAGTTTTGTAAAGCATTTGACAAATATCTCATTTGATTTTCAAAATAATGCTGGGAAGTGAGGGCTATGTCTCTATTTTAAGGTATAGAGATTAGGTAATTTATAGCCAGTAATGGATTTTAAGTCAGGTCTTCTTACCTCCAAGTCCAGCACTCTAGGTGCTGTGCCAATTAGTACATTACAACTCATAAAACTTAATACAAAACAATATTAAGAAATTCATTTAATATCTCTTCTATGTGGAGCACAGTTGTGAAGGGATATATGGAGTTAAACTAAGATATGGTCCAAGATATAAGGAACTGGTTTGAATTGATAAAAATAATAGCTGTTCTCTGATGGATAAATAGTAAATAAAACAACAAATGCATAAATGCAAGAAGTCAATAACCATATAAAAGCACTCTAAATTATTAATTGATAAATATAATTTAATGCAATTTTGAAGTTTCATATTATATCCATCAGACTGGCAAAAATGACAAAATAAGAAAATGACAAAAGTTAAAAGGATTGGGATGAGGGAAGAGAAAACAAAATTCATACCAGCGAATTGGTGATAGACCTGTGATATAGTCAAGCCATTTTGGAAAGTATTTTGGAACTATGCCTAAAAATGATTAAATTGTGCATATACCTTTTGAATGAAACAGGTATAATACTGCTAGGCCTATGTCTCAAATAGATCCAAGAAAGAGGAAAGGGACTTATGTGTACAAAAATATTTATGGTATGTAGAAATTGAAAATTAAGGAATTTCCCTCCTTTTGGGGATGGATGAACAATTTGTGATATATAAATACCAAGGAATATTGTTGTGCCATAATTAACAATGAAACGGACAGTTTTAGTAGAAGCTGCAATAATTTCTATGACATGATAAAGAAAGAAAGTGATTAGAATGGAGGGAATAATTTATAGAATGACAAAACCTTGTAGAGAAAATCTTTGAGTTTAATCAATGAAATGATAAACCAGAAGATTAAAACACACTACTCATTTCCTGCCAGAAGGGTAATGAACTTCAAATGCAGAGAAGAACTTGGATATGGCCAATGTGGGAATTTGTTTTCCTGGACTATATATGCTTATAATGAGGGTTTTTCTCTATTGGATCCTAATCAACTTCTACTCTTGACCTTATTTCTTTCTACAATCTATAATTTTTTCTGGATTCATAATATTTGACTCATTCCTTTTTTGTCATATACAGTTAAATCCCAGTTCCATTTGTTCTTCCTTAGCAGACTTCTGGGCATATTTCTCCTACTGTTTTTAAGTATTTTAGAGATTTGAACATTTGGTATGGTGACATGTATTAAAAGTGTCATTAATTTTTTATGTTCGGGCAATTATGGAAAACAATTTTGTTTACAAATGATGGTTTGATTCTGTATAATTTATGAATTATATTTAAATATATATTTTAGGGTTTATATTTATAGTGCTGGGATTTTTCAGCTATTATTTTTTGAAGAATAATCAAATTTTCATGTACAAATCTGGCAACTTGGTAATCCTAGGTATTTCTGTGATCCTTCTAGATATTCAGTAAATATTGTATATTTTCAGCCTGCAGTGGTAATGATTACTATACCTTTTCTAATCTTTGTGCTTTAATAATGCTATGCCCTTTATATTCTAAATACTTTAGTTAAGACTCACACTAAAGAAAGTGGTAGTAAAAGGTTATTGTTCCTTGTAGTTTTTGCAAATTTAGGTAGAGGTAATCTCTGAGTATTCTTATATTACTTTATTGGCATTTTGGAAATAAAAAAAACCAAAATAATGTTTTTCCTTGGTCAGTTTATAAATACTATAACATGTCTCAGATCTATCCAGCATTTGGCCCAGTGCCTCTCACATTGTTCAGACATCTAGTTGTGCTGACTCTTTGTGATGTTATGGACTGTAGCACATCATTATTATCCATGAAGTTTTCTTGGCAAAGATACTGGATTTGTGTTTTGCCATTTCCATTTCCAATGACTGATACATAGTAGGTGCTTAATAAGTGTTTAATGATTGATTAATTAGTGCTTCTCACTGATTTATCTCAGTTTAAGTCCTAGGAACTTTTTTAAAAATTTAATTTAATTAATTTAGAATATTTTTTATGATTACATGAATCATATTCATTTTCTCCCCTCCTCCCTATCCCCTCCTGGAGCCAATGAGCAATTCCACTGGGTTTTACATGTGTCATTGATCGACCCATTTCCATATTATTACTATTTGTACTGGGGTGATTGTTTAGAGCCTATCTCCCCAATCATATCCCCATTGAACTATGTGATCAAGCAATTGTTTTTCTTCTCTGTTTCTGCTCCCACAGTTCTTTCTCTGGATGTGGATAGTGTTCTTTCTCATAAGTCCTTCAGAATTATCCGGGATCATTGAATTGCTGCTAGTAGCGAAGTCTGTTATATTCAGTTTTGCCACAGTGTATCAATCTCTGTGTATAAGGTTTTCCTGGTTTTGCTCCTTTCACTCTGCATCAATTCCTGGAAGTCATTCCAGTTCACATGGAATTCCTCAAATTCATTATTCCTTTGAGGACAATAGTATTCCATCACCAACATATACCACAATTTGTTCAGCCATTCCCCAATTGGAGGGCTTTCCCTCATTTTCCAATTTTTTTTTTGTCATCACAAAGAGCGCAGCTATGAATATTCTTGTACAAGTCTTTTTTCCTTATCTCTTTGGGGTACAAATTAAGCAGTGGTATGACTGGATCAAAGGGCAGGCAGCCTTATAAAACCCTTTGGGCATAGTTTCTAGTAACTTTTTTGAAGTTAGTTTTCTAAGCATTCTCCCACCCTCCTATCTTGTCCCACTCAATCTATCCTACTTATTGTTGCCAGAGTAATGGTTCAGCCCTTGCATTGTACGAAATCCATACCGCTTATCTCTAAATTCAAATTCAAAGCCTTCCAAATTCTGATTCTGGCTTACTGTATTTCATACTATTTCCCCTCGTATTGATGATGCCCTTCATCAAAACTGCAGTATTTAATTAACCCATCCCACAAATTCCTATTTCCATTTTTTTCCTTATGTCATTACCTCTTCTTGGAATATTCTTCCTACTTGTCTAAATCTGTTGACTGACTGACTATCATCTTTTTGCCTCCATCTCAAATAGCCTCACTTTCATGAACTCTTCTTTTAAATGATAAACCCTGATCATTCATAAATGGCAGTTATTTTTCCTTTTCTTTATTCAAATTTACTCTAATTATAACACCTACCCTCAGGGTGGTTGTGAGGATCGAATGAGATAATTATTGTAGTGATTAGCACAGTACCTGGCACACAGTACTATATAATGTTAGCTACCATTGTTTTCAATATTATTATTATTATTATTTGTTTTATATTTGTGTGAAATGCTCTTCATTCACACTAGATTATTAGGGTGTCATTTATTAATATATGGCTCAACATTCAGAACAGTATATTGTCAATAGTGAATGCTCAATAGATATTTATTGAGTCAGCAAATTGTCATTTTTATCTTTAGCTTTCATCCATCCCCCTGAACATAGGAGCATGGGCTTGAGGCATGGGCAGTGGTCTTACATATAAGATGGAGGTATATACTCTATGGCTTAGATTAAACCTGTTTGACTAGAACTCCCCAGTGGTGGATCAGAGAAAAAATTTGAATTTTCATATGCATCTGTAGATTATAATAATTTAAGGTTGGCTATTGGCAGTGCTGTTCATTCATATGTACACATCGACAGACTCTCACACATACACATGCACATATATTTAGAAAATTGTTGCTATCTAGGGTACTGTTAGAGAATACATTAAGCCTTTTTGGAGGCAGTGTGCAAAGAAGCCAAATTTATAATAGCTGCAATATGTTTCAGTCTCAACTTCCTGGCATTTAGGAAACTGTACATTTGGTGACTTAGCTTTTCCTAATTTATACCCACTGAAATTCACTGTGGTGTTGGATTCCTTTTAGGTTTAGGATGGATCTTTTTGAGCTATAATGAGTAGATGAATACTTTTTCATAGCAAGTGTTCTCTTTGGAGACTTGGTCGATTCCATCCTGTGGCTATAAGTTACATGCCTTTAGACCTCACAAGCTTTAAAACCTTGGCATTTAGAATGGTAGAGACTATAAAATTTCATTGGAAAAGAAATTTCATTAAATAATGAAAAAAGCATTTTTTCATCAACTGTTTTCTTTAAAAGGGTTTTGAAACAGTGGACCCCAATGTTATTAAATTCATGTTTGCTTAATTTTGTAATATTTTAAAAGGGCCAAACTGTGGTGGTGTTTTTATGTTGTATCAATTAAATACATTAGTAATTTTTGGTGATTTTAACTATTTTATGCAAACTTAAAGTACTTTAAAATGAAATCTTAAAAAAAGTTATACTTTTTGTGCCTACTTCCTAAAATTTCTTTGGATACCCAGAATTATTTATTGTTCACACAAATTAGATGCTCTTCATTTTATAGGACTTTGTGGTCTATCATATGTTATGGCTTTGTACTGTATATACTATAGATACCCACCCTTCTGTTTTTGTTTAATGAAAAATCAATCTTATTTGCTGACATTTGGTTTCCAAAAATGTTGGGAAACTAAAGTAATCATTTTCTACTCTATAATTTCCCTCCTATTCCCTCCCCTTTTCTTTTATTGGTACTATGGTCCTGCTAATCCTCTAATCTCATTACTTTGGAGTTGAGTTCTCATTTATATTTTGTTTTAAGGTTTACCGAATTTTTTGTTCCTAGCAATACTAAATATTAGGTAGTACAAATATTTCCACGATTTTATTGATAAAGAAACTTGAACTAAGAGAAGTTAAGCAACATACCTGAGGCTATTTTGGAATGAATCTCAAGTATCAGGATAGACCCAGTATTATTCCTCTCTCTTACCTCACAAATGTATTAAGTTCACAAGCTATATTTTCTGACATTTCTTTCACTTTGCTCCTACAATCACCTGAATTCAGTTCATTTCTTCTCATCTACATGACTATAATGGCTTCTTATTCAGTTTTCTTTTTCTTATTTTATCTCCAATATGGTTTTCACACTGTTGCTACTATACCCTTCCTAATCTACCAGTATATACAATTTCTTCCTTCACTCAAAGTTTTCAATGACTTCTCATTGCCTATAGAAAAAAGTAGAATGTTGAAGTCATGCTACTCTGTAATTTTCCCCAATCTGAGTTCAACTTACATGTCCAGCTTTAACTCTTACTATGTCCTTCATGTTTTCTATATTTTATTAAAAGTGGACTAGTTTTCTTCCCCTATTCTTTTTCTGCCCTCTCCCACCTCTATGCCTTTGTTTATGCTGTTCTTCATCTTGTAATGGATAGACAAACAAATGGGTAGATAGATGAACTTTGGCAGTACAAATATAAGTAAGTGAAACATAGTCTTTACCTCCAAGAAGTTTACATTCTATTGCAGGAAGATAAATACATCATAAGGAACTGAAAAGTAGTGAAGGGGAAGCACTTTCGTGGGGGTATAGTAGAAAAATCTTGATTGACAAGAGGAGAGTTAGGAGAGGAGTAATCTTGACTAGCCTGAGCACTTCTGTAAGTGGGATTTTCCTACAATAACTCACCAAATGGAGGAGGAGACTGCAGAGATAAAGGCATCCATCTCTTGGGCAAGAACGCACCTGGCAGAGGAGGAAAATTACGGAGAATCAGGATCAGAGCCAGTAAAGGAATAAGAAAATTTCCTCTATTGAAGATTTTCCCTAAATTTCCTCTATTGAATATTTCTGCAAGACCCAGCTTGGATGCCTACTCCTCCATGAAGCCTTCCCTAAACATCCTACTTCCTTCTTCATGTCTACCTTATTTCTTCCCCCAAGGAAAACGTGGTGGTTTTCTGAAAATTTTCATAGCAATTTGTGTAGAAATTTACTTCATATTTATTTCCCTTTCCCTTTTATCTGTGTGCTTGTCCTTCTTCTCTGTCCCTTTAGATTTCAATTTGGTTAGAGGAGGGTCTGTGTCATTATCTGTCTCTGTATCATTAACCCAGGGCCTTGGGCAGAATAGACACAAATTAAATGCTTGTTCCTATGATCATGGGATTTAGAGCTAGAAAGGATCTTGGTTATCACAATCTGATTTTCTCATCTGACAAAGAAGAACAATGAAGACTAGAGCTTTTGCTCAAAGTTTCACAAGTACTAAGAGTTGAGCTTCTATGCCTTTCACATAAATGTTTGTTGACTGACTCCATTAGGCAGCCCATTTAGCTTTTGTAATTGTTGGGGATTTTTTTTTCTGACACAATGCCTACATTTGCCTTTTTTTTTGTTTTTATCCCATTTCTTCAAGTTCTGTACTCTTCAACCAAAGAGGAAAAAAAAGTCTCCTATCCATATGTTCTTCAGATATTTAAATAAAACTATATATTCCTCTGTGTCAGAGACTTAAGGTGCTTCCCACAATCCAGGTCAGCTTTCTCAGTACTCTTTTCAGTTTATGAATATTCTTCCTAAAACTGATCACTATTCCCAAGATATAACCTGAATCATACAGAGTATAGGGCGACTGTTACCTATTATAGGAAGCTATACCTCTCTTATACAACTAGATTCCATTAGTTTTTCTAGCTATTAAATCATTCTGTTCATTCATAATGAGATTATAGCATTCTCAAACCATTAGTTCTTTCCCAGGTAAGCTGCTGTCTACTTGTTCTTCCCACATCTGTTAAGTTGATTATTTTTTAGGCTTTATACTTGTTTCTATTGAATTTGGTATTATTACATGAGACTCAATGTCAAGATCTTTTTAGACTCTGTTACCCATTTAGCTGACCCCAGATATTTTATTTTATATGACTATTCGCCCTCCCCTTAAGTCATTGGCTTTCATGGAGTATATGTCTAGTATTGGAATATTTATGTTATAGGATATGGCATCCTTCTATAATGAAATTGGCAGAATGATACTGGAATAGGACACTGAATTTACAAGACTAATAATCAAAGATTATGAAAAGCTAGTGCTCAATGGAAGAAATATAGAAAAGATAGAAATGGCATTAAATAGAACAAAGTTAGAAATAGCAACTTAACTAGACAAAGTGCTCATATGAGCCTCAGTTCCATTTTGTATTTTTCTTTTTATTGTAATGGGTTCCCATGGCCAAAGATTTCATTACTATTTTGGCTATTTCACTGGTGATGAGTCTTTCCATATTTAGGTAGGCTGCTCGTGAGAATGCAATCAGACTCTTGCCACAGTATTCAAGCAGTTTAGCTCACTGACACAGCTTTTGAAAAGCCACGGTTTTCCTGTACTAGAATAATATGGAATAAGAGTAATACGTTGTGAATTTATATTTAAGTAATGCTTTAAAATCTATTTAAAATACGTTCTATAATAGGGATGCCAATTTGTGACAGATTTTTGTTATATCTTTTAAAAATAGTTATGTTCTAGAAAAATCACATGTAAATGAAGTTTTTGAATGGATTTCTGTGCTCATGTTGACTATCATGATATAATTAGAGATGCAGCCCTATGGAAATAAATTTTTTGGTATAGTGTGATAAAAGAATGAAGGTTAGAGCTAAACACAGAACATAAAGAATATTATAATAGATCATTAATAGGAAAATGCAGGTAGAAAACTGGAGCCCTCACATAGAAGTTCACATTTTCTTTGTGATACATTTGAAATTCCCCTGATTCTTTCCCAGCCAGTATCAGTTGTTCTTAGGATTCTCCTTGCATCATAGGCTATTCCTATAGGAATTCCTTCATTACTTCCTTTTTATAACTATCAGAATCTTGTTTTTTTTAAATCTCAGAATTTATATATTTATTTTGACTAGTTGTTAATGATTCACAAATTGAGTAAAATGTTGATTCTTGAAAATTATACCAAATAGTAAGACTAGTATTAAAGTAAAATTTTAATTCCCTAAAGTGAACACACCACATAGCTATTGTTAGAACTAATGGTAGTTATAGATTCTATGGTCTATTTGGAATGACTTATGAATATTATTTACTACCATATTGGTACTTTCCCCCCTCTGTGATGTATGTTTCTGTGTTTAGCTCTCTCTTTCAGTTTATTAACATAGTTTAATATAAATTTAATTTTAAAATTTCCATCTGCATATGAGTTATTTCATAATGGCAACTGTGTATAAATTAACTGGCTCAAAATCTTGGGAAAGGATATACTTGGAAGAGAATAGAATGTTTCTCAGTTGATTCCATCATGCTTAAAAGGTACTTTGAATGTCACTATCAAGATTTACTGTATTGAAAAATAACTCTACCTATAAGAAATATTGCCAAAAACAATAATGTAAATTATATAAATATTCAGGTTATACATATGTGATACAAGTAGAACATTCTGTGTGCTTTATTAAACCAAAGTTGTAAGTTTTATTTAAGTGACTGTTATATGAAAAAGGAATATATAAACAGTGTGTTATATTTGATCAATTTTCTTTTGAGATAATAAAGAAAATAAATGCAAAACAAAATGGAATGATTAAAATTTTATGAGTATAAAAGTCAGGGTAAATTTTGTGTTTCTTATTTTAACTTCACTCTTTTAGTATTGTATATACAGTCAAACCTCAAATTTTTTAATAATTAAGTTACTAGAAAATGACTTGAAAGTAAAAAATGTGTATATTAATGAAGTGAATGTAAGGGTAATAATAGGGAATTAGGTTCTCATCTCATGACCACCAAAAACTGTAGTCTTTAACAAGAGATTGTCGAAACTAGACTTTTCTACATATAATTCTTTATAACAATATTAATTCTCATAATTTGCACTTTTTCTAACACAGTAACCATAAAACAACCCATAGAGTATACAAAATAAAACTTATAACATGCAAAACATTTTCCTGCAAGAATTCTGACCTTTTGTTCTAATGTGCCAGTAAAAAATTGATTTCAGAGCATTTTTACTTTTCTTAACACATGAAATATACAATATCATAAATAGTATATAGCAAATAAAATTCTTAAGACAAAAACATATTTTTAACCTTTCACTGCATCAGATGGCAGTGTAAGGATGTTTTTTACTATATACTATACTTTTGTAAACCTCTTTCCCTTGACTGCCTTCTGAAAACCAAGGGAGAAATTGCTGGGACTTTGGTTGCTGAATATAGTGAATGCACTGGGAGTGCTTTTCAATAGTAGGGTGAACAAGACAAATGAAGTGCTAATAAGATACCAGTTTCTCCACCCACTTGCACATCTCATTTTTTTTTTGTCTACTAAGCATAGTGTGTGCTACAGTTGCCATTGTGAAAGTGAAAAATATTACTAATAAAATCACAAGAATGCTTGGAAGTCTTGAAAGTTAAGTATGTAATGTTGAAGATTATTTGTACTTGAGGTGTGTGTGTGTGTGTAGATGTAAACATGTGGGTAATTCATACACATCTACATTTATATGTTTAGCACCTTTTATTATATTTGCTGAATATGAATTGCTATTGAACTGTCTTTCTTGAATATGTAAAATATTAATATCAAAATGCATTATATAATATATGTTTATGTGTGTGTGTGTGTATAAACACACACACACACAAACTTTTTTGTTGCCATTCAGGATTAAATATTTTCTTTCTCACTAGTTTATTCATTCTTGCTTATGGTGAAATGGTAGACATATGAAATAAGAATACCTAAACAGAATGTTTATCTGTTTTGACTCTTCTGACTTGATATATTTGACTTTGAATTATTTTGTTTAAAAAATTGATTACCAAATCCTAAAACTATATGAACATATTACTCCCTTAATTTAAGTTTTAAAACATTTTTAAAAATCTGTATCGAAAGTCAAATTTTAGATTAAAAAATTCAGTTTTTCAAACTCTCCCATATCCTTTATAGTTTTAAGTAGTGGTTCAGTCAGCTGCTAGTCTTCATCAGAAAGACTTATCTAGTCAGTTATTCTTAAAATATTTTTTCCTTCACAGTTCTAAGAGAACTTTCAAGACATTTTTGTGTTCTAGATTTATTTCTAAAAAATATGGACCCTCTTTCTCATAATTAAGAATCTTTCCTGGGTAACTCTTAGTTCTCTCTTGTTAATACCATAAGCAATCTTAAAAATAGAGGAGGAAATGCAGAGACATGTTTCAAAAGTTGATGGAGTTGAATTCATTCTCTCTCTATTTTTTTGACTTACTGCCACCATGCCCTGTAACTACAGGACTATGAAGTTCTAGGCTTCAGGACCCTCTCATGACATCATTGTCATCTTGCTGGGGAGTCTAAAGGCATGTTTCAGGAATATTGTCCCAAGGCCTTTCTTTAAAGTATACTAGATTAAATTGTTGATTATAGAAAATTCCCCTGGTATATATCTTGTCGATTTCTGAATAATTTGGCTATAATAGCTAATCACTAATAGTTCCTAATTTCCACAAAACTTTTGTTAATCTTTTTGGCTTAAACTAAAAGTTAAGACAAGATATGAAAGACAAAATGTTTTTCTATTTATCTTAAAGTGAACACTTGAAAAATGAATTGAAAATGTGTGTTTAAAATCTCTTTAAAAATGTGACTTTTACTTGTAGGATCCTGGTGATTGGGTGAAAATTCATCATTTGGAGTACATGGATGGAGGAATACTGGACCCAGATGATATATTGGCAGATGTTGTTGAAGACAAAGATAAGGTAGATGACTATATTTAAATTATTCTTCTTAAAACCTATACTTTTTTTGAGAGATTGAAATGCTAAATGAATTTTGAGGTAGTTATTTTTATCTGTTCAGGGTAACCTGGACAGCCTTGAACTCACAATTTCTCTTCAAATGTTTGGAAAAATGTTGGCAAACTTTGTAGTTCAGTAATGGTGTTCTGATTATTGTATATCTCATTCAAGTTTGTTTCTTCTTTGCCAACATTTTTCCAAAATATCTTTGAATGTTATGGTATTTATAATTATTGTTATCCCTGTCAGTTATTTCACTGACCATTCCACTAAATATCTGGTCAAATTAGAGAATGTGAAGTTTGAGGATGATATAATACAAAACTTATGGAGGGATTCCTTTAATATTTAATTTTAAGTTGCTCTTTCTCATAGGTGCTGACCAAAGGCATAATTCTGTTTAGTATATTATTTTTCTTGATGATTTGAGATAATTCAGCTCTCTAAACACCTTTTATCTCTTATTTCCCCCATTGGAAGCAAAAATGCACAGTGCATTGTGATTATTTGACATAATAAGGAATATTGACAACAAATAATATAGATGAGAAAAAGAGAGCCAATAAGGAGGTTGAGAGTCAAACAGGAATAATTTATTAAGCACTTTCTTTGTATTCCTGCCTCTACTCTTGACAGATATATCCTGCTAATCATTGTCCATCCCTATTTTCAGAGTCAAAGGAGGCAGAGGCAAAAATTGGACCTGTGACTTTGTTGTTGTAAAAAGTAACTAAAAAACAATTTTAATTAGAGTCTAACTCCTTCTTCTGATGCTTCTCACTGTTTCTCCTAATGTAGTTTATAGTTGTTCAAAAATATAGGTGTTTTGTATTTTTGGTTAAATAATTTTACATGGCAGCATGGATTACCCAAAAAAGATTAATAGATATAATCAGAAACCTTAGGTTCATATCCTGGCTCTGTTGCTTTGTGACCCATCTGATCTATGGCAAGTTACTTCATCTCTCTTGGCCTCAATTTCCTATTTGTACAATGAAAATGATTTGGACTAGGCACTTTATAAGGTGTCCTGTTTAAATATAACCATCCTATGTTGTCCTTTCAAGTAGATTTTAAGCTCCTGGTAGGTAAAAAACAAACAAACAAAAGAGGGAGAGAAGTCATTTGTTAGTATGCTATAGAGTGCTTTACTTTGTTTTGTTTTTTAAAAATTCCTAGCAAACCATTTTAACTGTGGACTATTTATGAGAATAAAAAAAATAAGCTTATATGAAGCCATTCTTTTAACAGTTTTACCTATTCCCCTAAATGAGGTTTAGAAGATGAGATATTGACATACAACTTATACCATATTTGTAAATCTTGAGCCATTGCCTTAAGATTAATCTTTAGAAGTAAAATGTGAGTTGTATCTGGGATTGTTTTCTGAAGGAGTTAGAATTTATGATATCAGATCTATTGCTGCTTGCTTTGGGACTTTGAGTTATTATTTTATAGATGAAGAAAAGATAGTGAGGTGGGATTCAAAATCATGTCTTCCTTACTCCAAATCCAATGCTCCATCTGCTATACACCATGCTGTCTTTTGTTATATATTTCATGTGTTTTGATCTACATTTTGACTTAATGAGTGCTTATAGACTTGATGAGATGAAGGATCCATTTAGAATAATGTAGGCATGAAGTTGATTAGAATAGCATTCTGTGGGATTTGTCTCTAGATTTGTCTTTATTTTTGGAAAAGTGCAACTTTAAAAAGCCTATTCATTTAAACTTTTTGGTTTATTTTTTCCCAAAGATGTAAGAGTGAAGAGGCAAGAACTTTGCCTCTTTGTCTTTGGGATCTAGAAGAGATGAGACATGACTTGTATCATCTTCAAATTTGAGTTGTGGATTTTTCTATCTTCATTTCATTGTTTTCAAGTTTTTCACACCCTTCATCTTCTAGATTCTGATAAAGATTTCTGAAAACCTTAGAATCTTGAATTGCAAGAAGGAAAAGAAAATGTGGAAAGCAAGAAATCCTATGTCATATTCCTGGCATGCCTGAATTTCTGCCCTGTGCTATTCTCCCCTTACCTAGCATCCCTGAAATTGCCTAAATGTTTGCATTTCACTTTTTTATATCTTTGTATGGATATACCTATTATAAATTAATTTAAGGTAAGGAGTAACCTTTCAGAAAAAGTTACAGTGCCATTAGAAGGTTAAGAGCCCATGTCAGTAATTCACACATTAATATGAATTGGTTTAATCAGATTGCTTTAATCCTAATGTCTAGCTAAGCTATTTCCTACATTGAGGAAATAAAAGATTTTATTGGAGAGGTGTATCATTTTGGAATAGCTTGAGGTGAGGCTAAAGCTGCTCTGGTAAGGATTAGTCAACCAAATGTAGGCATTTATTGAGTATTTACCATAATCCAGGGGCATTAGACTCTGAAAACACAAATACAAGGAACAGAACAATATTTAGGCTTAAAGAGATTGTGTTCTATTGGGGGAGATCACAAGAACATATATAACTGAATAAAAAATTAATATAAAAGGCAAGAGTCAAGAAGACTAAAGATTGAGAAATTGCTCCAGTTTCCTCATCTTTAAAATGGGAATAAAGCATCATTTCTTTGGATTGTTGTGTGAATAAAAATAGTTTTTAAAGTGCCTTTCAAACTGTAAACTATATAAAACACTAGTTATTATTATTGTCATCATCACTCATATTTTGATTGCTTTGTGATATAGATCATTAATTAGCAAAAGATACTGAGATAAGATGCTTCAGTGTAGACTTTAGTACCCTTTTCTCTAGACCACCACTACTCTTAGGTTTTTCTTTTTTCTTTCTTTCTTTCTCTCTTTTTTTTTTGCAATATGAGATGTTAGAAGGATGCCTGAGACACATTCTTTCTATTTCCTCATTTTGTTTAGACATAGCTTTGTGCCTTAATAGTGGAGAAATGTAAACTTTTTCTCCTCATAAAAATTAAGATGCACCTCTTTCCTTCTTTCTCCTTAGCCTCAGAACTTTTTCAGCTACTTTATGAATTCTATAAACTATTTAGGATAATCCTGGGATCCTTGCCACCCACATATAGCATTGTTTGGAGGATGACTTGTTTTTTTTTCACTTTAAACATTATTTTATTTGGTCATTTCCAAACATTATTCATTGGAAACAAAGATCATTTTCTTTTCCTCCCTCCCCCTTCCCACCACCTCTCCCATTGCCGATGCACAATGACTTGTATTGCCTTTTGCCCTTTGTTGTTGTGGTTGCTTAATTAACTTATTGTATGTTTATGTCTTGTTTCTCCAAACTAGATTGTAAACTCTTTGAGTTTAATGAAAAGTATGGTATTTACTTGAAGTCTCCACACTGCCTTGCACAGAGTAGACAACATATATTTGTTGACTAGGTGATTTTAAAAATCTTCTTAATTCCTATTTCTTGGAGATTCTTATTCTATAGGAGTTGGCATGCTATTTTGTTTGTGTCTGTGCATGTGCAGCAACTTAACAGCTTCTAGCTTTTATTAGCTAAAAGAATCATGTGAAATTCATTAATTTGACAATTGTGGAAAAGTTGAGCACAAAGGTAGCTAAAAGGATCCTTTTTTTTTTTTTTTGGAAACCCATATTTTCCTTCTTGGAGTCAATACTGTGTATTGGCTTCAAGGCAGAAGAATGGTAAGGGCTAGGCAATGGGGGTCAAGTGACTTGACCAGGGTCACACAGCTGGGAAGTGTCTGAGGTCAGATTTGAACCTAAGACCTCCCATCTGTAGGCCTGGCTCTCAATCCACTGAGCTACCCAGCTGCCCCCAAGGATCCTTTTTTTAAAGACCCTTGCTTGTCATTTTTAGCATATGACAGTGGGAGCTAAATATTGACTACCTTCCTGTAAATGGGTTTGGGTTGGTCTTGAGACAAGAGGAAAATGGTTGGATTACTTTGTGTTTCATTAGTATAAAGAGTGAGAAAGATCCATGGAATGTTGGACCAATTCTTCACCCCCTTTAAAAAATTATGGGAGTACTTGAACAATAGTTCTGGGATAGGCAAGAATGGATGAGTTATAGTCTGTATCCTTACATCACAGCCCTATTTCAGTAATATTATTATTACTAAGACTAATTGAAATTTTTATTGATGTTTTACTGGCATTTTTTGGGAAGATTTTTTTTTTTGAGGAGTGGTTTTGACTTATTTTGTAGAAAGAACTGTGCCATTACAATACATAGAGTGAAATTGTCATTAGTAAAAACAAATACTTAACATGTATTTTAGATAATTGGTAACAGTTCCTACCCATAAAGAGCTCACAACTGAATATGGAATACATAAGCAAACAAATGTGTACAAAGCAGTTCTTTGTGGTGTAAATAAGAATTAACCAAGGAAGGCTCTAGAATTAAGAGAGACTGGGAAAGTCTCCTTGAGAAGATGGGATTTTAGTTGGAACTTGGAAAGAAACCAGGGAAGTCAAGAGGTATAGATGAGGCACTTAAGAAATGTTTGTTGACTTTTTCATGGTTTAGGGTTTTGTCCTCAGTTTTAGTGTTTACCATATGTTTTGTGCCTTTCTATTTTGGCTTCAAAAGTTAAATTTTGACAATCATTAGTTTTTGGAGACAAATTTTGTTTTATTAACTTTATTAGGATCTAGGAATTATGCATTGGAAACAAATTATATAATTTATCCTATTCATTGTAGGTTTGAGGAGGGGCAGTTTTGGGGAGGATTTCTCTTCAAAAGTAAATTAAATTTTCCTTAAAGACAATCTAATTGCCATAGTTTGCCATTATGACTTGGCATTCAGATAATTTTTTTTTGTGTAATAAAATACCAGAATGAATATAGTAATGCTTAACTTAAAATCTGGATTGTTTTACAATGAAAATGTTAGGTTTGGCATAATAATAAGGACTTAGTGATGAAATGCATTTAAAAATGGAAATTGGTTTGCACCTTGAATATATTAGTAACCAAAAAAAAGATGCCTTGTTGATGAACAGTGACTGGTTGCTAAGCACCCTCTATTGCCCTCTAGTGGGACCCACAAATAACTAGAAACCTATAGAAAGGTAGTTCTGGAACAATCTGAATTTCTACAAGCTATCTTTCTTAACTAGAGAATTTTACTGTATTTTAAAAATAAGACAAATTCAAAAAACTGAGTAATAAAATCACGAATTTAAATTTTGATCTGTGGTTGTCCTAGTCAAACAAATCCAATATTTGTCTATGCTCATGAATCTTTTGTGAAGTGCTTGAAACAAACACTTTCAGTTAATAAAACACTCCTTGGTAAGATATTCCACTCCCTCTATCCCCCAACAGCCAAAGTTTCACTTGTTGAACAATTGGTTTTGATGGAACATGGTTGTTTTTATTAAGCACATATTTAAATATTTTCTGAATTCTTTGGAAGAAAAAGTCATTTTTAGCATTTGACAATGCTAAAAACAGGGATACATGCCCCCAAGTCCTAAACTAAAAAAAAAATTCAGCAAGGCTACCATTGCAGGTAAATTTTTTAAGCTATGAGTTTTAGCCAATAATGAATAAGTACGATTTGAAATATATATTTTAAAAAGGAATCTACATGCCATGTGGGGGTGATGCTCCTGGTGTTAGTGAAAGTGGGAACTAGAGGGCTTATAATTTATAAGAGTGATGTGTGACAACCCCTAAGGGTTTCTTTACTCATCAGGGAAGAAACTGCTTTGCAAACACCTCTGGCTCCTGCATCAGCTTTTCCATATTGTTGGCTACCTCCATAGCTCTTTATAGAATCAAGAATCTGAGAATTGGACAGGACCTTAGAGATCATCTAGTCTAACCTTATGCCCAAGAAAAGTGAAGGCAAGGAAAGTGAAGCAACTCCAGTGTTGTGTGTTTTCTTGAGCGCCAGCCAGGCATCTCCAGCTCTCTCATTGTCATTTCCATTATATATTTCATGTCCATCATAATAAGAATTTCTAAAATTCTTCATTTTTGTCCTCCTCTAGTCTACTGGTCTTTTCCTGTTTCTTGTTACCCTGTTTCTGTTATAATCATGGACAATTTTTCCCCCAGACTCAGAATCTTATTTCTTTGTTCTCTTCATTCTTATGTCTAGTTACTCACCAAATATTGTTAATTCTTTCCTCAATTTTTAAAAATAGGAATCCTTTATTTTCTAATCCCCCATTGCTACTTTGTTAGGTCAGAGTGATTATTCTCCCAGACCTAGTCTATGGCTACAGAGATGTAACTAGTTTTCTTGCTTTATTTCTTCCATTATCCAGATTATTATACAATTATTTGCTCATGATGATTAGTGGTAGACTTAGTGCTTCAGCTCAGATTTCCTGATGCCTAACCTCCATTTTCCATTATTCTACATCATTTCCTTTTGAGATTTTTTTTATAACAGTTGGTGAAAATCTGAGCTGATCCAACCATTTTGGAGAGAAATTTTGAATTAAACCCAGAGTTATAAAACCATATATATGCTTTGACCCAGAAATATCATTGCTAGGTCAGTTTCCCAAGGAGATTAAGGGAAAAGGATAAGATTCTATATGTTCCAGAATATTTATAGTAACTTTCTTTGTGGGGGCAAAAAACTTTGAAACCGAGGGGATGCCTATGAGTTGGAGAATGGCTAAACCAATTGTGGTACATGATTGTGAATGGAGTATTATTGAGCCATAAGAAACAATGAACAAGCTGATTTAAAAAAAAACATGGAAAGAGATATATGAGAAAATGAACAGTGAAATAAGTAGAACCAGGAGAATGTTATACATAGTCATGGAACTAATATTATAAGAATAACCTGGGAATGTTACCTCTAGAAAATGAAAAGAAAGATAAAACATGAAAGATTTATTTAATTATTATTTAATTTATATTAACTTGGTGGCCCTCCATGATGATATCTTTTGTGATGAGAGGAGAGTAAAGAGAAGGTGGGACATACAGATATGAAGAAAAGTAAGTTAAACATATAAGAGATCTGTGATTTCATTTATATGTGGGAATACTTGTTTTGTTTGGATTTGTAAATATTTGTAATAATAAATTTTTTTAAAGATTTTTTTTACACAAAGTCAGAGCTCAATAAATATGTGTTGCTTTTATTTTTGAGCCAATTAGTGCCAGAATCAAAGTAACAACCAGTCTTCTGGCTCAACCTAGGGCTTATTTCATCACTGCCACATTTCTTCCACTATATTTACTTGTCTTCTTTCAAAAGTTTTTCTATTAGGAAATGTGGGCACATTTCTACCCTAGAGGGGAACAGTTTGACATCCATAGTTTCGAAAAACATAATATCAAATGCAAAGAAAAATGAGAAAGCAGTGTTGATTTAAAATGATAGCCTCAATAAAAAGTAGTTATTACTAGTATCAGATTTTCTGTCTGTGATGCCTTTTGAGCTGAATATATTTATTAATGGAGTTGGCAATTATTCCATGAAGGGTTTGTTATTTTTTTTCTTTTCCTTTGTAGCACAAAAATTTCATTAGCAGGTGGAAGAGAAAATTGAGAAAGGTAGGTTATGTCCTAAGTTGACTGGGGATTAGAATAAACAAGCTAGTTTTTAAAAAAAGTATTATTGATGCTTAAAAAAAAACATTTAGTTCTTATGTCCTTTCCTCTTTGTACCAAGGAAAGTTGAACAAAAAAAAAGCATGAAAAAGTGAATGAAATGAAAGAGGGAAAAAAAGATTACACCCACTATTTTTGACAGTGTATATGATAGGCAGTACTATAGAACATTATTTATGTGACCAATACAATCAGAGACCCCATAAGTTGAAAACCACACCTAACAGAAAACCCCATTATTTAATAGGTATTTCTTATATGAACATTATGTTATTTCTTAGACCATCAAAGTTACCAGTATCACTATTCTTGTGCTTTGGGGCCATTATTAATAACTCAATAGTATTAATTAAAGAGAATCATTGCTCTGACATGGACACAACTTGTCACAGGGAAGAACTCCAGAGAAAGACTGATATAGGAACTAATGTTTGGAGCAAAACAAAATAATGACTAATAGTAAAGCTTCTCAGAATGAGAATGGGTATGATTGGAAAAACTCTCTGAGACTTAAATGCCACCTAGGAAAATGATGTGGATTTAAGGACATTATTTAAAATGTTTATTTTATGTATTTTTTGACTTTTTTTTTCAATTGCTAATGGTGTTAACCTGAATTCATTTGTGTTGAGTTCATGTAAAATGAGGTCCTACTTTACCTGTAATCCACCCGGTTTTACTATTCTTTAGAAGAGGAAAGAGTGTATCAATTTTGGTCTTTATATTTGTTATGAGTTTTGATCTCTGTAATGTTTTAGTTTGCACTGCTACATGCATATTATTCTTTTGACTTTGCTTTCTTTTTTTGCATTAGTTCATATATACATATATATATCTTCGTATATTTCCCTAAATTCCACACAGTCATTATTTTTTAGGAAAACTAATTAAAAAAATCTTAATAACCAATGAACTAACACGAATAGGCAGGGAGCACAAAATTTGGGGTAAGGGAACTCATAAAATTCAGTATTATGAATCTTTCATTTTAGTTACAAATTCATTTATATTAAATAATTAAACCTTGTATAGTATTCTTTTATCCATATTGTTGTAAGCAGTGGATGCCTGAACTCCCTAGCTCTGCTAACATAGTTGGGGTGTGCAATAACATAGATGGTATGTTTTTCCCCATAATATTGCCTCTATATTATATTGCCGTTTTGTATAATAGCCCAATTCTGCTAACTATTCTCTCCTTTATTAACAAGTGATTGGATACATTTGGAAAGCAGATCTAGGAAGATTCCGCTGGGGCTGGCTAGAAAGGGAGAATGCTAGCAGGAGCATCCTTCTCTCTTGCCATCCTTTATTCCTTTCCCCACATTCTCAGGCTCCCCGGACTTTACCTGGGTTCAGGTGGGAAGAAGTGCCAACAGTAGAAACCTTTCTCTTAAGATTTGGACTCCTGGTTTAGACCCTATGGGGCAGTTTGGGAATATGTTTTGACCCTTGCTTTTACTTCACTCCTCCTCCAACCAGGCTTCTTACCCTTCCCAAGGTGGTTGGGAAGCAAGAATTGATAGAGCTAGTGGATCTATTCTCTTGGGTGATATGGCAGTCACCAGTTTTCCAGTGAAATGGAGAAACTTGGTCTTATCATCTGACCTGACCCTGCTTCCCAAATGCCTGGGAAGTTATCTGATCTCCTAGTACACCATTAGGGTCCTTAGACTTTGACATCTATCCCATTAGCATTCTTGGATCCTTGTATATGTACTTCATTGAACTCTGTACAGAGTTCGAACCTCTTAAAAGCTGTTTAATTTTTTCTCTTTGTATAACTATCACATTTCTTAGCACATAGTATGAATTTTAGAATGCTTTTCATTCATTTATTAATTTTCTGTCTCTGAATTATAATGAATACATATTTAAAATGACCCTTTCTAATTATTAAATTTATTTTGTCAAAAACGAGTCCCTAAGAAGTCTGTGGGTTTGCCATTGGATATTAATAGCTAACTTTTATATAGTGCCTTAAGATTTGCAAAGTGCTTCTCGGTTTCTATTTCATTTGATTTTTACAACAGCCCAGGGAGATCCAAGGCTTAATATGAGCTCTGGCCTTACTTTCCAGGTGGAGTACTCTACTGCATTGCCTTACTTAAATTTGGACGCAGGGGAAAAGAATGAAAAAGCTGGGGATATTTTAGGAGAGTTACTCTTTTGGGAAAACAAGAAGTTAAGTGGACTGTCCTGTATATGGTATAATTCCTTCCCACATCTTAGAATAATTTCTTTAATTCCAATAAAAAAAAACCTTTTTTGTGATAAAATGACATTTGTTTAATTAGATATTTGTATATCTCCTTTACAATTACAGACACCTCTGGGAAGGATAAGGGTCTAAATGAACCTGCTATTTGCATATTGGTATGAATTAATTCAATAATACTGCTTTTCCCTTAAACTCTTAGCTTAAGTCATTGTAGAAATGCAATTTGCCAGATATTAAGAAGCAAAGTTTCTTTGGAGCATGGAAGAATAGGACTCATCTATTTTCCTCTATTCTCAAAATTAGGGTTTTTAAGTGAAAGAACTAGGTTCCAAGTAAGAGGAATAAGCATTTGTGAGAAATTGGGCTATTCTTCCATTAGAAGTAATAGAGGAAATTCCTTTTCCTGTTTTGTTACAAATGATTTTACTTATAGGATTTAATGAAAAAAAATAGTAAACTTCAGCCACAAGAGGAGTAGAATATGATTTGTGTGTTAGTCTGTGAAGCCAACTATGATTTCTAATAGTTTCCATGGGTAAACGGGTTCCAACTTCCAAATTAAGTGACTGACAAACTTTGAGAATATAATTTGTTTCTAAGTTATAGATTATAAACAGATTGAACATATTGATCCATTCTAGTTCTCTTAAAATTAATTTTTAACAGTGCTTAAATTTTACCTTTATTCCAAAAGAAATCATCCTTCATTAAATTGAGTTATTAGTGAGCATTGGATGAGATTACTTAATTTTCTGCTCATTTTTTCTTTCTTTCCTTCTTTTGATTTTGCAACTAAATTTAAAAAGATCAAGTTACCTTTTTTTTTTTTACCACTTTAGGAGAAAGCTTCCCAGGGTAGACCTTAATCAGAGCTCTACATGTAAAACTTATTCAGGTACAATATCTTTGTTAACCTTATTTAACCCCCCAACTGGGAAATAAAAGAAATAACATACATTTACTCAATACTTAACATTTATAGGACAGAATGACCTAGAAATAAGATGATTTGAGATTGTCTAAAAACACACACACAGAGGAATATTTGATTTTAATTGATAGGAAATGAATTACATTGTTTTAAACCTTTAAAAGGAGTTTATTCTTGGTTTGTAGGTTAAAGACTTTACATTGTGCTGTTTTTAATGTGCATGCCTTGTTTTCTGATATTAAGTTTGAAGGAAATAAAGATAGAGAAGAAGAGAGAGGATGGGGCAGTCAAGAGAGTGAAGAAAAGGCGGGACCCACTTGATTTCTAACAAATTGTCTTCCAAACAATTTTAAAATAATGCCTCAAAATGAATTCATATAAAAGATGTGTAATTGCTTTTACAGAGGATTGAAATATGGGGGAGGTAGGGAGGGATATACTTAAGTCTTACTCTCATCAAAATAGATTGGAAGAAGAAATAGCATACATAGTTGGGGATAGAAATCTGTCTTATCCTATAGGAAAATAGGATTGAAAGGGGGTTAAGTGGAAGAGCTAATAGAAGGGAGTACAGACTAGGGGAGATGTTGGTCAGAGGACAAGCACTTTTGAGTTTGGAGTCTGTGAAAGGAGAGAGAATAGGACAAAGGGGAAGGATGAAGGGAAATACACAGTAATCATATCTGAAAAAAATTTCACGTCTCTAATAAAGGCCTGATTTCTCAAATACATAGAGAAATGAGTTATGTACAAGAATACCATTCCCCAATGGATAAAAAGGTCAAAACATCTGAACAGGCAGTTTTTAAGATGAAGTAATCAAAGCTATCCATAGTCATGTGAAAAATGCTCTAAATCATTATTGATTAGAGAAATGCAAATTAAAACTCTGCAGTACTACCTCATAACTATCCCAAAGAGATTAAAGACAAAATGGAAAAGGACTTATTTATATAAAAATATTTATAGCAGCTCTTTTTGTGGTAGCAGAGAACTGGAAAGTGAGGGGATACCCATTAATTAGAGAATAGCTGAGTAATGGAATACTATTGTGGTATTAGAAATAATGAGCAGGCTGATTTTAGAAATACTTGGAAATACAGGAACTGATGCAGAGTGAAGTAAGCAGAACAAGACATTGTACATGGTAACATTAGTATTGTCCAATGAGCAACTGTGCATGACTTAGCTATTCTCAGCAAAACAAGATCCAAAACAGTGCCAAAAGAATCATGAAAATTGCCAACTACCTCCAGAGAAAGAACTAATGGAATCTGAATCCAAACCAAAATATACTCTATTTTTCTTCTTCATTTTTTTCTGTTTGGGGTTTCTTCCACAAAAGGACTAATATATTTTAAAGGAAAAAATGTTTAATGCAATTTCACATGTCAAATGTATACCAGATTGCTTGTTATCTTGGGATGGAGGATAATAAGTGAGGGAAGCATTCAAATTTAAAAAAAAAGAGAATGTTAAAATTGTTTTTACATGTAATTGGGGAAAATTAAAATATTATTAAAAAAAGAAAAGAAAAAAAATGTATCCTGGGATCCTATGGGTAGAACTCAAGTATTTTTTAAAGGGTGTTTAAAAGGGAAGGTTATAATTCTTTAGCATTATTACTCAGAAAGATAAAAAAATGACAATGAATTCAAGCAAGTTTTGGCACAGTCACCAAACTTTCGTAATATACCTGTGGAACAGGAGAGATTGAACAATAGTTAAGACCTTAACTTCCGTTTTAACAGAGAGTTTCTTTGGGCACTATTTAAGCTGAGAGTAAATGATGCCTTTTTATGTCAAAGAAGCATTTATGCATGAAATAGGGAGATGAACTAGACAATCTCTAAAGTTCCTTTAAACCTAAAATGCTCTGACACTATCTTGAAGCAGAGGAATCAAGTCAATTTTCCTATAGGTAATTTCTGGTCTTATTCTTCTAAATATAATTCTCCTTTGATTGTAAATGATCTTTGTTACCCACTTAATTTCTTTAAGTAATTTAATGTCAGTACTTCCATGAAGCCATGAGGCCATCTTGCTTCTTTCACTTATATTTTAGGAATTTTTGTATACAGGAACCCAAACATCAGGATTTTATAACTTTGTCTTTGAAATGTGATTAAGTCAAATTCTGTTCTTAAAGAACTTTTTAGTAAGCCACATTAATTTTTTAAACTTGTTTTTTCTCTTGTATTATAATTTTTCTTGATTATTCCATAGAAATAATCACTAAGGGGTTTTAGTATGATAGACTTGTTATCATGATAATTTAAAGAAAATCTCAACCATTGAAGATATTTAAAAGAAAATTCTAATGTGTCTGATAAATGTATATTTCTTCAGAGAAACTGCAGAATTGTTAGTTTCTGGAAATTATTTCATTGTATTTACTTATTTGCTTCTTTTCAAGTTCCAGGGGAATGTGTGGTGCTAACTTTGGAACTCTGGTGTGTTCTTAGACTTGACACATGTTGGATGTGTTTGCTAAAAGATGCCACTTTGACAGTTTGGCTGAGAACTTGTCATTGAATTTGGGAATAGACATTAGGGAATGGATATGCAATGCAAGTCAGATTAGTTTGAGAAATTTTCCAGAATCAGAAACAGTAACTCAGTAAACTAGGGCCCCAGTGTTAATGTGGCCAACCATTAGCAGTTGAGTCCAAGAGATAATTAAGGCTCTAGAGCTTTTGTATAGCTATGCTATTGGAGTGTTCCTAACTACTTTTGAAGGACAGATATTACTATGTTCAATGTGACATTGAACAAGAGAAAAGAGCTATAAAAGAATTAAAAGAATATTAGTGCTGAAAGGGACTTTGCCCAGCTTGGCATCTGGGAAGTGTCTTGGTCAAGTATGTCCATCCGTCCATCTGTCTGTCCCTCTCTATCCATCTATCTTTCTATAAGAGAGAGAAACAGAACCAAGCAAGGGTTGAATCAAGTTCCTTCTGATTACATGTATAGAACTTCTACTTGGTTTTGAAACATTTTTCTTTCTAACAGTCCTTGGTGTTGCTGTAGCCCTGAGCCCCCATCTCTCACTCTCATGGTATGATTGATAAGTGATTTTCCTTTAGGAACCAAAATAGAGATTCCCTCCACCTTTTCTCTGTATCCCCTTATTTCAAAAAGGCACTCAGAATTCTCAGACTTAGGCACTGAGAGAATTTATTCAACACTGGTAATACTTTTTACTTCTATGTTATCTAAAGTGAATATTGAAGTCCTTTACAGGCATTTTGTCATTTTAATCCTGACATTCATTCTTGTGAGCTAGATAGGTAGCAAGTAAAATCCAAGCTCTGTAAGCTGGTTGGAGAATATATCCTATATAAACCAGAATGATTATTTAGTATATTTAATGGATATAAAAATTTGAGGCTTAAGTGACAGAGAGATTCTTAAGGATTTGTAGAAGCCCAGAGCAAGGACAGGAAAAAGGTATGTTATTAGTTGGAGAAAAGTAATTTACAGATTCTGAACTGCTAAAGACTGGAAAAATATTATCACAGAATGTCAAAAAAAACAAGCAGTAAAGAATAAAATAAGAAAGAAAATGATAGAAACATGTGAAAAGCATTTTAGTATTTTCTATATAATTCTAGAGAGACCTGTACAAGAGATATTAATTGCTTAGGTTGCCTTTTTCTCAATAGAAACTTCCATTTAAAGAGGGTAAGTATTTAACTATAGAAATTGAATGTAATATATTTAAACATTTTGTGCTTAATAGAAACTTTTGCCTGAGATAATCAGAATGTAGAAATATAGAGGAAATTTCTTTGTGGTCAAGTTCATTATAAGCTTTGATTTCCTATGGATATACACACACACATACACACACACACACATACACATACACACTGATAAAAAATCAATTTACCATGTTCTGAAGTAATGTAATTTGATAATTATTTGTATTTCATGCTAATTTGATATTTGGATTGATAATTTAAACAAAAGGGAAATGTTATTTAAAGGAGACCTGTCAGTTATGACTTCAGTTCCTTTTTAGAAAGACAGAAGCTAAAAATTCATATCTGTAGTGAATATCCATGTAATGTTCCATTTCCCATAGCTGCCTTTTGACTCAAGGAAAACTTTCCTAATAATTAGAATCATCCACAAATGGAAGAACTACCAGTGAGGATTCCTTCCCCATCACTAGAGGTCTTAAAGCCTATGTTCTTTAACTCCTGGTCCGAGATGTTTTAGAGTATGGTTTGGACTCTAGAACAACTGAAGACCATTGTGACTTTTGAATTCTGTAGGATTTATGAAACTTAAGGATGATTGAGTGGATCCAGTGCTGAAGTGGGAATTAGAAGATATAAATTCTCAATTGACTTTGCCATAGTATTGTTGGGCTGTGTTCTTGGACAAGTTCTGTTTCCTTTCCAGGCTTCCCTTCATTCATCTATAAAATGATTTGAACTCAGTGATCTTTGTGGTCCCTTCCAGGTCTAAAACTTAAGTAACTTTGTATAAAGATGTAACTTCCTAGGACCTTAGCTGCCTCTCCTCTTCCTCCTCCTTCTCCTCCTCTTCTTCCTCCTCCTTCTCCTCCTCCTCCTCCTCCTCCTCCTCTTCTTTATCAGGTGCAGGTTGGAGATGATATGTTAAACTATACCTAAGCTACTTTTCCCTATGAAGTTTTATGATCCAATGAAAAAAAGGCCTGATGTCAGAGAAAAAGAAAAGTTTTGGTTTATTATGCAAAAACTGTAGTTTCATTCAAGGTGGAATATGTTTTGCTTTTGCATAGTAAGTATGACTTTATCTGGAATGCATAGACTGCTGTTAGAATGGTTTTATACCAAACAAGTAACATTTATATATTTTTTAAAGTGAGAGTTCTTCCATATAAGGAGAAGAATTCAGTACAGAATCGAGTTTTTGACATACAATCTTTTATTATGACATCTAGCTGATTAATACCTCAGCAAAATCATGGTTTTAACATATCTCCTTTCACTGCCCATTAGATCTGTAGCTGCAGGCATGCATAAAAACTGGCATGGGCTTTGTGCTTCTCACAATTTACGTTGGGCAGCTGCCAGCATCATTGTAGACAGGATTTGGAAAGTATAGAGTGAATGTCTTATTTTAAGAACTACTCTTCTAAGCCGCAGCAGTTTTTTACCATTTTATTTTCTTGTTGCTCTGGAGGCTGGCATATGGTTTTCTGTCATCATAGCTAGGAATTTTTAGGATGACAAAAGCGGGTAGATTTGTACTATTGAACTTTGAGTAGCTTTGTGCTATTTTTCTTCAGTTTAATGGTGTAACAACATTCTGTATTTGCCTGCTGGCCAAAAGAATTTTGGTTTTCCTTAGTGCTTGACTTGACAGTACATATGTGTGTATGCACGCATGTTTCAAAAACAACACATGTTTATTCTCTCAGGGATCTTTGTAAAATTCTAGAGTTGGAAAGGATTGTAGAGGTCATCTGATTTAAGCTCTTTATTTTAAATATGAGGAAACTAGAGGCAGACAGAATTAACTTCTTGTGGACATATAGAAAGGTAGCATTTGAACTTGGCACTCCTGATTCCATGTGTAGTACTCTTTACAGTTAGCCAAGCTATTCCAGCTCTTTGGAGGAATGTGAGTGTTTACTTAGTCACAGTTGGCTTTGAAAAAAAGCTTCAACTTTGTGGTGAATAAAAGTCTTAAAGACAAATTTAGATGTCTTTAGGAAAAAGGCTCTGGATGACCTCCTTTTGGTTATGTTGCAGAGTGGATTCTTTTTTCAAAAGTAGGTTAGATGAGGATCAGGACCAAGATGGTGGATTAGAGGCAACCCAGATCAATTCTCTCAATATTATCTTCCAAACAACTTTAAAATAATGCCTCAAGGCAAGTATTGGAATGGCAAAGCCAACAAAAAGTCAATGTGAGACATCTTTCTGGCTTTAAAAGACTTAGGAGGTTGGCAACAATATTGATTGCAACAGCAGCAGCTTCAGGAGCTCTCAGTCCAAAGATAGTAAAGGGTTCAAACAACTGGTCAGAAAGACCCTTTGCTGACCTCGGATACAGCTGGCACTCATTGGCTAGCCCATATACAGAACTGGGTAACAGTTTCAGGGTGGAAAAGAGTTTTAGGGGTTTGTTGCACAGGATCCCTGATTGCAATTCCAGTGCAAAGAGGAGTGATGGCACTTGTGACTCTAGGGGACCAGGGACCCTTCCTGAGTAAAGGCCAGAGAACAGACCAGGAGAGAAGTGACCACCTCTATCCCCACATCTGAAAACTTGCACATCCCTAGAACTATGTCTGAAAGCAACAGCATGAAAAATCCTAAAGCTTAGGAAAATGCTTCCCCACCCCCCAAAGACCAGAAACCTATTTTAAAATTAAGTATAGAGTCAATAAATAGGCTGGAAAAAATCAGCAAGGAACAAAAAAGAACGACCATATAAAAGTTAATATGATAGAAAGGAAGCCCAAAATTCAACTCTAAAGAAGTTAACAGTGTGAGAAAAGCTACAAAGTCTCAAGGAAAAATGCTAATTGGACCCGAGAACAACAAGAATTCCTGAGATAATTATAGAAAGAGATGAGTGGTTGATAAAAAATTGGGAAAAAAGAAATGAGAGTAATTCAAAAAATTATGAAAAAGAGAATTAACAGCTTGGTAAAAGAGAAAGACAAATTAAATTGGACAAATGGAAAAAAAGACATAAAAAAGCTTGATGTGGAGAAAATAATTCCTAAAAAGCAAAACAAGCATTAAAATTGGGGAAGTGGAAATTAATAACTGAATAAGATATCAAGAAACAATCAAATTTTAAAAAAATGAAAAACTGGAAGAAATCTTAAAAATTTCATCAGAAAAACAAGCAATCTGGGAAATACATTAAGGAGAAATAATTTAAGAATTATAGGACTACTTTAAAGCCATGATTAAAAGAAAAGATACTAGATATCATATTTGAAGAAATTGTAAAGCATAATAAATGATAGAATAAAAAGAGAGAAGAAGAAAATGAGATGGTGGGAAAAACACAATAATCATGAATATGAATGGAATGAGCTCACTTGTAAAATGGAAATGGATTGCAGGATAGATTAGAAACAGGAATCCAACAATATAGTGTTTATAAGAGACATGATTGAAACAGAAAAACACACATAATGTTAAAACTCAGGGCTTGAAAAGAATCAAATATGCTTCAGCTAACCTTGAAAAAGGCAACATTAGTGATCATGATTTCAGACAAAGCAAAAGCAAAAATAGAACTAATTAAAGGGAAAATAAGGAAAACTACTTTTTCATAAAAGGTATGAAAGACAATGAAGCATTGTAAAAATTGTTTACAGCAAGTTCTTTGAGGAAGACCTTTTTCTCAAATATATCCTGATCAAATTAAAAAAAAAAAAAGATAAGGGCCATTCCCTAATTAATAAGTGGTCAAAGAATATAAACAAGCAATTTTCAGAAGAAAAAATAAAAACTATCTATTATATGAAAAAGTGCCCTAAATTACTATTGATTAGAGAAAAGCAAATTAAAACAACTCTAAAGTAACACTTCACTTATCAGAAATGATAAATGTTAAAGGAATTGAGGGACAAATAGGTATATTAATAAACTGTTGGTGGACTATTTAACTGGTCCGACCATTCTGAAAAACAATTTCTAAATAGGTCCAAAGACCTGGATTCAAGCAGCCCTGCTACTAGGTCTGTATCTAGAAGAGCTGAAAGAAAAAGAAACGGGGCCTGTGTGTACAAAAATATTTTTAGCTGATTGTGTTTTTTGTGGTGGCAAACAATTGGAAATTGAGACAATGCTCATCAATTAGGGATTGGCTAAACAAGTTATGGCATAATGTTTGTGTTGGAATACTATTGTGCTGTGGAAAATGCTAAGGAGGTGTTAGTTTCATAAAAAACATGTAACTATATAATATCTAAATTGATGCAAAGTTAAGTGAGAAGAATCAGGAGATCACTGTTAATAGTAATAATAATGGTGATGATCAACTATGAAATACTTAGCTATTTGGATAAATGCAATCATCCAAAATGATTCAAAAGGACTAATGATGAAAAAATTTGATCCACTTCCAGAGAGACACTGATGAACTCTGGGTACAAATTGAAGTATAATTTCCCCCCATTTATTTCTATTTTTTTAAACATGATTAAATGCAAATATGTTTTATCAGATTTCATACTTATAAATGATATTCTATTTCTTTACTTCTCTGTGGTTGGGGAAGGGTGGGAGAGAGGGAGATAATTTGGAATTCAAAATTAAAAAAAGGAAAAAATGTTTAAAAATAATAAATTTTTAAAAGAGCAAAGCTAATAACATCAAAAATAGGTGTGACCAGATGATCTTTGAGGGCTTTTCCAAGCCTGTGAGTCTATAATTAAACTGAGACTTCCCAATTTATTATCTTATAAAATTATTTTATGTATAAATTTAGCTGTCATATAATTAATAATACATAGTTATCATTATTGTGTTATACCTGTTTAAGTCTCATATGATATTGTACCTGAGTCCTGTCTCTGACATATACTACTCAGATAATTTAGAACAAGTCACTTAAGCTTTCCTTTGTTCTGGCTACTTTCCAAATTCTACTGATCACCTAACTGTTGAAATGAAAGTCTATCCTTCTGCTGCTAAAAGAAAACAAAAATCCCAACCACAAATAAAATGTACTTGGAATTTAAACACAGAAACAATCCTAATTCTCTCTCTGTCTCTCTCTGTCTCTCTCTGTCTCTCTCTGTCTCTCTCTGTCTCTCTCTGTCTCTCTGTCTCTCTGTCTCTCTCTCTTTCTGTCTCTCTCTCTCTCTCTCTCTCTCTGTCTCTCTTTCTGTCTCTCTCTTTCTCTCTCTCTCTCTCTCTCTCTCTCTCTGTTTCTCTCTCTTTCTGTCTCTGTCTCTCTCTCTCTCTCTCTCTTATTTTATCTTCCTTTTCAATTTATTTTCTATATACTTATAAGTGTGTGTTTTGTGCTCCTTGAGGATAGGGACTATTCACTTTTGTCTGAATCTCCAGCTTTCAACAATTTATGGAACATAGTAGTTCCTTAATAAATAGCCATTAATTGATGGCTGTATTGGAGGTAGTTATCAGTTCTTCTATAGACTCAATCAACACTGTGTTTGAAAATGACCCAAAGTTAAACAACTAAACTGTGAATCACAATTAATTCATATGAGATTAATTACAACACTTTTTCTGAGCCTGGATGAATAGTTTTCATCACTTTTATAGTCTATTGCATATAAGATTTATGTGCAATTAGTTAAATAGTATGAAATAGTTATGTAAGATATTTATCTAGCTACAGTAGTATAGAACTAAGGAAACATGATGGGGAATCAGGAAACCGACTAATTAATGTAAGTGGCAATAATTGAATTTAGGTTTCATACTAGCAATCCAATGGACACTTTGCTACTTATCAGTAGTATCACCATGGTCAAGTCAAGGTATGAATATATCTACACTTTTGTGTCTTTCTTTTTAAATGGAAAAATTGGACTAGATAATCTCTGGAGTAATTTTTACCTTTGATTATACTATTCTATATACTCTTGCCCTGACTTTGGATGTGTTAAAAAAATAACGTTAATATAGTGGATTCTGAGAAGGGGAAGTTTTTCACTGTGGATTATCAACTAAATTATTTCAGTGGCTTTGTGTACTTTTTCAGAAGGTAGCTTGTGAATTTCTTTATTTTTATGAAATATTTTAATTTCTTTCTGCTGAGTTTCCATGCATTATTCAAGATTATAAAATGATTTGAATTTTGGGAGCAGACAGATTTTCTGATGAGGAATTCAAGCTGTGTAATTATGAAACTGTACCCATATAGGTTAGAAGTTCAGAACTCGTTAGTCTAATCATTAAAAATAACCATTTCAGAAGCATGGTATTACATTTCAGGGTATGCAATTATAGTTATCATATACTCGGGTGCTGTAGGCACTCTTGTATTCAACCTCATGTCTCACTGAGAACTGAATGAAAAGTATTCATGACAGCATAACCACATACCCTGTCATGTATTATTGCTTAATCTATTAAAGAAAAATTAGTGTTTTATATTTATAAATTTAGGGCCATACCGTAAGACACATTTCTAGTAATTTGTTTAACCTTTTGGTCAGCTACTTAAAATTTCCAACTAAGCCAGACACACATATTGCAAAACTTCCAGTTAATCTTTCTTGATATGTAGAGAAGCATAGACTTGGGAAAGATACTGGGAACTTTTGTTTTGAAAAAGTATAAATGATTCAGAAGAAAAGAGCATTTTGATGTTGAGGTTCAGGTGGGGGAGAAAAGCAGTTTTTAAAGAAATTTTTTTTTACTTTCCATCATCAAGGAATTAAGCCTCAGAAATATGCGTCGATTCCTAGAGGTCCCATGTAATATCTGTTTCCTAATGCCTTTAAGGATTGAAGAGTGTTTTCTAGCTCGTGAAGAGATTAAAAACTACAGCTTTTGTTTTTCATGTGAAGCAAGTCATATCCACAGTTGAAACTGACCTTCTTATCCTTTTGTTTTCTCTTTGGATGAGGGAGAAAATAATTACAATTTCCTGTGCTAATGTTTTTAGGATGAAAACTGTTAAAGATGAGAGCTCCATTGACAGTGCTCCATTTTCAGTTTGCCATTTCAGAAAATGAAAATTGACACAACCCTTAAATGGTTAAAGGAAGATACTAAAATATGGCATTTATGAGGAACTTGAATGACATGAAGATTTTAATGCATATTATCTTGCTTTGCTAATCAAGGTGATTGAGATGCAGTTGCTGGTTAAATGGAAAATTCTCCATGCCTCTAAGTTATCAGAAATTTTACATTCAGTTTCTTGCTACTTAAATGTGATATAAAACTTAGCTTTTAGGTCAGAATAGGTCAGTATTTTTTTTCCCTTGAATGATACTTTTCTATGTTGAGAATAAAAAAAATACTTAGAGAATGATAACAAAAAAGATTTTTTTTATTGGTTCATTTCATGCTTGGTAAGATTCCAACTGTCAAAACATTATAAAATCCTGAACCTAGAGGCACATTTCATCACTAGAGCACTAATTACTGGGGAGAACTGAAGCGAGTCATTATGTAGTAGTATTTATTAGAGCTGCCCAATTTTAATCTTTTTTGGACCAAAGTCACTTAAATAAAAGGTTAAGCTGTTTCTGCACAGAAGTGGGAGGAAAAATGCAGTGAGCATGCAGCAGTGTTAAATGTATTGCAAAAAGGGTGGAATTAATTGAAAATTATGCAAAAAATATCCTATGAGAAGAAACTACTATAGTCTTGCTTGCAGGGATACCCTGCTGATGGAGCCTGTAGTCCTGATTTGCAACATGCTTAAGATCAAAGGAGTCTGAAATGTTGTTCATGAAAACATTTAGCAGTAAGCACTAGTAATACCTCCCTTGTGCTTCCTATGGTTTGGATGAAAAGTAAATAAGTTCATGGAAAAGATGAATTTCCAAACAATATTATAAATTGTGTCACTGAAGAACGAACCCAAATTAAAAGTCTTTCAGACTTGTAGCCAACCTTGGAAAAAGTTGTTCTAGAATGTATCACAGTACTTGTTCAGTAAGGAGGGTTTCACTGCATCATAGATTTAGAGCTGGAAGAGCATGTAGAGAGCATTAGTCCAACCTTTTTATTTTATAAAGAAGAAAAATAAGGCTCAGATGGGTTATATGATTTTCCCTGACCTGAATTGTACAGATAGGAAATGGCAAGGCTAAAGTTTGACATGAGCATAGATATCACTCCCCATTATTCCTTCCATTGGAAATTTCTTCACATCAGTGTAGTAGAAAGTTTTACAGTTTTTACATTGCATCTGCTTGGTGTGGATTTATATAATCTTTGGATTTAGGGGAAAGCTTTGCTCTGTTATGTAACTTGGCATATGGAAATAATTTTCTTTTGAGACTTTATTATTTTTAGTCACATACATAATATGAAGGGTTATAAAACTATACCATGGCTCATTGTTACATAGGTTGGTATTATATTTCAGATCAAATCATGACTTCTGAAATTTTACTACTATATTAAACAAAAAGCTGATAAAATACTGTTAGTCTTTAAGGTTGGAAATTAGTTCTGCCCTTCAACATTAATATAATAAAGCATTTCACTATGTTTTCATGTAGTTCTCTAAATTTAGTCATGTTTCAAACTTTTTTCCTATTAATTTATTTTTCCCTACTTTGATATTGATAGAGCATATTTTTAGAAAATAAAGGATCACCTTTGAAAAGATGCAAAAGCTTGGGTTCATTTTTAGGCATATTCCTGCATATTTATCATTTCCATATCAATAGGAATTTGTCCATGCTAGTCAATCGAACCTTCACATGAATGGTCTCTAGAGTGCATTAAACAAATAATAGGTGGTAAATGTAATGCAGATTAAAAAAAAAGTGTTATAATAATAGGAAAAATCAAACATTTTAAGAATTTTTTTGGATAATTTTATTTAATCTAATATAGAAAACGTTGAACATCTAAATTTTTATAACTAATTTTAATGATGAAAAGAATTGTGGTCAGAGTTTTTGAAAATTCTTTCCAAAATGCATTAGTTTTGTAATCAAAATATGACTCAACCCCTCTACTACCTAAAGACTGCATTTCACCTGTAATTCTTTGCTGGTAATATGTTTCAGTTTGATAATACCTACCAATGTGCATATATACATATATGTATGTAATAGCCCTTTGAGTGACTTGAAGAGTTATTCAGAGATTATATATATATGTGTGTATATATATATTTCCATGCAATTTGTATTAATTCAACTAAAATTTAAGCTTTCAGGAAAATTCAAAATCCACCAGAAATAAAAAGAATCTTTTTGGGATGTTTTCTTTCCCTCATTATTGAAAATGTTATTTCAATATTATCACGAGGGCTTAGAAATATTCTTACAACATAAGGATAGTATTATACAGATAAATAATTTCTATTTTGGATTTTCAATTAGTATAGTCATGGACACATTACTATAATTAGTGCTAATTCCATCTCTTAGCAGATAAAATAGTTTTAGAAAAAAGAAAATGTTAGTATTAATTTTTAAATGATTAACTTTGAATCTCATTTCTTTTCTGTTAACTTTCAGATATAGTGCAAAGGACACTAGGTTCATTCAGAAAGTCTGGGTTAAAATCTTGAGCCTGATCTTTTTTAAGTGGGTGAACATTAGGTAAATCCATTGTTCAGTTGTTGAATTGCACAGACTGAAAAATATACCTTTGAACAGCATTGTGACAAGGTGGGAAGAGGATTGGCCTGGCTTTGGAGTTAGAAACATCAGGACCAAAGTCCTTTCCTATATACTAGCTATATGATTATGGACAAGTCAATTAAACTATCAGTGACTTCCCCACATAGGGATCTAAAAAATACTACCCACAAGCAGAGGACAAACTGTGGGAGTAAAAACACCGATGAAAAGCAACTGCTTGACTACAGAGTTGGAGGAGATAAGACTGAGGAGAGACTCTAAATGAACACTATAATGCAAATTCCAACAACAGGGAAATGGGTTTGAGTCAAGAACACATGTGATAACCAGTGGAATCATGCGTCGGCTATGGGAGAGGGAAAGGTGGGGGGGGGGGAGGGGAGGAAAAGAAAATGATCCTTGTTTCCAGTGAATAATGTATGAAAACGACCAAATAAAATAATGTTTAAAAATTAAAAAGAAAAAAAGATTATATATTAGAGAGGGTGGCTGCTCTGAATTGATGAAGGGATTTTCTCTAATGCAAGTTGATAGATCCAGAAATCCTCCATCTTCCGCCCCTGAAAAAAAATCTCCTAAACAAAATTTACATGAACTATCTTACAAACTTGTGTTAAGGAAAGCACTATCTACATCAATCTTAGAACCTTTTTTTTATTATTACTTATGTAGATCTTTGGTCTCACCAATGTTGGTACTTCATTAAGCAGTGTACATAACAATCCATATAGAGTTTCTTCTTCCATGTGAATCTTGTCAATGTCTTTATATAAAGCCTCTCTTAGGGTTAACTTAACATGTTTGGATATATCAATCATAGTTGTTATGATATTGTCATGAATACTAATGAATACATTAATTCTATTGAATAGTATAGGTAGGTTCTTCATTTATTCTTCATTTATATAGTTTCATTCTAATGAACCTTTTGTGGTCATATATTTCTCTAATGATATCCTTTCTACTGCTTCTTACATTCAGTTTTTAAAAATTATATTTCATTTTTCCCAATTACGTGTAAAAACAATTTTTAACATTCATTAAAATATTTTTGAGTCTGAAATTCTTTCCTTCTTTCTTTCTCTCTACCCCTAAATCCCTCCTCCTCTCTCTGAGATGGTAAAGAATCTGCTATAGATTTTACATGTTCAATAATGTAAAACATTTTAACATATTAGTCATTTTGTAGAAGACATGAGAAGGAGAGAGAAATATAATGTGTTTTGGTCTGGATTCAAACTCCATCAGTTCTTTCTCTGAGGGTAGATGGCATTTTTCATTATGAACCTCTAGAATTTCCTTGGATCTCTGTATTGCTGAACATAATTATATCACTCTCAATTGTTCATCAAATAATATTGCCACAATTCTGTACAATGTTGTTCTGATTCTTCTCATTTCACCTTGTATCAGTTCATGTAAAGTCATTTCAGATTTTTCTGAAATAATCCTGATCGTTATTTCTTATAGCACAATATATTTCCCATTATAGTCATCTACTACAATTGGTTCAGTCACACTTTAATTGATGGATAGCCCCTCAAATTTCAATTTCTTTGCTACCACAAAAAGAATTGCAGCAAAAATTTTTATATAAATAGAACCTTTTTTCCCTATTAAAAAATCTCTTCAGGATAAAGATCTGCTAGTGGCATTGCTGGATCAAAGGATATACCTAGTTTTAGAACCCTTTGGGCATAGTTTCAAAATGCTCTGTGGAATTCACTCACAATTCTTTGTTGGTAATAAGTTAGTTTGATAATATATACTATGTACCTCTCCATTGCTCTTTAAGTGATTTGAAAAGTTACTCAGGATATGTGCAGAACAAAGAGAACATTATGGAAATCAATAGAAATATTTTTTGAAGAATGTCTTGTGTATGTCCACCTCCAGTGAAAGAACTGATAAATAGAAATAAGTAAGACTTAGTTTTACATATTTATATATCTTTTGCTTAGATGATGCTTCTCTAGTGTGGGAAGGAGAGGGAAGGAATATCTGGGAATTTTATAACATAAGAAACTCATGGACTGGGATTCCATAACTTAGCCATGTCCCATCATCTGAAGAGTATTGTTGCTAAAATGATATACTATTGTTTCATGGAAAATTTTGAAGTTATTCAAAGTAGTATGATTTTCCAAATCCAGGCTTCTCTTTTGACTTTAATTATAGGTCCAATTCATTGTATACATGCATTTTTCTATCTTGTACAGCTGGGTGACACGATGGATTGAGCACTGGATCTAGAATCAAGAAGAACTGAGTTCAAATGTGGCATCAGATACTTACTAGATGTGTGATCCTGACCCTGTGCAAGTCATTAACCTCTTTTTGCCTCCTTTTCCTTATTTATAAAAGGGGATAATAATAACTATCTTGCAGGGCTTTTATGAGGAACAAATAAAAGAATATTTATAATGCACTAGGCACTATAAAAATCCTTATTCCCTTTCCTTTCCCTTCTCTTCCCCTGCATATTGATGGACTACCTCTATGGGTCATCTCTCCAGTTGCATATTTGGAGAGTAGGTATTTTTTAAACTGCTTGGTTTTTCCTATGGGAATGCTTATGATATACTTTGATTAATATATTCTACAGTGTTCTTGCTTTGACTCAGTTAGCACTAGGTAGGTCATCAAATGGGAACATCCTGAGGACTTCTTCCACAAAGATTCCTTTTTCCATTTGAACTTTGCTGGACATCCTCAGTGATGCTGGCAAACACTTTAGGCAAGCGTCTATTTCCCTGTTTTACACTCACTTGATAGTAATACTCAGCAGGTAGTCAAATAACATTATACCTACTGTTTTTTAAAAAGAATCTTGTGTGATTTTGACATATATATGGGAGACATTGTTTGAGGAAAACCTTTTAAGTGGCATTTTGTTCTCTACTATATGAAATGCTTTTTATATAGTCAATAAACAGTAAGCACAGTGGAATCTTGTATTTTTTAAATTATTTAGTCAGTTAGACGATTGTAAGATTGAGATCTGTTGTTGAAGATAACAGACCCAAATCATCCCTATTTCATAATACATATGTATATATTCTAACTTAGGTTTTTGTACAGATGGGAAAATTGGCATATAGGTTTTTGGTTCTTGACAATTTTGTGTGTTATTTTTTTCTTATTTGTGTTCATTCTAGTTTAATCCTTAAATATACTTTTATCTGGCCTCATTGCATGCTATACATAAATTTTATTTTCTCCCCACTGGTTCTTATTGTTTTTAAGTTTTATTATTTTTCATAAAATTCCATCATTTTCTGTTAGATTTTAAAATATGTATTCAAAATCACTGTCATTTTGGCTACTTAAATCTATTTGGCAAGGATATTCAGGTTTTATTCAAATAGGATGACTTCTTTCTTGTTTTTCTCATTGTGACAATTTATATTGATTAAGCTTAGGACAAAGTGATAATCTTTTTCTATCTTTTATCTGTATCTTATTTTTGAGCATTAATAGTTTGTTTAAATAGGCCAAGATAGAATTATTGTAACTAAACAATTCAAACTTTCTCCTTATTTTTCTAATTTGAGACTTTTGTTTTTCACTTTTGTTGTTGATAAACCAGAGCTTTCTCTGTATATAGCTAACTTATTTGGAATTCTATCCTATACTATTAACTAACAATTTTTGGCTATTAATATATTGATTTCATTTCACTCTTTACCGTGGCTAGTTACTACACTTGACTTTTTAAAAAAAGCTATTTATGATATTTAGCCATGATTCTTAAGTAGAGTGTGAATGTTTTGCCTCTCATTTTTATTTTTAAATCACATTTTACAAGACATTTTTGTTGACCCCCCTGATATTTACCTTTTCACTAAAGGCACTGAGTTTTAAAATATGCATCTCATTATCAAGTTCATCATCTGCTGCCACAGACTTTGGTGTGTTAGCTATCTTCCTGGAAGTCTTTTGCAAATGTTTATAATTAATTCCACACTGTTAGATGACCAGTCAGTAGGTGAGAAAGTTCTCCCTGCTTTGTAAAGCTGTTCTTGGAAAAAGACACATAAATAATTTTTTTCTCAGACTTTTCTCAAAATCTATACGGCATGGGGCAACTGGATGACTTAATGGATAGAGAGCCAGGATTGGAGATGGTAGGTCCTGGGTCAAATCTGAACTCAAACACTTCTTTGCTGTGTGACCCTGGGCAAGTCATTTCAACCCAATTGCTTAGCCCTTTTCTTCTGCCTTGGAACTTGTACTTATCAAAGACATAAGGTAAGGGCTTAAAAATACAATGTAACATGATAGAAATTGCCAGAGAATGCCCTTCTTTAGTGTAGGTTTTAAAATTAATATTCAATAACTAAAGTATTACATTTTGAACATTTTATTAATAATAACTAAAGTAAAAGAACTACTTAAACCCAGCCTGGTCACAAGAAAAGAGAGTGAGGAAGGAGTTACAGCAAACTTAAATACAAACTTGACCACACAACGTGGTGGAGAGAGGAGAGGAATTCAAGGAACTACTGAAGGACTTCTCAGGGATGAAGTCAAGGGGTTCAAAATTCCACTCATACATTAGCATACCTTTGCAAAGTCAGAGATAACTTCAAGACATGATGAGGCATTAGAATAGAATTTTGTATGGAGAATTGTTATAATGAGATACATAGCATCTCTTTTTCAGAAGTCGCTTTGATCCATTGGTAGAAACATATGATTTTGGGACAGATAGGTCCCTATAGATAATTTAGTCCTGAAGTTCTTCACAACTTTTTTTGTGTCATGGTCCTCTTTGGCAATTTGGTAAAACCTATGGTCCTTTTCTCAGTATAATGTTCTAAAACGCACAGGATTACAAAAAAACCCAAATTATATTGAATTTGCCAACATATTAAAAACAACTAGCTCTTACACTCTATGTTAAGAGCCTCTAATATTGTCCAAACTCCCCTGTAAGACTTATGATAACCAAAAAGATGAAATAACTTATTTAGGGTCACTGAGGTATTAAATGACAGAATTCAGTTATAAATTTAGTCTCCCTGATTCTAAATCCTATCATTTTCCCCCTGATATGAAAAAAATTTAATGATTTCAAAGTTGTTTTTATAGCACAAACAGTATGATTTCATTATACACATTGATCTGTAAACATGGACTGATGACAAATTTTAAATGGTTCTTAAGTACTTACTATGTGCTAGACACATTATTAAGCATTGGAAGTATGAACAAAGAAAAAAAAACATATCCACTGGTAAGAAATTTATATTGTACTGTTATTTTACTTTCATGTTATTACTTTCATATAAGTAAATATAATTATATAACATTTTGTGTCAGTCCCAATCATCATTTTGGTATTGTTTGCAAAAAACTATCCTCATTTGGAGCTATTAAAATCCTCCAGAGAAAGGACTTATTTTATTTTTTTTTTAGGGTTAGGCATTCCCTAAGATATACAATATTCAAGATTTCAAAGCTTCCTTATTGGTGGAGTTAAGGCCAAAGAAGCTTTTCCTTCACCTCTTTGGAAGTGACAATAAAATGTCTCAAATGTTACTCAACATGCCACTTTATGGTTCAACCATTTTAAGAATACCACTTGAAAAAAGCAATGGAAGAGAGGAAATACACCAGGGATTCTTTTTATGGAGGCAATTAGATGTGTCTTTTTTGTCCTCATTTTGAAGGACCAAGTCATGAGCTCAAATTATAGGGACTTGGAATCTAGCACATATGCATTATCTGATAGGGTAGTATCTTTTCATGGCTAATTCTTTTTTCTATTATTTCAATTACCTGTCATTTTGACCTCTAGATTTTATTATTATAGTGTAGGCTGCCTTGAGTTCTCCTTGAAGCTTAAACACTGTTGAATGTCATGCACCATCTGCTTATACGTGGAATACATTACTTCTGCCAGCAAGAGTTAGCAATTTCTTTTTGAGTAGTCCTGAAGGTGTTGACTTTAATGAATAACTGCATAGTTTGGCCACCCCCAACTCATTACTTTGAGTTCAATTTTGTATAATCATAAAGTAGCCAAGATTGATCAAAGGATGCCAAGCCCCAGGAGTGGATATCATTTAAAAATATGTGTATATATTTTATTTTTTAAATAATTATAAATCACATTAAAAATTTTAATGTTTAATTTTTAAATTTTTTGAGTTCCAAATTCTTTCTTTTCCTCCTGCTACTCCCTTATCTCTTAAGAAGGCAAGCAATATGTTACTGATTATACATGTGAAATTATGTAAAATGTATTTCCATATCAAAGTGGCTATCATTTTTAACCTTTAAAACCACAATCTTTCTACAAGTAGCCATTTTAATGAAATGAACCAAATTGTTGTAAACATATGAATTAAATTTTTCTATAGGGTACCTTGTCTTTTTTAATTTTGGAAATTTAATTTTATTCTGTTTAAAATCTTTTGGATTATAGATTCACTCACTCACTTTGCAGGATTTTAGGTATAAACTACTATTCCTTTGTTAAGAATATAATGCAAAGAATAGATTTATTGTGTCCCTCACAGAAGGACATGACAAACCTTTTTTCAGTGTATGTTGGGTCTGGCTTGTAGTAAATGTTTCACTTTTGGTTATAAGAGTGCCTTTTAAATTATTAGTTCTTGCTAAAAGTTTTCAAAACATTAGAAAGAATAAATATAACTATGAAGAGTTTTCATGCAAAATTCTTATTTGCAGATGTTCCTTGACAGGTGGTATCTAAAAATGATGAAATGTTTTATGACTACAGGTAACTCATAGTTTTCCTACCCTTCCCCCTTGTGCTTCTTTCTTTGGAACATGTTAAATAAATCATATGGCATCAATTAATATTTTCACCTTTTAATAGAAATATTTTTTCCTAAGAAGAAAACATCTAAAGTGCCTGGTTTTTCTTAGTTTCAGGGTGTCTTCCTCTAGGGGTTTTCTGCTGTTGTTCCTCAGTAGTTCCTTGCCATTTTTATTTCTTGTACTTGAATAAAATTTAATGTCCATTTATAATAGGAAAATATTAATGGTTTCCTTTGCATACCTTAATTAAAGATGACTTTAAAGACTTCCTTGAGCATTGGTTACCTTTTTGCTAATGGAATGTTTAATTCCAAATTCCAGGATCTATCAAAAGCCAACCTACAGAAAGGAATGTCTTGAGACTGTTGTTTTCTTTTAAGTGCTTGAATAATTCACGAAAACATGCTGAGGTAGAAACAAGTATATTTAATTTCAGATATTTTGAAAGGTGAAAAAAAGAGAGGATTTAAAAAGATGGGATGGCTTTAGTTTACATAGTAGACTAACTTTTCTAAGAAGACATTTTCTTGTGCTAAAATTTCAACTTAACAATGATCAATAAATATACATACAAAGTTTCCCAGAAGTCATAGTGCAATTTTAAAGCTTTACTGGCAATATGCAAAAAGAAACAAAAATGAAGCTTGAATTTCCATTATGCACAGTTTATTGTTAAGAGAGGGCACTCTCTCTTTCTCTCTGTCTTTGTCTCTGTCTCTGTCTCTCTGTCTCTGTCTCTGTCTCTGTCTCTGTCTCTCTCTCTCTCTCTCTCTCTCTCTCTCTCTCTCTCTCTCTCTCTCTCTCTCTCTCTCTCTCTCTCTCTCTCTCTCTCTTCTCCCCACCTTCTTTCTCAGATGAGCACCTATCTATATTGTAAAGTAAAAATAATCCTATTCTGAATATATTTGTGTATTCTGATTGAGAGTTTGTGAAGACACAGCATGGTATACAAGAATGAGCATTGAATTTGGAGACAGGTGACCTTTATTCTGTTCCTGTTTCAGCCATTAGCTGCTGAAACTTAAATATTACCAGCATCTTCTATTCCTTCTCTCTAGCACAGTTATATTCTTTGTCCATTAACTGACTCCTTTTCTTCCTTTTATCCAATAGGAATATTTTAGGTTAAGAGGCTGGCCAAATAAGGCAGCGACAGAAATAAGACTCATGGCAGGAAAGATATTAAAATATGACTTGAGCGGCTTCCCCATAGCTATTCCAAGTTACCTAAATCAAATCTCCTATCTATAAATTAACGAACACTGTCTGCAAACTGCCCCATAGACAGTCTGATCAGATTATAGTGGAGTTGTCATTAACGCTGGGTAGAATGTTGTCAGTGGTATTCATTCAACACAATGCTCACAATTTTCATCTCTTTTTAGTTGGAAGGAATGAATTGTATTTCACATTCCCATTTAAATAACATCTATGTCAGGAGAACTGGATTTTTGCTCTGCTTCTATTGTTGACTGACTGTAAAAACTTGATTCAGGGCACTTAACCTCTCTTTGAAATTTTACCCCTTTCTATAATAAAAGGTGCTCTCTTCCCACTTGAAAAGTCATGAGGAAAGTGGAATGATTAAGGGATTTCAGCCAGCGGAGCAAAATATATTGTTGACTTATCTTTATACTCACTTTGCTTTCCTATTCCACACTGGAAATGGAAATTAGTTTAAATTTGTATACTATTGATGAGAACTAAAACTATGATAGACAAAACATTGGATTGAGAATCAGAAAATTGAGATTAAGTTTCATATTCTACTTCATTCCCTGTTTGACAAATCCTTTAAGCTCCTTTCATTTCAGTTTCTTGATCAGTGATTATTTTCTAAACATTGGACAAACTGATCCTTAAAAAATTATAGAGAAGAATTTTTAAAAGAGGGGTTATATATAATAAGAATAAATAGCTAACATTTATATTGCATTTACTATGTGCCAAGCACTGAAATAAGTACTTTATAATCATTATCTCATTTGATCTTCACAACAATCCCAGAAAATAGATGCTATCATACGCATTTTCCAAATGAGGAAACTAAGGCAAACACAATTTAAGAGATTTATCCAAGATCACACAGCAAGCCAATAAGTATCTGATTTTATAATTGAACTCAGATTTTCTTGGCCCCAGTTTAGGTACCCTAGGCATTGTAACCCCCTCTAGCTGTGCCACACACAAACCTTGTGTAACATAAAATAAATTGTATTAAACGTTACATAATAGTAACAAAATTGCACTCTCTGGTCTTTTGTGAATGTATTTTTATTTTCTGAGTATAGTTTAATGTTTGATTGATGTTCCTTTCTTCCATTTTTTTCATCTCTATTATTATCCACTAACCTCCCTCCCCTTTCTCCATTCCTAATCCATTGAACTAAAATGGCATATTAAAGTCTAGCAAATCAAATCAACAAAATGGCCATATCTGAAAACATATGTCCCATTCTGTATCTCTGGTCCATTACCTCTTTGCCAAAATGTTAGGCGGCATGCTTTATCACCAGTCTTTTGAAATCATGATTGATGCTTGTATTGATCAGAGTTCAGATCAAAGCTAGTTTTATTTTTGTCATCATCCTATAAGGTATTCTCCACTTTCTGCTAATTTTCCTGTGTTCATAGAGTTCTTTAGTAAAAGAATAATTAACCAAAAAAGAGATAGAGATTGTCAAGAAATAAAATAGATATAAAATAGGCATAAAATCAAAAAGCATTTCTATATCAGGCAGTTAACATATAGTTAGTAAGCATTTACTGTGTGCCCAGCATTGTGCATATTGAAAATACAAATTCAAGTAGATGGAAAGATAGTCTTTGCCATCAAGATACTTACAGTCTGATGGGGGACAACAGCTCATAAAAAGAGTCTAAAAATTGGGCGAGGTAGTGATAATGAAGGGACTGGTGTAGGGCTATTGTAGAGAAAGTCCTGTGGAAATGAGTTTGCAGTGCTTGGTTAGAAATGAAGATATGACTAGCCTGAACCTCCTCCTCTCATGAGGAATGAGCCATTCAGTGGGAGTGGCCAAGGGGCAACATGGTACTCTCACTATGTGAAGTCCAAAAGCTTCCAGGATGGAGAAATTTCTGTGGCATGGTAGAAAAAACCTTGTGGGGATGAGTCAGCAGTGATGCCTCAGAAAGAATGAGAACTTGAATAAAATCATTGAAGAAAGACTAAAAAGAAAAACTGTAGGGATTGAAAATATTTATATCAAATTCATTGATAAAAATTTGATATTCAAGATATATAATTGACAAATGAGTTTAATAACAAAAGCCCTTTCTTCAAAAAGTAGTCAAAGGATGTAGTTTCAAAAATTTGTAAGCTATAAATTATTCTTTGAAGGACATGTCCCAAATCACTAATAGTAAGAGAAAGACAAATTAATTTAACTTGAGATTTTTATTTCAGTCCTTCACAGTTGTCAAGAATTTAAAAAAATGATAACAATCTGTGTGAGAGACTATAGAAATAAAGGCATAGTACATGGTTGGTGGAGCTGTGCATTGATCCATGTATTCCAAGGAGGTTTGTTCTGAAATTATGCAAGAAAACAAACGAAATTGCTCACAGCCTTTGATTGAGCAATCTTATTATGGGACATACACACAAAGAAAATCAAGCCCCCAGCTAGACTTGACATCCAGTGACCATGTCCCTCTCAGTCTGACCTCAGGGAAAAATATAAATTTACTACCGAAATTTCATTAAGAACTGCTATGTAATTGGTAGATGAAATTTAAAAATAAGTGTAATAAATTAGTAACCATAATCAGTGATGCTTTTTCCCATTTAAATCTATGTATCCTTATGAAATATCTATTTTTCAGATATGTCAGTCATGAAAATCAAGCATTGAAATCAACTGAATTGATAACCAGATCTTGAAATTGGTGTACCAAAAAGTCTTAAACCAAGGTTTTAAAAATAATGAAGTATAGTTAGTCATATTGTTCTCATAAAAAGTACTATTTTGTATTATCAAATGAAATTTAAAATATTACTTAATCATATCTTTATCTGATTGAAAATTTTTACTTTTTTGAAATGCATAATTATATCAATATAGTATATATATATATATACACACACACACACAAATACACATACATATAATATGTGCTTCAATTTTTTTTTCTAATGATTGGAGTATATGATCAAAGAATTTTGGAGACTACCAGTATAGAAACCTAACAGAATTGGAAAAGTATATTATTAAGGTTTAAAATCTCCAAATCAAATATTCAGTTAATAAGCATTTATTAAGCACCTACTGTGTGCTAGGTTTTATGCCTGGAGCTGCTGATACAAGAAGAAAGAAGGAACCATTCCTTCTCACTAAAGAGGTACTATGGAATATGAAAACACTACTAGTCAAGCAGAGATTTGTCACAGTATAGGCAGCAAGAAAGGAAAATATAGGAATTTCTCTAATGCTGGATGATCAAAGTAAAGATTAATAAGCAACATTTGAAATACAGAACAGCCAGAATAAAGGTAAAGGGATAACACAGAAATGTAAAATGTGATTAAGGACAGGCTATCAAATCTTACAACGACATCTTTGGATTAAACAGTATTGATAGATAAATGGGAAATACCTACATTCTTGTGAACTCTTTCAACAGCATGTGTAGAGTTGGGGAACTAAAGGGTTTATCTGCTAGGAGTATCTCAGGTGAATAAAGGAACAGATGGGTTAGAGAGAAAACATGAGTCAGGGTATGGCTTTGTACTGTTTAAAATCTCTTAAACCAGAACACATCTTTTGCTATCATTAATTTTTTTCTTGGATTTCTGGATAGGTGGATAACTAATATGTAAACTCTTTGATTAGGGATTATTTTATTCTTTTACATTTCTATAAAACATTTAGCATATATTCAGAGCTTAATAAATGCTTACTAATTGGTTGATAAAAGGAGAAAGCTTATATAAGTTTTTGGAAAGTTTACAACCTAATTATCTTCCATCATCAAAAGGAGTCTCTAGCTGACATATTTTCTGTGATTCACATATTGCCTTTAAGAGAACTCATCTCAAAATTGGGACAACAATGCATTGTTGGTGGAGGTTGTTCTGGTGAGTAATTTGGAACTATGCCCAAATATCTATAAACTGTGCATACCTTTTGATCCAACAATATCGCTATTGGGTCCTTATCCCAAAGAGATAATTAAAAAAGGAGAAAGGACCTATTTGTACAAAAATACTTATTGCCTCTCTTTTTGTGATGGCAAAAAATTGGAAATTGAGGGGATGTCCATCACTAGGGTAATGGCTAACTGAATTGTGGTATATGTTGATGATGGAATACTGTTGTTCTGTAAGAAATGGTAAGTAAGATGATTTCAGAAAAAAATTAGAAGTATCTGCATGAACTGATGCAGAGCAAAATAACCATAGAGAAAGCAATATAGTACAGTGATCTACTGTGAAAACTTGGCTACTCACAGCAGTGCAAAGATCTGGAACAATTCTGAAGGACTTATAATGGGGAATGCTATTCACCTCCAGAGAAAGAACTATTGGAGTTGGATGAATGTGGATCAAAGTATACTATCTTCCACTTCTTTGTATCTGTGGTTTTATTTTGTGGTTTTGGTTTTGTATGCCCTAACTCTTACAACAATGACCAGCATGGAAGTGTGTTTTGCATGATAATACATGTATGGTCTGGATTAAATTGCTTACCATTTTTAAGTTGGGGGAGGAAGAGGAGAGGCAATTTGGATCTTATAATTTGGGAAAATGTATGTTGAAAATTATTAAATTAATTGGGAAAATAAAATCTCTTTGAATTAAGAAGACTTGCCTCCATGGAATGTTCAGTGGAATACTACATATCTTAGTAACATGTTTTTGAATACAGCAGTTTTCTTTAATATACTTTCCCTTGGATCTGTTTCTTACATTTATAGGTGAATACAAAATGTGCATGTCATTCTAAATGTTATTCTTATACCTCATGCTGAGCTTTTCATATGTCTCTTACTGCCATCTTTTGTTTGAGAATTATAGAATGATTACAGTTATCATTGAATGGCTAATAACTAATAATGTCATAACATTCAAAATTATATTGACCTACTATCTACAAGGTATATATGTGTTTCAAATTGTTTCTAGCAGTGGTGATAGACTGTCATGAATCCATCCACGTAGTTGTTCTCAGTTTCCTTGACTACTCAAGGAGGAAGAAAGGGAGAAGACAATTTATAATAATGGAACAGAATAAAGCTAATTAATTTCTACAGGGATTGAATCCATGACCTTATCTTCTTTCTATAGCACCAGGCTCTAACCAACAGCTCCAGCTGGAAATAGATCTTATTTCATCATATATCTTTGCTAGGTATAGTTTTTTCTTTTTAAATTGGAGAGTAGAATTTAAGAAAATTTTGTCTAGTCTCTCACTGTACAGATGAAGAAACTGAGATCTATGGAATTAAAATTCCATACTAAAGGTCCCATAGACATTTGGCAGTAAAGTAGGATGTCTCATTGGTTGTCCCATTGGTTGAACTACTAGTTTCTTTCCCATTCATTGGTGACTCATTCATCATCCCTCCATAGTGTGACCTCATGACTTGACATGGAACCTCATTTATGGAACAATTTGCACGGCTCTGAAATCAAGTGTGAATAAATATGCAGAAATATTTATCATCAAGGTTATAGTTAATTGATGAGACTTTATAGGCTCCTCCTACAAGTATCTCTGTAACCTTTTTCTAATGTTGTAGTGCCACTGATAGGAGCATGTCCATTTAAATAAAAGCATACTCATATCTCACTGAGGTATTAGATTTGAAATTTTATGGCAATGTGGGTGGGTTGTGATCTAGATTAGGGGAGGGGGGAGTACCCACATCCCTGAGTTCTCAGGTCCTTTCAAGTATTAAAGGATATGATTTTTATGCAAGTATACATAACTCTAAAAAGGATAATGACTTCAGTTGCTATCTGGCACCTAGTGAATGACTATCAGATCTTTTCATTTATTGGGTTTTGATGGGAGGTTTGGAAAAATATGAGAGGAAGACAGTATCACAAGGGTGTGTGTGATAGGGAATGATGAAGTTTGAAATGGGACAGGGGTTTTTATACATTTTACACTGTCAACCTGTGTTTCTCTACCATCTCTAGAATAAAATAGACTCTTCTTTTTGGCTTTAAAAGCTCTTCACAATTTGACCCCCAATATATTTATCTAGTTTCAATGGACATTGTCCTCCTCTTGCACTTTGTGATTCAGCCAAACTGGTCTTTTCTCTGTGCTCTTCACCCATGCCACTAGCTAGTCCTTGTCTTTGCATTGACTGTCTTCCATGCCTAGAATATATTTCCTTATCAGTTCTGTCACACAGAGTGCCTCCCTTGCTTCAAGTTACACTTTACACATCACCTTTACATAAAGATTGACTTGATCCTCCCAGATTCTGGTATCTTCCCTTTAAAAATAATCTCCTCTTTATCCATTTGTTGTGGTCTTTATAGTCATTCTTTTAATTCTTATATGTTCTTGACTTTCTTATTAAAATGCACATGACAAGGAGACATTATTTAATTTTTTTATTTATATCTCCAGTTGTTAACCCATAGTAAGTACTTGATAAATGTGTGTTGCTGATTAATCCTGGGTAGCCTTATCTAACATTAGTGATACCCCTACTGGTCTAGTATGGTCACTTTGCCCCTCTCTTTCTTTGGAAAAAAAGGAAAAGATAGAATTTACAGTAATTTTTTTCTGAATCTAAGGCATAGGCTACTTGTTGCTTGTAATAATTTATTCTCTAGCCAGGAGTTATTTTGTATTTTCTTGGTGTGCTCAGGATTTTGTTTAACTAGAAAGGATAATCATTGAACATTTAGTTCAGGTGACCTGAATCTTGTGTATGCCAGTGAGATTGATAGCCAGTACTTCTTTATACAATAGGTTCAATTTAAAAGAAGAAACAGATACTTTGTCAAAGAGCTTATGTTCCAGAAGAAAAACAAATACAGGATAGACTTATATAATTATGCCAAATCATTTTCAATAATCTTGTAATTTAAATTTTATAGTATGATTCCATGGCATAGGAATATAAGAAATGAGACATTCAATAACTAAGACTATGATATAATATTTTCTCTCCTATGGAATTTACTGTTGTAATAGAATGAGGTATATGAGAATCATCATATTCTGTAACTACAATCACTTTTACTTTTGGATTTAGTAGTCACTTATCAGCATGACAATACATTGTAGTGATGTGCTATGATTTTCATTTGAAGGCATACAACAGAAATGATATTGTATTTAATGGCTGAATGGATTTCATGTTACAATTAGAGATATCCGAAGCAATGAGTAGTGGCCAATTATCCTTCAAAAACAAAATTACAGGACACCCATGAGGAACCTGCTTCAAAAGGAATATTAACAAGGTATATTTCAAGAAAATATGAAGCATATTTTTTAATCACTCCTAAACCGAGTTTACATTTAGGTATTGCTTCTATTTAAAGGGATATTCTTCAGAATAGTCTGTGTTAGATTCAGCCTAAAGGAACTTCTATAGCATAGTAGAAGAATTGAAGTGTAGGTAGGTGTGACCTAATTTTCTTTTCATTTAGCTTTTTTGTAAGTATTTTAGATTTAATAAAAATCTTGCACGTAGGGCAAAAATTGCTTAATTCCCTGATACTTGGTGAAGTTTTAATAAGAGAATAAAACAAAAAAGCCTTTTCAATTTTTTTCTGAACTTCATTCTACTTTCTAATCTTTTTAAATTTAAATTGTTGGCAATATTGGTTGACAAAATTTTTTTTAAAAGACTTCATTTTATTTGCAAAAGAATTTTCCTGTATTGTGATAAAATGTGAAATGGAATTCAGTTTGGACATCTGATCAAGTTATGAATCTGTAACTGATCTCCTCAGCTAATTGACTAAGAATTATGATATTATTGGTTTAGGAAATTACCATTGAAGAACCATTTCTTACCAAACCAGAACTGCAGCTAAAACTTATAGGCTCAGAATGTTGCCTGGAAACTGAGAGTTCAGGTAATTTCCCCACGATCACACTGTCAGTATGTGTCAAGGCAGACCTTGAACCAGGTCTTTTTGACTAAAGAAAAGCCTTTCTACTGTTCATAATGGTGACAATAATCTTGTTAGTTTAGTTAGACTCTTCACTGATATCAACTGTCATTTGGGCTCAAGTAAAAATTATTAACTTATTCCAATGAAATAAAGAGGCTGAAGGCTTTGAACTTACACTAGGAGATTCCACTGAAATAATAGATGAACATAATATCTATAAAGCTTGGTATCTCCCACTTAAGACTCATTAAGCATAAATATGTGGCAGAATATGTTAATAGAATTAATAGCATCTTAAAATCAAAATTGATTGGCAACACATTTAACTTTATACTATTAACAACTATACAGTGCCAGTCTTAATATATGCTTTCCGAATTGTAGAATGGATTATATCAGAATTGAAAAGTAGTCATATAAAAACCCATGTGATATTAACAAAGCAGCATAATCATCCTGAGGCAGCTATGGAAAAAAGAACATTTCCTTCAACAGAAAAAAGGAAGAGGCATTCTTCACATTCGTAATAGCTGAAAAAACCTAGAGAAAGTCTTTTGCAATACACTGATATTGTTTTGTTTAATGAAAGCTGATGACAGGCTTATGCCATTGAACTTCTCAAATGTAAGCAAAAGTGATTTACATTCAATTAGAGCCTGAGGAATAAGAGTAGATTCAAGAGTAGAATCAAAAAGGCTTCCATGGGTGACAACCACATGAAGTCAGCCAATGATATGCTAGCAAACACCAAACAAATGGTTGCATCCCACATATTTTTGTGGGATAAAAACATGACCAGTCATTGCCATCAGAAATTAGAGAAAGGTTGTACTTGGGGAATCTGATTTTAGCGATCAATGTTAATTATTCAATAAGTCATAGAAAGAATAACACTTTACTGTAGGCTGTAATAATAAGAGTACATACTGAATATCTGCAAAACCATGACCTGATTGTTAGACTTACACATTAAAATCTCATGAGCTTTTATAACTTGACAGACTACAAATTCCCCTAGAACAGACTTCAAAATATCCTTGAAACCTTAAACTGAACTGAAACCAGACTATCATTCTAGACTAGAGTGTTGTCATAGTCAAATGGGCATAAAACTGATTCATTAAAAATTAAGAATGATTTTGTTATATATTAATATTAATTTTGCTCATTATCTCTAAGCTACATGAGGAAAAACTCTTCAAATATATATCTAGGGGAAGAAATTAGAGTTATATGGGAACAAAATGAGGTGAACATCATCCCTATTGCCCTATCTGCTATTCAAGTTCTACTGGATATACTTTCCATGAGCCTATGGAGATTTAACTGAATCCTTATCATTTGATTCACTAAAAAGCAGCTTTTTTTTTCCTCACTCATGCAGTAGTCCATGGGGCATTAAATCTTAAACAAATAATGGCAGGATAGTAAATTGTCTTAACACCATTTGTATCTAACTATCTTTGAAAAAGATGGGAAATGAATGGTCAGACTCGCTGATTTATTTAGCACCTTAAAGTTTTCCCAAGTACTTATTATGTATTCATTTCCCAGCAGTTGCACTCTTTTAGACTGGATCCACTCCATTATGACTCCAGGAAACTCATTAGGCTGCAATAACATTCATCTTAGTATCATTCATACTTCATTCATCCCCTTAGTACCCTCTGCCTCTCTAATTGGAGAGCTAAGCAAAGAACCCCTTTAAAGAGGGCTTCCAGGGTAGCCATCTATTTCCCACTCTCTGCCCTCCTTTGGACTGGACTCTGTCATGACCTCATTGGGTTCCTTTCTTCTCCACCCTTCCATCCACCTTTCCTCATCCTTTACCTTTGCTTTTATGCTTCCTCTTTTATGTATTTTTTTTTTATCATTAGATTGAAAGATCCTTGAGGGTAGTCTGCCCTTTTTTCTTTTTTTGTAACCTTAGCTCTTAGAACAGTTCTTGGCATATAGTAAGCATATAATAAATTTTTATCTACTGAAATTCACTTTGACCTTCACAGCTCTGTAAGTTATTAACCCTATTTTATAGATAAGGAAACTAGGTTTTAGAGAAGTTCAGAAATTTTCCTAGGATCATAGAAAAAGTCAGTGTCTGATGTGGCATTTTTACACTGATCTTCCTCACTGCAAGTGTTCAATCAATTATAATACCACCATATGGCAAAAGTAATGGGTATAAGATGTGAACCCATAGTTGCTCTTAATGTTTGGCTCAGCAAACTGTAATATTCTTTTATCAGTAAGTAGAATGTTTGAGCAGCAAAATGTGTTATGTTTATTTCAACACAAAATTAAGTTGAACTAAAAAGAAATCCTTAATCATTGCTGGCTTGCCCTTTTATTGCTCTCCCTTAAATGGAAGGAATATTGAAGTCATACTTTGACCCCATTGCTCTTAGGCACATATTGACTGAAGTTCTACTACCAATCTAAGGAAATGACTCATTTACATTTGAAATTCATGGCATCAAACTAGAACCCAACTCCATGTATTTGATTGTTTTTTTGGCTCAGCTAAAAGTGTCTGCTCTTATCAATGCCATCTGTTGCAACAACAGTTGTAGCACAAATATGGCAGAGAATTAAAAAAGCCCTGAATTGGCAAGGAGAGAATTTGGGATTGAAGCCTGGGCCTGCCATTATTACTGCCTTTGTGACCTTGGGCAAGTCACTAGGCTTCACTGGGCATTAATTTTCTTCTATATAAAATAAGAGGCTTGGACCTCTAGTCTCTTCCTTTTTTTATGATCCTATAGAAGTTGATTTTTTCACTGATGTAGAGCATAACCATTCACACCTTCTTGTCTTGTGAATCGCATGTATCTTTTTCCATATTTGTTCAATACTTGGTCTGCCCACTTTTTCTCCTTTATTCTTGCCATATGATTAGCCAATCTTGTCTATTCATGGCAATTAATGGTAAATTAAAAAGAAACTATGCGAATGAGAATGGACATTTTCCAGATTATCATGCCTTTGGATGACTAGTCTACTCACTTAAATTTACATCCCTGTCTCTGTATCTTTCTGTTTATCTGTCTCTCAATTGACTAGAAAAGAAGACTCCTTGGTCTTTGGAAAATTATATGACAGGGGGCAGCTGGGTGGCTCAGTGGATTGAGAGCCAGGTTTAGAGACTGGAGATCTTGGGTCCAAATCTGGCCTCAGACGCTTCCTAGTTGTGTGATCCTGAGCAAGTAATTTGACTCCCAATGCCTAACCCTTACCACTATTCTGCCTTAGAACCAATACATGGTATTGCTTCTAGCATGGAAGGTAAGGGTTTAAGAAAAAAAAAAGAAAATTATATGATACTTTCAACTATTTGGAGTTACTTATTTCTGCTAAGGAGTATCTTTTGAACACCATTGTTTTCTTGGAGTACTATTGGGTTACATATTCTGGACTACTATAACCTCTTAAAGAATAAAAATTAAAGGTGTGCAGTTGAACGACATACAACAGATAGCTGTGTTTAATTTTGAATATTAACAGATTCTAAGGAGATGGATATATTGCTGTTTCATTCTGAGATAGTTCATTTTATACTAAATATATTAATTTCATTAGTAAGTTGAATGAATATTTCTATAGGTATATGAAATTTAAAATTATTAATGGACTCCATAGGGATTTAAATTTTATTAAAATATAGTTTTCAAATCCAAAATGAAGACCCCAAATAATACAGTTAACCTTCATGTTTTTTATATAGATTCCCTATTTTCCCGAGAACACTTGACTAACCACTGTTGGCTTCCCTGCTGGCATCCTTACTGCCCAAACCTTATTCTCTCATCCTTATTCTATCTTCCCTGTTGTGAGTCTTTTGCTCCATTCTGAATAGCAGCTTTAGTTTAGCTATGAGGAGGAAAGGAACTTTCCATTACCTGCTTTTAAAAAATAAAGGAAAGTTTTTCCTCTAAAACCCTGTTCTTATGCCATATCCTTATGGAGATAATCCTAGACTCTGCAAGTGTAGCTCTGTAAGGTCCTGTCAAGTGTGCTAGATGTGGAGTGGTGAAGACCTGAGGGTGAATCATGCCAATGGAGAGAAGGTCCTTTCATTAAAGGGATTTGGGAAAGGCTATTTGAACAATGTAAAACTTTAGATAAAATTTGAAAGAAGTTGGAGGAACTAAGAGATGGCGATGAGGAGTGAAATAATTTCAGAAATGGGGAACAGGCGGTAAAAACGTCCCAAATCAAGAGAGCCTATTGAGTGTCAGGAACAACCAGGAGGTCTCGACTGATATAAACTTGCTTTCTATCCTACGAATGAATCTTTATTGACTAACTTATGTGTTTGTTAAAATAAATATAATGTTGTGAGAAGATTGTGCCTTCTAGTAGTCATGCTTTTCTCATCTAACATGATCAATGGAATTGGCCAAACAAATCAATAGCCTTTAAAAATGTTTCAATGGAAGGGAAATTGAGGGTTGCCCCATTTGAGCTATCCTGGGATATTCCAATTTAGAGGATGTCAGCAGCATCATGGGATTGTTCTTAAAGAGCTGTGTAGTCATTCATGCCAGTTGTCAAATCAGAGCTAGAAATGATCATGGGAATATGCACGACTTTTGGGAAAAATGATGTTGTTTGATGTTGCAGTGTAGTGAAATATTGCATAGTTTAGAGACAGGGCTAAAGGATCAAAGAAGAGAAAAAAGTATTGTAAATGAGTGAATAAAGTTGATATAGCACAACTCTCAAGGTAATTAGAAAGTGATATTTATGCAAGTGTTAAATAATATAGCAATTTTCACTTTGATCAAACATTTTTATAAATTGTTTTGTCACAGAACTATAAAAAGGTTTGATCATTTATATTTTTTGGGAAGTGATTTTAATTGGTTAGGTATTAGATTATAAAAAATAAAGTTAGATTGTTAGCTTGGCTCAGATAATATGTAATGGTTTTTCAAAATCATCCTGTCTTAAAACCTCTCATCATTGATTCTTCCCTCCTCATTTTAGTCTAGCTAAGTACTAAAGTCCCTTACTGACTTACCTAAATGTCCAGTCAGCTATCAAATGCTGTTCATATTGCCTCCATATTAGGTCTTCTGTCCGTCTCATCATGTGTCCATTACTACTGCCACCTATTTCAGGCTCATGTTAACTTTCATAAACAATAATAATTCTGCATTCTATGTCTGAGCAGCAGACATTGTGTTAAACTTTGTAAGTATTAATAATATTAACTCCTTTTATCCTTACAATAACCAAGACAGGTGGGTAATTTTTATTATCTCCATTTTATAGATGAAAATACTGAGGCAAACTTGTGACTTGCCCAGAGCCTAACATCTATTAACTGTCAGAGACAAGATTTGGATTTAGTTCTTTCAGACTCTACTTTGATCTTCTATCCATTGCTGCCTAAGAAACAACCTGTTGTCCAACTATTCTGACTAATGGTTTAAAAAATATATTATATCCACATTGGGAATTTTTGTCTTTCTGTCTTATTATTTTTGGACAGAGATGCATTCCTTTTTTTCCTGTTTAGCTCACATTTGCAATCTCTTGGAAATATCTAGAAGATCCCTTCTCATTCTCAGACTCGACAATAGACTTACATATATGATATATTATTATTATTAGATAATATGGAATAATAGTTTTAGAATTATTTTGTGGCTACTACAGTCTGTATGAATTGGTGTTTGGGAAAGAGATAGCCTCAAAACTTAATAGATCAGAAAGTAGTGAAGTGTCTAAATGTCTTGAAATATATTTCTATACATTCATGAAACTGAGGTTAATCTTTTGGAATAGGTAGAAAATATAGTACATGATTGACTTTGATTATCTTAGAATAGGAAATTCAGGTTTTTGTCTCTCATCTCTTTAAAATATTAATCATTTACTGATTTAATTCATTTTTATGTCACATATGAAATTATGTAGTTCTTATTTGAAAAATGACCAAGTCATTCTGATTAATAGTGTGACTGAGCCATCAGTCATTTATGACCAGTATGCCAATTTATAGCTTCTTAAATTTGCTTGTTCCACTGAGTGCTTAGGCAGGAGGAACAGCCAGCCTTAGTATCTGAAGTTAGCAAATGGTTTCCTATTTGAGGAACAGAAAGGAGGCCAGAGACACTCTATTGAAGAATATCCCAGTTGAAGTATAAAGTGTAAGAAGGCTGAAGTTTTTCTGTGGGTGCAGCTTATAGAGTACTTTGAGTACAAAGCAGGGGATTTTATATTTGATCTTGGAAATGGTAGGAGGTCACTGGAGTTTATTCAGTAAAGATATAACATGATAGAACCTATGCTTTAGGAAAAAAAAAACATTTTGGTGGCTCATTTGCAAGATGGATTGGAGTGGAGAGAGATTTGAGGCAGGCAGACCTAATTGCAGGCTGTTGTAAAAGTCTAAGTGTGAAGTGATAAGATCCGACACCAGGGATGTGTAAAGGGGAAAAAGGGTTATTTATTTAAAAGGTTGTACTGGGTTATATTTAAAATAGGGTCGCCAGGAATTTATACTAATTCCAAAGAGATTTATTTACATTTATTTGTAAAATATAGATAGAATGAAGTAAGAAAATCAGAGAGTGGTTAGGGTAAAATATCTAGCTTAAGCACTAAGTAATTTACTCCTTGCCCCTGTCTCAAAATGGGTAGGGAGAGAGTTAATCCTTAGATCTCAGCAAAGCAGTGGACCTGGGGAAGTTTGTCTCAAGAGGTTTCTCCTGAGGCTGGGTTTTCCCCCCCTGAAAATCCAGCAGTTAAGAGTCAGCTTTTCACTTACCACATGTCAGTAGAAAGGAAGAGATTTTAGAACAGCCTCACCAGAAATAGGGGCTCAGGTTCAGTCAGCAGATTCTCCACCAGCTTCCACTCCAAGGAATGAAGAATTGCTAGTAGAACTCCTTTCAGGAAGTTGTCACTCCCTTTTCAAAACACTTTCTCTTGTGCCACTTCCTGTGCCTTTCCCTAATTCTACATTGAAGTCCTACTTTAGGACTACCCAGAAGGTAGTCAGTCGATTCTGATTCGTCACCCACTATCCCACATGAGGGTCACAGACCTTCCCTACTTAAGTGTGAATGGGGTATTTACACTTTTGGTGATTTAATCTAAAAATGGGTAGGGAGGTTACAATTTAATCTTCACAATAAAGGGAGAGTTAATTTAATCTTCACAATCAGGGGAGAGTTAAATTTAATCTTCACAATCCTACCCATGATCATTGGGAGATTAGTCTCCCATTGAATATTGAACATAATCATCTTGTACCCCTAAAAATTTCTAACTCTAGAGGTATACAATATTTTTACCTTCTAAGAGGAAACTACAATAGTTAGTGGTAAGAAGGAAGTAAAAGAGAGAGAGAGCAAAACCGAATGTTTTTCTAGGCTCATTGACAAAAGCCAATGAGAGGGCAGTCCCCTTTGGCATAGAAGTTTACATTCAAAATAAATGTTCAACCCCTTTTAGTTCAATTGATTGCACCCAAAAGTTCATTCAGTATCTTCTTGATGCAGTTTATGTTTCTGAAGGCATCTTTCTCCACACAATTTATTTTCTGGATTCAAGGAGTTAGCAAGATTCTTTTTCTGAAAATTTTCTCAAAGTTTAAATCTTGGATTTTTATAAAAATACAATATAGATGTAAGAGAGAGGTTATAAAGTTCAAATGGATACACCTTGGCAATAGATAGGATATGGGAGATGAGAGATTGTAATGATTTGAGGTGGGGTGCCTGGGTGCTTAGGAGGATGGTGAAATGACCTTAAAACAGCCCACAAAAGTAAATGATTCCTTTAAAACATCCTTACCTTGTACCTAGACTTGTCAACACTTGGTAATCTCTAGCTATTGCATGTGTGGCACTGAAGAAATATTGAACCCAACAATGCTACTAATGTAATTTGGATTTGATTTACAGTTTAAAGGATAGAAAACACTTTCATTTTTCTTAGGATAATCTTGGCTTTGTATCAATTTCGAGTGGAAGCCACCACTGCCTCTAATTCCTCTCCAAAATGCATGACTGTTGTCTGTATAGATGCTATGATACCCTCCTGGAAATCATTCTGTTATGGTTTTTGGAAGGCAGATTTAATAGATAGGGAGTGATTGAAGATTAGAGAAAAATAGCTATACCTGTGGAGGCAGTTAGATAATACCTGAACCTTATCTTTAAAGATAGATACCATGGAATTGTGTGGTAGGAAGAAGACTGGACTTGGAGCCAGGTGATCTGGGTTGGAATTCCTGCTCAAACACTAGCTGTCCAACCATAGCCACTTAATTAACCTCAGAGTCTCAGTTTTTTCATCTAATGCAATAGAGACAGTAATATTTGTTCTGCCTAACTTTCAAGTTGTTGTGAGAAAAGCCTTTTTCAGCCTTTAATGTGGTTTGTAGTAGTATGGTATGATTGCCTAGGAGGAATGCTTGCTGACACATTGCCTCTGTTTCAGTATCATATAACATGATAATTTAGGGCCATCTAGGAATTCACTTCCTTTTTTATTATGGTTATATCTATTGTATGAACTACAATATTTTAGTCAAAAGTGGTGGTAGCAAATAAGCTGATATTGCCTTTACTGTTTTTCAGCAAGCTTATAAAACCTTGAGTTTTGTTTTCCCAATGTATTTCCACCTCAAAATCTCTGTACATCTTTTGGGAATGAAATTAACTCTATCTAAGTCCTATGATTGCTTTTCAAGCACTTAATAAAGGGCAATTGAAGTCTTGTGTGGGTTATGAGGAAAGGGCTTTTAAAATTATAAAGAACTATGTAAAAGTGAGCTATTGTTATTAATAATAATTTATTTCAGGATTTAAAATAAAGGCTTTAAGGAAGTATATCTCCTCTACTTTATTGTCAAATTAATTCCACAAACATTTGTTAAATGTTTACTGACTGTTAGGTACTGTCCTATGTGCTGAGAAGGAAAGGCAGTCTTTACTCTGGGACTTTACATTCCAATGGGGGAAGACAGAGTGTAAAAGGAAACCATGGAGGGCCACCTGCTTGTGAATGGTAGAGAAAATCTGGAGAAACAGGGGTGGAACCCATAAAGGAATAAAGATGTGACTGACCCAGTCAGGTCAGGGACTGATGAGCAATACAGACTGAGGACACTGAAGAGTTAGTCAGCTTCCAGAGAGATCAGTCTTCCATGCATTCCTGGCATGATGGAGAAAGTCAGGAAGGTCATAGGCAGGGACTGGAGAAATGAAGAGTTTAGTCTCAAGTCTTGTTTAGACTTTTGAACTTCTATCTCACACTGTTTTTAAAATTGCGTATTTTAAGTTAATTGCCACCAATATTGTAGAGGTGGTTTAGAAACCAATAACATATAGTTAAAGAAATTTTAGAAAGCCAGGCTAGTAAAAAGAGATTCTAGATTGAAAGGTAGTATGAGAATCTTGGTGAATAGAGAGCCATGTTTAGAAATGGGAGTTTTGGGTTTCAAATCTGGCCTCAGATACTTCCTAGCTATGGGATCTTGGGTAAATCACTTAACCCCAAATTGCCTAGCTCTTGCCACTCTTCTGCCTTGGAACTGATTATGATAGAATATTTTTAAAAAAAGAAAGATAAAGAAAAGAAAGCCAGTATTTAGTAAATGTATACATATGTATGATATAATTTGTTATAAATATATGATAAATGGATAATAATTATATATAGTAAGGGTATTCTTGAATCAAGTTCTCAAATCATAACCAGGTAAGTAGTTCTCTAGTTGTTTTGAGATTGCATCAGAAATTACATTGACAAAAAAGAATAGCAGAGATATTTGTTTGAATATCTTATAGCCTATGGCATTTTATATGCACACACACATGCTACACATTTATTTATCCATAGTACTACAAAGATATCAAATTATATGGTTTTGTAGCTCACAGGATGGGAACTAAGCAATGTGATAAAATTTCTTGATGGTTTAAATAATCTGGTAGAGTCCATGGCATATTAAAATAATAATTCACAATTGAATAGTAATTTAATAAAGTATTCTAGCCCTCTTTTAAGAAACGCCAATGGCAGAACCATTAACACTTACTCCAATAAGGCTTTAGGATTGTAATTTGCTAGATATAGATCTTTTATGTTAAATTTTTTAGATTGTTTAGGGTTTGGAATTCATGACTTAAAAGGTATTTCTCGCTTAGTTGGCATAAGGAGGTTTATTTCAATGGCACTAAACATAATTGGGTTAATCAATTTTGATATTAAATGTTAAGATTATTGCTTTGTTCTAAACCATAGAATTAAATGAAAATAAATGAATTTTGCCTGTAGTTATTCTTAAACATTTTTTTGGATTAACATTTATTTTGTTCATGTGAAAATGTTTTCGGGTTGAGTTTTGCATAATTTAATCCTACTCCAAAGTTACTTTATGTGTATTTTAATACAGGATTTTCCTTCATGATTAGCTGAAAGAGTTAGAATGCCATAGGCTAGAAGTAAAGAAATGGGAAAAACAAACTAATATCTCTGTTATTGTTTTTTCAGCAGTATAATTTCTGATGTAATATCATAACAATTAACAAACTACTTAACTGGTTATATGATTCAAGGACTTAGTTCAAGAACATCCTAATTCACACACACACACACACACACACACACACACACACACACACACACACACAGAATCATTTCAATGGCATGGGATGAATCTGTTAGGAAAGAACATTTAACAGAGTTGTGCTTAAGAATACATTTTTCCCCAAAGGAAAGAAAAATACTAATTGAACCTTACTCTGTGCTACAAAACTTAGAATTTAGGAAATTTAGCTATGTGAATATAAGTATATTATCACTCTCTAACTGACTAATAACATAAAATGCTTTTTAAAAACAATTACCTTTGAGAAGAAAATTCTCTCTCATATTTCTTCCTTTCAGTACCTCTCTAAAAAAAACGAGGATAAAGATATATAGCTACTAGGTGGTGAAGTGGTTAGAACACAGGGTTTGAAGTTAGGAGTTTTTTAAAAGTATTTACAAAATGCAAAGACATAGTGTTAGATAAGAAGAAAACAAAGCTACAACATAAACAAAATCCATTCTGTTCCTTCAAAGAATCTAGAGGTTATTGTTCAATCAGTAGGTTAATAAATATTTACTTGTTATATGTTGATGGATGCAATATATAAAGTGATAAATGAATGACAAGATAATTTGAGGAAAGATGACACTGGGCAGATAAGGAAAGAAATGTTGTAGGAGGAGGTGCTGAAAGGGAGTCATTAAGAGAAGTTAAGGATTTTGATATGGTGGATAGCCTATCCTACAGGAGGACAAAGAAATCACCTACACCTATTGAATTTGATAACCTCAGTTCCATACCACCTCCCCTGTGGTGCCATCAAATGGCTTGTCTTTAGTCATGTCAATGACTGAAGCAATTACAAAAGAGAAATCCAAATTGTAGAAGGATTTTGCCTACTTCCTATGTAACCTTGTACATATATATGACCTTTTCCACAAATCTACTTTAGTCTTTTGACCTGAAGTTTAAAATATCTGTGCCTTCTAAGCACAAAACAAGAATGGTGCTCAATAATGAGCATCATTCCTACTATTACTAATATCATGAGTAACTTCTTCATTTTTCTTTGTACTAGTTTTACTGCATTTTGTCCTTGTCACACTTCTAATAAGTACTGCTTCTATCAAAATATACTCCTTTTGAAAACCTGGCTTGTTTTACAGTTCATTCCATTAAATTTTAAATTTCAATTTGTCTTTAAAGAGCAATAAATAAATATCTTGGTGTTTCAAGTGGAAATCAACCACTTTAATCAAGTTCCTATTGTGTAGTGATTATAAAATATAAAAATGATTATGCTCATGCCCTTAAGGAGTATACATTTCCAAAAGTATTTTTATTGTGAATAAAGTGCTATGTAGACTTATTTTTCCTTCTAATTTCTTTCTTTTATAACTAGTGCATAGTTCTCACTAGTATAGAGTGGCAAGCCATTGTAATGTTAGAATCACCTTAAATTTTCCTTATTTAAAGTAATTTAGAGCAAAACCTTCTTTCAATGTCTTATGCCTCATGGGCCAATACTAAGAAATGCATGTTTAACATTAATATACTTTGGAAATGGAAATTATGTATTTGTGCTACTGTTTTGTTGACTGTCTTCGCACAAAAAAGTTTTCCTTCTTGCTTTTTCAGTGAAATCTATTATTATGTAACAAATGGAATCATCTTTAATCTTAATTCTGACTGTCCATACTATTTGGGGTTTTTAATTAGACCCTGCTACATAACTTATAAGAGATGGTTTGTTGATATTTAGTAAATATTTACTACATAGATATGTTACAGTCTAATAATATAGTCTACTAAAATTAGTAGACTACTGAGGATATAAAAGTCAAACATAGTCTTACCTTTTTGATCTCCTTGAGGAGTTAAGGCATTCTACTTACTTATAATTCTACCATTTCTTTAGTACTATAATGTTTGAAAAGTACTCTTTGGATCCTTACAACAATCCTGTGATTTTGCCATTATTTTCCCCATTTCACAAATAAGAAAGCAGATGATAAGAGATATTAGCTGTCTTGTCCTGGGTTACAAAACAAGTAAAAAGGCAGGTCTTCCTGACTCTTAAATTCAGCACTCTATAGTGACTAAGCCAAGTTGCTTCTTAATTAAATAGTAAATATTGTAATGAATGATGTCGTCAGTTTTTATTCTGGTATAAAAGGATAGAAATCAAGAACAAAAATATTGGGAGAACAGTACTTTGAGATCTGTAAGTCTGAGATTGATTGCACAGGCAAAAAGAAGAAGCAATGAAATTAGAAGTTTAAGAAGAAAGTTGGAAAAGTATGAAATTTCTTCTCACAGGAATTATTTTCCCACCCCACTTCCAATTCCAGGATGATCATTTATTTATCATCATATAGTACTAATTTCTACTAAATCTGGATGAGAAGCTATTTATTTCACTTTTTTTTAGTTTCCTAAAAACTGAAAAAAGTTTTTATTGATGTCTTTGATGCATTTTCACAGTTTTTTTAGTACTTCTCTCATTCTCCTTCTTCCTAGAGAGAAATCCTATATAATAGATAGTATTTTTATTATTAATTATTTATTTTATTTAATTTCTCCCATGTTATTTTATTATTTTTTAATTTAGAAAATTTTATTTAATTTAGAGTATTTTTCTATGGTTACAAGATTCATATCCTTTCCCTCCCCTCTCCCTACATCCTCCTATAGCCGACAGGCAATTCCACTGGGTTTTACATGTGTTATTACATATAATATTTTTTTAAACCCTTACCAATATTGGGTATTGGTTCTATGGCAGAAGAGTGGTAAGGCTTAGGCAGTGGTGGTTAAGTGACTTGCCCAGTGTCATACAGCTAGGAAGTGTTTGAGACCAGATTTGAACCCAGGACCTCCTGTCTCTAGGTCTCACTCTCAATTCACTGAGCCACCCAGATGCCTGCCCAAATTAATAAGAGGGAAAAAAAATCAACACAACTGCTTAGTACATTGAAAAAGATTAAAAACATGAACAGTGTGCTGTACCTGTGGACCTCCCACCTCCACAAAGGGATAGATTGGGAATGACTTCTCATATATTTTCTTTTGATCCATGCTTATTTTTTAAAATTTTGCAGCATTCACTTTTGATTTGTGTGTGTAGGTATGTGCTCTATTTACACTGTTGTAGTCTTTGACTGTGTTGTTTTCCTCACTCTGCTCATTCATTCTATATCAGTCCACCTGGATATTTCCATGCTTCTTTTTTACATGTGTGTGTATATAACAAATTGTTTCTTATAGCACTGCATTCATGTACCACATGTTTTTAGACTTTTTCCAGTTAATGACATCTACTTTATTTCTAATTCTTTGCGATCACAAAAAGTGTTGCTATAAATATTTTAGTGTTTTGGGGAATGTTATTCTTTTTTCATTTTTAAATGTTACCTTCTGTCTTAGAATTGATACTAAGGAGGTGGTATCTCAGAATTATTTTAATTTACTTTTCTCCAATCAAAAGTGGTTTAATGGGAAATCATCCTTAACTCCATTCTCCCTTTTTTCCCCATATGTGTATTCATTTGCAGCCATTTTAATTCAAGCCCTCATCTCTTCTCTTGTAAAATACCATACTCATTGGTCATCCTTCCTCTGCTTTCCTCCTCTCCAATCTGTTTTCCATCGAGTTACCTAAATGATATACCAAAAATATTTCTGATCATGTCTTGCTCAAGAAGATTCAATAGGTCATTCCTATTTTCTCCAGAATAAAATATGAACTCCTTTATTTGGAATGGAAAAAAAAAAAGAATTGATACTAAGTATTGGTTCCAAGATAGAAGAATGGTAAGGGCTAGGCAATGGAGATTAAGTGATTTACTCAGGATCACACAGGTATGAAGTGTCTCAGGTCAAATACAAACCCAGGACATCCCATCTCTAGGCGTGACTCTAAATCCACTGAACCACGGCCACCTCAGGGTATATTTTCCATCAGAATGTTCTCCTGGGCTTTATTATCTCCATCAATCCATCATTTATGCAAATATTTCATAGATTTTTTTAAAAGAATTGTGAAGGTAGTTTGACAGATAATGCTTGATAAAGTTATCCTCTATGAGAAGGGAATAGATTCCAAAAATGCTCAGTCTTCGATGGGAAAACCAAGATGAGATACTGTAATCTCCATATCTTCTACTGGATATGAACATCTCCACCCCTACTCCCTTTTTCAGGGTGCTGCCTTCCTTATTAAACTAAGAAAAAAGTAAGATTCATTCCCCTTACCATAGAAAAGTCTGTTTAAAAAAAGGGGGCAAGAGTATAAAAATGAAATTGTATTAGTTGGTATTGAACCAATTTTTGAAATATTATAGTCACTGATATTTTCTTCATCTTATTCTGATCTCCTTCATTTGACCCAATCTTTAAAGATTCATCAAGTACTCAAACATTTCCTATGAGCCAGCTTTTTCTTTCTAGATGATGATGATGATGATGATGATGATGATGATGATAGCATTTATGTAGTGCTTTTAGTTTTGCGAAGTGCTTTAAAAATATCTCATTTTATTCTTCCAACAATCCTGGGAGGTAGATACTATTATTATCTTATATACCCACTTTACAGGTGAGGAAACCTGATCAGGCAGAAATAAAGTGACTTTCACAGGGTCATATGAATAATAAAGGTAGTTTTGAACTCAGTTTTTAATGATCCCAAGCCTCGCACTCTACTTATGTACATCTACTTATTTACCAGGTGAAAGGATTTTGTTTTTTCCTCGCTGTAGAATTTGACTTAGTTCCAGTTTTGGGAGTGGGGAAGTGGCCAGTAAAGCCTGGAATTGTCTCTGGTCATTGATGTATTGGATCTTTTAGATGCCGGTAGTATTTCAGGGTCCATCTAGAGACTCAGATCCACTTTAACCTAGTCTAGTACGAACTATAGAGATTTTTATATTTCCTGGGAGTGATGTCTACAGGTGGCTGATTAGGGGTATAGGCAATAAAACTAGTTGTCTAAAATAATCATGAATTAGTTTTGGCTTGGACCTCAGTGACTTGCCCCGAGATCCAAGCTTTACAGTTAGTGGTATTCTAATCATCCAACTGTGTTTTCAGGCTTCTGATATTTTGGAAAATGCTTAAATTTGGAAAATATGTCACACATAGCTCTAGTCTACTTCAGTAGATCTCAGACTTAGAGTTGGAATGGACCTCAAAAACCATTCAGTCCATCTCCCACATTTTACAGATGAGAAAACTGAAGTCCAGGAAGGCTAAGTGACTTTTGTCAGTATCACAGAAGTGGTGAGAACCAGCAATGAGATTTGCTTCCAAATTTGGCTAGAGCCAGTGGTCTTTCTACTCTACCATATTGCTTCCATGATAAATTTAGCAGTGGTTTTTAAGCTGTGCCACATAAGGAGGAAGAGCCAGTATCCTTGAGGGAAATTCACCTCACGTTTGTCAAATATGCTTTATTTAAAGTTAAGCTTCACTGGGGTTTGTGGGGGGGAATAAGAGAATAAAGAATAACACCTGGATTCCCCAAGAACTTTTACATATGGTCACCTTTACAAGTGAATGGAAGTCAGCAGAAGAAATACTTCAAGGACATGTTTGAGGCACGATTTGAAGCATTGTCACCGAGCCATTGACATCTGGGAAGTGACAGTGGCTGACAGACCATGTTGGCCTAACAGAAACAGGAATGGTCTGGCTCCCTTGGAACCAAAATGTCATGCTGACTGGGAGGCGCGGAAGTAGAACTGCAAACAGTGGCAGGCTGTGCAAACAGTGGCTATTATCATTAACTAAAGGACAGATTGAATGTGGCAAGGACTTCGGGTCACACCTCAGCCTATTCAGCCTGTCTCTTATGCCTGGGAAGTACTCTTGTCAGCAGAAACAGATTTCAGGGAGTAAAGGTATAGAGGTATGTGTTTATTCACGTGTGTGAAAGTTGTGTGATGACATTTGCAATATTTTGAAAATAAAACTGAATCTAGTAAAGAGTAGTAATTCATTGTCAGTGCAATTGGGCTCTTGTAACTGTATTGCTTTGTTTACATGAGGCAGTGTGGTATAGTCTAAAGAATGGTGGATGAACTTAATGTCAGAGAAAGAACTGGGTTCAAATTCTGGTTCTACTTACTGCCTGTGTGACCTTGAGAAGGTAATTTATCATATGATCATAGCCCCATAGATTTACACATGGAAGGTACCATTGAATCCAAACCTGTTATGTTTGTTATAAATAAAGTCTTGGATACTAACCATGATCTTTACTGGTCAGGTTAATAGTATTGCAACACAGCTTTTCTTGAAGGTTAAGCCCAAGTCCAGATCTGTTATATTACATTATCCTCAAGTTTCCTTCCTTCAAATCATGAAGGGTTGGATTACATGACCCCTAAAGTTCTTTCTCTCTCCAAAAAGATAGTCCTTTAATTTAATATAATCCTGATGATTGGACCGTGTACCATGACATTTCCTGTAGTTGGTAGTGTTGTCTATTGTCTTTCTCAGTCTGTCAGAGGCTATGGCACAAAGCAAGGAGCTGCGAATTTATAGTTAGGGATCCTGGTTAGAATCTCAGATGTGTCACTTACAATTTATATTATTTTGGATGGCAAGTCACTTAAAATTCCCAGAATCTCAGAATCTCCGTTTCCTTATCTGCAAAAATGGGAAGCTTGGACCTAAATGATGTATATTTTCATGTTATACTCCCTCTTCCTCCAAGTAAGTTCCCTGGGGACTGGGAACATTTTAAATCCTTACCTTTATATCTCCAGCATAATGTCTTACAAAGGTTTTTTTTTTTTTTTACTAGATATGTTTTTTTTTATTGGGATCCCGAACTCTTTGCCAGTGTAAAGAGGCATTTCCTCTATAACTTTATTTTAGAGTATAGCCACACACATAACAAATACTTGTTACTGATGCTGGAGAAAAATTAAATGATGATATCAAGATATATTTAGAAGAAATGTTACCCTCAGAACTCTTTTTTTTTTTGGTCGACTACTTTGCATTTTCTCTTAGAATTGATATAAGTATCAGTTCCAAGGCAGTAGAATAGCAAGGAATAGGAAATCAGTGTCTGAGACCAGATTTGAACCTGGGTCCTCCTTAACTCTAGGCTTGGGACTTCAGGACTGGCACTCTATCCTCTGAGCCACCTAGATGCCCCAGCACTAGTTTTAATTTGCTTATGAAACCAGTTATGGCAGTGTCTTGTCAGACCCATTTCATATTAGCAGATAAGGGAAGATTGTGTTATCCAGTGGCTTGTAGTCACGAAAAAGTGGATTCACTTCTTACGTGAGACTTACTTGACCTTGGGGAAATGACTCAACATTTATCTAACCTCTATTCCTTTGGCAGTTCCTTCTAACTCATATCTGTGCCTCTATGATGCACAGCTGTAAAATAGATCCTCTTTTATCCAATTGAACCATTTTACGTTGCTGGGTCTAATTCCATAAAAAATGTAAAAGTTTTAGAATATGCTTTAGTTATTTAGAAGTACTTCTACAAATAGGATTGAGAATTTTAGTTACTTTATCTAGAAATAGCTTTTTGTTCCTGACTGAATTCTAGAAGCACATAACACAAATGTGTTTTAGATTTATTTTTAGTTTACAAAAGAGAGATGAGTGAAATATTGTTGAAAAGGTCAGTTGGAACTATATTTGGAAGGGCCTTTCATTCTAGACTGAGAAGTTTCCACTGAAGGTTTTTTATCAATGTCAGATCTAAGTTTCATATTATTTTGGTATCAGTATAAATTATATGGACCAATAGATTGTAGGAACATCAATAAGAATAATCTTATAGTCTCAAAGATTATAAATCCTTGAGCTAGAGTTATGTCTATGTGAGAAGAGAGCTGTGTAGCTGGGAACATAGAGGTAGAATCAAGAAGATGCATCTGTTGATTAGATTTTTAGAGGGATGGGTCAGAGATAAGTAATATAAAATTCAGTTTGTTGACTGGCAGAATTGTTGTTAATTCAGCATGAAGAAGGAACTTAATTTGTTTTTAGGAGGGATTTATGTAGTAGGGAAAGACATTCATTGTCCTCTTTTGGAAATTTTGAGTCTAAGATTGCAATGGGTTGTTTAGGTGGATTGTCTAATTAAGCCTTTGTTGAAATGGTACTGAATTCAAAAGTGAAATTTGGGGAAATTAAATTTTGGAGTAATTTAAATAGAAAAGATAATGAAATGATGAATGTAAATGAGAGAACAGAGAGAAGAGAGGACAACTTATTCTGGGACACATTAAATTAAGCTGTTGAGGAGATGACTGATGATTGAGCAAAGGAGACAAAGAAGGAATGATCATTAGTAGAAGTACAAATAATAGAGAACATTTTCAAAGAAGTTAAGGAAGGAGAGAACATTCAGTAGGAAGCTATGGTCAGCAGTTTATTTATGATCTTGGAGAAAGTAATTTCAATAGAGTGGTGGGTATGTATTGTAAATTGTTATTAGGGAATCTGAATCCAATTTAGTCCATTTTAGTTCAATTCAATTCTTCAAATCTCTCAGAAATTATTTCCAAATTAGTCATTGTTTTATGCATAGAGAAATAAAAGTTTAAAACAAACAAAACATAACAGATCTTATTCTGACAGTTTTAAAATTTATTTTGTAGGTATGGGAGTTGGGTGTGATGTTAGAAAGAATAATTTGAGTTAGGATATGGTGAAAAAACCTAAACCAAAGGGAAGTAATGGAAAGAAAGCTGAACTTGACATCACCCAACCTGAGTTTGGATCTCGTCTCTGCCATTTACAATCTTTCTATAGTCCTTTAATTTCCCTGGGCTTCAGTTTTCTCATGTGTAACATGATGTGAGGTCTCTTCTTGCTCTACAACTATATCATAATCTTAAGTGTTAAGAAACATTACTGAAGCATAAGGTAAAATAATGACAACTTAACTGGCATCTTATGTCTAAAAAGTCTATTATTAACATAGAAACAAGCTAGTTAGAATGACTTTTTCCCTTTATTGTCTTCACATACTTGATTTTAAGCACATAAAACTACAAAGTATTTATCTGTTTTCTTTATGAACAACTAACTCTGTAGTCTTCAGTACTATCAGTGTGTTGCCTTGGGTTCTTGAAGGCTATGTGGAGGATAATAGTCTCTGGCACATCTTACCATGCCATACATTTACATTTTTAAAAAATCAACAGTTAATATCATTGAATGCACATTTGCCTAAGATTTTTTTTCTATTCTCTCTTTACTACTCCCAGCCCTGTTTCAGAATTAATCTCTTTCAACGTATTTTCTGGGAGAGTTTATTTAGATTTTCAATGATTCATTTTTATCATATTTCTACCTCTTTCTAGGCCTGATTATGTATTTTATTCTTATATGTATATGTAGTGAAAGTCATTTGTCTTTACAATATTGTTGTTATTGTATAAATTATTCTCCCTATTCTGAGGACTACTTTGTATCAGTTCATATAAGTCTACCTAGATTTCTTTGAAATCATCTCCTCCACCTTTCCTTTTAGCACAGTACTACTGAAACACATTCATTTGCCATAATTTTTCAGTTGTTCCCTAAAAGGTGAGCACCCTCTCAATTTTCAGTTCTCAATCACTACAGAAGAGCAAAAATTTATATGATTTTTTTTGAAAGTAGTTGGATGTAGGAAAAAAATAAAGCATAGGATAATTACCTCTTCTTTAGATCAACCAATTTCATGGTGCCATTGTATAAGGCCCCTAATCAAAGAATAGAGCACATGATATTTATCAAAAATGTAGATGGAAGTCTATCTTAGCATTCATTGAATAATCCTAAAATTACTTTAGATTGAACTTATTTAGTGTAGTATAAATGAAAATAATAACATCACCTTTGTGCTAAATTCTATCAAACTGCCCTATACATTGTCTGGTGCTACCCAGAATACTTCGATTTACTATCTAGACATGATCACCCATTCTTCAGGATTTGTAGAATCTTTGTTGTTTTTAGGTTGTTTCAGTTGTGAGTGACTTTTCATGACCTATTTGGGGTTTTCTTGGAATGGGTTGCCATTTCTTTCTTGAGCTCATTTTGTAGATGAGAGAACTGAGACAAGCAGAATAAAGTGTTTTGCTCAGGATCACACAGCTATTAAGTATCTGAGGACATATTTGAACTCAGGAGGATGAGACTCCCTTAACTCCAGACCCTGCCCTTTATCCACTGAACCACCTTAGCTACATTTTCAAATTTGTAGAATTTTTTATATTTAGCATTAATGGAATTGGGAGAGCTTCAGTTTAAATTCTTTCTGGTTTCCTACTTCCAGTATTTTGAAATAAATGGAATGTGGAGAGTCCCCAAAGATGAGAAGAAGGCATGGGAGTTTCTTGGCAGGTTATTAGCTATTTAGGAAATTGAATAATGTTTACAAATGTGGCTCTGTCTGAGCTGCAATAAGACCTTACACCCTAACAATGGAAATCTGTTTGATATTTCTCTTTGCCATTTTCACTGTCACTCATACATTAATAGGAGTTAACAGTTTGAAGCTCTAGTTCTTAGCAACCATTCATTGTCCTCTTTGAATATTTTGCCTTAGGACTAACAGTATATTGTGGAATCCAGAATTGGTTTAGAGTAGTTTGGCATCATTCATGTTATTTGTGTTTAGAGAAAACAAAAGACTTATGTTACATTGGTTGTATTTGCCATTATAAACAATTAAGTTTAAATGAAGTTGAAGTATAGAGTCAACCAATGAAAATTAAATGCAACAAACTTTTGATAATAATCTAAAATATGTAAGCACTTGTACTTTGTATTGGGGGTATGAAGTCAAAAGCAAGAAACAGTTTCTGCCCACTAGATGACTACATATTTTTGGTAGATGGAACATTTAAACACATAAGTAAATAAGTAATAATTTCAGAAGTTATATTGTTTGAACAATTGAGGGCATTAAAAAGGAGTTCATGTAAGAGGTGACATCTCAGCCCATGAAAGAAGCAGAGGACTGTAAAAGGTGGAAGCAAGAAAAGAATGTGTTTTGACACAAGGGACAAGTATGTATGAAGGCAAAAGAGATAGGAGATGCCTCAAGTTTAGGAAATAGTTGTTAGACTATCTTGGTTGAAATATTGAGTGACTGGAGGGAATAATATGAAATCAAGCTGGAAAGTTTGTATGGAACATGATTATTAAGGATTTTAAATAATAGACTGTTGGTATTTTATCTTACAGGCAAGAGCATATTGTAGACGGTTTTTTTATATATGGTTATGGTATTGTCAGATCTGAAAAGCTTCCTTTACCACTACTTAGTAATCATTCTAGTTATTGCTGATGCCTACAATTTAAATAGTAATATGAAAAATGCCTTTTAAATTTCTCAGATTTTCTCAGGGATTGTCATACTGTGAGTTCCTGTTGCTTCAATTTTCAGCTTTTACCAAATAATGCATATAGCTTATATGAGTGGAATTGAAATTTATTACTGGCTAGGAATTAAAAAAATACCAGCAACCATTTGTATATAAAACAATATCTAACTGAAAAATCACTTTCTGGCTCACTCATGTGAGATCTTCAGTAGGTTTCAATACTTTGAATGAACTTTAGGTATATTGGATAGTTTTCTATATTAAATACTTCTGGCAGGTAGTCATTCACTTTCACCTGAACAGTTCTAATGTCTGGTTGTAAGAAAGGTATATCAAAAATAAAATGAGTCAATAGTTATCAAAGATGAACTTTCATTCATTTTAAACGAAGCTGATTCCACATTTAATAAACTATGTATATCAATTTGTATATGCTTTGATGGATCTGAGCTGTCATCAATTCTGATAATTCCTTCTCAGTTTCTTTCATTCCTGGACATATTTCCTCCCAGATTCTCTGCAGAGGCAGCTAGGTGGCACAGGAGTTAAAAAGCTAGAGCTGGAGTCAAGAAAACTTGAGTTCAAATGCACCTCAGATACTTACTAAGCTGTGTGATGCTGGGCAAGTCATTTAACCTGCCTGCCTCAGTTTCCTTGTTTGGAAAAGGGCAGTAACCAAAGCACCTAACCCCCTCCACCAGAGTTATTATGAAGATTAATTGAGGTAATATTTGGAAAGCACTTTGCAAACCTTAAAAATGCTATGTAAATGCTAGCTATTATTTTTTATTATTACCCAGCATGTTCGAGCTCTAGTTAATTAGTTAAAAGGTAATATAAATGATGAATAAGTAGTTAGCTAGCTAATTAGCTCCAGTAAATATGAGTGGACTGACTGACTAAAAGAAGGATATTTAAAATGAATTGCTTAGTAGTGACATTTCAAAATTTCTCCAACAGTGTTTGTTTCTGTAAACCCTTAGAAGTGCTTCTTTTACTCCAAACTCACCCTGCCTTTACCTGCAACCTGTGTGACATAGTGCAGAGTAATTGAAAGAGAGAAAAAAGCCTGTGTGGCTAGTGGTGAGGAACCTGCCAAGTCAGCACAGCTCTATTGTCAAATTAAAATAGAAGACACTACCAGCTCTTTTATGGGGAAAAGCCTCTGAACAGGTTACTCATAAGGAGTGGTGAAAAGGAGAAGGACAAGATGCCAGCGATATGATGCCAGGCTAAGCAGTCAGAGAGCACATGGGGTTCCAGAAGTAAAGCAGAAGACTGTGACATTTGGGGGACAAGCAGAGTTTTGTTCAGTCATGCACAAAGATTTTTGTTCCCTTAGAAGTGTACTGACACACACCAGGCAGTTCAGAAACCTTTGAAAAAGCTAAATGATAGAAAATTACACAAAGGGGAATGGAGTCATAGATTCATATCATTTTTGAGTTAGAAGGAATTCCAAGTTTTCATTTAGTTTAACTTTTTCTTAAGAAGAACTGCTACTGTAACATACTAGATAAAAGCTTTTTTGATTCTCCCAACTGCTAGTGCCCTCCCTCCTGAAGTATGTGGTATTTGGCTACCTTGTGTTTCTCTTATATTTCTTCTGTGTATACATATTATCTCCCCTGATAGAATGGAAGATCTTTGATCTTCCAGGAATTACCTTTTTCCTTGTTCCTTTTCCCTTCTTTTTCCATGTTCTTGACCCTATCTCATTCTGTTCTTTCTCTATATTCTAAGTACCTGCTGGATGTCTTTCTTTCAATTCGACCACCAGAGAAAATGCTTGTGAGAAGCTGTATATTCCCTGGGACCATGCCATCATCCTTTCAGTCCTATTACTGTGCATGTAACTAATCACCGTCACCACCACTATCACTGACTCTCAGCAATCATCACCATTGCATCTGGAAAAGACAGTGTCAGTGGACCACCAAAGTGTTCCACTCATCATTTTGTGATGTTCCATCCACAAACTCCCATTCTCTGCCATAGCCCTTATGTGTGTTGTCTCTGTTCCCTTCCCTTGCCCATTAGAATGGAAACTTCTTGAAGGCAGAGACAGTCTCATTTCTGTATTTGTTTCTCCAGCAGTTGTCACTTAATAAATACTTTTTATTCATTTAGAAACAGGGTGCCTGTCATTTAGCAGGTACTTAATAAATACTTGTTGGTTGAATGGTTATTCTTCATTTTGAGATTGTTATTCTTTCCCAAATAATACAAAAGCAAAGATTTGTTAATCATGGTTATTCCATGTGAAGAAAATACAACCATTTATTCTTTTAACTTTATTAATGTTGCTTTACAACCTACAGGTGGCTTTTCCAACTCTTTGAATCAACAAGCATTCTTTAAGCTCAGTGATCGATTTTCCTAAATATGATAAATCATAATATTTCCTTTTGCTCTTTTGTTGGACATAACTCATTTTCCTTCTAAGTACATATGTATGATGTACATAATGGTGGATGCATTTTAAAGTCTACCTATTTAGCAACATGTGGGCAGTGTGTTTTTATCCACTTCATTTTTTTAGTGTTTAGTTGAATAAATCCCTTTTTATATTGCTGTGAATTAACTTGTAGAAACTTGAGCTACTTATAAAATAATTAAAATATTGTTCATTATCAAAATATCAACTCTTACTACAATATAAGTATCAGTCTTTTTCTGTTTTTGTTTAGTAAGTTAATGGTGAGCTGTTTGAGATGCTGTAGAACAAAGCTGAAAGCTATCAGAGTCTGCTGACCTGCTAAATTCTGAAGCCTGAACCATGTAAAATGTAATTGAGAAAGTTTTAACACATTAAATAAAAATACAATATAACATAGATGATATTAATTTATGTTTTTCTAAGTCAATATGCTGCTGGCAGGAATCCTTTTATTCTGAGTTAATACTACTGCTGTAGAATGACTCTTGAGTATATGAATCTTCCTCTATATTTTCGTTCCATGCATCTTTTAAAAACTGTCAAACTAACTTGACCCATAAGTTAATTATCAAAATCCTGATCTGCTAGGGATATATATCATATACATATTCAAAAAGGCAAAACCTCAAATAATTTTTGCTTGATAAATGTCTTTGTGAATGATAGCAAAAATTGCACACATCACTAACTTTGCATTCACCAGTTATGAGACATATCAATGAGGCATATTTACATACATACATATATATGTATGAGTATATATATAATAGTAATATATTTTAAGCCATTGAAATAACAGAAAAAGAAATTCCAAGACTTAAAACACATACATATAAATATATAGCAATTTTGCTGCATTGCAGAATAATTGACATCAATTTGAATAATGCATAGTGTTTTTTTAACTTTAAGAAAATTACAGCATAATTAAACATGGCAGGTTTTGCCTGTTTTCTGTTTCTCATTGCTAATTAACTGTTGGAATTTCAGAGAGAGCTGACTAACAGCTGTTGGAAATAATAAGGGTGTTTAATATTTTGAGGTGCTGATGTAAAAGGAAAAAGTAAGTAAATGATAAAATCAAATTATGATCCTGTTATTCTTTGTTTTCTTCTTTCCTCTGGTATGGATAACCTCTGCTTTAGAAATGCATTTTGAGTAGAAAGTTAAACCTCCAATCAATCCAAATTCAAGAGAATGGGATTTATTGAAAGGTGGGGGTGACATGTGTGTGTTTGCTGGAAATGGAGAGTTTAAGGATGATAGCAATCCATCATTTGCATTTCTAATGCTCACTGTTCCCTTCACCAGGAACTTGAGGAGCCTGACCTCCCATGTCCTGATCTGCTATTTGGGAAGGTTATTGTACTCAGTTTTTGAACTCTCCCTAGCATTCAAGATTGGGGGATGAAGGTGATAAGTTTCCCCCTCAGACCTTCACATATATCCAATGAGATTAAGACCATGCTTCATCCTATGTAATCAGTCTAGGTATTCTAGTATCCATTCTCCTCACCAACTCTCCATGCCCCCAACTCCTGCTTTTACAATAGTAATCAAAATCACTTTGCCTTTTTTAAAAAAACTCTTACCTTCAATCTTAGAATTAGTACTGTGTATTTGTTCCAAAGCAGAAGAGTGATAAGAGCTAGGCAATGGGAGTTAAGTGACTTACCCAGGCTCACACAGCTGTGAAGTATCTGAGGTCAGATTTGAACCCAGGACCTCCCATCTCAATCCACTGAGCCACCCAGCTGCCCCCCACTTTGCTTTCTAAAAAAAAATGAAATTGAATTTTAACATTGTTACATGGCAATCTGCTTCTCTGTGACTTCAGTACTTCTGATTTCCTGTCACAACTCCTCTCCTTGGCCACCACTACCTCAAACATGTTGTATTCCCTTATTAAAATGTAAATCCATAAGGGCAGATTCTTTCTCACTCTTGTATTTATAAATGCTTAGTAAATCCAGCAAACATGAACGCAGACAGATTTTGAGAGCTAGTAAAGGATAGAAAGACTTGGAGTACTAGGGTCCATAGAGTTATAAAAATCGGACATGTTAGACATGCCTGAATGACTAAAAACAAAACAAAACAATGAAGCCTTATCAATGGAAAAAATTAAGAGTAGACTTTTCTTAAATATTCTTTAGTGGCAGTTTTTACTTCATTTCAATTTATATGTTATGTTATTTAGTTTTGCTGTAAGACAGAAACCAGTTCCATTTCCTACTCACCAGTAGCTCTAGGTTTTTAAGGCTGTATTTGTTGGCCTTAGGTATAAAGGTTGATATTTCTGCAGAGCAACCCTCACAAGATGGAAAGTCTTCTGTTGTTTTCTAGGTTGTAGTGTGCCATTAAAACAGAGCCACAAAATGAAGTGGCTTCAAAAGCACAGTAATGCTGTTAACTAAGCGTAGGCAGACTCGAAACCCCTTTGAACAGTGTTAGTCTTGTTGCCTTATTTAAACCTACTTACTAAACCCTTTTTCACAAAGTGTTTAATTTAGAAAGCTAAGAGAGCTGCTGCTGAATCATTTAGTTATATGGAAAGCCAGTATGTTATGCTAAGAAGAGGGACTAGTCAAAGAATATGGACTTGAATCATAGTTCTCCTTGTTGCTGATGCATGATGGTGACAGTCCTTGGGCATCTCATCTCTCTGGGCTTTAATTTCCTCCCCTATAAGATGAGGAAGTTGTACTAGAAGATGTATAAAGGCTCATTCAATTCTAAATCTTTTGATTCCATGTATTGACATGTTTTTTTAACCTTAGTTTTTTTTTTAATTTTATCCTCTGGGACAGCACAAAGCCATTATTATACAATAGCTAACTATGGAGGTGGGTGTCTATTATTTTTTTATGATGAAAACAAGAACTGTACATTTCATTGTAGAGTATGTAATATTTGTGTTGAAAAGAAAATAAGGTTGCTAAAGGAAATGCCATTAGTAGAGTGATAGGTAATTTATTAAGCATTACTATATGCTAGGTAGTTTTTGGCATGCTGGTACAAAGTAAGAGAGAGATTTCTACCCTCCAAAATCTTATGCTTTAATGGAGGAAAACATGAAAGGGAGCCGGAAGAGAGCAGGGTACCTGTACATGGGAAAGGCTGGTGGGGAGGAAGTATAAAAGTCCAGGGAGTCAGGAATGGAGTCAGTATAATGATCTTGGGTAGCCTGGACACCTCTTGAAATGGTGATGTGAGACATAGATTCAGAAAAAAGGATGAAGGATTATTAATAATCATTGGTATAGAATACATATATTTATACAAAATGACTTATGAGTTAATAATTATTAACACTTATTGAATAGTAATATTGCTTTTTAATGATAAAATACTAAATTAGGCAATAGTAAAATGCAGGAATGTGATGGCTTTTTCTGGTAGGTTTTAAGATCTTAATGAGTTCTAGATATAATTCTAGAAATAAAGAAGTGTTGGTGTCAGAATAAGTAGATTTTTTTTCTTTCACACTGGTGCACTTAATGATATTGCAAACTTGCCTTCATAGGATGATACTCTTGAGTGTTGTATCAAGCTTTTCACATTTAAATATTGGTATGTTGCATCACTTCATCCAAATACCAGTTTAGTAACCAATCTGCTTATCCTTCTTGGACTCTTTCTCCATGTCTCTATTTGTCAAGAGACAATGCAATACAATAGAATATAATGTTATAATAGAATGTCTCTGAGGGATGCGTATCATCCTCTGAGAACTTGACTAAAAAGCAGGGTGGATCCTTTACACATTTGGCTCTTTCTTTAAAAAAGGAGTTACATGCATGATTTTTACAATGCTTGCTCATCTCTAAAACATTTCAGAAAGGATAAATGAGGTCATATAAAACGTTTATCCAAAATTATTTGAAGACAACTTCATATAATTTATTTGTTTATTTTTGAACTTACTTTCTGTTATAGTTATCAGTATAGACAAAAAAATGTCAAGGATTAGGCAATTGGGGTTAAGTAATTTGCTTAGGGTCACATAGCTGGCAAATGTTTTGGTGAAATTTGAACCCAGGTCCTTTTGACTCCTGATCTAGTATTCTGTTAAGCTACCTATCTGCCTCTGAAGACATCCTTAAACAATTGAAAGTTTTACTGATAAAGTGAAAAATTCAATAGATACTAATAAAAAACTTTAGATTTTGAGTACTGGAAGTAGAAAGGAAGGAGCAAGATAACCAATAACAAGTGAAAGGAGAAATAGGAAAATAATTGATGTAGAAGTTGGGAGAGAGCATGAAGGAAGTTATATGAGCAAACTTTTCTGTGTGGGATTTATGATCATGCCAGCTTCTCAGAACAGACTTCTCTATCCTTGCTTAAACAGCTTTCCATGAGATTCAATTTCTTTCAATGGGGGAGGGAAGGTTGGTGATAACAACTCTTGTGGCTTTTAGAGACAGCTACTGCCAAACCCAACCTTGGATCCTAGTACATATCTAAATACTTCATCAGAAATCATCAAAACTATGAATGGCAATGAGTAAAACAAGAGACATCTATGGAGTTTAGAGAGGTCATTCTTTGCAACACTAATTGTTTTATAGTATAAGAGCTTAAAAGTGCTCTTTGTCCCCTGAAGATCATTTTTCTTCCAGTTTGAAAATTCCATAGAAATGAAATGGATGAGAAAGGTCTCAGGAGTGGAACAACTCCTGGCTTGCTCTTATTACATAAAAAAAATCAGCATTCTAAAAGATGCATTTCTCCAGAACCTCGTTAATAAGAAATATATAAGAAAAATGCCCTGACTAGCCAAGTCTTATTCCTCTTGATCTTTCATTCCTGACTTGCAACTTTTTCTACTGTGTCCCAGAAGCCTTCACTTAACCTTGAACATACCCTCTGCCCTACCTTTCTCTGATTGGATGCTTCTTCTTAGAACCTCCATTTCAAGGAAAACTCCCAGGCCATCCATATCTTTATTTGCCTCCAGGCACCATTACTGATTCTGGACTTTCTTTATGCTTCAATCCATCAATGAAATCCCCACTTTCATCTTCCCTTCTTGTATTATCTTTCTCAATGAGAGTATAAAGCTCCTTGATGTCTGGGGCTGTCTTTTCTTTTGCTTGGCACCATGCTTAATTAATGTTTATTGCTTTGAATTGATCACAAACAAAAAATAGTATGCTAGAATCTAGGTAAAATATTCTCTAATTGAGCTCAGTTGGGGGGAGGGAGTCAGTAAGGAGGGAATATGATACAAAAAACAACTATAATAGATGAGAATGCATGAAAATTATAAACAGATAGCTATGTGCAATTTGAGGTATGTGGGTGCATCTATTATTGACAACTAGAGGATCAAGTAAAATTCTCTTGGAGGAAGCAGCTTTTGATTTTTGCTTGGATTAGAATATTTGTGTGTGTGGTTATGTTAAGATGAGGTATTAAATGTTGGGAGGAGAGCATTCTAAAGAGAAGGATCAGTGTGGGCAAAGTCAAGAAAAAATGGAAGTGAGGAAATATAAAACAGGTCTGTTTTTTGTGAAGTGTAGGATACTTGGAAGTAATAGTGTGAGAGAGAATGTTTCAGAATCACCAGTCAAAAGCACTTTTGACATTAAAGGGCAGACTGAAGTCTCACTACATGAAATCTTGTAATTAGAACATTGACCTGTCAAAGTGACAGTATTTCTGAAAGTCATGAAACAAAATAATGTAAGGAAAACATTTAGAAGCCTGTTTCACAGAAGCAACATCTGGTTCAATAGAAATAGTAGACTCAAGATTCAAAGTAGAGAAAAATTCTGATTGAAAATGTGTAGGTTTTTTGGAAAAGCCTACTTCTATCATGGACAGAAAGATTCAGTTTTGTCAGAATAAAAAAAAACAGTCAAGAAATCATGAATCTATGAAACAGAATCAATCAAAAAACAGAACAAAAAAGCAGAAAGAATGAATGAAATGAAGGAGAGAATGAAAAATAATTTTTAAGTGCGTAATGCACTAGAGCTCTAAGAAAAATAGAAACCCCCCAAATCTAAATAGTCTCTGTTCCCACTTTAGGAGCTCACACTATAATTGGGGCATAGAAAATAGATAAAAGAGTTTAGTGACACGGAAGATGGCAGAATGCAGAAGTCCTAAGGGTTTAGCAATACAGCAAGTAGCAAATCCTATGAGACCCTTATGATACTCCAGCAAGTTAGATGACAGAATGCCCAGGAATTTGGAAAGGATAGTTGTAAGACAGTTGTATGGTCTTGTAGTTCTATATATCACTTAAAGTTTTGCAATTGATGACTCTAAAGTCACCTACGAAGCCATATAATTCAATACCTATGTTGTTCTTCCCATTATGCCATCCCAGTGAGGCTGGAAAGGCTAGTTGGAAGAGGAATGAAGGGAACGCTATGGGGTTTGGCTCTTGATAGGTTTTTTTCACTTTGTCATCACCAGCCTGGACAAGTAGGCTCTTAGCTGGAGGAGTTGAAGAAAAGGAAAAAAAATTCCTCTATTATCCTTCTTGCTTTGGTCCAGGTGGGATCTGGGTAGCCTTACATCCTTAAACAAATGGGAAGAAAATGTACTGCACATTGTGGTTCTACACTTCAGGCCAGCCTATTAAGGTCTCACATAATTTCTTTCTACATATCAATATCTTCAAGAAAAATTAATAGGAGAAAAATAGTTGGCATAATTGGACTGCTAGATAAGTATGACTACATATATGCATATATGTACATATATGTCATGTATATACAATTTAAAGGCAGAATAATATCCTGTTATCATTGACTATATACAGTTGAGCTGTAGGATGGAATCAGATTACCCTCCCTACCCCCAAGAGTTATTATTAAAAGGATGCTGAAAGGGGTTTTCAATTTTTAAAAATAAATACTGGTAACCATAATGATAAGTTTATGCCAGTAATATGTTTTATAGTACCTTTCTCCCAGGTCTCAATGCTCCAAAGAATGATTCTGAAGAAAAAGTAGAAAAACTTTCCTAAGCAATTTAGAAGGACTGGGTAAAGAATTCCATAGGCTTTGTCCTCTGAAAAGATTTGTGTAATAGTGCATGCTGGACTTGGGAGTCATAAAGACCTGAGTTCATATATCCTGTAAGACACTTTGTGACCCTAGGGATGTCCCTTCTTTCCCTTTTTAAAATGTGGCATATGAACTTCATGGTATTTATTTTATTTTTTATTTTTTAAAAAATACGTACTTTCCATCTTAGAATCAATATTGTGTATTGGTCCTAAAGCAGAAGAACAGTAAGGGTTAGGCAATGAGGATAAAGTGACTTGTCCAGGGTCATACAGAAAGGAAATGTCTGAGGCCATATTCAGTCCCATCTCTAAGCCTGGCTCTTTATCCACTGAGATACCTAGCTATTCCCTTGCTCCATACAATAATATGATGCTATGTTTCAAGAAGACTTCTGAAAAAAACTAGGGCCAGTATGAAAACATGATCTTCACACGAATGAGAAAATACCAGTTATGCTAAAATGTAAAAATGATAAAATGTCCGCCGGGAAAACCTTCCATTTATCAGGTTGCAAGAATTAGTTAGGGATGGTAGGAAAATCATTACAAAACAATGAAAAAATAGAAAACAGAATTTATTGAGAATACCTCAAGGTCATTGGTATTTTGAGATGTGCTGATTATATGAGAACTCTGAAAGGGGTTCAAAAAGTATTGGTAAATGGCCAAATCTCTCAAGTATGGTAGGTCTAGAAAAGAATCAGTAAAACTTACCAACTATAATCTGTGAAGTTTCCCTTTACACGTGGACAAATGTTTCAAGGGAATTGTATTCTGCTATATTTAAGGATTTGTGGAGTTCCATATTAAAAAACCCGTGTATATCAGTACAAGTTCATCAACTATGATCCTCATACGTGCAGTACTGCAACTTCTAGAACAAGGAATAACATCATCTCCATTTGTATATTTATGGACTTCTGGAAAGGTGTCTGGCTCAGAGGTGAACAATGGCATTTTATTAAATGCATTACACACAAGCAGAATAAATTCAGTGTATGATGACATCATCCCTGACATAAATGTTGGATGCAGAAGTGAAGTAAAGCTGCTTGTCAGAATTGTGCCAAATCAGCATCCACAGAGGAGTTCACCAAAGGGATAACATGTTCCTTGAAACTTTTCACAGCTGCTTTGGAGGTAGTATTCCAGTGTCTTGACTGGGGAGGAGGGATGGAATGGTTATTGGTGGTGAATAGCTTTCCATTTGCTTTTTACAAAGAGGAGTCTCATTCACTAGTGCTCTCATGGCATTCCAAATAAAGCTAGAATAAAATTGTAAGCTATCAAAGCCCATTGGCGTAAAGATGACTCATAATAAAATGGAGTGAATTGAAAATGGCCACTACTGATTACTGCCCTACATAGCCCTAGGGACAGCAGCTGGGATCCTGGAGGGCAGGACTCTATGAGAAATAACTGTGAAATGAAGGGTAGAATACAGTGGAAAGAGCACCAGATTTGGGGTGTGGAGGACCTCAGTCAGGACTTCACTCCTCCACCCTCTACTCCATTATGACTGAAGGCCAGTTATTTACCTTGTCGGGATGTTAGTTTCCTTGTCAGTGGCAATGAGGTAGCCCAGTAGATAGAGTGGTGGAATCGGAAACATCTGAGTTCCAATTAGATTTCAGACATTTACTAGCCCTGTGACCATAAGCAAGTTAGTTAGTCTTTGCTTGCCTCAGTTTCCTCAACTGTAAAATTGAGATCCTGGTATTGCTTACCTCCCAGGGTAGTTTTGAGGATCACATGAAAAAAAATTTGTGAACATCAAATGGAACATAGTAAATACTTAATAAAGTTTTATTCCCCTTTCCCTTATCTGTAAAATGGCAGTAATAATGGCTAAAAGAATTATGGTGAGGATCAAATGGGATGAGGTACATAAAATGCTTTGCAGATGTCAGCTGCTAGTGTGGTGATTTGGAAAATCCCACAATGGAATTTAGTAACAAATGGGGAATTCTGCAGAAGGTTAGGGTGGTAGATGTAACAGGGGCAGTCAATTATAAGCCAATATCCTATATGATTCGTGGAACAAGGATGACAAACAGTTGATGAAATACTCAACCGATTGAATTCTGCTTAATTGTAAACAACCAATTAGTCATGTAACCATGGAAAAATATTCTAAATTAATTAATTAAATAAAATTTTCCAATAAAAAGTAAACAACCAATTAGAAGACTGAGGTCCCTTTGGAAGAGCCAGTGATCTTAATATTTGGTCCAAATTGGAAGTGTCTGATAAGGGATCATTGGGTAGAGTGGTGTCTCTCACGCCTGCCCTTTGTGACTTGTGACAAGAAATTTGAATCCAAAGGAAGTAATGTATGCCATGTGGTGAACACATGTGTTTTTTTTTAGTGATACATTCAATTTCTAACCAAGGAAAATTACTTTTTAATTGTTTTCAGTAACTTTGGATTTGCATTTTGCATAAAGTAGTGATTCATAATCAGAGATGTCTGAAAACTGGATATAAGTAATCCTTCTTAACTTAGAGCAATTCAGCTTTGAGCTTTTCTCACTTAGAGGGCTCTGCCAAGTGTACTCATGTTATTGCTTACAGAACTGAGAGGAGGCAACATCCAAATTGTATTGCTCAATTTGTTTCCTGATGTGCCCCTATCACAGAGGCTCCAGTCCTCCAAAGACCTCTTGTTCCCCTGAATTTGCTTTTTATTTTTCTGGGGAGGGGGTTAGAGATGGCAAGATATCTCTTTGGCTTCTAGCTTTGTGCCTGGAAAACACCTAATTTATAACCTAGAGGTCATTTTAAATAAATAAAAAAACCCTTTAAATTATATTGATTAGTTACTTTGTTTTAGCTTAGTGGATTTATAGATGTATTTTGTACACAATGGGTACTTAATAAATGTGTAATGAATTAAATGGGTTATGCTATACAGCATATGGTTCCTATCATTTATAGTTAATTAAACATGGTTTTTATGGTTATTTATATATGAAGTTGGGCATCAGGCCCTCAGTCAGAACTAGTGCTACCAAGGTTTATGTTACATTATTTTGATTTATGGAGATATTTCCAAGAATGCTCTCTGCCATGAGTTGGAAGACTGCCTGTTGTGAGGAGGTTTACGGAACAGGCATGGCATGATATGTGTTAACAGCACTGCTATTTTCTTGCATTTTGATTTTTACAAAATGTTAATTTTTTTTTTAGAGTTTGTCATTTCTCTTTTTTCCCCTCCTCTGAATATAGGATGTTGTTTTTCTTCATGCATGTTGGTTTGGAGTAGCTGGTGTTTTGATTCACCAATATTACTTCTCTTTTGGGTAGGTGGGGGGTGTGTGTTGGAAAGAAGCCATTTGCAACCAGTCTGAGACACCTTTTAACTTTTTGTATTATTTCTGTGCAGTTCAATATTGATCCATTCTTTCAAATTCTTAATTGCATATAGATTTTTTAAAAAAAATGTTCATCTTTATTTTATGGTTCTTTACTTTATATGTTCTGCTCAATTTCCAAAGGGAAGGCCTGAGTGGAGTAGAGGAGAGCTATGTATCTCTCTCATTCTTTTTAAAGTACTACTATAAAACTCTATATTATGCAGTATATTTTATGTATGAATTTTCTATCACTTCCTCATGAAAAAAATATTGTTATTGTTTTGTTTTGTTCTTTAAGGAAAAGTTCTTTCCATGCCCAGTGAAATTTTTAAAAGATCTAATTTCTTTGCTTTTTCAGTCCAAGCCATTTCCTTTCCATTCTATTCAACACAGTTATTGAATACCCACTATGTAGAAGTCTTTGGGCATAAAAAGTCAGATACAAAACTGTATCTACCCTCAAATAACTTATTTTCAGCTTTGTTGTGGAAGGGATTTGAGGAGCATATATTTGGAAAAATAATTACAATAAGAGATAAATTGAGAAGGGAGAGAGAGGGAGCTAATGAAAATTTGGAAAAGTTAGAGAATGGAAGTTGAAGAGAGGTTTAAAGAAAAGGCAGCCTCTGAGTCTAGCCCTGAAAAGTCCTGAAAGACAGAGATGAAGAGGAGGGGTTTCATGCATATTGGGATGCTCTCTTGAAAGCAAGGAAGCATTTGAGCAAATATGGAAATATGTATTTCATGAAACTACTAACTAGTATAACTTATATCAGACTGTTTACTGCCTTGGATTGGAGGGAAGGATGGAGAAAATATGAATCCTAAAATGTTAGAAAACAATTGTCAACAATTATTTCTAAATATAAAGGAAATAATCAACAATTCTTTTTTTAAAAGAAAGCAAGGAGGTAGAATGTGGATGGTAGAATTTTGGAAACAGGTAAAAAGTAGATCAGTTTACCTGGAAAGTAGATTCATGAAAAAGAATGATAATAGTCTAGAAAGTTGACTATCAACAGGGTAGATCTTTAATTCCTGGCTGAGAAGTTTCTGTTTTTTTCTAGATATATGTAATGGGAATTTATCTTAGATTTGTTTTGAGTGCCAGTATTTATGGTTAGACCTGCATCATAGAAATAATATTTTGGCAGCCAAGAGGAAGGATGGAGAATTGTATAGGTTGACTAATAAGGAGATTAGGTAAGAGGTTTTGTGTTTGTGTGTGTGCATAACATTTATTTTTATCAATATCTTTAATTTTTATGTCACCATTATTTCTGAATATATCTTTCCCATCACCTCTATCTAGTGAGCCATACTTTATTCTAAAGAGTAAATTAAAAGAGAGAGGGGAAAAATCAGTTTGCCTTAACTAATATATCAGCTGAGTCTGACAGTGCATGCATTATTCTGTATCCATAGTTCCCAACTTTTCAAAGGGGAGAAGGGGTTGAATTTTCTTATTTCTTTTAGGGGCCAAACTTGTTTATTATAATTATATTCATATTTGGGGTGTTTTTATTGTTCTTCCTGTCTTCATTGTTTTACTCATTATTTATGTTGTTTTCTCTCTCATCAGCTCATTTGCTCTTCTCATTCATTGTTTTTTTTTTTTGGTAACATCCTTTCTTACTAGAACAATACTATTGCATTCATGCACCACAATTTCTATTTTCCAATCAATGAATATCTTAACTGTTTCTGGCTCTTTTCTACTACAAAAAGTCCTACTATTAATATTTTACTGTATTTAAGAATTTGGAAAGTGTGACACCCTTTCATTTACAGACCAAGCAATGAGATATTTGGATCAAATGGTATGGATATTTAATAATATTTTTAAAGAATAATTTATAGTTGCTTTCAAGAGTAGTTAGACCAGTACATAGACCAACCAAGAGTGTATTTCCACAATGTGCCTACATTTCTATGGTCTCTCCCATATTGATGATTTACATTTTTGGTGAAATTTGTCAATTTGCTGGTTGTATGCTGAACATTGGAGTTGTTTCGCTTTCATTTCTCTTATTAGTGATTGAAGCAATCTGTCATATGGTTGTTAATAGTTTGCAGTTTTTCTTTTAAGAACTCATCACTAATGTTTAAACCCTTCTCCTCTTATCTTTTCACCACTTTAATAATCTCTAGTGATTCCTATACTTGCAACCTTAATTAGATCTCACTTGTAAGGAAATCTCTGGCTGTTTCTATACTTCAGAGAAACCTCCAAGGACCCACTGAAAAATGTTGCTTTTTAGTTACTCTAGTTTATCAAGTATGGTGGAAGGGAGTTAGGAAACATATACTAGGTGCTGCTGTTTATATAATTCTGTGAGATTTTTACATGTCTATATTTATTCTGGTAACCCTCTTAAAATATTCTAATGGAACTTGATCTTCTTAGATGTAGTCTTCAAACTAAATGGACTCTGATTGTTTTTCATCTTTGCTGCAAGAGCCATCCAGAGTCATTTTACATGATAGAATGACTGTAATAAATCTACCAGTCTCGACTGTCTATGAAGTTCATTATTTGTTAGGAAATTCTATAAGGAATTTGCATATTACAATGATAGTAATAGGTGATATTTATATAGTGCTTTCTCAATGGCAGTGCCTTTACAAACTCATTTGTCTTTCATTTTAAGTATTATCCTAATTTTTTAGAATAGAAAATCTTAGGCACAGGGTTTTTAAGTGACTTCATCATCATTACAATGTAAGATTTAAATTAATATCCAATAACTCCAAGTATTATATTTTATAAAGTTTATTAATAATCACTTAAAGTAGAGAGAAAATAAAACTAAAAGAAATAGAAGTTCAAACCTAATTATTTAACAAAAAGTAGGTTCCCCTTCCTGGCATATAACCCACTTTCCCAGTGCTCTTAGGGAAGAAGAGAGCGAGGGATGGAGCCATGCAAAACTTATATCCTCATGACGTTAGCATGTACCATGAGAAGGAATATGGGAAACTGGGGAGCAAATTCTAATTATACAACATGTCTAAGCAAGTGTTAAAGGAAGAGTTTGGAGCTTACGTCTCTTCTAATAACAAGTTTTTGTATTCTTAACCTCAGATGTTAAACTCAAATGGAAACAATCCATTCCAGCTACATATTGATTTAGAAAATCACAAATTAACCATATCTGTGTTTTGTTGTATTTTGTTTATTTTGTTAAGCATTGACCAATTATATATAAATCTGTTTCTGGCTGCTTTAGGGAGTTTTTCAAGCTTGACACCTTTCCACATTTGACTACTTGATATTACCAGGAGTTCCATCAGGACTCTAGTTGCTTGCAGAGATAGTCAGGGCTTTTTAGTGTAAGAGTTCAAAGATAGGCATTCATTCTGTGTTATCAGAGATGCCCTGGAGCCTGTGCCTTTCATGTTCTTTCCTTTCTTCCCTTTTCTCCTCCCTTGTCCTCCACAATTTCCTCTGGCAGAAGAAAAGTAGTTAAGTCACTATATGTCACATTAGCCTTTTCATTTTCTCCTGTCTTCCATTGTGATATTGTGGCATCAGACTTTCCCTGTGCTGCTTCCTTCATTTGCCCAAACCTGAACCTTTCTATTAACAGTCATTCAACCTGACAGACAGGTGGGAGTTGTAGTTGTTAGTATAGGACGTTTGGCCTTTCCTTATGTAATTGATGCTTTTTAGTGAATAATTTGTTGAATCAACAAGTAGAAGGCATTTTATGGAAATGGGTTTTAAAAATCCAAAAGAATTCATCAAAAATCTGTATATCTTTAGTCATTAAAATTATAGAGATTTTTAGCCTACTATAATCATAATTGTGCATAGGCTTGAATTGTTTCTTCCAGGGAGGTCTCATCATTATATATGGTTTCTGACATTTCCACAGTAGTTCTTTGAGGTAGGCAGTGGAGAAGATACAGTATTTATATTCTTTTCACATTTTCCCTACTCTTTTTGATTTCCCATTTTTGGCCAATGGAACCATCATTATCTTGGTCATCCAATATCATGATAGCATCACCAGCAACTGTACCTTTTCTTCCCTCTCTTCTTTTGCTTTTTTATTTTTTGCTTCTTTCCTTTCTCCATTCTTTCTTTCTTACTCCCCCATTTCTCTTCTTTCTCCTTTCCTTATTAAATCTTTACCTCCCATCTTAGAATTGAGGCTGTGTATTTGTACTAATGCGGAAGAGCAGTAGGGGCTAAGTGACTTGAACCCTGGACCTCCTGTCTCTAGGTCTGGCTCTCAATCCACTGAATAATCCAGCTACTCTTTTCTCCTTTATTTTAAAAGATAACTTGGTATCCCCATCTCATCTAGTCTGGAAATGCATGGACTACTTATAGTCCTTATTCCACCTCTGATAAAGATGGTAGCTGTAACTTAATCCATTTCCAATTTGTCCCAGCTTATTCTTCCTTAGGTATCCTGGTGACCCCCTTGCTCTTGGGAGCTCTCCATATTGCCCCAGAGTTATTATCATATTGTCCTTGCATGTCTAATGATTAGTTTCACCCATTGTAGCTGAATTCTCTTGAACTCAAATAATCTGTTCTCTTTGGTAACTGGGATTATAGGCATGTTCCACCATTTCTACTACCTTTCTTATTCAATCCATTTTACACTTGTTGATAAAACTTTCTGTGGTACAGTTCTCATCCTGTCTCCAAGTTCTCAAAATTCATCCATGACTATTAAGTAAAACCTGGGCTCCTTACCTTGTCATTGAAGACCACTTACACCTTGCTTTCATGTATTAATAGCATCAACAAATTGAAATCTGGCCAGACCTACTTTAGTGACTAGGGAAAGATCATTTTTCCTTAGCATACTTAATCATTTGTATGCAGATGATTCTGCTAAAGGTTTGAAAGCTGTGAGTTCCCTTTACAAGATAAATGATGCCTTTATTATCCAATTTACATGAGCAGATCTTTCTAAATAATATAATGGAAAGGTAAACTTTTCATATCAAATATCACAAATTCTGAATCAGTTAAACTATTGAGAATTTTATTGGAAAGTAGTTTGTTGTTTGCAAACAAATAGAGTATAAAATACAGGGATTCTAAACATTTTTTGATACTAATGCTAACAGACTGTCTTTTGAAAGTAAATGAAAAGAATTCATTACCATGTTTTAAAGCCATTATTTTAAAGCACATTAAAGAAAATAGTTCATTGTAATGAATTTATATTTTAATTGTCATGGATTCATTCCAACCCATTTTTGGTTTAAGAGGAGAGATATTATGTATAAGCATACTTTTGTTGTTTAGGGGCAGTCTCTGAAAAATGCTTTACAAATTTATTCTTTAAAAAAAGATTTTTCACAACACTAAAAGCTAGATCTCATTCCTAACATTTATTTTTGTCCTCCTTTTTCCTTTCTTCCAGCTACTGAAATTATTCCAGAACATATTAATGACAGAGTAGGGCTTGTAACCTAAGATTTCTGATTAATAGTCTAGTGTTGTAGCCACCTAACCCCACCAATGAAGGTGGATGTTCAGATTGGTGTGACAAACCTTAACATATCTTTTGTTCCAAAAATAAATCAATTGAGGAAAAGCTAGGAAAATTAGAGCAAATGTTCTTTAAGATATTCTACTTTTACAAGCAAGTAATTGGGAACTTGACTCCTGATGGAAGAGTCATGCCTGCCTGTTCTGTTGGGAACCTCAGCAATGGTAAGAAGTAAAATGTATTTACTTGTTAAAACCAGGGCTGTTAACTGAAGTTGTGAATGCTGTATTGCAGTGGTTTCTGTTCAAGTAGCTGACAGTCAGAATAACAAAGGTTTAAAAGTTAAATGTTCTTCTATACCCAATTGATCACACCATATAGAACTGCTGCTGTCTCAGATTTCACTTTTTTAAACATTGTTTTAGAGCCTAGTAAAATGAAACTCTACATGTGGGAAATATTAAAGTAATTAAACACATTTGGCTTTTATGCATACATTTTCTAAAATTAACTGTCTTGTTAACACTCATCTTTCTTGTCTCTAATTGGGTTGAAATGTGTGAAAGGGAAAAAGCTTTGATAGGGAACTATTTTTTTCAAAGGACAGCTCAACTATGATATGCATAGGAGCTAATAGATGCGGCTTTAAAAAAGCTTCTCATGTCAACATTGCCTCCTAGTTAAATTGCATAAGATTTTAGAAGAAACATGCTATTTTCTAGATTGTTGTAACTTTTCATGTCTCATTTGGGGATTTAGGCATTATTTCTGTAATGTTGAGGGTTGGAAAAATGTTTCCCAAATCTTATTGCAAAGAGACATTTCAAGTTTGCCTATCTTCCTTAGAAAATTAGATAAGAGTATCATAAATATATTTTAATAAAAATGGAAACGATATGGCTTTTTTCTTCAGTATTATAGACAAATATTATACTTGTTTATGCATTGTCAATATCTTATGATTGTTAGTTATTATCTTTGTTTCTTAAAAGTATTTAAAGAATAACAGGTTAAATAAATTGTTTCGAGTGATTTGAGTTTTATTAAAAAATGATGCAAATCATTCATGAAGAAATTAATGTAAAAAATATCAGCATAAAGAACATCAATATTTAAAAAATTCCACCACAGGCAACACATACTATATTGAGACAGCTCATGCCACTGTTTGAAGGTTGAATTTTACATACAAATAGGTTATATTGTATGCTTGTGGAAAAGTTAAGATTCATTTCCTTCCCATCATCCTGTGAATTTTATTAAAATTGCTACTAGCTGTCAGCAAGAGGTGGCAGTGAACAGTAGGGAAAGGAATTAGTAATAGTCTTCTAAAGAAGAATTGGAAGTTGGTTCTACCATGTTATATGGCATAGAATTTTGAGGTCTTGGCTGATCCTGGACTGAAGAAACTTGGAACAATTCAAGTTCTTTAATACTTTCCAGAAGGTAACATTGTCTCTAGCTTTAGGTATTCCAATAGCTTATTTCTGTTTTGGACTGAAATGGGTTTTTGTCTACATAGAAACAAAAGAGAGGCTTCAATATTTGCCCCATCTTTGGTATCTAAAGCATATGACTCTCATATCAATTAATGTAATGAATATTTATACTACAGGCCATTCCAAAGGAGATCAAGAAATGTCTAATACAGAGCATGACATAAGACTGCTTATGATCTGTGGTTTTTGAAAGAGAGAATCTAATGGATATATTAAAATTAACTGTTCATCTAGGTTACAAGTCCTTCTAACAAATTACTTGAACATAAAACAGAGTCCATTTGTCATATTAACTTCTGCTTCTTCTATCAATGCCATCATTGGCTTATAATTTAATATTTTTTTTTTGTTCTACGGAGAGTTGATATTACCATCACCTATTTGAATCCTGTTTATCTTTTGTAAGTTGTAGATAACTGGCTAACAGCTAATGCAATTGTTTTTTCCTTTCCCCCCCCATAGTGATGCATAAATAAAAATGATATCAATACCTCTAAGATCTCTTTTTTCTTTTTTTGAAAAAAAGTTAATTTTTTTCAGTGAATAAAATTTTATTTTCGGCTTCTTTCTACCCACCCCTCTTTCCCTGGAGAAGAATAAAAAAATAGAAAATCCCTTGAAACAAATATGTAATCAAGCAAAACATGCAGTGGTTGTAGCCAGAAAATATGTCTTATTCTAGTCCCGTGTGTGTTGCTTCTTCATCAAAAGATGAGTAACATAGGTCATTATTGGGCCTTTGGAATCATATTTGATCATTATGTCGGATCAATTTTCTCAAGTCTTTATGAGTCGATTATTTTTACACTATTGCTGTTATATAAATAGTGATTTGATCCCACTTCACTCTGCATCAGTTTATATGTCTTCCCACTTTTTTCTGAAACTTCCCTTACTCTTTCTCAATAGTAGTAATGAGAGAGAGGGCAAAGACTGCTAAGAATTTTTCTGCAGAATTGACTTAATGATTGGTGCACCTAGTGTGTAATGTACAATAACAAGTCAATTGATAAAACAGCTACTTTAATTTACATTTATTTTTTGTGTGGTTTTCCTACAATAAAAGGTTAGTTCCTTAAGATCAGATACTGTTTTCTTCTGTTTTCTTTTGTCTGTATCCCAACAACTAGCATAATGCTTGGCACATAGTAAGCAGTTAGTGTACACTTCTCAAATTCAATTAAAGTACTGAACAACATTGGTAAATGCATTCTTGTAATAAAGAAAAAATGGAAGAATGGTTCACAGGCTCTCATCAGAGAAGCAAATGAAGGAGTTTATGCTTTTGGAGGTTTCATCAGGACTTTGCAGAATAAGATTCAGCCTTTAAGGTTCTCTTCAAACAAGATATTTTTCCAATTTGTACACTAGATTTAGACATGCCATTCACCTATGCCAATAAAATTTCCTTCATAGAATCTAAACAAAAGAAAAAAGTCTGGCAAAAATGTTAAATGGAGGAAAACTTCAACAGATTAAATATTTATTGAATTTTTGTTTGTTGAATCTCAATGAAGGATTATGAGGAGATATGAATGAATGCCAAAGGTGAGAAGGTGTTGAACATTTTCAATTTGCATCTTTGAATGAGGTGAAACCACTGAGCTGTGAAAGCATCAGTGCATGTGATAACTCAGCATCATTTAGGACTTAGACAGTAGGAGACCATATCATATCCAAATTGTATTTTACCCAGTTGCTATCACAGTAAAGGTACTATATTTAGCATAGAGTAGGCACCTAGTAAGTGTTGACCTCATTCTCAAATTGAATTCTGAGTTTTGGAGGACTTGGAGTTAGACTGGTAGTATACTCTCTAAATGAATTCATGTGCTTTCTTGTTAGAAAATAAAAAAGGATATGTAGTAACATTTTTCTTTTTTTATAGGTGTGTAAAAATTTATAGCCAAATTCTTTATCTGAAGTGTGACAAACTCATTCCAGGTGCCTGAGTACTTCTCTTCCCTTTTCCTTTACTTGATGTTAGTCTCATTTTAAATGTCTTTTTTATAATGTATTAATCTAAAAGAATTTTAAACAATATATTTTTATTTCATTAAATATTTCCAATTGCATTAAATATTTTAAACGTCCATTTTCAAAATCATTTGAAATCATCAGTTTGAAAATTCTGAGTTCTAAATTTTTTCTCTGCCTCCCAGCTTTCCTGCCTTTAGTGACAAGGCAAACCGTATGATATTAATTACATTTGATAATCATGCAAAACATATTTCAGTGTTAGCTATGTTGCAAAAGAACATACACCCAAAATGCCAAGATGAATAAAGTGAAAACAGTGTGCCTCAATCAATACTCAAGAGTTTATCTTTTTCTTTCTGAACATGTATAGCATTTTTCATTATAATCCTTTAGAACTGTTTTGCATTATTGTCTTCATCAGAGTGGCTTTCACAGTGAATCTTTATTATAGTATTTCTGTTACTGTGTACAATATTTTCCTTGTCTTCTCACTTCACTTTGCATAAGTTCATAGTAGGCTTCCCAAGTTATTCTGAGGTCATCCTGCTCATACTTTCTTATTTTTTCAAATAGATTTTCAAATAGAAAAAAAAATAGATTTCAGATTCATAGCCTAAAATATTTACATGTGTTTTTTCTTCCTCAATGATATTATTGTCAACTTATTTCAACAGTCACATGTTATTCATCTGCTTTCCAAAAATTAAGAAAAGAATGATGACATTGAAAATATCATTTCCAAACATAATTGAAACTTGGAATTTTTGTCATAATTTGTGTGGAGAGTTTTCCTGTGGGGTAAAACCCCTGGGTTCAAATCTTACCACATACACTTATTTAGCTGTGTGACTGAGCAAGTCACTTCACCCTCATTGCCACGCTCCTACCACTCTTCTTCCTTGGAATCAATACAGAGTATTGACACTAAGATGGAAGGTAAAGATTTAAAAACACACACACACACACACACAAGAAAAGTCCTCTTGCCTTTTTTGGGGTTGGGGAGAGGTGAAAAATTTCTATTTACTGTTCAAGCACCATACATCATAGACTTGTGAGGTAGGTCACTTTGTATATTTAAGTGAAAAAGAGTAATGTTTATACACACACACACACACACACACACACACACACACACACAGAAGTTGGATGCATTTTCTTATTCCAAAATGATATATGCATTCCTTGACAAAAATTTTTTTATAGTTTCTGCTAGCTAGTTTGTTTCATTTCGTAAACAAGCATAAGGATGTTTTAGTTGGTATGAATAGGAAATAGTATAACTCTAGTTATAGTGTAGCATCACCTAGGATTTGAACATGAAATCTGAAGCACAGTCAAAAAATGTGTTTTGGTTAAGATATCACAACCACCACCACCAAACACCACCATTAATTCACCCATCTCACCAACAATGCCACTGCCCCTCCCCCAATTTATATAGCATTTAAAATTTTGAGAATACTTCATATATATCATCTGATTTATCATATATCACCAGTATATGGCAAAATGAACAGAATTCCTTTTAAGGTAGTATGTACTCCACTTGTTGATGTTCATCATAACTAATCCCGCAAAGAAAGATAGTACCAGCTGTATCATTTCCAGCATGATAGAAACATGGAAATTTTGCCCCCATTTGCCCCAATTTGTATGCAGGATTTTTTGTAGGGTAAGAGGAAATGATAATAGTGGGATGTTGGGTGAATAAGTAAAAACTGTAAGATTAGAAATAAATCCTTGCAAAGTCAAGATTTTTCACAAGCTCATTTTTCATGGTGAAGACTTGTCATGCCTTTTCCATTCATATGTAGCTATTATATGAACATTATGGTACCATCACCATTCTTTCAGTTATACAAATATTTTAGCATTTCAGCATTTAGCATCAGAACTCAGGTTTTTGTTAGTAATGTGAGGGCTGAGGTACTTTTCAGCAGGTAGGTATGTAATATTTTGTGTAAGGTACTCTGATTTGAGAGCTATAAAGGAATATTAGACACAGCACATCTATGGATCTTACAGTCTGGTTGTTAATAGAAAGGAAGGAAATGGGTATTGATTAAGTAACTACTCTGTGCCACACATTATGTTACGTAAATATTATCTCATTAAATCCTCACGATGATCCTACGGCAAAAGTATTTTATATTTATTTTATATTTGAGAAAACTGAGGCAAGTAGAGTATTTGCTAGAATTTGTCTAGGGTCACCTAGCAGTTAAATGCCTAAGGCAGAATTTGTACTAAGGTCCAACATCTTATTTACTGTGCCACATAGCTGCTTCTGACATTTGCCCACCGAAGTTTAAATTAATAATTAAGAAAAATACAAGTAGTTATAGTATACTTAAATGAGTGCTTTCAAATCCAGATAAATATAAATGAAGCTAAACTTAATCATTCTTATATCATGATAGGAAAGGTAAAAGTAACATGAAAATGAGTTACATAAAAATAAAATCTTATCAAAAAGGTTAATTTTTTTAAAAAGGGTGAATATAACCAATAATTATTTGTGGACCATAATAATGAATTGAAAGTATAACAAATATATTTTTATCTATAAAGTATTTGCATAAATATTATGTATGTGTATTAGGAGGGACAACATCTACATTCTCCCAGAACTTACTAAATTGCATTGGTAGGTAAATGTGCAAGTGAAATTTTTATGGAACACTGGTCACATCTACAGATACTAAAATGATAAGTATTCATATTATTAAAGTGCCTTTTTTTGTTAAAGGTAACTTTATTTAATAGCTTGTTTTATGTACAGTTGTGAAGATATTAAATTTGAAAAAACTCCTTGTTATGCAGAAACCAAATGAGAAAGAAAAAAATTTAAATAACTACAAAGATATAAGTGAAAATGTACATTAATATCTTTTATGTAATACAAATTTAGTATTTCTTATATACTAGGAACTAATTGTTGTGGAACCAGTATTTTAATCAGTAAACTTTAATCAGACTTCTCAGTAGTGTGAAAAGCACTGAGTACCAAATTTGAGTTTATCTTACCTTTTATATTTACTAACTGTGTAATATCCTATCAATTGTCATCTATATAAATTGTAAAATAAGAGAACTGCACTTAATTTTCTGCAGCATCCTTTCTGGGTTTGTGAGTCTATGATTTCTGTGACATTTCCTTTATATATCTGTGGTGATAGATTATGAATTCTAGGTATAGATTTTGGGAGGGAGCAATTTTCTTTCTCCCAAACACTAAGTAAGTAGTTTGGCAAATGTAATGGAATATTTGGAAATTAGGAGCACTTTTTGAAATTAGGAATATTTTATGGTTCATTCAATGAAAAACTAATTTTAAGCAATGTATTACTATTATGTAATTAATTATGAATTTATGAATAATTTTCTCATTTGGTTTCTATAATTAACTCAATGTATTATGAGTATTTTAGTAGTAAAGAAAAAACTTATGAGTATTTTATTAGTAACGGTTTTAGTCAAATAAAGACCCTCTTGTGTTTTCTTTGATTTTTAAAAATTAGTTGCCAAAAGCCTTACATCTTCTTTAAGTAATTTTAGTATATTTGTTTGCAAAGTGAGGGAAAACATAAAGGCAGTGTTTTTATTTTGGAAATTTAAGAAATTTGGTAGTGTGTTTGAAAAAAGGATCTACCACAGTCAGGCAATATACTGCTTGTCCTTTTGGCAGCTGTGAATTGTCAGCCACTTATTGGAAAAAAGAATACAATGCAATTTTCTTTCTCAGAGTCATGGAGCAGGGAAAAAACCTTTCTAGTCAGTGTTCCTCCCTTTCAAAACCTCATCCATGCAGGAATACCTTACTCAATTTTATCTTGATGAAAGTAAAGTATTAATACCTTGCATATTTATAGCTCTTTATGGATTACAAAATACTTTACTTACACAACTGAAACTTTTTTTTTAAAAAAACCTGTTATTTGACCATTTTGTTAGAGCCTGGATTTGAGCCTACCTGACTTCCATGTCTATAATGACTTTTTTCTACTATCTGTCAGATAGAATACTAAATTGGATTTTCAGCAATTCAGTTCAATAAGCATTTATTAAGTACCTACTATATGCAAGACATTCTGAAGATACATATCCTCTCATCAAGAAACCTATATTCTTTTGGGAGACAACATTTACTTTTGTTGTTGTTCAGTTGTATCTAACTCTTCCTGACCCCATGGGCCATAGTAGTTATTCATGGGGTTTTCTATGTAAGGCTAGTGGGGTGATTTGTCATTTTCTTTTCTTTTGGATTCTTTCATCAAGAAATCAGAGACTACATGACTTGCTCAGCATCTCACATTTAGAGTGACAGGATGAATTTTATCTCAGGTCTTCCTGACTTCAGACTCATCACTCTATCCTCTGATCCATAGTTGCCTCTATAATATATCATATATAATTTTCTCACATATCATATATTATCTAACATTGTGTTTGTTACATAACATAATGTGGTATTTGTGTTTATTATATATTATATAATATGTATAATTTCCATTTGAAGAAATTTAATATAATTTCTATGTAAATGCATTTCCATTTGAAGAAATTTGATATAATTTCCAAGTAAATGAAAGATTATTTGTTTTTTTAATCAAATTAATTTTTAAATATTTTCCATGTTTATATGATTCCTTTTCTTTCCCTCCTTTCTTCCCCCCCTTCTCCCAGAGGTGACAATCAATTTCACTGAGTTGTGCAAATGTTATCACTAGATACCTATTTCCATATTATTCATTTTTGCTATAGAGTGATCTTTTAAAGCCGAAACCCCAAATCACATACCCATAGATACATATAAGTGATGTCATATGTTTTTTTCATTTCAACTCCATTAATTCTTTCTCTCAATGTGGATAGCCATCTTTCATATAAGTCCTTCAGGGAGTGTACTGGCTTGTTGCATTGCCTCTAGTAGCAAAGTCTATTACAAGGATTATTCCACAATATTTTACTTTCTGTATACAATGTTTTCCTGGTTCTGCTAATTTCACTCTGCATCAGTTCATTGAGGTTCTCCCAGAGTGTATAGAAATTTTCCAGATTATCTTTCCTTACAGCAGATTATTATTGTATCACCATCATATACCTCAATTTGTTCAGCCATACCCAAATCAAAGGACAACCCTTCATCGTCCAATTTTTTTGCCTCCACAAACAGTGAGGCTATGAATATTTTAATACAAGATTATTTGTAAGGACCAAGAACATGGGAAGTCAGACATCATCTGCAAGGTGGTGCTTGAGCTAAGAGTTCTAGGAGTTGGAGATAAGGAAGTACTTTTTAAGAATTGGGGACAACCTGTGCTAAGACTTGATGACAAGAAAAGCAATGTCAATGATAATTCATGCATTAACCCATCTCAAAGTGCTTACCATTTCTGGGAGGTGGGAGGAAACAAGGGTGGGGAGGCAATTTGGATCTTATAACTTCAGAAAATATATGTGGAAAGTTAGTACATGTAATTGGGAAAATAAAAATATTTTTTAAAAAGAAAAGCAATGTTAAGTTTGAGTGATGTTTGACAGAAACATAGAATTTGAGCAGGAGGACATGGTGTTGGGAATGGGAACCATAGAAGGGTTTAAACAACAAACTAAGGGCTTGTGATTTTATTCTAGAGTTGATAGGGAGCCACTGAATATTTTTCAGCCCAGTTTTTAAGGAATATTAAATCTGGTGGTTGTATGAAGGATACATTGGAGAACAATGAAACAGGAAGTAGGGGCATCAGTTTTAGAAGACTTTTGCAGGAATTCAGGAGAGAGATGGTGAGAGGGGGTGAATTAAAAGATTTATGAATGGAGAGAAGGGGATAGATGCAAGAGATGTTGTAGAGGGAGAATCGACAAGGCTTTTCTCTGTGACCTTGGTAGCTAGGGGATTGGGTATGGTAATTTATTTTTTCTGTGATACCTTTTCATTATCTTTAACCGGTAAAGATAATATTTTCCATTCACTGACATGACTCTGGCATCATTATAATTAGGTACACATTCCGAGAAATAGTATTCCATCCTACTATCCTATTGCTGAAATAGTAGGTAGAGTGATCAGCCTACCTTTTTTTGATCTTTTAATTGAATGAGTAAATGTTTCCAGTGCAGGACCAGTGAACTAGGCTTTGCAATAGTGAGTATTTTAAGGTATATTTAAAGTGTATACAAAGCCTGTCTACAATTTTTCCTTCGGTAAATGGAATCCACATTTCCACATGAACTCGGAAAGCTAAGTTGTTAATAGCTTCCCCAGGGCTTTACTTCTTGCCGTGACACCTTCAATGATCTCATCATAGTTTAGGCATATTAAAATATGTGTGCTCATGAGCTTAAAATTCTGAGTGCCTCATCTGGTTTTGATATTCCTTAAGATAGAAAAATTTCTTTCATGTTCAACCTGAATGAAGGATAATGCCAAAATCAATTTGTAAGCCAGGTAAACATAGTTAAAAAGCTGTGCTATAAAGTTTGTGATGTTTTGAAACATTATAACAGAGCACTGAAGAGTTATAACATGCACTACATGTATTGCGTTTCATTTTTGTGTTCTGGTGTGCATAATACAAGTCGACTACAGAAAAATTTCTTTACTGTCTTACACTCCTATGATAGATGATTTCAATCTGTGCCTTAGCTGAACAAAATGTCTTCGTTTATCTTTGAGATCCTAAGGCTAAATCAAGCACGGGCCTAAAATGGTTTGAATCTGGATTGGCAGTATTTGAAATGCTAAAGACAAATTTGAAGATGAGTTTTGGGATCAGAGTGCTAGAGAGTTAGAGTTGTAAAGGACATCAGAGATCCTTTAGACTGGTTTCTTTAATTATATTGGTAGGGAAGCTGACAAACCTAGAACACAAATGAATTGCCTAAGGTGACAGTAGATATTGTGTCAAAGTTAAAATTGGAATCTCCGTCTTTCCACTCCAAAATCAATGTCTCCCCATTGGAGCTACCAAAGTACATATGCTATTATCTTGTTCACCAAACTCCAGTGGTTCCCTATAACCTCTAAGATAAAATAAAAACGTATCTGTTTGACATTTAAAATATTTTCTCAACTAGATTGTAGCCTATTCTTCAAGGAATATTACTACTTTTCACGAACTCAGTGGTCCAGCCAACCCAACCTTCTTGTTGTCTGTCTTTTGTGACATGCCATCTCATAGGCTCTCCTTCATGTTTATGATGCAGTCTGTCTTAATTCTCTTCGAATCACTGCTTCCTTCATACTTTTCAGTAAAGCATTGCCTTCAAAATGACTCAATTCCCTCAGCTGTTTGTGGGTCTCTCTGCCCAAGTTATTTTGTATTAATTTCTTACATATTTTGTATTTACTTGTACATTTTTATCTTCATTTTTGTCTTTGTATCCCTAAATAGGCATAGTAGGTTGCTTCATTGAAATCATGAATTGATTTTGAAAGATGGATCTAGACTGGAAACACTTGCCTTGGGATTAGAATATATTTTAAATGATATAGTATTTATTAATTTTTTATGTGCTATAAAGGTTAGTTACTGATGGTCTCAATCTATATCTTCCCACAACCCAGGTTACTTACCTCCAGTTAGATAGTATATAATAGAGAATTTTTAGTCATCTTCTCATGCTGCCTTCTTATTTGCCCACATGGCCAAAGTGCTTCTTGAATATTTTATTTGTTAATGGTTTTATCTTTAAAAAGCGTATTTAGGAGAAAAATGCATATGTTGCCTATATTTATTAGCTTTGTCTCTTGGATTGATTTTTTACTTGAACATGGATGATGTCAACCATAATATCTTTTTTCATTAACTAAATTCTAAGTTTTAAAAACTTCTACTCCCAAAATCTTGCCTGAAAGATTGTCACGAAAGAGAAAATTTAAGTAAATGACTTGAAAGTACATATCTGAAAGATTTAAATAAAAGTCTTTTCCAGTTCTCTAATATAATCATCTTGTCTCCATAAGGTAGCTCTTTTCCTCCACTAGATTGGTATAAAGTCAAACTCAAGTTTTACCACTTAGAAGTCAGTAAGTACCTACAGAGGTTCCCCCAAGCAGCACCTACAGAGTGTTTACAAAAGACTTAGTGAAGTTTTAATGTGGAAATTTCTCCAAGCCTTTTGGGAATACCTGCATGCTTTTCTAAGCAATTACTATTGTGGATTTAATAAAAGGAATTTCTTAGGCAAAGCAAAGTTTATTTTAAAAGGAGACTAGAATTCTAGAGATCTAGAGAGTGTGTTTTTCAAAATGTCCATATTTATTACATGATAGTGCCAGAATAAAAATTGATTCCTTGCAGCATTTCAGTTGTCTCTGGAAAATAAATATCTGATGCCTCATGGCTTCTCTAGTCAGTGAATTTTCTGAATGGAATCAATGATTTCTGATAAAATGAGAATTTACTTTGTGAGGAAGTATTGCATAGTGAAGTTGGAGGATGAAATGTCCAGCGACTCTAGTATCCCTGACAGAAAAATCCCAAATGGGATCAGGAAGTGTCAGGCATGTCTGAAAAAACTGAACAACAACAATAGTTGCAAAAAGTCCCCAAGCATTTATTAAATGTATATTATATGTATTATAATATGTCAAATAGAGGGGATACAAAGGCCTGTAGATTATATTTTAATAGAGGAGACTTAATTAAACAACTATATCCATACAAAATATTTATATTGTAAATTGGAAATCATCTCATAAGGAAGGCACCAGTAGAGAGGAGAACCAGATATTGAAAGAAATCAGGATGGAGAAACAGAAGGGATAACATTCCTGATATGGAGGAGGAGCAATGAAAGTCGTGGAGTTGGAGAATGAAATGTGGTGGGTAGGAATGGCAAGAAGGTCAGTGTCACTGGATCATAAAATATGTGGAAAAGAATAAAGTCTGAGAAGACTGGAAAGGTAGGAAGGAGTAAGGAAAGAGCATTGAATTTGAACTCTGAAGACTTGTGAGTACCATTATCTGTCACTTATTGCTCATAGAACCTAGGGCTTGAAAGAATTTTAGAAATCCACTGTTTCATTTTACAAATGATCAAACTATAGCTCAGAAAGAGTATGTGATTTGCCTATGACCACATAGGTGAATAATAGAAATGAAATTTAAACCTAAGTCTTCTGATACAAATCTGATCAGTAAAAAGTATAAATATTTGGTTTTCTTTATATTATTTTAAATCTGTGTTCTCAGACAAATTTTTTGAACTCTCAGTTTCCCCTCTGATTAAATAGAAATGATATGAACACCTACTTCAGATGAGGTTATTAGGAAGAAATTATTTTGCAATAAAATTACTATATAAATATGAGCTATTATTTTTGAATCTCTTGACTTTTTGATTAATGTATGAATAACTAATGTATACCATACTATGGTTGCAAAATACTTTACATTTATTATGTCATTTGATCATGTGGAATGATGGCTTATTAAACTATATTGGGAATTTTATAATAAATTATGCAAAAAATATAAAAAGTATTTAGAATGTAGTTTGAAATGAATGCTCTATGTTGAAATGTTATTTTTATTTTGTATTCCAATTCTTCCTGCCTGCTTCTATCTAAATTAGAAGAATAAATTACCAAAATGGTCATGGAAGACAGTGAGAAGAATGAATTAGTTGACAAACTATTGTCTCAAATACAGTTTCTCAGAAAAAACAAAGATAGCCATCCTGTTTGAATTAGCACATATGCTTGTTAATTTTTTCAAATCAAGTAAAAGTTATTATACCTTCCTTACCACCCCCTTTACATATATTCTTTCCTATACACTTTTTTTCTCCCATTTTTTCCTCCTTTTTCTTTCTCCACTACAAAGGAAATCATATAGATAATCTGCTTCTTTTCTTGCCACTTCATTTTACCACGTTTTGTGTCCCTACAATAGGAACATACATGCATATGTTTAGACCAGCCTTACTAGGATCAATGAGCCCACAAGTATTTACTTACTGAGTGCCTGCTGTTTATTTGGAACAATGACAGACCCTAGGGTTGGAGTTCTAGGATGACAGTTGGGACCTAGAAAACTTGAATCTTGAAATGAATTCCAGTGCCGTGTTGGACATATGAGAAGAAGGTGTTTAGTGGCACAATTGAAAGTAATGGACTTCTCTACTAGCAGCAATTCAATTATCCAGGACAATACAATGATCCAGGACAAGTCCCAGGAGGGACTTATGAGAAAGACCACTATTCCCATCCAGAGAAAGAACTGTGGGAGTAGAAACACAGAAGAAACACAACTGCTTGATCACTTGGTTCAATGTACATGTAGACTCTAAATGATCACTCTGTTCCAAATATTAATAATGTGGAAATGGGTCTTGATCAATGATACATTTAAAACCCAGTGGAATTGCTCATTGGCTACAGGAGAGGAAAGAAGGAATCCAGCGCTTTGCTGATACAAAAAACTACAAACAATTTTTCAGTGCCCTCAATACTGTCTATGGGCCATTAAAACCCACCACCACTCCCTTGCTATCCTCTGACAGTGACACTCTCATAAAAGATAAAAAAGGCATCAGCAACAGGTGGAAAGAACACTTCAGTGAGCTTCTCAACCGACCATCTTCAGTTGACCAAAGCGCCCTTGACCAGATCCCCCAAAACCACACCACTGAACAACTCGACGTCTCTCCTTCAATAGAGGAAGTCCAAAAAACCATTAAATAAATGAGTGCAGGCAAGGCACCCGGTAAAGACGGGATCCCAACCGAGGTGTACAAGGCCTTAAATGGAAAGGTGCTCCAGGCATTCCACATAGTGCTGACCAGCATATGGGAAGAGGAAGACATGCCCCCAGAACTCAGAGATGCCTCCATCGTAGCCCTATACAAGAACAAAGGTGCACGAGCAGCCTGTGACAACTACAGAGGCATCTCACTACTCTCCACTGCCGGAAAGATCCTCGCCCGTGTTATACTCAACAGACTCCTGTCATCTGTTTCAGAACAGAACCTGCCTGAATCACAATGTGGCTTCCGACCAGATCGCAGCACCATCGACATGGTCTTCATGGTGAGGCAAATGCAGGAAAAATGCCTTGAGCAGAACCTGAGTCTCTATATTGTCTTCATAGACCTGACAAAGGCGTTCGACACAGTGAACAGGGACGCATTGTGGGTGATCCTCAGCAAGCTCGGTTGCCCAGCAAAATTCATCAAACTGATCCAGCTCTTTCATGTCGACATGACAGGGGAAGTCCTATCTGGTGGAGAGACTTTCCGATTGCTTCAGCATCTCCAATGGCGTGAAACAAGGCTGTGTCCTCACTCTGGTACTATTCAACCTATACTTCACCCAAGTATTACGACATGCTGTGATGGATCTAGACCTGGGTGTCTACATCAAATACCGACTGGATGGCTCACTATTCGACCTTCGCCACCTGACCCCAAAAACAAAGACAACAGAGAGACTCATCCTGGAAGCTCTCTTCGCAGATGACTGTGCTCCCATGGCCCACCAAGAAAATCATCTCCAAACCATTGTGGACAGGTTCTCCACCGCAACAAAACTGTTTGGCCTGACTATCAGCCTCAGCAAAACAGAGGTGCTGTTCCAACCTGCACCAGGGAGGCCAACGAACCAGCCATGCATTACAATCGACGGCACGCAGCTTTCTAATGTCAACACTTTCAAGTACCTGGCCAGCACCATCGCCAATGACGTGTCCCTAGACCATGAGATTAATGCCAGGATCCAAAAGGCCAGCCAGGCACTCGGGCGGCTGCGCTGCAAAGTCCACCAACACAGTGGTGTAAGCACTGCGACGAAGCTCAAAGTGTACAATGCAGTGGTCCTCAGCTCGCTCCTGTACGGTTGTGAGACCTGGACACTGTACCGGAAGCACATGAAACAGCTGGAGCAATTCCACCAACGCTCCCTCTGGTCAATCATGAGGATCCGATGGCAGGACCGAATCATCAACCAGGAAGTCCTCGACAGAGCCAACTCCACCAGCATCGAAGTCCTGGTCCTCCAAACCCAGCTACGATGGTCTGGACACGTCATCCGCATGGACCCACAGCGAATACCAAGACAGGTATTCTATGGTGAACTGTCAGCTGGACTCAGGAAACAAGGCCGACCAAAGAAAAGATTCAAGGATCAGCTAAAGTCAAACTTGAAGTGGGCTGGCATTACACCAAAGCAACTAGAACTTGCTGCCTCTGACAGAAGCAGCTGGCGAACCCACATTAACCAGGCCGCCACCACCTTTGAAGATGAGCGACGTCGTCGACGTCTTGCCGCTGCGCGTGAATGCCGACACCAGGCCACAAATGCACCTCCCGTAACAACTGGCGTCCCATGCCCTATGTGCCACAAACTCTGCGCCTCAGCCTTTGGACTTCAAAGCCACATGAGGGTACATCAATAGATGATAATGCACCAAGACAATAGTCATTCTCTGTCACCGAGAGACTACCACTACTACTACAGGAGAGGAAAGGAAAGAGGGAAGGGAAAGAACACAAATCATGTAACCATGGAAAAATAGTCTACATAAATAAATAAATAAATTAATTAATTAATTTAAATTTTAAAAGAAGAAGGTGTCTAAATTTGAGGACCAGATTCTGTGAAGTTGCTTCCTGGATGGTGGTCTATAGCCAATATTTGCAGAATTAGAGTGTGTGGATTTGGAAAGGAGCATTTAATTCTAGTAATCTAGTACCATTTCCTCATTTTATAGGTAAGAGATCAGTTTTGGTCACAGAAGCTACATAATTTACTCAAGGTTAAGTTGGCATTACAATGAGAGAGATATGATGAAATAGTAAAGAGAAAATGTGCTTAACTCTTTAAGTATTTTGTTTGGGTGAGCTTCCCTTGAGGCAAGGTGATGACTGAGGGATCATCAGTGAGGTAATAGTGGCTCTTGGTACGAAGCTTGAGGTATTTCCTGAGAGAAACTTGATGTGCCTTCTAGCTCTCTTTAAATTAGCTGTTTGTTTCTTATGCCTATATGCTTCCCTCCCAACCTCAGATTCAAAAAATATGTTTTCCTTAATATTTATTTCAAGTGCCACCTTCTTCTGGAGGGATTTATAGGTTTCTTCATATACTAATCACATTCCCTATAAGATTTTTTTCTAACGATTCTCTTTTATCTTTTGTGTTCTAATTTTTATATAGTTTTCTCATATAAGAATATAGGTTCCTCCATGGCTAGGGCTATATCTGATTTTTTCTTAGTATTCAGTGTATCTTCTGGCTTGGTACAGTACCTGATTTATAGGAAGCACTTAATAAAATGCTTGTTTAATCTTCCAGTTTCTCAGCCTTAAATCCCATGAACAGTGTGCTTTTGCTTCCACCTAGGCATAGTCATATAGTAGTTCCCACAGGTATTTCACTTCCCTAAAATAAACTCTGACATTGCCTGTTCTAAACACAAGCTCATATTAATCCATTTTCCCTATGCCTCATATCTTCTCCACCTATTCACCCTCATCTATAGCTGATATCCTACTACCACTAAATTTTTTCTCAGATCATTATCCTTGCTCTGATTTCCCTTTATTCCCTCTTCATTCTCAGCTCAATATTATGCCATTTCAACTCCATACTTTCCTCTGCTCTCAAATCCGTTGTCTCCTTATCCTTTCATTGCACTTCCCTTGCCAAAGCTGTGATGCCAGCCTTTGCTCTCTCTGCTCCTACTCATGAGTTGCAGAACATAGCTGGAGGAAGCACCCCCCCCCCCCATTTCAGATTCATGATATTTACCTTCAATTAGACCCTTAAAGCACAAGTGGTAGTTCATTTATTCCCTAAATTATTCCCTATCTTGCTTCTCATGGAAGCTATTCCAAATGTTCTCTTCCCTTCTTTAGCTTCCCATACTTCCTTGTCTTTCCTCTCTAGATTAAGAATTTTTCCTTTTGATTCGCTGAAAATAAAATGGTACTTTTCAATGTGAGCTCTCTTGTTTTCTTATTATCTTAATCTCAAAACTCTTTGACATAATATTCCACTTGCTTCTTCTTTTACGTAGTCCCTGACAAAGAATTGGCTTCATTCTTGCAAAGCCAAAATTTCTAAAAATAGACTTGATCTCATTCCTTCCCCTTTCCCAATTTTCTCCAGTCATTTGCATCTCATATAATTCCCTTTCACTATCAACTGGTTCCTTAAAAACCTGTCATCTAGGAGCAGCTGGGTTGCTCAGTGTCTAGAGACAGGAGGTCCTAGGTACAAATCTGGCCTCAGACACTTTCTAGCTGTGTGATCCTGGGCTAGTCACTTAACCCCCAATTGTTTAGCCCTCATGTACTTCTGTCTTAGAACCAATAAACTTCTAAGACAGAAAATAAGAGTTAAAAAAAAAAACAGCCTGTCATCCAGTGTTACTATCCTCTTAAGTAACCATCCTTTATCTCTCCTCTGTTTCTCAACCAAATTCTTTGAAATAGCTTCCTTATTTCCTTGAAGTCTTTTTCTCTTATTTCTCACTATTTTGCAACCTGGTTTCTGACATTTTGGAATTCAACTGAAACTACTCTTTCCAAAGTTTGATAACCCTCTTGATTTCTGAATCTGATTTTTTTTTTCAGTTCTGAGTTCTCTTGAATGGTATACTACTTTTGACACTGGTGTCCTCTCTGTTTTCCTGTATTCTTTTCTCTTTGAGTTTTTTCTGACACTATTTTCTCCTGCTTCACATCCTTTCTATCTAACCACTCCTTCTCTGGCTCCTTTGCTGTCTCATCATCCATATCAAATCAAGTAAATATTTCCCCATGCCCTGTCTGAGGCGCTCTTCCTTTATCCTTTTACTCTTTATTTCTTGGTCATTTCATCATGTCTCCTGATTTTCACTATCATCTTTACACGCTTTAGTTTAGTATCATCAACTAACTAATGGACATTTCATATTGGATGTGTTGGACACATATTAAATTCAACGTGTCCAAAATTGAACTATTAAGCTTTCCTCGGCTATTTCCTCCTTCCGTATTTTCATTGAAGGTTCTGCCATCCTTCTAGTTACACAAGTTTGTAGCCTTAGTATTGTCTCCATCACCCCACGTATGTAGTGAGTTGCTAAATTTTGGCATATCTAACTTTACAACTTCTCTCTTATCCTATCCTTCATCTCAAATTATAGCTATTGCTTTTGTTCAAGCCTTCATCATCTTTCTCCTAGACATGGCAGACAGTTTCCCAAATGTCTCCCTGCATTCTTTCACTACTTCAGACCATATATCCTGATCCGAAAATAATTTTCTTTAAATTCAGATCTGATCATGTGACTCCTTGTGATTCCCTATTGTATTTAGGATAAACTGTAAGTTTCTGTACCAAACATCTAGAGCCTTTCACGATCTGACTCTAACTTATATGTTTAATCTCATTAGATATTAGTCACTTGTACTTTGTAATCTAGACAAATTTGGCTTCTCTTTATTTCTCAATAATCCCATTCTATCTCTTTTTTGTGCCCTTATACTGACTGTCCTACATACCTTGAATGCATCCCATAATAAATTTTTCTTCAGAGAATCCCCTTCTTTTAAGATACAATTTAAGTGGTGTTTTCTGCATGAATATTTTCATGCCTCCCTTCCTCCCCAAATAGCTTGTATTGAATTATTTTCTCTTTATGTTAATTATACTTATGCTATATAGATATGGGCATATATTTATTGTGTGAGGGTGTACACAAACAATCATTAGTTTGCCCATTAAAGTATTAACGAATCTTTGGAATTCTTTTTTCTTTGTATATGTATCTTTAATGCCTGGTATATTCAGACACACAGTAGGCTCTGAATAAACATGTCCTGGATTTTATGAGAGTAGTCTAACACCCTATCGTAGCTTCACATCCTATTGCATTTTGCTCCATCCCCCTATTGGACTCCATGATAGGTCATTTGAAGCATGGTGTTAGCTGTGCTTTTTCATCTCCTCACCATGAACCCAGATCTTCTACCTTACCTTCTGTGATGAAATACCAATGATAGTCTTTACATATGAAAAAAGGATGAACAACAGGTACTTGATCTGAAGGTTGTGTTTGTTTAATTTTTAAAATAAATTTATTTTATGTGTATTTATAATCTTATCTTTCCCTCTATCCCTATCTCATTGAATAAGAACAAGAAACTCAAAAATTAAACTCTCATCTTACCCATACTTTTTCCATTAAAACAAATTCCTCTATTAAACATGATCCCAAATATAGATCTGTCTGCATTTTATATTCATCACCTCTGAGGCAGGTTGTAAGTAGCATATTTGATATTTAATTTTCTGTCCTTGTTGTTTACTATTTCATTGTTAAGAATTCTAAAATGTTTAAGTTATTCTTTATGCTGTTGTTATTGTATAAAATGTTCAGCTTTTTTCACTTTTTATCATTTTATGGAGTTCTTACTAGTTTCTTCTGAACCTATCATCTAATAGCACAATAATATTCTATTATATTCATATTACATAATATGCTAAGCCATTCACTGTCCCTGCCTTCATATATAATTTTTTTGTATGATGTAAAAAGTTGTCATAAAAATTTTTGTAGATATGGTAATTCAGATCCTTTATGCATACTCTTATCAAAGCATCATGATCAGAATTGGAAGAGACCTTAATAATCATCTAAATTAGCTAGTCAGCTAGGTGGTTCAGTGGATAGATCATGGGGCATGGAGTCAAGAAAATTTGAGTTCAACTATTGCTGCTACCATTTACTAGCTTTGTGTTCCTGGGAACATTATTTTATTTGTATGTACCTCAGTTTCCTCTAATTGTAAAATGAGCATAATAATAATACAAATTCAAATGAATAACATATGTAAGGCACTATGCAAACCTTAAAGAATTATATAAATTCTAGCTATTATTGTTATCAACATCATCATTGTTTAAATTTTAGATGGTTTTACAGAGATTATGTATCTTGCTCCAGGTCACCCATGCACTTAGGAGATTCCCAGCTATAGAGTTAATGTAGAGTTAATTCTTTTCTTCACTACTCTATGATTTTAGCCTTAATTTTTATCTGTAAAATGTAAGATAATGCTCCTAATAATACCTCATAAGGTTGTGGTGAGAATCAAATGATATGATGCTTCTATAGTACTTTACAAATTCTGATTACTTATTAATATGACTTCATAGATTTTAAAGATACCATGGGTTAAATAGGATGTTTCCAAAATGACCTGTAAAGTTAATGTCTCAGGCACTATCCATTTCTCACACTATCATTTAGTGTAATTTCAACATTATGGCAACTATATAATTTCTTGAAAACTTTTTTCATTTTTTAATTCTGTTTTTCCCCTTATAAAATGAATATACGCAAAGAGAAAATATGCGAATTTTACAAATATAGTCATATATATGTATATTTACAAACGATTTTCATGTTATTATAATTGTCTTACTATTTTATGAGTCAATAGGGAGCACTTGGAGTTCAGTGAAGAGTGTCATGTTAAGCCTGATGATTTAGGAATATCATAGTGAATCTGTGTGGAGGATGGACTAGAGGGAAGAGAGTAAGTTGGAGACTACTTTGAAGTATTTTAGAGGAAGAGTGAGGTGGGCTTGAAATAGGGTTAGTGACTGTAAATAGAGAGAAGGGAATGGATGCATTGAATTTTGGTGATAGAAAAAAATAAGATTTGGCAATTGATTGGTTATGCAGAGTGAAAGAGATTGAAGTATTGAGTTACAGAATTTCATTACAAAGCTGTATAACTTTGAAGAATGTTAGTGTGGTTATGTTCTTCACATTAATGAGGAAGTTTACAGGGAAAGTAGATGGGATGAGAGTAGGAGCAGGAAGTCTTTACTTGCTTTATCCACTCAATATATCCTTCTGTCCTACCAAAAATGATTTTAGGTGAGGTTTCTTACCCAGCCTATGCTCTGGAGTGCAGAACACCCCCTACTGGAGTCCTGTTAATAAGTACTTACTGTATCAACAAAGAGATGCAGGAGGCTGAATGTGTATTACACTGTAACACCAATTGTATTTTAAAAAATTTTGATCTTGAATTTTTCTAGCTGTTATATTCAGTAGCTACATGGCACAGTTTATAGAACCTGGACTAAGTATTCAAAAGCATCTAAGTTCAAAACCTTTCTTGGACATGCTCTAGATCAGACATCTAGTACAAGTCAGTTAGCCTTTATGTATCCCAGTTTCTCCATCTGTAAAATGGTGATAATAATGACATCTGCCTCCTAGGGCATGTTCTCTTGTGAGGATCAAATGAGTTAACATCTATAAAATGTTGTGCAAAATAAATGATAGATATCATTATCATTATTAATATTGTAGGTAACCAATTTTTATTAAGGCATAAGTATTAATTGCTTCCAGTCCTTTTAACTTGTTTTGAAAGAAGATTAATTTCAGAATTTCATGTTAACATTAGATAGGTTTTGTTCCTTTCTTGCATTAAACCTTGAAATCCTTGTGCAGCCATTTTCCTGTACCTTTTAAAAGGAATTAGAAAATTTCTTTACTTTCTCTGAAATAGAGTTCACAACACCTACAGTGAAAGCCCCGGGACTATGATTAGTTCTCTGTGTTTTTAGTGATGAGAAACATGAAATTATATCACACAAGAGTTACCAAGTTTATAGTTTGTAAGGTTTGAAGTCATGTTTTTTAGATGTCTCAACTTTTGTAGCAAAATTGTGGCACAATAACCAATATTGCTAAAAATGTTAATCTCTTCCCAGTCTCATAAATGAAAATGTAATTTTTATGATTAAGTATCAGCTTAGAAATTGATCAGCAGTGCTTAGCCATAATTCTTGTACATTGTAGATATTAAATATTTCTTGAATGCATCCTAGAAATGGCTGTAATCATAGGTTTATTCAATTGGAATGTAAAATATGTGAATTCTAAGAATCTTGCACATTCTGTTTAGTTTTTTTGAAAGTTTATCTAAATATCCTTGACATAGGAGGCAGTCACTCCATAGTATTCACGAGAAAGCCTTTTATATAATTTGTAATATTTTAAATTACATTTTTCTGTACAGGGGTATTTTTGCTATTTTTGCCATAGTTTCCTTTTCCTATTTGGAAAAGAATAGTGTAAATACCTGAGAGTAATTTCTTGACATTAATGCATGTTGTTAATGGTTTTATCAGCAAAAGGACCATGATGTCTTAAATTTTTTTTCAAATCTATTTTGCAATTTTGGCAAACAACAGCATAAGCTTTGCGTTTGATAACAAATAACTTGCAGATTGTAATATTTCTGTTGGGGAAATGAAAAAGTGTAATCAGAAAAGAATTGAAATGATATAAATTAGTCTCATTGTTCCGCAAATTGCTAGAGTTAGGTAAGAATTGTAGATAAGAATAGTCTACACTCTCTTAAGGAGCAGAACAGACGTATGTGCATGCATGAGAAAACCAAGCCTTTGTTAGTGTCCTGTCTGAAATGGCTATTAAGATAATTACAGTAATTTATAGATCCCCCCAATTGCAAAATGGGTTCCATTTTCTCATCTTTTGTCTTGGTTCCCTGATGTGTGTATGTGTGTGTGTGTGTGCGTGTGCACATGCGCACATGTGTATTTGGTGGCAGTTATCTAATCTGAATTATCTGTACCCAACGTGATTAGGTGTGGCACATCTAGGAGTAGAGTGGGTTGCACAGGGATGGTTTTGCCAGCTTTTCTGTCAGGAAGCTAGCCCTTGGAGAATAATGAGAGAATTGTGCTGTACAATGCTATAGCTTAGTGGTTAATTATAGTTTGTCATGGAACCATTTAAAATTGCTCAGTTTGATTTAAAGAGACATTGTTTCTGAATATTCTTAAAATACTCTTTTTCAGAATTATGAATCTTGTGAGTATCCTTTGTTATATTTTTACTATCAGTTTAACTCACATATAAGAGTAACGATAGACTAAGTTCATGATCTATTAGGTGTATTCTTTTAAAACAAATTCGCAGCATAATATAAGACAGTCTTTGTTGTTAGAATTTTCAACATCATGATGAAAGAAGGCAAAAATTTCATATGGTAAACTTTTAAATAAGTTGAAAAAAAGAACTTATTCTTTAGGATATCATATTATGATACTTTGTGAATATTCTCACATAAGATAGAGGTATTTATAAACAAGGTTATTATAACTGTTTATAGAATATGGATACAGATGGACGACTATGATTAATAAATCACTAGCATTGCTGTCTTTATTAATGGTGGCAAAACTTGTTACTTTCTACTCATATATTAACTTACAGAGATGCCTGAGAATGAGAAATTCATCTTTATATTTGAATGCTATAAGTGATGAAGTTGTAACATTTATGATTTGGCTTTTTAAAAAATCAGCACTGAAAGAGTTAATGCTGTTTCTCTCTCCACCCCACCCTGTAGATCAAGCATTGTAACCACAGAAACCAACTTAACTGTTTTTCTGCTTAGTCCTACCAGAAAAGCAAGATCACTGATGGTTAGGAAATCGTAATTTACAGACAAGGGCATCTTCATTTTGATCCTAATGAGTTAAGAGGAATAACTAATGACATATGGTTTTAAGACCAATGTTATTGTTAATATGAATGTCACATTTTATGATTCTGTGGAGTTTGATTATAAAAAGTTGTTCACATTTAACAGGGAGTAAATAGAATACAGTTTATACTGCTGATTTTCATGTGGAAATAGTATGATAAACATGTATGCTTTCAAGATTCAGAAGAAGAAATGGAACTCAGGAGTAAATAATATAAAAATTAAATGGGAATTATAGAAACTTCAATTTTCCCTTCAAATTAAAGTAGTTCTGAATTTTCATAGAAAGGTATATGAATGGTAAATTCATGACTATTCCCATTGATGTTTAACAAATGAAAATGGTCTCATTTTGTTATGATTTACATAAAGACAACACAATAATACCTATGTTATACCTTTCTCAAAGGGATATTATGAAAATAAATGAGATTAACTAGAATTCATTGACTTTTCTTGGAAGAAATAGTATCATATAAATTCAAGGAATTAAAAAAAAAAACAACCACCTGGCCCTACCCACCTTTCTGTCACTGCATATTCAGTCTTTTACAAAAAGATACGATTTCATTGCTTTGATTTTTCTCTTACTTTATAAGAGTGCAATGGGAATTTCTATAGTATTCGTAAAAAAGCATGGTAAAATTAGTTGAGTAGATGTATTCATGCCAGACATAGTCCCCATCTCTCCACTGCAGGATAAATTGGGTAATGAGCCAGGTATGGATAAAGCTCAAGAAAAGGGTTATTTAGCCCTAGTTGTAACTAATTAAGGAAAAGTGGGGTAGAAAAATAGATTGATTATTATTGTAGACTATAAACTCCTTGGAAGCAAGGACTTTTTAACTCGTTGTATCCCTGGGGTCAAAAACAAAACAAAACAAAAGGAATGAGCCAATACTCAGTATAATGTCTTATACATAGAAGGTATATTATTATTATTTGTTGAATTAAATGTTTCCACTGACCCTGTATTTTCATGTCTCTTTTCAAGAGAAAGATAATGTCAGGATTTCTTATAGTAGAGCTGTTGACCTTTCATATCCCAGTGAAGTTTAGTTTGTTATGAGTATATTCATAAGAAAAAAAAGTATTAGAGGCTCTTCCAACAAGAAAGAATTAAATGGGGAATCATCTGAGTTGGTAGAATTAATTTAGGTCACTAAAGTAATCGTGAATGGAGAAATATTTTATAAAATATTTTCTAGGAATATAAAAAAATCAATCTATCCTCCCAATGTATCAGAATTATGGAATTTTATACTTGTAAACTAGCTTAGAAAGTCTATCCCATTTTTATGTTGTAGATAGGTAAACTGTGGCCCAGGGTGTCAATGTAATACAGTGGATAGAGTGCCTGAATTGGAGTCAGGAAAACGTATCTTCCTGAGTTTAAATCTGACTTCAGACACTTATTAGTTATGTGACCTTGGTAAAATTATTTAAACCTTTTTGCCTCTGTTATCTCTTATGTAAAATGAATTGGAAAAGGAAATGGTAAGCCATTCTAGTATCTTCAGTAAGAAAATCCCAAATGGCGCCAGAAAGAGTTGTACACAACTGAAACAGTGAAAAACAACAACAAAACCAGATTAGTATAATTATTTGCCCAAAGCCACACAGAAGTTTGGTGATATAGATTAGAATGAGGATTCCTGTATTATGATTCCTAACCCAATTCAGTTTCAATAGATTTTTCAAGCACCTGCCATTTCAAGGAAAGGAGCTAATGATCCTTCCAATAGAATTAAATATTTGGCTTTCAGAATTAAAAGACTTTATTATATCCACTGTATGTTTCTAATTCTGATATAGTTCTTATATATTTGGGGTTCTCACCCTGGCGCCTAAGAATTAAAATATTTTGATCACTGCATTTCAGAATAATTCGTTTTCTTTGTAATCCTATGCATTTAAAAACCATTAGTATGGAACATCCGGGTAAACATGGCTGTAATCTAAATGGGAATTGCTTCCTCTCCCCCAAACCGAACAAAATAGACTACCTCAAAAGAGCATAAAAATCATCTTTAGAAGATCAGAGGGACTCTCCAGCAGCCCACAGCAATGATGGTACGTGGGGTTTGAACACTTCCACACTATAAGAGGAAGAGAAAGCTCGATGCCAAGCATGAACTTAGCTGAGCTGCCCTGCCCTACCCTGGAGTAGGGACCAGCACACTCACTGGAGACAGCAAGTGAGTGAGGAACATCTCTGCAGTGAGTGGAGAGCACTCCAGGGTCCTTAAAATCTAAAGAGGACACCCAGAGAACTACCCCTCAGAGTGATTTCATTGGAGAGTGCACAGACCACAGGGGCTCCCGCAAACTGCTATAGCCGCAGAGGCTCTAGAAATGGCCTGAGGCAAAATCTCCTCTACTCCTCACTATAGTGGGGTGGGGGGGACACACCAGGGTCCCTGGGAACTGACAAGGACTACCAGGGAACTACGTGGAGCAGTTTTACAGGGGAAATCTACATGCACCGGAAGAAGAGACAAACTGCATGGGTTGGCACGCTAACAAACTTTGGAGGCTGGGAAGAATCAGCCTGAGGCAAAAACAGCAAAATCTGCCCATTTCACTCAGATTTCTGACTAAAAAGGAAAGGGAAAACCACCAAAGAGATGTCTCAGAGTGCCCAAGATCAACCCTTCAAGAAGAAAGGGAAAAAATAACTATTGAAAACTTTTATGGAGGTAAAACACAGGCTACAGATGAAAAAGAGGAAGAAATGCAAACAAAATCAAAACATGCCCCCCCAAATGGAAACTATCCACAAGCTCTGGAAGCACTCAAAGTGGAGCTTATCCAAAAGATGGAAACCTTCTGGCTAGAAAAATAACAAATTGGGAAAGAGGTCTATAGCCTGACAGACAAAATCTCACAATTGGAGAAAGAGCTGGAAGCCTCTAACAAAAGGGCAGACCAATCTGAAGAGCAAAAACAGTCCTTAAGGATTAGAGTTAAGCTACTGGAAGACAGTGATCTTGCAAAACAGCAAGAATTAATAAAGCAAAGTCAAAAAATTAATGAAATGGAAGAAAATATAAAATATCTCACTGACAAGGTGACAGACCAGGAAAACAGAGGAAGGAGAGACAACTTGAGAATAATTGGTCTGCCTGAAAAACCAGAGATTAACAAAAACCTCGATGCCATACTACAAGAAATCATCAAAGAAAATTGCCCAGATATTCTCAAACAAGAGGGCAAAATAGAAATTGTAAGAGTTCATAGAACACCCTCTATACTAAATCCCCAAAAGACAACCCCCAGGAATGTAATCGCCAAATTCAAGAGCTTCCAAACTAAGGAGTAAATATTACAAGAAGCTAGGAAGAGAAACTTGCGAGTCAATGAGGATCGCACATGACCTAGCAGCGAACATGCTAAGAGACTGTAAAGCCTGGAACACGATATACAGAAAAGCAAGAGAACTGGGTCTTCAACCAAGAATCAGCTACCCATCAAAACTGACTATCTACTTCCAGGGGAATGTATGGGCATTCAACAAAATAGAAGATTTCCAAATATTCATAAAGAAAAGACCAGAACGCAGTGGCAAGTTTGATATCCAAACACAAAGAGCAAGAGAAACATGAAAAGTTAAATATGAAAGAATGGGAAAAGGAGAAAAGTTCTTTATTTTTTCTTTCATTCAAACCCTCTTCTATAAGGACCACAATTAGATCAAATTATATATACTAACATATGGGGGAAATATTATGTACGACTTTCAAAAATTAGATGCATTAATAGAGTAATCAGAAGAATCACTCATAGGGAAAGATTGGGGCATTAAGATGATTTTGAGGGGGATGGAGGAAAAAAGAAAGAAAAAGAAAAGGGGGAATTAATGAAAGTAGTAAGATATACTTGAAGAAATAGAAATAAATTAAATAGAACAACCTTTGTGTGACAAAGATATACACGGGAAGGGGATTGGAAGAATTCTCTTATAAGAAGGAGAGGTAAAGAGTGCTAACTGATAATACCAAAACCTTACTCTCAGTGAAACCAACTCTGAGAGGGAAGAGCATCTAGATCCATTGGAATCTTGAATTCTATCTCATCCAACAGGGAAAGGGAGAAGGGAAAACCAAAGGGGGTCAGGGGCAGGGCACACAAAAAGGGAGGGAAGGAGAGGGGGAGGGGAAGGGAACAAAAAGGGAAAGGCAAGAAATGGAAGCATAACAAGGGAGGGGATTAGTGGCACTGCTTTAAAATAAACCACTGGTTTAAATGGTAATAGTAAAAGAAGAAAGGTCAGAATTAGGAGAGGATATAAAAATGCTGGGGAACTCACAAATGACAATCATAACATTGAACATGAATGGGATGAATTGACCCATAAATCATAGCTGAATAGCAGGATTTGGATTAGAATCCAAAACCCTACCATATGTTGTCTTCAGGAAACACACATGAGTTGGGTAGAAACCCACAGGGTCAGAATTAAAGGTTGGAGTAAGACCTATTGGGCCTCAACTGAAAGAAAGAAGGCAGAAGTAGCAATGATGATATCTGACAAAGCCAAAGCAAAGATAGGCCTGATTAAAAGGGATAGGGAAGGTAAATATATCCTGATAAAGGGAGTATAGACAACGAGGAAATATCACTAATCAACATGTATGCACCAAATAATATAGCACCCAAATTTTTAATGGAGAAAATAGGAGAATTGAAGGAGGAAATAGATAATAAAGCTATACTAGTGGGAGATCTGAACCAACCACTATCAAATTTAGATAAAAAATAAATTAAAAAGAGGTAAAAGAGGTGATTTAAATCATAGAAAAATTAGAGGTGATAGACATATTGAGAAAAATAAATAGCGATAAAAAGGAGTACACCTTCTTTTCAGCAGCACATGGCACATTCACAAAGATTGAACACACACTAGGTCATAAAAACATGGCATGCAAATATAGAAAAGCATAAATAATTAATGCAAACTTTTCAGATCATAAGGCAATAAAAATAATTATCAGTAAGGATACATGTAGAGCAAAATAAAAAATCAATTGGAAATTAAATAATATGATACTCCAAAATCGGTTAGTTGGAGAACAAATCATTGAAAAGTTAATTTCATTGAAGTAAGTGACAATGGTGAGACATCCATTCAAACCTCATGGGATGCAGCCAAAGCAGTACTCATAGGAAAATTCATATCCCTGAGTGCATACATTAAGAAATTAGGGAGGGCCGAGATCAATGAATTGTACATGCAAATCAAAAAACTTGAAAGCGAACAAATTAAACCCTTCCAGAAGAAAACCAAATTAGAAATCCTAAAAATTAAAGGAGAAATTAATAAAATTGACAGTGATAGAACTATGAATTAATAAATAAGAGAAGAAGCTGGTACTTTGAAAAAAGAAACAAAATAGACAAGTTACTGGTCAACCTAATTTAAAAAAGGAGGGAAGAAAAGGAAATTATCAGTATCAAAGATGAAAAGGGAGACCTTACCTCCAATGAAGAGGAAATTAAGGCAATCATTAAAAACTATTTTGCCCAATTATATGGCAATAAATATGCCAGTCTAGCTGATATGGATGAATATTTACTAAAATATAAATCGCCTAGACTACCTGAAGAAGAAATAGAATTCTTAAATAACCCCATATCAGAATAAGAAATCCAACAGGCCATCAGATAACTCCCTAAGAAAACATCCCCAGGGCCTCATGGATTAACTAGTGAATTCTATCAAACATTCAAAGAACAGCTAACTCTAATACTATACAAACTATGTGACAGAATAAGCAAAGAGGGAGTTCTACCAAATTCCTTTTATGACACAAACATGGTACTGATTCTAAAGCCAGGCAGGTTAAAAATGGAGAAAGAAAACTATAGTCCAATCTCCCTAATGAATATGGATGGAAAAATCTTAAACAGGATACTAACAAAAAGATATTAGCAAGTGATCAGGAGGGTCATCCACCATGATCAAGTAGGATTTATACCAGGAATACAGGGCTGGTTCAAAGGAAAACCATCCACATAATTGACCACATCAACAAGCAAACCAACAAAAATCACATGATTATTTCAATAGATGCAGAAAAAGCCTTTGATAAAATACAACACCCATTCCTATTAAAAACACTAGAAAGTATTGGAATAGAAGGGTCTTTCATAAAAATAATAAACAGTATATATCTACAACCATTAGCAAACATCATCTGCAATGGGGATAAACTAGATGCATTCTCAATAAGATCAGGAGTGAAACAAGGATGCCCATTATCACCTCTATTATTTAACATTGTACTAGAAACACTAACAGTACCAATTAGAGAAGAAAAAGAAATTGAAGGCATTGAAATAGGCAATGAAGAGATCAAGGTATCACTCTTTGAGGTTGATATGATGGTCTACTTAAAGAATCCTAGAGAATCAATAAAAAAGCTAATCAAAAATAATCAACAACTTTAGCAAAGTTGCAGTATACAAAATAAACCCACATAAGTCATCAGCATTCTAATATATTTCCAACATATCTCAGCAGCAAGAATTAGAAAGAGAAATCTCATTCAAAATCACCTTAGACAAAATAAAATACTTTGGAATTTATCTCCCAAGATAAACACAGGAACTATATGAACACAACTACAAAACTCTCTCTGCACAATTAAAACTAGACTTTAGCAACTGGAAAAACATTAACTGCTCATGTGTAGGTTGAGCCAATATAATAAAAATGAACATCCTACCCAAACTGATCTATCTATTTAGTGCCATACCCATTGAACTTCCAAAAAATTGTTTTACTGAATTAGAAAAAAACTATAATAATATTCATTTGGAAGGAAAAAGGATCAAGGATATCCAGGGAAATAAGGAAAAAATACAGTGGAAGGTGGCCTTGCAGTCCCAGATCTCAAACTGTACTTTAAAGCAGTGGTTATCAAAAGAATTTGGTACTCGCTAAGAGACAGAAAAGAATATCAGTGGTATAGACTTGGGGTAAGTGAGATCAGCAAGACAGTCTATGACAAACCCAAAGTCCCCAGCTTTGGGGACAAAAATCCACTATTTGACAAAAACTGCTGGAAAAATTGGAAGTCACTGTAGGAGAGTTTAGGTTTGGATCAACACCTCACCCCCTAACACAGAATGGGTGAATAGCCTTAACACAAAGAATGAAACTATAAGTAAATTAGGTGAACACAGAATAGTATACATGTATAGTATACATGTCGGACCTTTGGGAAGGGAAAGACTTTAAAACCAAGCAAAACATAGAAAGAGTCACAAAATGTAAAATAAATAATTTTGATTACATCAAATTAAAAAGTTTTTGTACAAACAAAACCAATGTAACCAAAATTAGAAGGGAAGCAACTAATTGGGAAACAATCTTCATAACAAAAACCTTAGACAATGGTCTAATTACTCAAATTTATAAAGAGCTAAAGCAATTGTACAAAAAATGAAGCCATTCTCCAATTGATAAATGGGCAAGGGACATAAATAGGCAGTTTTCAGCCAAAGAAATCAATACTATTAATTAGCACACAAAAAAATGTTCTAAATCCCTGATAATCAGAGAGATGCAAATCAAAACAACTGAGGTATCACTTCACACCTAGCAGATTGGCTAACATGACAGTGAAGGAAAGTAATGAATGCTGGAGGGGATGTGGCAAAGTTGGGACATTAATTCTTTGCTGGTGAGTTATGAATTGATCCAACCATTCTGGAGTGCAATTTGGAATTATGCCCAATGGGCGATAAAAGACTGTCTGCCCTTTGATCCAGCCATAGCACTGCTGGGTTTGTACCCCATAGAGACAATAAGGAAAAAGACATGTACAAGAATATTCATAGCTGCGCTCTTTGTGGTGGCTAAAAATTGGAAAATGAGGGGATGCCCTCCAATTGGGGAATGGCTGAACAAATTGTGGTATATGTTGGTTATGGAATACTATTGTGATAAAAGGAATAATAAAGTGGAGGAATTCCATGGAGACTGGAACGACCTCCAGGAAGTGATGCAGAGTGAAAGGAGCCTAGCCAAGAGAGCAATGTACACAGAGACTGATACACTGTGGTACAATCAAAAGTAATGTACTTCTCCATTAGTGTCAATGCAATGTCCCTGAACAACCTGCAGGGACCCAGAAGAAAAAAATACTACCCACAAGCAGAGGACAAATGGTGGGAGTAAAAACACGGAGGAAGGACAACTGCTTGCCTACTGGGGTGGACGAGATATGATTGAGGAGAGACTGAACGAACACCCTACTACGGTAAGCCATAGCAGTGAAATGGGTTTCCAGTTGAGGACACATGTGACACCCAGAGGAATCACGCATCGCCAATGGGAGGGTTGGGGGAGGGAGGGAAGTAAAAAAAAGTGTTCTTTGTTTCTAATGAATAACATTTGAAAATGACAAAATAAATTAATATTTAAAAAAAATTAGTCTGATGAGGAGTCGATAGAATTCATTAAATTGTCATAGGGTCCCATGACATGGAAAAAAGTTGAAGAACCTGGGATGTGGATCATGTTGCTGGACAATCAAGGGTATAGTATTTAAAATAAGTGATAGATATGATATACAGTAATAGTGTGTGATGATCAACTGTGGATGACTTAATGTTATTAACAATGAAAATATCCAAGACAACTCCAAGGGACTCATGAGAAAAAGAAGAAAAACCAACTATCTACCACCATAGAAGGAACTGACCAAATCTGATGGCATCAGTTTCTCTCATTCATTAATTTTTTCTTTTAAATGCAAGATAGGTCTTATTTACCAATTTATGTTCAATATGGAAATATATAGGTTATAAAGGGTCTACATGTATATATACATACACACATATAACCAATATCACACATATATAATGATGGAAGGGAGAGAACACATCAAAAAGTCAGAAAATTATTTTTAAAATTGCATCTATATGTAATCTAGAAAAGATATAATTTTAAAATAAAATATTAGGGTCAATTACATGGGCCTCGTACCACAAGCCATTCTGACTTCCTTCACAGTATTTTTTTCTTTTCCAGAAGACAGGGCTTTTATGTAATCTTTAAGTAGAAAGCATTTTCTTCCACTTCTTTTCTGGTCAGTGGACATTTTTAACTTTTAGATATAGATAGGAATTTCATACAACTCCATTTCATAGCTAAATCAAGTGGTCTAGGTGATCTTGTGTTTTAGTTTTGTGTTGTTTCGGCTTTCTCCACGATCAGTGCAAAGCCTTGATTGACTTTAAGATCTCTTGAGAAATTAGACTGAGATATTGAAATAATATTCTTCAGGAAGTAATTACAGTTGTTGATATGTTTTCTGGCTTTGGGACTAATGTGAGTGAGCTTACAAGGAGGTTTGAAAGCCTTGAGAGTCTATCAGAGAGGTTTAATAGGATGACAAACATTAATTGAAGAAAAACTTTAATATGAAGATGATTTATTGAACATAAATTTTGGATGAACTGATGGCCTAACAGATGAAATTAAGGGGCGCTTCTCTTTTTGGATCACCTGTGTGAATCCAAAAGAAATTACTAGTTATAGAAAAACCTCAACAGTTTATAGTGATCTAGATAACAATTGTGATTATATATTGTTTTGTTAAATGAATAGTGGCCATTACTCCAAATCATAATCATGTAGGATTGTTTTGTTTCTTTTATTTATAACTGATACTCTGAATAGTACCTAGCAGGTAGTAGTTGCTTAATATATACTTGTTAATTTCTTGATTGATAAACACTATTATTAGATACTTTGATATAAGCAGTGAACAATGGACTCACTGGTTAATAGGATATTCTTTGAATGAATAATGAATGATAAAACTTTTATTAAGAGCTCACTATATGACAGACACTGTTCTAAACCAAAGAACAGATACACAGTTTTTCCATTTGCTCCCCTGTGAGACCTAGAAGGCTTTATGATCCTTTTGTATTCCTTTCTGTTGTGCCTTGATTACTGGTTGATATTCAGTTTTACTTCAGATATACAGTATATAGTTAATAATTCATTAACCAAAAATACTTAATAGCATAAATGTATATAATGTTTTTAAAGTCCTTTGTTTTTTTCCAAACCATGTTCTATCCATGGTTCCATGTTAATCTCTTTCCAGTGATGGAGGTATCTCCTTGGTATCCAAATCATGCGAACTTGCCCCTGGATAGTATTCATTGTGGAAGTACTGTGTGCTAATAACTAAAAAGTAATGGAAGGAAATGAGTGAAGAAAAGAAGTAGGGAAGAAGGAAAGACTGGCCTTCATGTTACTTTTAGTGTGATAGTAAATACTCAATAGTTTTCTATTACTAAAAATCAATTACCAGTAATTTCTACTACCAGTAAGCAATAATCTGGATAAATCTCAGAGATGTCATAGAATGTATGACATCAAAACTAATAAAAGTGAAGGCTTTTATTTTTATTTCCTTTCAAGATACTCCATCTCTTGGCTCTGGATATTTTCTCAGGCTATCCATGTTCCTATAATGCTCTTTCTTTCTTGCTCCAACTATTGAACTCCCTAGATTTCTTTAAGATGAAATTTCTTCAGGAAGTCTTCCCTAATCCTATTAAATTCTAGTGGTTTTCTTCTTTTATTTATTTTCTATTTATTTTTATATAACTTGCGTTGTATATATGTTTGCATTTTGTTTCACCCATTAGTAACCTACTTGAGAGCAAGGTCTGCCTTTTGCCTGTTTGTATATCTCCAGTACTTAGCAAGTTTTGCCTGGTATATAGTAGGTACATAATAGTTGTTGATTGATTGATTTCATCTACTACTGAAGTCTTATAGTGTCACGATCATTCCCTCCTAGGTAGCAACCTTCCACTAAAGTGTCTATTTACCATATAACCCTATTTCATGGCCCCTGTTTCCTATTTGATTTTGACCCCACTGTTCTAGTGAACTCTCTGAGATTAAATTTCACAAGATTTGGAATTATTTACTCTTACTATGTCTGTAAGAAGGGAAGATTGTCACTTTACTTGTCTACTGCTTCTACTAATTTTAAATTCAATCTCAAGAACCAATATACTCCACAAGATAATGTAATTTCTTAGTAAATCCTGGATATTGAACAAGTTGTGACACTTGTAATGTGGACAGAATTAACTTTTAGTAAGTACCCCAGAATTGTAACTAATAGCAATGATCTCTTGGAAAATAGCTGAACTTATGACTTTTCGCAGGGGGTTGGAGAAGCCTTCCTTTTCCTTTCTATTAACAGTTTTAAGGCATGTGATGTATATCCCTGGTTTCTCAAGAGAGAGATCATGACAGTGGATGGAAGTCTCTCCTTGGAGATAGGAAGATTTGATTGAATCTGCCCTATAACGTATGTTAAGTGTTAAAAATTGGCAAGTCATTTAAACTCCTCTCAGTGCCCCTGGCCAACTCTCTGAGAGTCTGTTTATTGATGGGAATGTCCACATTGGGAGTGCCTGGCATTGATGAAATGACATGTCCAAACCCCTTCACCCCAAAATAAACAAACGCAGAATGAAGATACTAATTGCAATTTTCCATATTGTTACTAGTGATTAGCTTCTAGAGTAGTATTAGAGCTATACTTTTACATCAGAGTTTTTAGGCTATCCTGTAAATCTAAGAATAAAAAAAAATTTTAACATTATTTCTTTAGGGAAAATAATTATTTGCTTCAAACAACCTACTTATAAATGAACTTTTGGAAGAAAAACAGATCATTTGTGAATTGGCGACTTGTAAAAATGTATAGAAAGTACTCAGGAGTGTGAGAATTCTTCTTCCTGTCCCCCTCCTCAGACATAGATTTCAAATTTTGAACTGTATTTAAAATAATCTCAATAGTTGTTTCTTCATATGAAACTTTTTTAAAATGTGGGAAATAATGGCTTCCCTAATCTGGTCTTTACTCGGTCTACTTATTGTAAGTCCACTGGATCACAGCAGGAGAACTGGTAAGTTTAAAGGCCATCTAATATCTAATCACCTATTTTTTTAATAGCTGAAAATACTGAGAGCTAAGCTGGTTAAGGGAGTTTTTTTGTGGTCACACAGAAAAGTGAGATTTCAACCCTGGTTCTGCCCAGCTTGGAACTCTTTCATGCCTTCTTGTTTTGGGCATCTCTTTTTTTGACTAAACTTTTACTCTTAGGTTTCACGTGACATACAGGGGACTCCAAATTTAGAAAATATGTCCTATATGCTAGTGATTTAAAAAAAATCAAGAAAGCATTATTGTTTTATTTTCTGCATGATTTTCCCATTTCCTGTGACTATCCCTTCAAAAAGTAAGCTCCAAGAAAGGTATTCATTTTGTTAATATGTGTTTGCTAGACTTCTTAGGTGGTGAATTTTTCGTCTCCTGCAACCAGTGATATAAATAAAAACGTTTAATGGTCTTCAGCTCTTCATGAGTACCTTCTCACTTCCTTGGTGATAGTGACAGAGTAGCAAAACATGGAGCAGAGGGTGCAGAATTTCACATAATTTTAAGTCTACTAAAACTTATTTCACAGTTGCTTAAAACAGAATTTGAGAATATCTTCCCAATTGTTAACTATCTTTGAACAGTTTAATCTAAAATAAATAAATACCTAATATTTTATTCACAGCAATAATACAAACAAGATTAGAATAGTGGGACATTTAAAAAATTAATATGATCAACTGCTTTCAATTACTCTCCAATTTAAGGGTAACTATTGGTAAATAATTTATTGCTGTGAATTGGTCTTATGCCTTTATTAAAGAGACAGTCAATAGGGAATATGAGAAGCAGTAATGGAACACTTGCCTTGAATTCAGAGAGACATAGGTTGAAGCCCCATCTACGATACCTGTCAGTTGTGTGAGCATAAGCTAGTCAGAAGGAGGATTAGGTTACTCCAGAGGTGTCAAACAGACAGCCACATGCCCACCACATTTCTTATTATAATCTCAAATAGATGAAACTATAATTGGGAAATCATTAACAAAATTCATAAAAGTGCAATAAAGCATATAGAATATCCACATGTAGTTTTCTAAATAAACAGGAACCTGCAGGAATCTTTTTTTTTTTAACCCTCACCTTCCATCTTGGAGTCAATACTATGTATTGGCTCCAAGGCAGAAGAGCAGTAAGGGCTAGGCAATTGCGGTCAAGTGACTTGCCCAGGGTCACCCAGCTGGGAAGTGTCCCCGCAGGAATCTTGATGTATGGTTCTGTGGTCCTCATTTCTGTTTGAGTTTGACATCACTGCTCTAGGTAACTCTGAGAACCATGAGTTCCAGATGTACCTTTCTGTACCTGGGAGTCCTTGATCCTGATGAAATCACAGTTCTAGTCTCTGTTCCTTTATAATAGAAACCATGAACTTTCTGGAAGCCACCTCTAGATGGTTGATCTTTATGATCTTATGATTATCCTTGGCAGTAACCAGCTTAGAAATGCTAATAACAGGTGTATTAATTTGCATTTAGGTAAGCATGTTGGCCTCTCCTACATTTTACAGCATATCTGTCAGCCGTTTCATAGAACATATGGAGTATGTCTTTGGCTGGTACATTCTACTGATAAGAGTGTAGTGCTAATGAGGACACAGGGTTATAGATTTAATTAACACATGGGTCATGGAGCTCCTCTTCTACTCCAAACCTTGGAGTGAAAGCCTTGGTTTGATATTTACAAATGTATGCCTTTCACACTCATGTAGATAACAAAATGTTAACAAGTTTACATCAATACTATATATGTGTGTATGTATGTATATATATATATATGTATTGTGTTGTGTGAATAAATACAGTGTATGTGTATGAAATGGCACACCATAAAGTGAATGGACAGAATATTTTTTATTTGAAATCTTAGAAACTTGGTAGCGCATCCAGCAACATTTGGATGTGTGGATTCCTTTTTTGCCATTTCTTAGAAAACAGACATACTCATGTGATGACTTTGCATGTGTCTTTTATTTGGGAAGGGGCGATAATATTTCAGTAGAAGGAGCTATGAATCAGTACTCAGGATGGGGCTCCTGTTTTTATCCTTATCATTTACTGGCTTTGTGCACATCACTTAACTTCCCTCAGTTTCTGTTCCATATAGTGTAAAATGGGGATAATTCCCTCATGTAATTGGGTGGATTGCCCTTGGAGAATTTACAAGAAAATATAGGAGAATCAGGTTGAAAAGGTATGGAGAATTTGTGATCTAATTCTATGGCAAAGGTATTCACAATAATAAAATCACATATTTTACATAGTAGGGTTGTAATATTCATTAAAATTATTTGGTTGTGAAAGTAGTTTGAGAAGATGGGTAGTCTTTATCTCATATAATGTTGTGAGAGGTTATATAGGATTATCTGTGTAGGATAGGATTGAAATAATTGGGTTGAGCTGTTTGGGGGTATGACTACAGTATGATCAGATGATGGTATTTGGCAAGCAAAGAATTTTTATTTTCTTAAGCTTTGAGACCCCTAAGGAGACATTTATAACACACTGAATTTGCAAACCTGCATTTTAAAATTTAACTCTATTTGTGTTCTGTGCTTCTCTGGGTACTGTTTGCTATATTCTCAAATTCTAAGCTTTTACCTCCTGCTAAGAATTTGAGGTCTTATCATAATTAATCATTAAATGTTGTCAGTCTATCATGATGTGGTTAATTATCAGAGTGTATGTGTTTCAGACAGTCATGACCCTTTCCTGAGTAACTATAGAAACCTTAGCAGTACTAGTTATTAGCTAAAATTATGGAATTTAGTTTTTTAAAGCATTTAAACCTGTTATGTTTGCTGGCTAATAATTGTGTTATTCTCTTTAGAAAAGGAAAAGATAAGGTTTTATGAAATTATGCTTAAAAATTATATTTTAAACAAGAAGTGGTTGTGTATTTTTTTTAATTAGATCTTGAAAAGCCTTTCTTGCTTTAAAAAATTACCAGGTGTTTTTACAAAATGTATTGATAATGTAGCCTATGATTAGAACCACCCAGACATTCTAGCATTGATTCTTGAAAAATAATAGTAGGGAAGATGATTATCAATGCTCATAAAGATGTATAGGAGCTCAAAGTTTGCGAAAGAGGAGTTGAACTCTGCAGCTTCTTTGCATGTATACAATCTGGTCACCAGTTAGAACATAACATAGAGTAACTTATTAGTTTAAGATTGGGAAAGGAGTATGGCAAGGCTACCTTATTTGTATATGGTTACCTTATTTATCTAAATTGTATATAGATTATATCATATAAAATTCCAGAAGTTAATGAATCAAAAACTGGGATTAAAGTGGCTAGGAGAAATATCAACAATTTCAGATATAGCACTCTGATGGCAGAAAGTGAAGAAGCTGCTTCCTGAAGGGGAAAGTGGGAAATGGAAAAGTTGTGTTGAAGCTTGATGTCAGTAAACTAAATCCATCGTAATTGGCCTCATCACCTTTTGGTAAATGAAAGAAAGAAATGGAAATAGTATCAGATTTTGTTTTCTTGTGCTCCAGGATTATTGTACATGGCTATTGTAGTAATGAAATTAAAAGACACTTGCTTCTTGGAAGGAAAGCTCTGACAAATCTGGGTAGCATACTCAAAAGCAGAGGCACCACACTGATGACAAAGGTTCACATAATTAAATCTATGATTTTCACAATAGCAATATGTGGCTGTGAGAGTAGGTGTATGAGAAAAGCTGAGTGCCACTGAGTTGACATTTTTGAATTGTGGTGCTGGAAAAGACTTTCCAGAGTCCCTTAGACAACAAGGAGATCAAATCATTGAATAATTAAAGAAATTTATTGAGACTATATATTGGAAGGACAGATACTGATACCAAAGCTTGAATATGTTGGCCACTTAATGAGAAGATAATAAGATAATGAGATAATATAATATAATAAAACTCACTGGAAAAAACCCTGATGTAGCCTTAGTTTGAAGGCAAAAATAGAAGGGGATAGCAGAGTATGGCATAAGCAAGGAAGCAATGAATATGAGCTTGGGAGCTAGTGTAATATAGAAGTACAAACACCACCAACAACAAATTTCTATATAAAAGAGATTGAGAGTGGCAGGGGGGTCTATTTTGAGCTCCCAGGGCTACAACTATCCAAAGAAAAGAGAAAGAAATGAAACTGACTTTCATTCTCTTTCATGTTGTCCTTTGGGAAACAAAGAGTAGGGAGATACCTAACCTTTGATTTCACTTAATGGAATGAGACTCAGTGAGCACCTCAGTCTGTTGCAGACTATATCATTAACAGGGAAGTAGGCAAAGTCATGTTTTCTATGATGCTTGGATTTTCAGTATCACACACAATAGGAAATGTCTTCTTTGAGAGGTGATTTCATTGGGATTTCTGCTGTGATTGGTAGGATTAGTTTTAATACTGTACATGTAATAATAAATTATTTTCATATCAGAACACATAAAGCATGGCTGTTTTAAATTCAAGAAATGAATTTTCTTCATCATTAATTATGCTTTTTTAAAATATAGGAATAAAAGAGAAGAATAGTATCATCCTGTATTACAAAATTATAAATGTTAATTAAGGTTGACTGGTGACTTTTATGCAATATTGCAAATTATAGCACCAGAATTTCATAATCATAGGGCATCTAAGTTTAGGATAGAAACGCTGTGTCAGAGTTAAAAAATAAAAGGTCATTGATTATTTTCATGCTTGATGCAGTAAAATAATGGGCTTTACAATTGCAGTTATTTTAGTGACTTTTTTTTTAAAAACTGTGGGTTTTTTGGTTTATGTTTTAGATCATTTCCTAATTGTATCAAAGAGTAAAGTTGGCACCTAGCAAAATTTCTTCTCAAGTTATCAGGCAAGTGAAGAGAGACTTTTCTATCAAGATATTGTCAGTGCATAAATAAGTCTGAATTTATTTTACTTTCTCTGGATGTAATTGCTTTTGCAGTAGAAACTAAGGTTCAGTTTAACTTGGTCACAAAAGTGATGAGCTACAATCGATAGCAGTAAAACAAATAATAAGTGCATTATTTTTGGAAAAAATTTGTTATGAAAGTAGTTAGAAGTGAACTGGTTTGTTTAGTGGACAGAAATATCAGTTGTCAGTTCCTACAAATAATGTATGATAATTTCACCTTTTTTGGAAAGGAAGCATTCTTTTTAGACTTCTTTTGATTGGGACATCTTACATTAATTTTCATCATTCAAATTTATGATTCTATCCTCAAAGTTTTTTCTCACCTTCAATTCTGAATACATATTTTAAATGTCCATCCAAGATTATATTATGTAAGTTTTGAGATAAATCATATTTTTGAAACTCTATTTTATAAGTACTAGGGACAATTCTATCAAGCTCTAATTTAAAATCACTGTTTAAATCAACTGAAGTCACAAATTTTGCAAGCACAGAGCTTGTGTTAGACTCCAATGTGGAGAGTGTAATACCACTGGTTTTGTGATGCCAGAATGTTGATCAGTCTAATTACCTAACAATCTTCTGGTTCTTTGGCATGCTACAGCTGTGACTTTCTCTTTGTCTCTAAAAACAACTATCTTCAACACTGCATATGTATGAGAGAATGTTTTATCATATTAGTAAATCACTTATGAGTTTCATTCCTTGTTAAAATGATACTGTTTGCTAAATATATATTAAGACACTCCAGGTTGTTTATCTTCCTGAATAAACTATACTGTGATATGCTTTTGTACAGTATCTTCAGCCACCTCTATGAATTGGCAATGTAATGCAGCTTAAATATTTTCTAATAATTCTGTAAAAGGAGACTTTCTTATCAAGTCTACCCCTATATCCAACTATGATTTATCCCTTTTAATAATTATTTCCCCTTATTTATTCCTTAAAAAATTGTGGTGTGAGATTTTAATTTATAGTTTTCCTTGTGTTATATTTATATATGTACATATATATAATAATACCTTAAATTTATTCAATTTGAGTTAGCTCAAAGTGCTTGTATCTTATCAGTTCTTTCCTAGTGTTCTTTAGGTGTTTTGTTAGAAGTAGGAGGAGAGAAGGAAAGACATCTAGGAAGGAATAATTATTCTTAAACATTGGGAGCACTGGAATGGAGAAGATAGTGAATGGCTGAGTTTGATAAACAGTCACCCTAGTCTTATTTTGTGATCCACTAGACTTTGCATAGCATTATAGTGCTTCACAAATCATAAAGGAAGTCAAAGAAGGGGAATGATTTTTGGATTACAGAAAACATTGTCAGTGAATACAAAAATAAAAAAATAATGAACAGAAACATATTTAATTTTGCAACCCAGAATAATTTAATTCTGTTGATGATGATGATGGTTATGGTAGTGGTGTTGTTGATAGTGATGGGATGGGACCCTGCAACATACCTTTTTTTCTATAGATACCTGACAGGTACCAGGAGAACATGGTTAGCAAGTCCCATTGTGGTGCCAAGAATTGGTGCAGAGTATGGCAAGTTTACCTGGGGTGTAGTGGCAGCAGGGGAGTAAGCATGCCATCTGTTAGCTTCTGATTTCAGTTAATTTTCTTTGCTAACCAGGTGCTAAGCTATTTTTTCCTCTATACTGTGTAGGGAATGCAAGTACTCTATGAGCCCTCTAAATTTTGATGATCCGACCTAGTTACATCTCTGATCATTGGAAATTTTATTCTTGACCTTAGGCATCACACCATATAATCTACCTCGCTTTCCAAAGTTCTCATAGATTTACACATGGGAATAGGGGCATAAAGTGTATTTAGGCAGGAATTAGATTTAGGAGTCTGTATTTTCCCCCAAATTGTCACTCTTTGTCAGAGATTTTCAGTTATTTTGTATGCTACATATATATATATATATAAATATAAATATTTATACTCATATTCAACAGAAAGTTGCTTTTGTATTATACCCAATTTTTTTTTGGTCGTGCTATTATAGCAGTGGGAGGATACAGGGTAAATTAAAGTCCATCTTCATTCAGAATTATTGAAGGAAGCCTATTGTCTTGCTAAAGATAGGTAGAGAATCTACTGTATAATATAATTCTGCATTTTACATGAATTAAAACAAAGTTTTTCACATCTCTGTCCCATCTGACAAAACAGATACACACACAGAGATTGGAGGCAGCTTTCTGTCCTCTGTGTGTGTGTGTGTGTGTGTGTGTGTGTTATCAACCATCTTACCTGCATTTTTAGTTTTTAGAGACCTGTGATGTTATTTTAGGGGGAGCAGATATGCAGTGATTTTGTTCATCTGACAAAATTTCAGTGTGAAATAGGAGGGTATAGAGGTCTTTCCCTTGTGAATTATATTTTGTGTTAAGTATTAGAAGAAATTCCTTATTTTCGACTTTTTAGTTATGATAAGAATTTTTAAGAGTCTTGACATCCATAAATTTATTTGGTATTTTGTTGCCTTAGAGATTAGAAAGATGATCTGAGGCAAAAAAAGAACTTTCCTTCCTTTCATAATGCTTTGCCATTTTTGTAAATGTGGTAACCCATGTCCTCATTACAATACAGGTGCCATTTAATTAATAGAATAGATATGTTTTTAAAACAAACTTTGCTTTACTCTCTTCTATGTGTCCTGTCCTTAATGGCTTCTCCATCTCCTTTTCTTTTGCTGCTTCTCGTTCCTCACCTCTGAGTCTTAGAATCCCTGAGTTCCTTCAGTAATACTCAACTCAAGCCTAACAGCCTGCAGAGAGACCTTTCTTGCTGGTCCTCCTGACAAGCACTCACTCCTCAACCCCCATTATCTTTCCTTTCCAGGATGCCTTGCATTCACTCTTATTATTCTTTTTGTATTGATTAATGTGTTTGTTTTCTTACCTGCTAGAATAAATACTTTGATGCAGGTTTTTCTCTTTTTTCCCCATGTCGATCCCAAGTAGTTAGTACAGTGCCTGACTCCATAGTAAGCCGTCAATAAATCCTATTGATTGTTTAATTTATAGTACAACAAATTTCTATTAAATGAACAGCATTTTTGTCATTGGTTTTCTTTGTATAACTAGAGATTTTTTCTCTAGTATGAAAAGTCTGACCCTTGGAAGTAACAAAACTACATCTAATAATGGAGAAGAATTAAAAAAAAGTTTTAAGAGTAAAATTGTCTCAAAATACTAAGTAAAATTCAAAATTTTAATAGCTTTTTCTTTTAGTTAGTATGTGGCAGGAAATATATTTCTTGCTGCCACTGGAGAAGGTTCTTTCACCTTTAAAGTAATTTCTTATATCTGGGGTACTCCTTTGTATTTCATTTATTAAGTCTTTTTTATTCTGAGTACATGGCCCTGTACTTGTCTCACCCCATGCCTTTTGGTGTTGGGAAGCAAGGTCTGAAATGCAGGGATTTCTACTGATAACAAGGGGAAGTAGAGTGAGGAAGGTAAGAAAGAAATAGAAGCTTCTTCTCCCTGCCCTTTTTAAAAGATCTACACTTTTTAGCCTGGTATAAGAGGAACAACCCACTAAGTATATGCATTGTCCCAACACCTCTTTTTACCAGTCATGCCTTCTTTATCAATCATTATCTTCACTATCACTAAGCATCACCACCACCACCACCACCACCACCACCACCACCACCACCACCACCACCACCACCTTCATCATCATATTCATCATGATCATGATCATGATCATCATCAGAACTACTTTCCCTGCTTTCACTTACCACTAATACTATCAAGGTTACCATCATCTCCACCATCCTTTTCATCAAGAGCTTTACACCCTTTCCTCACCATCACACACAGATTTTGAGCTTAATAGCCCTTAAAGTTGAACTAGTTTAACCATTTCATTTTACAGGAGGTAAAACTAAAACCAAGAGAGATGATGGGAAGTAGTAAGGAACAGAGCTACTATTTAAACTCTGTTTCTTAGCTCAAAAAGGAGCATTTTTCCCTGGTACTGCCAATACCTTTCTGTGACATGATCTCCTCCCTGATGGAGTTTCTAATCTAATGGGGAAAATGTTACACATGTGTGTGTATACACATAACATACACATACATACATACATGTGAGGTTAGGATTTTGTATCATAACTGAGATAGAAATTGGTATGGTCCTCAAAAGGGTTTTTTGGAGGAATTTGGATAGAGATTTTACTGATACTAATATTTTGGGAAGGAATTCCTTCCTTATAAAAATATTAGTAAAACATGAAGCTAGGATTGAATTTATCACTTTTATTTTTAAATCCTTACTTTCAGAATTCTGTCAAGTAAATTTCCTTCATTCAAGGTAAACCTGTATCAGTTTTTCTTTCTATTGCCCAAATTTTTCTTTAAAAAAAAAATCATCTTTAAGGAATTGCTGGAACCTGAAGCTTATGTTGGCCTATGTGTTCTTTGGCCTCCATGTGGTGTTCTGAATTGTATGTCCTCCCTCTTTTTGGAATGTTATACACTAACCATTTGAAAACTTATAGCTTTTCACAGGGATAAAGGAGGGTCATTGGAATTTAGTGAACCTAATAAGTTTTTGTCCAATTTATTTTCCCTTGTTAGTATTGCTTTTGGCTTTATAGGGCTTTCTGACGAGCACTGCTTTTTTTCCCCCTTTAAATTGTCTATATTGATTTTCTTTACAGAGACAAATAACAAAATGCAGTGTCTAAAACAAGAGTTATTTCAGTGATGCTACATGACAGTACAGCCAATGCAATGAAAAAACAATATTCATCATAATACAGATACTCTAAGCATCAAATATTGGGAAAATTGCAAGCAATTTGCTCCCATTCACAATGTAATAAAGAAGAAAATATCAATAAAACTTAGAAACATGTAGCAGCAGTATTGTCCTCCAAAAGAATTTTGAGTTGGAACTCTTTGTAATGACAAAAAGTCTGTGTTGTGGTTTTTTAGTCCATTGGACACCCAAATTTCTTTACAGAATATCTTATTACAAGATTTCATCAAAAGATATTGCAAAGCAATCAGAATGTTGAAGAGCAATCTAAATTTCCCCTTTCACCCCTCTCAACAGCCATTAATTGCACTTTTACACTAAATTGATTAAAGATAGACATTACTTACTAGACTTGAGGGAGATTGCTGAAGGGAAAATTAACAGACACTTGCTGTTTTGCCCCAATTTTCCCCATATTGCTATCATGATTCTACAACAAACTTTAGCCTAATGTTAGAGTTGAATTTTTCCATAAATTTAAAGTGATGCCATTTCATGCCACTATTTTAGAAGTCATTTCCCAAAGGGTCCACCATGTAGTCCATATTTAAGATACTAGGAGCCAAATCACTAACTAGCTTGTTGCTTATTAGCCATTTCCTAATGCTTGTCTCAGGATTGATGCAGTAATCATGTTGGAATATAATATATCTCAGAACTAAGTTGTAGTTTAATATTACAATTTTTCTTAATAAAATTTTGTCACCAATTTATATCAGTAATTACCTGCCATCTTCTAGAAAGCATGTTATTCTCCAGACTTCTCTCAATGGCAGAAGGGTGAGAGAATATGGAAGATGTTAGTAATAATACATCTTCTTTTACTGGAGTCAGCTGTGGTATGAAGCCCTCCTTTTGAGAAAATGAATTGAAACAGATCAGGCAAGGGTTTAATTACATGTCAGAATCCAAAACACATGTGAACATTAGAGAGTTAGGTACATATTAGGAGTACCTCAAATCAGATAGATACTTTGATATTTTTAGGACAAGGTTAATTTTCTTCTGTCAGGTGGTAGAGGAGGTTCCTACTATGAAAAGTAATTTATCAAATTTATTGGGTGCTTTTGACAAAGATTCAAAAGGTCTCAATATTAGCCATAATGAATCAGTTGCTCATAGCTTTGACCTGTACAATACATTTTAGTTTACAAAGTGTTTCCTCACCACAAGCCTATGAGAAGGATTCTGGAAACATTTTTTGATCCTTATTTTTAAATTCAGAAATTTAAGTTTCATAAGGTTGTCTAATCCAAACAATAAAATAAGTTTCAGTCTCCTGCATTTGAGATCCCAGGTCTCCTGAATCTAAGGCCAGTGCTGTTAAACACACAAAGGGACAGATATGCTCGTGCACACACACACACACACACACACACACACACACACACACACACACACACGTACTTTCCTTGACTCAAAGAGTGCAGGAGGTGCTGTACCCTTCAACAAAACACAAATCCCTATAGTGTGATGGGTTAACAGAAGATTTTTGTTGATCCATATTGGTCTGACAACAGGGACTCCTTGTATGAATTAGGTGGAGATGGAGTGTAAAAAAAAAATGCAAGTTAGATATTCCAAGGAAGGACATATTTTTTAGTGATGATTTTTTTCATTGTCTTTAGAGAAAAAATTTCATCACAAAGAGAACCAGTGGGCAAAAGGAAGAAAGAAATAAAGTGATTCTTCATTTCACTTAACAGACCTCAAATTTTAGGAGTAGTTGATTGCAAATGGCAATTTCTGCCCATGACATCTGTCAAGTGTTAATATATTTGGGGAGAATTGAAAAAGAATTGAAAATAAAATTTTCAGAGGAAGGCCCTCCCATTCTTTGAGTGAAAGATTTATGGAAAGACATGAGAAAGACTCATGGAATAGTTTATTAAGATTCTTTCTTCATGCAAATGGGAGGAAATAGAGTTGAATAGATACAGAAATAAGTAATTTGTTTATTGCCCACAGTGACATGAATCATTTTATATGTCAATTTCTGAGTCTGTGTAATGATCGTTATAGAATTGAAGAACTGGGAAAAATCTTAAACATTTAACCCAACATTTTACAGTAGAAATAAGATTGAAAATGACAGTTTAAATTGCAGTTTGGGGATGAGAACTCAGGTGTCCTGTCTACTCAAATAGTTCTCTTTGATATTATTTAAGACTCTAAAAATATCAATGATAATTAAACAACTTTTTAAAGAAATTCTGGATTTCTTTGGCCTAAGTAATTACTTTGCTTGTACAGAAACTTCCTATTCCCATGTAAATAATGAACTGTCCTGAAATTTTTAATCCTTGAGACACTCCCGGGGACATGGAGAGATTAAGTATAATTCATCTCTGGTCACAAAGCCAAGATGTTTCAGAGCCAATAAGTAAAGCCCAGACTGGATCTCCATCTACCATTTTGTACTTCATCTCTATGCATTTTATGGAAACATTAAATCACATATTGGAAAAAACGATATTTCTAATTTGTGTCATTTTCTTACTGTTCCAACTGTGACATTTCAGAGTAGTTTTTAAAAGTAATAGTCATGGTAGTATCAGTAGCATCATGACTGATGAAAGATGGTTGAATTTGGAGTCAGAGAATGCAGTTTCTCTCAAAACTTCTCTCCTGATTCTATGGACTTCGTACACCATGTCACAGAGACCCCTTTATCCTGGAAGCTCATATTAAACCTAGCCTTTGCACAGTGAAAATGTCACCTACTCCCTTTGATCTCTACCTCTTAAGTGACTGGTTCCTCCAAGAACCTTCATTTTAAGGAGCAATCCAGCACAACCATCCATGTCTTCATTCCTCTCTGTATTGAATCTTTGGACTTAATCCTTCATGATCAGAGGGCGGCAAGAATCTATACCTGACCTGTTTGGTTAATTCATTTCTTCCCCCCGCCCCCCCGCTTCAACTTTCTATATGTGTTATTTTCTCTAATAGATTGTAAGTTCTTTGAGGTTAGGGGCTGTCTTTCTTTCTGCTTGTACTTGTATTTGTATTCATTTATTCATTCATTCATTCATTCATTCATTCATTCATTCATTCATAAACATTCACTTATAGTCTAATATGCATCAGATGCCAAACTAAGCTCTGAGCAACAAAAAAGGGCAAAAGACAGTTTCTACCTTAATAAATGTTTGTTGACTCAGAACTGGCTCTCTAATTTTCTTACCAGTATTTTTTTTTACTGTAAAATGAAAACTTTGAGTAGGTCACAGCATCTTAGATTCAGAACTAGACAGGACCTTAGAAGCCCTGAGTCTAACCCCTCATTTTTAGATGACCTCTCATATCTAGTCCTGACTTAAACACCCTAGTGTTTAAGTGGTTCAGGCATCTGTAATTTTTCCATCTGGGCCCTCCCTCAAATGATTCAAAAATCTGGCCCATATACCAGGTGATAGTTGGTATGACTGAACAACTCACCAATTTTTGTGTGTCTTGCAAATGAATTTCTCCTAAGTGAGCCAGGCTGGTCTTCAGATAGGAGAAAAGCCATCTATCAGCAGACTGGAATTTAAAACTTTTTCAATCTGATAGTCCCTGCCTTTGAAAATACAGCATCCTTTTCACTCACATTCAGGCATTGCAGTGAGGCTTTTTTGGGATAGTAGCAAAAGCAATAGAAAAATGATTTCTGGATATTTATTCCAGAGGTGAATTATAATTTTGTACCCGAGAGATATTTTGTTTACTAAATGTTATATTTACTGTACTCAGCACAAAATGCTATATTAAGTTTTGAGGCATTAGGTAGTAATTATTGATTTAATTCATTTTTCTACTGCTATAATGTCTTGTAATTGAATTACTTGTTTTGTAGGCTTCAGGTAAATTTGGCATAAAATTCACTTATGTTAGTATTCCTTAGCATTGTTAAGCAGCTGTCATGTTCTGCCTCATGAGGAGCTATCTTTTTCTGATATACAAAATGCATTTTATTTGTGTGACTGGGTGTTTGTTAAAACTGGAAATGGATACAGGGTTTATTATCTCATAGTGGAAAGGACACCAGTGGCATTTTTATTATGATAACCAAATTGCTGGAAAATGGAAAAATGCCTTTTGAAAGTGATTTATAACTAATATGTTTGACAGAGAAACTTGATGAATGTTTTTATAAAGAGAATAGCAAATTTTTCTATGTATAACTGAATTTCCTAGTTGAATGTTCCCTGGTCAAATTGTTTTATGCAAGGTCACTGAGTTATATTTTCAAGGCTGGTAACTTTCTGTAAAATTGATGTTTATTTTTCAAAGATTTATATATGTTTGAGTTAATAAGGTAAGGAAGGACAGGTGTCCTGTCTGAATGCTGTGCTGTTAGTCATGAAATATTAAAAGAAAAAAAATCAGAGGAAGACCCTCTCCTTCTTTTGGTATATAGTCAATGGAGAATTTATGGAAAGGTATGAGAAAGATTTGAGAAAGATGATAAGACAGATCATTCTGAGTTCCTATTAGGGGAGAGAACATTTACTGTAATTCATAGATTTAGAAAAGGAAGGGACCTTAATTCCTTGGATTCCTTGTGTTAAGACCTAACATATCATTGGATTGCATGATTATCTCATGGATTCAATCGATTTCCAACCTGTGAAGTTTGCAGAGTGTAATTAACCTATTGTTGTACTTAAGAGTATTCTCTGAGAGTCTGGAGAATGGTTCAGGAGAAAAAAGTTCATTAAGGAGTTTAGGCCAGTACCAAACTTTGGTACATTTTTAAATGAATTCATGACCATCCTTATAGGGGAGACTTTCTGAGAATCTGTTAAAGCTAAGAGAGGCAAATCCTGTATCCCTGTGAAAGCAGGCTCAAAATTAGCCCTGTGTGAGTCAGACTCTCTCCAAATATCCTTTTTTTCCCCCTTTGCTACCTCAAACAATTACAAAACTCAAAATTGATCCAAATAATAACTTGCTTTCTGACCAGTCATTATGGATCCTGAGAGCTTTTCAGAAATCCAAAGGCTGCTTTTCCTATGCCAAATGTTTCTTTAAATCTGCTTTGGGTGTGTTAATTTTGTGTGTCCTTTCTTTATCTTCCCCTCCCTCTCAGTGTAAACTCTTATCTGCTACAGAGTCACTCATTTGGGGAAGCATTTGTCTCCTAATGTAGAAAATAAAAATGATACGAAAACATAATTTCTTCTGTTTGTTTTTAGGAAAAATTCTAAGAAGCTAGAAAAGTAGCAGTAATTGTAATCAGTGCAAGGATTAGGATTATTTCAGTCATCTAGACCAACCCTCTTGTTTAAAAACAAATAGTTGTTTGGGTTTTTTTGACTCATTTTATTTTTATATTCATTCAGTTTTGGAAGTAATCCCCCTTCACAGAGCGGAAGTCACTTGATCGTGCTCACGTGAATAATGAGTGATGGAATCAAGATTGTGACTTGGCTTGTAGGAAAATACAATCATTGTGGAAGGTGGCCACTGAAACCATCTGGTCCAAACTTTCATGGATGAAGGAATTGAGACTCATGGTGGCTTAATGACTTGCCCAAGCTCAGACAGATAGTAAGCCTCAGAGATGGGATTTGAACCCAGTTCCCTGATTCCAGAAGCAGTTTTTCCATTTACCATGTTAATTCTCACAATTCTGTTGTATCACATTCACTCTTTAGGAGCCATTAAACCTAAAATCAATAGAAATATCAAAGTGTTGTCAGTAGTTAAACTGTTATTATTTGTTGAAGATCTGACTTACTAATCAATTAAAATATTAAAAACTGTGAAGTTCAAGACAAAAATATTCAGCAAACAAATCGTTATTTTTTAAAGTTATGAGTACTGTAGCCACAGAAGCTATAGAAGGTCAATAGATACTTAAATTATGTACCTGTCAAAGAATAAGATGGTCCACTAGATTATAAAATCTTATTGGCAGAGACTGCCTTTTCCCTCTTTTCCTATCTCCAACACTTAGTATAGGGCCAGTCATATATCAGATGTTTAAGAAATGTTATTTGTTGATTATGTGAATAAAAACTTTTTTGTTTGAGGTGCTTAGCATTCTACTTTATGCCAGGTAAGGCAATAAAATTTAATAGAAACAATATCAGGCTGAACTTGAAGGATCTAGTCACTCTTGAGAGTTTCTAGTCTTTGATTTTCTTCTAATTAGTTCTTAATTTACTATTGCTAACATAGATAGATAAAACTAAAGAAGGACTATTTCTCTCTTTTTTTGTCCTGATCCACTTTGGTCTTCAGGTGATGTTTATGGACCTCTTTTCACACAAATGTTTTTGATGTATAAACATAAAACCATTTCTTTTAAAGTAAATATATAAATTTTTTCCCATGCAAATTCACAGACCATCAAAAATGGTCTATGAGACTCTCTCCCTTGGCTAGATAATCAGTAAGATTCCTTCTTTCTTCTTGATTTATTGCCTAGAGAGCTGTATTTGTAGTCAGGAAGACCTAGGTTCAAATCTTGCCTTAACACTTTTCATTACTCTGAGCCTTAGGCAGCTCTCTCTTATTAAGTTATAAATGGGTTCAGATCTTATTGGGGGTAGTAACAAAACTCCCTTCATATGAAAAAAATGAAGTTAGCCTGAAAATCTAATTTTAGTTAAGATGAAGATTAAAATTGGGTGGACTGTCTTTCATGCAGGGAACTTTTCTGCATTTTAGCCAAGCCTGATCAGTTTCCTCTGGATTTCATTATAAGATATTCCAAAGATGCAAACATTAACATCATTGTTATAGTAGTTTGTGATTTATATATACATTTTTTCTTCAAAACAAACAATGAGAAGAAAACCTCTAGCCACCCAAGGGACTTTGAAAACGGTGGACCTGATCTCAATAGTAAGGTCAGTTCAAATTGCTTGCTTTTCAAACAGACATTAATTTATTTTGTCTGGGTCATGGTACCCTGTAGTCAAAGAGAGCATGGCAGTGATAATATGGCCCATCATTTTGATTATCTTTGGCAAACTATTCTTGATTTATAGAACAATTTTCTTTCTTACAAATCAGAAAAAATTACCATTTTTGTTGCCCTAGAAGAAGTAATATATTTTATAAAATTATAGAATATGATTAAGTGCTATTAAAGGACCTTAGAGATCATCTGATTTAGTTAATCATTTTAGATATGAGGCCACTGAGAGCCCAAGCGGTTGACCTGAGCTTTTGGAAGGTCCAGTCCAGTGCTCTTTCTCTTACTCCATGATACATATCTCTTGGAATTTAAGATTGAGTGTAAATGAACAATTTATTTCCCAGCCCACTGGTAGAGTCAAGCTCATTAATACAAATAGCAATATTATCATTATTCCCATTTTATTACTATAAAGAAAAAAGAATTTCCTTGCCTGTGATCCAAAGTTGATGAAAGAATGCTAGAATCTTTTGCAAAGGACAATAAAGGTCATTTTTCTAGTTCAATCCCCTTATTTTATAGATGTAAAGCAAATCAAAATAAAAAAACAACTAAAGACCTATGAAGCTTATCCAGTGACTTTCCTAAAGTCACAGAGTCGAGTTTAGGATCTAAGACTGTTTTATTCTAGAATCATAACTTGTTACGATTGGAAGAGAATTAGAGGTTTCATGTATTGCAATTCTTTAATTTTACAGATTAAGAAATTGGACCTCAGGTATGGTTCTACTGTAGAAAGGAAGATGGCTTATTGATATTTAAACAGACAGTCTTATTTTTCCCTCCTGGGTGGACTGACCCCTCAGAAAATTCGAGCCATCCCCCACCAGACCAAGTCTACTCAGGTCCTTAGAACAAGTCACCTACCCTATAAAGCACTCAATTTCTCATCTGTGATATGGCTTAATGGCCCATCCAGATCTAAATCCAGTTTCCTATGTGCCTAATGACTTTTCCAAAGCCACCAAGACAGAATAGGGATTAGAATGTTGGTCTTTTGTCTCTAATCTGTGGTCTTTTCCTTACTGCTAAGGTTGTTTTGTCTTTTTAATAGAGAAAGTTAAATTACTTTGGCCTTTTTGCACATGTCCTATAAATAACACTAACAGAACACCACTTTGGTCAGACATATTTATCTGAGCATTATGAATCTTTTTTCTTTGTTGGTTCTTAATGTCCTTCAGCAAGATAATCCTGAAATGTGGTTTACAAAGCTTTAAAGCATTTATTAAAAATCATATTTACCCAAAATGTGTTGATAGAATGTAGTATCAAAAAGATGCTGTGAGTACCTTTTAAGTATTTTCAAGCTCATGCCTTTGGGATACCTAATATTAAAAGGTGAGGGTATTAAAAAAATCTAATTTAGAAAGATTTTACCAATTTGGTCAATAGGAAAATTCAGAACAGTGTATTAGGAAACAAATAAACATTTATTAGACTCAAGTTTGGTTTTGGGTGTGTGCTGAACTTCACGGACAATTGCGTAAATATCAAGACATACTATATTTCTTCAATTGTATTTTTTCTAACCACATTGAAAATATCTCTTTTGAACTAGCATCAACTAGATTGCTTGTTAGAGAATGCCATAATGGCTTTAAACTAGAGATCTTAAAATAAATAATTATGATCAAGTATTCTTAATTTCCATCCAAGCTTCTATTGACCAAAGAGCAGTGCCTTCATATTGTACTTTATCATAAATAATACTGTTTAGCTACTTGAATGCCCCCTTTGAGGCAATGTTGATTTTTATGCATGAAGAAACTAAGAGGAATTTAGAATTTTGGCTTTCTCTGTGCACAGGAGTTATAGGCAGTCATAAAAACATTTTGTAATCACCTGCTTTAGGCCAGGTACTCTGCTAAGCACCTAGATATGAAGAAAGATAAAAAATATTCATTGTTCTCAAGGGAGCTTCAGATTCTAATGAGAGAGACAACGTGGAAACAGCTATGCAAAAGCTAGCTATATACAGGATAAATTGAATATATGATAGGGAAGACACGAGTATTAAGGAAGATCAGGGAAGGCTTCTCATATAAGATGTAATTTTAACTGGGATTCTAAGTAAGCCAGGAAAAAAATGAGTCCCTGCTAGATAAAGGGAGAAGTGTGAGCAGTGACCCAAAGGTAGCAAGGTAGGTGGACAGAGATACATTTCATTTGGTGAGGGGACAGAACTTTGGAACTCCTATCCAGACTACCACCTCCCCTTCCTATTCCCCACTTCTTTGTGGTCCAGAGAATGAATATCTAATTTCTGTTTTTCATGAAAGAATTGAAATTTTCTTCTCTTTTCCAGAGGAGTCAATTAGAGGTGCCTCCAGTTTCCAGTGCAGATAGATGGTTTACAGCCTGGTGTGATTCAGCTAATTTTAATCCTTTTAGACAGCTTATACACAAATTGCTTGATTACCTCCTACATCTCTCTTAATCTGGGTTACTGAACATAATAATAAGGCTTTGTATTTCTGTAGCACCTCTCATCACCAGAGTGTCTTTAACACTTCACAAACAGCTGGTGGCACACAGAATATTATTCGCATTCCTTTAGAGTTCTTTTGGTTGCTTTTTCTGATTGTCATGAACATGAATAAGGAAGGGAAAGGAAGACTCATTTTTGTTTAATCCCTTGTGATCAAAAGCAGTCTGTAGTGGTAGTACAGACAGTCTTTGACAGGGACTTCTGCTTGTAGAGTATATGAGCCTTTCATTGATCCAACTTAATACTCTTTTCTCCTAGATTGAAACAATATTTTAGTTTTATCCAGAATATTTTTATATATTTCAAAGGAATTAATTTCCCTGTCTACTTTGTCTCTATACTTGTGGGGTTAGCTCACCAATTCCTCACTATCTAAGTTAGTTTGTCAGAGTTCTCACATTTTCCTAAAAAAAAAAACCAAAATCCTAATTACTTCCTACATGTGATTTTTTTTCTTTCAGCATTAATCAAATAGATGTTGAGTATTTTTTTTTGTTTATTTTTTTTTACTAGAATAAATCTGCCATGGTTGCTGCAAGGCAATCCTTCAGGCATGACTGTACTGCTGACATCTAAAGCATATTTTACCCTTTTTAAATATCTCTTTCTTCTTTATTGTCTTCTATCAGGATTCACTTTTTCTCCCTTCCTCCCAGGAGCTGCAAGGTAGGGTGAAAAGAATACTGGATAGTCAGAGGACCTCATTAGAATGTTGTCTCTATCACTGTCTACCTGTTTGACATAAGGCAAAATGTTTAACATCTTTTGAGACCCAATTTCATCATCTGGAAAATTAGGAATTGGGACTAGATGACCCCTCAGTTCCCTTCTAGCCCTAAGTCTGTCATAGATTTGCCAAAATAACATTCTGAGGCTTTATTTCTTCATGTTTACTCTGAAGCTAGTTTGTACAGGGACATGGCATGATAATTTAGAGACCACCATGGTACCCTCATTTCAAGTAGGATTTTTTTTTCAACGATGATATTGTGATGGCAAGTAGTTATCCACCTTCTTCATTTAAGACTATAGTGATGGCAATTTCTTTGAAGACAGGGAGAGATGGAAGGGGCAATCTGTTTTGATGCCTGCTGAAATTTTGCCACCTCTCCTACCCTAGAAATAGACTTTGGTGCCTCATAAACACCAGTGATAAGCAGCAAAGGAGTACTGCCGCTACCCTATCTGAAGGTCAGTCGATCATTATAGAGACTCTTAGTCAGTCTTTCCATTTGAGACAAATCTCTGCCAAGGGAACTTCTCATTATTTAGAGAAGACTAAAGAAAAAAAAAAGAATTCATAGTATAAGGAACTAGTTTTCTTTAAGCTTATTGTTTATATAAATAGTTTTTTTTTATAAAAATGGTTTATATCTTTTGTTCCAGGTGCTTTTAAGAGACCTTAACTTATTTTAGCTAGTCCTTAAATATAGGTGTGACCTTAAAGGAAATCAGTTTTAAATAGTCTGTTCTTTCCAATTCTCTTAGCTCAATTGCCTTTCTTATTTGCAGAGTTAGGGGAGAAGAAGAAATTTACAATTTTGAGCCTCTGCATTTCATCAGATAGCATCTCTAACATCCAAGCAGCCAACTCTCATTATAATTTATCATCATCAACATCATCATTATGAAACATTTATTAGGCATCTATTTGCATATGCCACTCTGCTAGGCTCTAGGTAAAGTTAGGGAGACATATGTGCCCCTGTCCTTGAGGAATTTATAATCTCAGAAAGATAGCATTGCTTTCTCTCACAAATATTTAGAGAATGTACAAATGTGAACCATAAACACTGAAAGACTTCTAAATAAAATCAAGTATTTACACCGTATTATAACAGAGGGAAAGTGAATAATCAGAGGCTGCTGAAGCTTCCTATTTAGATAAGGTGAGTGGGGAACGTTGTCACTTTCATTCTAGCAGAATTATTGAAAACTTGGTGATGATCTAGTCTGAAATGTACCTAAAAGGGAATTTCCACTTATCATGTCTGAAAATTTGTTATCTAGTTATTTCTGCTTAGAGATTTCCAGTGAATTGAAACCTCACTCTTTTCTGAGAAAGCTCTTTTACCTTTAAGACATTTGGAGTCAAGAGAGTCCCGAGTTTGAGTTCCATCTTAGATACCTACAAGTTCTGTGACTGGGTAAATTGCTTCACCTGTGAACCTTGATTTCTTCATACATAAAACAGGTGACATGTCCAATCTCTATTGAATCCTGGTGACTCTATTATGGTTTCCAGTATTCTTTCTATAAGTATAGCATCTAGAATTGAATGCCATATTTCAGGCATGGTCTGACCAGATGGATAATAGAATATAAACATAATACCCTTTAATAATGAGATTTTCTTCCTTATCTCTTTTAATCAGATTAATTTCTACTTTAGCTTTGTATGATATCATGATTGCCACTCCTGCTCTTTTTACTTTAGATGATGCACAGTAAATTCTGCTCCAGCCTTTTACCTTGAATCTGTTTGTGTCACCCTGCCTCAAATGTGTTTCTTGTAAATAATATATAGTAGGATTCTGGTTTTTAATCCACTCTACTATCCACTTCTATTTAATGGGTGAGTTCATCCCAGAATACTAAATAGTTAGTTACCTTTTCTGGATAGCATATCTCCTGGAAGGTAACCAAAGCTCAGTTTGACCATTTTGTCATTTTTTAAGTGAGAGGTTTCCTCCTAATTTAGCATTATGGAAATTTATGAGTCTGTTCCACAAATATGAATACAAAGGAGATAGGTTAATTAATACCTAACTTTTGAATCATATTAAACGTATATTCCATTCAACTTCCTATTTTATACAGGACCCATTTTCTACTAATACTTCCTCCATCCTCTGAACTCTTCTCTACTTGATTATCTTACAAGCACTTTGTACTGAAGGGACAAGCAGGTGTGAAATTTTGTATATTTCCATTTCCCTTATCCATCTACTAACTTGATGCCTGGTAGTGATGAGTATACTAAAGTACTAATATTCATTATTTCTTAGTACTAATATTCATTATTTCTAACTGCTATTTATATTTTAAGCAAATTAAACACCTTTAATGGCCCTGTTAAGCTCTAAATCCTATGATCCTCATTAGCCTCAATCATCTGGATCACAGTATGTACACACACACACACACTTTTAAATATGTCTCTCACCCTTTAAAAACATTATTTAGATTTAAAAAATCTTACATTGTGCAGATGTAAACTCTATTTCTTAGGGAAAAAAGCTATTTTTGATAACTTTATTAATAATTTATAAACATACCTTGAATTTAGGAAATATTGAAAAGAATGGGTTTTCCATTATGAAGCAATACAGCAATGAAGCAATGGGCAGAATGCTTTGCTCTCTTATTTGGACAGACTTCCAAAATGAATTTTCACATTTTGATGTAACACATATTTATTACTTTAGTGAAAACATAATAGGCTTTTTAAAGATTTTTAAGCTATATTGACACCTATGTATTGTTATCTTATAAAACTTTTGTTATACCATGTTGTTATTCTGATATATTATACTCATTAAAACAAGTATAAAATAATTTCAATAAAGATATGAAATTATTCAGATTGGAAAATTATAGTAAAATACTTGGTAATAAGAGAAAGATTGGAAATATATTTTAAAATTAGTTGACATGAATAAAACTGGTTTAATTCTTTAACATGACTTTGTCATTTGTATGTTACTGGACAACTCAATTATGAAATAAATATATTTCACCTCCACATGTAAAGAATTAAAAAAACCCTCGCTGTTATTTAATGTAGTTTATTGCCATATGAGAGGTGCTTAGCATGGAAGAGCTTTTCTGGAAGAATGCCATTGGCCTACAGAGATAAGAGAAGTGTTTTATATGATTTTAAATCTATTTCTTTAGGTGACTTAAGGAGAGCAGAGGTCCTCTTTAAAATTAATGTATGTCTCTTGGAAAAATGCTCTATATTCAGAGAGAGCAAAATAACCTCTACATTTCCATATTTTCACAGGAAGTGTTAAAACTTAAGTCTCATAGAAATGATTTATACTCTTCAAGTAGATATTTTTTCATCTTGTGTTTGACATGGGTTCAAAATCTTATTCATAATGAGGTGTTTTATTTGTTTGGTTTTATTATTTATTTTTGAGTGGGAGCTCAATCCTCTTTTTCAGTATTGGGATGGAAATGAACTTGCTTTCATAGTATAACTCATACTATTTCTTAAGGGATAATTTGCAATGTGTGCATGTTCCCCATGTTCCCTGTGTTTCTGTGCATTATAGACTCACTTTTTGTGGAAATTTAAGTTTAAAAATACTTTATAACTTAATGACTGCCCTCCTTGCTTCTGTGATTAGAAACTGTACTGAGCCCTAAAGACTGTATTCAGGAGGTATTATTTGGATTCCTATTCCATCTCCCTATCTAAAATGAAGATTCATTGACACTAGTTTCTTACATTTTCCTAAGAGGATTCAACATAGAGGATGGAATTAATTGTATGAGCATACATTGAGAGTGTGGAGTTCTCCCCCATTTCCCAAGATCAAGTGTCTTGTCTGAGGTCACACTTCTGTGGCAGTGCTGGGGATTTGAACATGACTCTAATGGCTTTGGTCAGTACTTCCCACCCTTATTCCCCTGGGCTACATTGCTTCTAAATTTTCTCTCATTGCATTTTACCACAGGTATTTTGATCCTTCCCAATACTTCAGTTCTTTATTTTCCCATTCCCCTTCCCACTGTTCCCTCCTGACAATTATTGGTATTTTTCCCCCTTCTATCTCCTCGATTTAGTCCATCTTTAATTTGAGTTAATTGGTATTAATTAAGGATCTGCTATGTGCAATGGAGTTCAAGCTGTCAAGCTGAAAAAATTTCAGTGTGTTAGGGTGTATGTTACATATATGCAGAAAATCATTCAAGGTAGAACTTTAGGGGCAAAGGAGAGATATGGATATTTTGCCTAACTGGATATAATCAGTGAAGGCTTAATGAAAGAAGTGGCATTTCTGAGCTGAACACTGAAGATTGAAGATGAAGGAGAAATTACACAGGGTTTATGAATGGGGTACAACATGTATAAATGAAAAAAGGTAGGACAAGGCAAAGAGCATGATTGAGAAAGATTTCATAATCTCTTTGGTTAAAATAAATAACATATGAAGGTAAGCAATGTGAAATAAGGCTGGAAAAATAACTTACAGGGCCTTATTGTGGAGGATCTGAAATGCTAGTTAAGTGTCTGTCTTTTTGCTTAATCTTTTCTTTAATTCTTTTCTATCACTGCCTTTTTCATTAGCTTCATTTTTAAGTTATTTTTCTTCCTTTGAGCTCTGCCCTTCTCTAAAGAATTTTAACTCCCATGTTGTGCTTTTGTTGACTCCTGATCAATTATGGCATCTTAAATTTAGCATCCTCAGACTTGTATTATTCTTCTGGCTAAAGATTATACTGTGTAATTTCTAAAAAAGGGGGGGGGTTGTATATATAGCCCTAATGGCAGAATTCATTTTGGCTATATCTACTGTTGAACATCAATTGCAATTTTTTCCTGCTAGTCTTGTGTAAAATGTTTAGTTTACTTTTTTAGCACACCCCATACAGTTATAATGCATTTAAAGAGATGCATTCCAGCAAAGTTTATGGTGAAGTAAATCTATTTAGTGATCTTGTTTTTGAATTGAATTTCATTATGAAATTGAAGATGATTTTTACTGAGAAAAATATTGACTCCCAATTGAAATAGAATCAAAAGAGAAATGGAATGTTTTAAAACCACATATCAAAAGGGAAACACTGATAAAATATTTACGGTAACACTCAAGTTATTAACAACAATAAAATAAAAGTTCTGAAAATGAAATGCACCTTCAGAAATTTGGGCAATTTTATTGATTACTTCATCCTACTTTACTTTATTTGTTTCTATGGAATGTATTGGTCCTGAAAACATTTTTTTAGGAAATTGGTTGTTTTTCACCTTCCTCTAGCTGCCATCACACTTGATGGCCTATATAATACTTATCTAATTCTTTACACTTTGTACAGATTCCGTGACTTGGCCATATTGGTTTCTTGCTAAACAGTTTTGCCCAGCAACAGCCATACAGTTTGTATGTATATCTTTAGCTATAGGTGAAGAGAAAAGCGAAGAAAATGCTAAAATTTCCCCATCCTGGTTAGTAAGTTCAATTGCATTCTTGTATTAGCTGTGGCCAGTAATGGGGCATACCTTTGGACAACTGTGGAAAATTAGCATTGGATAGAAAAGATTAGCATCTGAAATCTAGGAATGGAAAAATTATTTTAGCAAAACCTCCACTGAGACTATAAATCTGAGAAGCAGAGTTGTAAAAAAAAATAATACATCTCTCTTCTGCATTCCAGTACCACTTCAACAACTCCCCATTGGACACTTTCAGCTGGAGGTCACTTAGGCTTCTCCAATTCAGTGTGTATAAAACAGAACTCATCTTTCCCTCAAAGCTTCCTTTTTCTTAATCTCCATTATTTCTTTTAAGGGCACTACTATTCTTCCAGTCATTCCATTTCACAGCTGAGTAATTAGCCCAATGTATGGCATATAGATTAAAGTCATTTTCAACTATTCTGTGTCTTCCCCTCCCCTTAATCAGTTACAAAGTTCAGTCAATTCTACTTCCACAGTATGTCTTACTTATGTCTCCTTTGTCCTTCTCACATGACTAACACTCTTTGTTTAAGCCCTTATTACCCTTTTTATTTGACTATGGCCATAGACTTCTACTTGGCCTCCTTCATATTTCCCCACTCTAGTCTGTCTCCACAAAGATGCCTAATTGATATTCCCAAAGCAGAAGTTTGCTGTCGTGACTACTTGTGTACTGTAATATAAAATATAAATTCCTACTTTGGTATTAAACAACCACTATCAAACTCTAGCCAAGTTTTCTAGGATTATTGCACATTACTCCCCTTAATGCAAATTATATATATTTAGCAATATATATATATATATATATATAGTATGTCTATGTAACTATTGATAGTTATATAACTCTGTGTGTGTGTGTGTGTTTGTGTGGTTTCCCCTAGTTTTGTATAAGCTATTTGGGGACAGAGATGCTTGTATTTTGGCATATGCATCCTCAGTTCCTGGTATAGTAGATGCTCAATGAATGCTTGTTGAATGATTCTTGCCCAGCTTATTTCACACTGTTGATGTGAGAATGGGATGAAATAGTGATGATTAGAGCATTGTGAAAATAATGAAGTACTACATAAATATATTGACCATTGAAAGAAAGTCTAGGGTGTGAACTCTTTCTACCAATATGCATATAACAATCATCCATATGACATAGTACAGAAGCTCAAAGGGTTAAGTTAGTAGTTTTGACAAAATAAGAGATCAGCTTTTAATAATTTATTTTGCATGCGTGTAAATTAATATTATCCCTTTAAGCCAGAGAAAATAAAACTTCTAGCAGCTTTTAACAATTAATAATTTAACTTAATTAAAATAGAGATACTAAAAATATAGCAAAAGGAATATTGTAAAGGAGAAAAATATAGAAAAGAGGTAGAGAAAGAAAAATTTGTCATGTCTATGTTATCCTCTAATTACTATCTAAAACTGCCTATATCTACCTATAACTAACAACCACCCCACAAAGTTCCAACCCAATATAGCCCAATCAAAACAACCCAATAAGTGTTTAATCCAATCCCAATTAGGTCTGTCAACAAAGTCCAGCCACCTTCCAAAAAGTATGAGAAAGAAAGAAACCTAACAGCCCAAACCAAAAACCCCAAACCCCAAAATGCAAAAAGCCCTCTATAGGCTAAAGCCAAAAAGCCTTCTTAGTAAGCTCAGACCCACCTTTATATTGCAGCAACTAAATGCCAACCACTAAACCAAAACACTCTCAGCAGCCAATTTCCCCACAATTGGCAACCCTGTCATTAACTGACACCTTTTTATAACCTTTTCCTACCTTACTTCCTATCTCTATTGTTCCTCTTTCCTGGCCCTATGGCTTCTACTTCCTGTGACTGTGGGCTGGTTAATCCCTACACATCTGTATCATAAGAGGATATCCAGGTCCCCTGTGAAATGACAGAATTCCTTTTTACAAAGCCTTATAGTTACACACTTAGTTATTAAGTGACTTTTCTAGTCACACAATAATTGTGACAGTATCATTAGTGTTTATGTGAAACTAAGTTTCCCTAATTCTATATCTAACAATTTATCCACTATGCTATACTGTCTCTAAGAAATTATTATTCTTTGTTACTACCCTGATGGGTCTGGGATGCCATCATCAGTATGAATGTTCCCTTCAATGAAGACTACAACAACCCATCAGTGCCTCTACCTTCTACATTCGTTTGTCAGTGTCTTCTTTTAAGGATACTACAAAGAGCAGTTATCCACAATATTATCTTGACAAAGAAAATGGCTGCAAGGCATTTCTCTTTTAGGTATGTGCATTTTTCCTTGTTAGAATCTAAAATCAGGATAGAAAATGTTTCTTATTTCTGTTAGTGATATCACCAGCTTACCAGTAACCCATTCTTTAAATTTTGGAGTTTTTGATTTTTTGCTCTCATCTCTATCTATCAAGTTGTCAAGTTATCTTGATTCTACCTTCATGATATTCCTTACATCTGTTCCATCCTAACCACTGTTACTTCCATCACTTATTTGAAGCCCTCCATTCTTCTCATCTAAACTATTAGAATTCCTTTTTAAATGATTTTACTGCTTCTGTGCCCTCCCCTCTGCAAACAATCCTCCATATTACCTATGTAATATATTCCACACTCTATTTATAGATATTATCCTAGAATTTGAAGAAAAGGCTACTGAGTCATTGAGATAAGTGTTCAAACTTATGTACTAAAGTCCAGGAACTTTATTCTATGGTAGTTATTCACTCAGAGCCTATTTGCTCTTATCAAAACATATTTCTAACAGCCTTACTTATCAGGTTTCCTGACCCACATGATATTGAATACAACAATTTAGAAGCATGAAGGAAGGAAATGAGTAGATGTAGGATCCTTGACAATAATGAAAAATTGTAGTTGACATCTTATCTCATACTGGATAATGTGTGAAAAAGAGTTATCAGACATAGGCAAAAATCCATAGCAGTAAACTAGCATAGAGCAAATAGTCCTTATATGCCTCATTAAACTCTGGGGGCACCCCTCTATTCCAGGATAGGTCAATTATTGATTTTCATTATTCTGATCCTGAGCCATCAAGAATAAATGTTTATTGAATTGAATCAAGAAAAGATTGAATTATGTTGAGTATACTTGGTTTTGAGAACACAAGAAAAATATATAATAAATTTTAGGGAAGTGCCCTTCCCAAATGATTGTAATAAAAAAGAATCATCATCGAGAAAGGTTCAGCTATCTTGAAAAATTACTTCTATCAAAAAGATCATTTCCCAACAATGAAATATTAATTAAATTTTAGTATATGGTTAAAATAGGATAGACTGACAGTTTGGGAAGAATAGATAAGTCATGAAAATAATATGAATGGAAATAAGGAATTAAAGAAAGATTTGTTAAAAAGCAATTTCAATGTTTAAAATGCAAAAGGTGAATTTGGGAATCCAAAATATCAAAACATCAGATATAATCATGCCAGTTTATAGTATATTACAAAATAATAAAATAGAATTGCAATTCATTTTTGAATTCTTAAATTAATGTTTTTTGCTTATAGATTTTCAGTAATAAAATAATTTTTAAAATTCAAAACTTTTAACTTGCCTTTTAATAAGGTTTTCTTATTCACAGTTTCTTAGAAGACTAGTTTTTATGAAACATTATTTGTAATGATCTGAAATTTGTTAGATTGTTCTGATAATTTTACTAGGATGGTCCTATAGTAATTATTATTATGTAATCTATATTCCTCAAAATAATGTTATCATTGCATATATTAATACTCTTCTAAATGCAGTGGTGAAGAGAAATATGGAAAATATTACTAGAGAATAATTATCAGAATGAAGCTAAATTAATAGGTGTGACATCCAATTATTTCCTACCCTTAGAGAACTATTAAGGGCTGGGTGAGTATTTCAGCCTTAACTTAGCATGTTGTTTCTGCTAACTTAGACTCAACAAAATGACTCAGGAGCCATATTGTATAAAGAAATCTTTCATTGTTTGTTTCTTCTCAAATTTTAAACCTTTCTTTGTTATATAGACTTGTATGCACTGCTTGTGTAAATTGAACTATCAGTGGAAAGATTTCATTAATGACCCTTCGTTCTCACACAATCCAAATCTTTATCTATGCCTCCTATTTATGCCTTTCTGTGTCCTGGTGTGGTTGTAGAGTTGACTTTTAAATCTCTTCCAGTTTCTTTGCTCCTAGCTCCATGTTATGTTCATTAGTGAGTTGCATAATGCAAATAATAATAGCAATAATAATAATAGTTCATTTGGAACATATTTTTGTTTTTAGCTTTCTTGATTGAGGGCAGGGGGAACTTATCTTCTGGAAAATGTTTGTATCATTTAATAGGATGTTTTGGAACACACTTGGCTTACTATTTGAAATTCCTTTAGGGGTTCTAACATCTTCCATTTATTTTAACAGTGTTAGCTGCTTACTGACAAATTTGCCCCTCCAGTTTCATCTGTCATTTCAGTATTGTTCACTTCTTCTCTAAAGAGGACCTTTTAATGCATTTTGCTGAGCGATGTTGCACACATCATCTTAAAGCCATCTTGTTTTTCTTAATTTCCTATGATCTCAAAAATCATTAAATAGATTATCATAATTATGAGCTCTCCTAAGCTATGTGGATTGTGATTATCTAAGATGCTACTCATCAGAATAGAAAACTATTGAAATCGTAAACACTGCATAGGTATAACTTGTTTGGCTAGATTTTCTACCAGTGGGTCTGTTAAAATCACATTTTTGAATCACAATAACTAGTTACTAGAGATGGTGTGCCACTATAGAATTTTTTTTAGATTGATGATAAAAATGACATATGTATATTGCATTTTCATATTCAAATAATGCTTCTTTCACAACAGTGTCCTTTTTAGGTAACGCTTTTCTTTTTTACACATGAGAACAATGAGCTTCACAATGGTTAAATAACTTGTTCATAGTTCTATAATAATAACTGTAATTTATTTAACACTTTATATTTTATACATCACTTTGTGTTTATTATTTAATTTTTCCTTACCACTGTCTTGGAATATAGATACTGCAATTTTTATTTTGCTTAGTTTTACTATATTATATTTTTACACACACACACACACACACACACACACACACATATATATAATGTATATACCACATTACATATAATATGTACTATATTGCTTATTTTATAGATTAAGAACTAGAAGTTTGGAGAACCTCAATGATTTGTTTATGGCCCATAGCTATTAGGACCTGTGACTTCATGTCTAGCTTCTTTCCAAAGTACTACTGACTTAAAATTGGACTAATTTTTGTGGGAACATCTATCTTAGACTTGTTTGCTTTGGTCATTACCAAAAATGTAAAATAACCTTCCTAGAAGCATAGGAGAAGATTTGGGTTACCCTGAAAGACATTGTGAGCTATACTTAAGAAATTAGCTATCCAGTTTGCATTGTTAAACAATCTACTGAACTGACTTATAATAATTAAATATACTTTGTAATTTCTATAATAAATTTTGAATGAATGAAACCTATGCAAAATAAAATTCTGTATTTTGGAATATGTTTTAGCAACATCTAATAAACTATGAATATTATTTTTCCTGGCACATATTCTAACATATCACACAAAATTGTTATTTTTCATTTTAGCAATTCATTGTAATTCAAAGCTACTGCAGTTGTGAATAGTTCATGAATTGATAACATTTGCCAACAGAATTCCATTGTCTTATTTGTCATGATTGGTGATGCATTAGAGCAATTGTATGCTCTGTGGCCCTGAGGTTCAGTAAGGTAGCTCTCTAACAAGGGTGATAGGGTAGGCTGAAGCTAAAAAAAGACATTTTCCTAATGAACAAATGCTACAGCAACTGCATAGCAATTATCCCTATGTATATCTGCTGTTTGGTTGTGGAATGAGTCACTTAGGTATATTCTCTTGCCTTCTTGAATTTTCACTCTTTTCTCATATTTTTCAAGTAACAGCAAAAAAGATCTATTTTGCTATATAAAAGTATAAGAAGAGTAACATATAAAAACCCTTAAAAAGAAGGTGAAAATGGACTCTTGCCCAAACGTACTTGGCATGAAGGAATATTGGAGAAAATCTGGCATGAACCTTATAATGGAATGAGACATGGTTAGCATTCAGGGTAACTTCTTCAATGGATGCTCTGGAAGGAGACATTTAGTCAGTATGAGACTACTAGCAAAGGGTATTTTGGGGTTGAAATGGGCTCCCACAAAGAAAAGGCTTCTGGAGGAAGGTTGAGAATGTCGAGAGTACAGCTTGGGACTTTCAAGGCAGTTTTTGAAGATTTTTGGTAAAGAGTACCCAACCCATTACCTCCAGAGGCATCCTATTAAACGTTTTGTTTTATGGCCTTTTAAAGTAGTATTTCTTCCTTAACCTAATTATAATATAGCATCTGCTCAATTCTTCCCATTATGGATAACTCCTTCAACTGATCTCCAACATGGAGGGCAATGTCTGGAGCATGAGGTGATATGAATGAGGAATTGTAAGGGTAGCTTGTCTGGACCTTAAAGAGTCCACAAAGATGAGTAATGTGTAATAATGCTGATAAAATACATTTGGGGTGTTTGTCATGAAGACCTTTAAATGCCAAACAGAGGCATTTATATTTGATCATAAAGTAATAAGAAAACCATATTAATTTATCAAATATGGAAGTGATTTGGTCACACCTAAGATTTAAGGAAATTCCTTTAGCAGATGTATTACAGATGGAAAGGAATGGAAAGGGGAGTCAGAGACACCAGTTTGGAGACTTGAATATCCCGAAAGAGAAGTTCCTGAACTAGAATGGAGGCTTTATAAGAAGGGAAAGGAACTCATGGAAGAGATATTGTGGACATAGAAATGATGTAATTCTGTAGATGATTTGATATGTGGGGTGCATAAGGAATTAAGAATGACATCAAGGTTGGAAAAATAATAGTATGAAAATCCCTTTGATAAAAATAGAAGTTTTCTGAATAAGGGTGAGTTTGGAAAAAAAAAGTTTTGGACAAAAATATTTTAAGACATCCACAGAATAACTAATTTGAAATGACTAATTAGGTACAAGACTGAAGCTTAGGAGAGGGAATTGTGTTTGAACTAGAGATCTGGGGGTCCTTATCATAGAGATGATAATTAAAACCATTTGAGCAGACAAAATCTTGTTCTCTGAGAATTTGATCTTTTATCATCACAGTCATCATCACATTCTTGCCAGGAACCTCTATAATTTAAGTGATGATGTGAGAATATGACAGCAAGGATGAATGGAAAGACCTTGATCTCTTTATTAACCACAGGTAACATTGAGAAAAGAGATCATCTGTCAAGGGTAAACATCTTAAGAAACAGTTCTGAATTAGTAAGATTTCTTTTTTATGCCCCACATTCACTACTTTAGGATTTAAAAGGTTAATTTTGTTCTCCTTATGAAAAATGCATTAACATGTTATTTTGTCTAATAATAGTGATTGATGTTTAATATTTTTTTCTTCCTTGGAAGTAGAAAGTAATTTTCTTTGTTCTTGAACCCATTTCCACATATTGCCTAGAAAAGAGCAAATACTTGATAAAAATTAAAGGAATGGATTTAATTTTCATTTCTTTTGCCTGAAACTTCAATTCCCATACCTCATTGTGGTTGCATTATACTTGTGTGGCTCATTGACTTTCTCAGTGACAGGCTTTAAGTGTTTATTTATTCCCAGGAAATAAACAAAAGCTAGGGAATGTGACTGTTGTAATTTATATATAAATTTGAATAAAGCAATGATCCATACTCATAGTTGTTGAAATATTATTGCATATTGAACTAACGTTAGCAATCCAATACTAGCTTGTTCTTTCTATGTCTTTGGAAGATTTTGGATAAGTTCATAAAATAGTAGGTAGAAATGCACAAAGTATGTGGGGAATTTAATATGTGTATTGTATGATAGGGTGAGAAGCTGATGACAGAAGTAGAAGTTATTCATTTATTACAATGAAAATATTAATTTAATTGCTTTCCTTAGAGAGTTCAGTAAAAATGTCAGTGGAAGTTATAACAAGTACGAAGAGAGTTCATGCTTCATTACAAGGAGCTGCCCTTCTCTTTTGTTAACTAGTGACTTCAAAGTTGAAATTTACAATAAGAACATAAATGTACTAATTCCTATGCACCCCTTATTTTGATACTCTTGAGATGAAGAAATTAAATTTTAGTGAAGTTTAGACATATGGAAGCTGGTGGATTATTAGAAAAAGCAAGTAGATCACAATCAACATGCCTTTGTTTCAAAATGTCATTAATTAAAAGCATTTGAAAAAGTATCATAAATTTATTATACTGAAGGTTTAAAATGCAAGAGAAAATTTGTATGAAAATATATGTTTAATTTATACCCTAATGGCAATGTTTTAAAATTTGTTCTCCATATTAGCACCAATATTTATTGTGTGAATGAATCAAAATGTGATCTAATTTAATGATGAATGTTGTTCTGTATCTTTCTCTGGGGACCAATTTTCATTCATCCTAAGGAAAATAAACTGCAACCATTCTAGGCATTTTAAATTATCAGTGACTTGGTCCAGGACCATGCCAACTAAAGGAGACAATTTATTTTAGTATGTTTAGCAATTTGATGTTTTTCCAATCTTGTATCATTCTGGAATATTTGAGTAGCTGGTACAAATATTTCCCCCATTTTACAGGTGAAGAAACTTTGGAAGAGATTCGTTAAAGTAACAAGTCCAACGTCTAACAATTAATGAATTATTAGATATGGCCTTAGAACCCAGGGTCCTTAAATTATGTTCAATTTTCTTCATAATGGAACCCTGCCAGTCTTATGAAATATTTCCTAAAACGAGATCATATGTTATCTGGATGGATCTTTATTAACCTAGGAATATTTTTTTTGTAGTTGGAAATAACTATGCAATTATGCTTAAAATAGATGTTTTTTTTTTGTTAAGTTTTCTGGGTGATTCATTCCTTATATTAAGGAAATGCTCAATTTTTAATAAATCCTCTGAACTTCTTCACTGCTGCTTCAGCTTCTTTACTGAAACACAATGCAATTTGGCTTCTACACTCACCACTTCATAAAATGTGCTTCTTCCAAAGTCATCATTGACTTCCTAATTGAAATTTAATATCTGTTTATCCGACCTCCTGTTACTCTTCTTTTTGGGAGCCATTGTTACAAGTGATCTAAATGGAGTATCGAATACTCCTACCTCCCTTGGCTTCAATGAAATTGATCTCCTACCTCTTTAATAATTTTTTCCTAGTTCATTGTTCTCACTCATTAATTCCGAATGTTCCTTGTACTTCCCTCTCTTTCCATTTCTTCTTATGGTCTCTCTTTGCAAATATACCTGTGCCTAGCATATCATTCCTTACCTTTATAGCAGTGATAGGTACATTTACTTTCTTAACCGTTACCCTTCTCTTCTCTAAACTCTAATCCTTCATCTTTAAACCTTTTTTCTCCTTTACCCATCCTGCCCAGTCTGTTGGAATCCTGATTTTATCAATGATATATCTGATTTATCTACTAGTTTATCAACTTGTTTGTCTTGTTTCCATCCTTTCCTTTTCACTAATGTCACCACTGGTCATTCACATCCTTATCACCAAACCCCAGGTCTATTACAATAGCTCTCTATCTTCCTTAAGCCTTTCTCTTGTCTGAGCTGTCCTTGCTCTATCTGGCTGTCAGAACGATCTTCTTGTTGCTCAGATCTGATGTTATTGCTTTCCCAAATGCCTTCAGTGGCTCCCCATCACCTATAGGATAAAATACACATTTGTTATCCAGGTATTTGAGGCTTTCTATCATTCCATTCTGAATTACCTTTCCAGCCTTATTATTATTACTTTCTAGCCAAATTGGATTGAGAGCTGTTGCCTGGTTTTGTCATGACTGCCTTGACTCTATGCTTTCAAGGTCCAGGTCAAGTGTCTTCTCTCATCACCTCCCTCTCAATGATGAAACTGATCTTACTTCTCTGCCAGTTTTCTTAAAGCAGTTTTTCTTAACCTCTTTTTCATGCCATTATATTGCATTTTGTATCATACTTACTTGAGTACATATTATATAACTTTGTTTAATTATAAGTGAATTATTAGGCCTCTCGTTAGCTTATTTTACTATTAAAATTATAGACTTTAATATTAGGAGATTAACAGAATTTTGATACCTAAGATATTCTAATTTGCTTTCCTTTTTAGAATCTAGTCAAACTGCTCAGGTTTTTCAGAATATGGGTTATTTCAAATGCTTTTTTTTGCATTTAAGTATCAGTAGAAAAATTAAGAGGATTAGAAGGTAGAACTTCAAAAGAAGATGACATTTTTCTCTCTGAGAATAGTTGCTATGATCAAAAGCATTTGAGAGAAGTCAGGGATAGCCACCATAGATAATGGAAAAGAAGCACAGTTCCTCATTACTGCCTTGAACAATGACAATGAAAATTAATTTTTAAAAATTGCTTCCTATTAGAAGCTTGCAAAAAATATGTAGTCATGTGAAGCAATGTGGAATGGTGGATTTCAATTAAAGAGCCAGGTTCAAATCCTGGCCCTGCCACATAAAAGCTATATGATATTGGGCAAATAACTTTAACTATCTGTAAAATGAGAGGGTTGATTGAATAACTACTAAATTCCTTTTAATATTATAATCAATTGGAGCTTTTATTGACTCACATTATTTATATTTTTTCTGTTTTCTTTTTTACAAATCCTTATTTTCTCTATTAGTATTAGTTCTAAAGATAGGAGAGTAGAACAAGCCAGGGTTGTAACCTGACTTGCCCAACATCACACAATTCGGATATGTCTGAATTCAGATTTGAATCCAGGTCTTCCCAACTCCAGACCTGATGGCCCTATCCATTGGGTTAAATATCTGCCCCATATGCATTATTTTCTATTTTTTGAAAAATGACATTGGCTTCAGACACTACCTACTTGTGTAACCATGGACAAGTCCCTAAACCCTGAATGCCTAGCTCTTACTGCTCTTCTGTCTTGGAATATTGATTCTACCATGGGATGTAGGGGTTTTTTATTAAAAAAGAAAGAAACTATACATTACAATTTACTAATATTTCTGTAGTAGGAATCCAATAAAGTAAATTTCTGCAATAAAAAAAAATCACACTTTTGGTACACTGTGAAGTATTTTACCTTCAACAATATGAGGCATTTAATTAATAGCCTACGGCTTATGATTGGCCCCCTGATGTCTCATACTTCTATATAAATTATTTTTGTACAACATATTTTCTTGTAATAGTGATAATAATGAAGGGACCCCATAATTATTCATAATTAGTATATCTATATAAGGATTCTGACTTCTTTAAAAAAGCATGGTTCAAATTTTTAGTCTTTAATATTAGTGAACTCATTAAAATTTTTACTATGTTGTCATTAAAGGAATCAGATTTTTCTTTTAAGTACTTAGGAATTAAATTTTTCATCCTAAACACATAAATGATATTTCTTTGATTTCTTTTTTTTTTTAGGTTCAGCTAATGTAAGTTGGTGTCTTTATGAGACATTTTTCTTAGTTGTGCCTCCAACTTCAGATCCAATTATAGTCTTGTTAATACTGAGTTTACTTAACTTGCTAACCAAGATTAGGGTTAGGGTTTAGGTTAAGATTAATCCTTAACTTTAACCCTAACCCTAAGCCTAAACTTATGCTTACCATTCTAGAGGACAGAACGATCAGAATTTGAAAACTGGAAGGCATTTTAGAGCCATCTGGTGAATTTCTCCAATCATTAGATACATCGCATTTATATCCATTAGTTTTATGTTCTTTGCTTAATTACTTGCAATAATAGAGAGCTTGGGACTATTTGGGCATCCCATTCTATTGTTAGGCAATTCTTAGTTATTGGGAAAATTCTTCTTTTTCCCTATGTCAAAAATCTGTCTACTTATAGCTTCCACAAATAACTTTTGAGTATATCCTTCAAAGTGAAATAAGAAAAATAAACGTTATTTCATAGAACTAGAAAACATAATAAATAAAATTCATCTGGAAAAAGAAAGTGCTACAAGGATCGAGGAAATTAATTATTTTTTAATATGAAGGAAGGATTGCTTTTGTGTACTGAACCTCAAATTGTATTATAAAATGGCAACCATCAAAACAAAGTACCTAAAAAACCCCGAAGTAGTTGATCAATAGAATTATTAGGCACTCAGCAATCTTAGTTAATGACCCTAGTTTTGGAAGAACTCACTATTTGACAACGACTTCTTGAAAAACTAGAAAATTGGATGATATGAACTAGGTATAGACCTGCACCACACCCCATACACCCCATACATACATTAGACTAAATATGTGATTTAGAAATAAAGGGTGATAACCATAAATAAATTAGAGTAGCACAAAGTTGTTTTGCCTTTCAAATCTATGTAAAAGGGATGGATTTTTGATCAAACAATTCATCAAGAACATTATAAGATGAAAAAATAGATAACTTTGCTATATTAATATTAAAAAGTTTTGCACAAACAAAACCAATGCGACTAAGATCAAAAGGCTAAAAATAAACTGTGAAAAATTATACTAAGTATTTGTGACAAAGACCTCATTTCTCAAATGCATAGAAAATTGAATCAAAATTTGTAAGAATGCAAGGCATTTTCCAATTGACAAATGGTCAAAGGATATGAACAGGCACTTCTTAGAGGAAGAAATTAAAGCAGTCTTTAATCATATGAAAAAATGCTTCGGGACTTCCGGTTAAGATGGCGGCTTAGAGAAAGCTGAAGTTCAGATCTCCGGAAAACCCTTCCCGACCGATCTCAAACTAGAAGCTCCTAAGGCGCCGAAATTCAAAACGATCAACAGCACAGACCCTGGGAACCCTCCTCCTGGACCTGGACCCGGTTCAAAAGGTACGGCTCCCCTTAAAAGCCAGAACCCGAGATCCCTCGGACCTCAGGGGTAGGAGCGCAGAGTCCAAGGCTCCTGGAAGCGGCAGCCGCGCCGGGCTCAGAGAGCAGGGTCTGAGGAACAACAACCCTCAGGGTCTTCTACCCAAGTCCCAGTCCGGGTGAAAGTTACTGCCTGGGGCCTCCGCTGCAAAGAGCTGGTCGGTCCCGGTGAAAGTTACTGCCTGGGGCCTCCGCTGCAGAGAGCTGGTCAAAACAACAGCAACCCTCAGGGCGGGCAAGACAGCCTCACGGGCTGGATCCTGCTATCCAAGTCTCAGTGAAAGTCTGTGCTCTCGGAGCTTGGGGAAGCGGCAGCCCATCCCCCCGCAGGCCTACGAAACAGCCTCACGGCCAGGGATTCTGAAGGCAACTTCCGGAAATCGAGCCAGGGGGAGAGTGTGGCCTCGTGGTCCGACCCTTCCATTCCAGTTCCAGTGAGGCATATTCAGTTTAACCCAGGGAACGCTCATAGAACCAACATCTGCCCAGGACTAAAGCCTCTGATCACCAGACAAAGACAAGAAAAGCCAATCCTCCACGTTCAGAGATGACAAACTCCACAGAAGCACAGAAGCCCCAAAATACCAAGAAAAATAAGAAGAAAGGGGCGACTCTGGACACATTCTATGGAGCCAAAATACAAAATACAGAGCAGATAGAAGAAGATATACAAGAAAATTCTCCAAAATCTCCCAAAGGAAATAGAAACTCTCCACAAACCCATGAAGAATTTGAATCAGAAAGGACCAAAAAGATGGAAGCCCTCTGGGAGGAAAAGTGGGAAATGATGCAAAAGAAATTCACGCATCTACAAAACCAGTTTGACCAAACTGTAAAAGAAAACCAGGCTTTAAAGCAAGAACTAATAAAGCAAAGCCAAAACACCAAGAAATTAGAAGAGAACATAAAATATCTCACCGACAAGGTGATAGATCTGGAAAACAGGGGGAGAAGAGAAAATTTAAGAATAATTGGACTCCCAGAAAAGCCAGAAATAAACACCAAACTGGACATGGTGATACAAGATATAATCAAAGAAAATTGCCCAGAGATTCTAGAACAAGGGGGCAATACATCCACTGACAGAGCTCACAGAACACCTTCTACACTAAACCCCCAAAAGACAACTCCCAGGAATGTAATTGCCAAATTCCAAAGCTATCAAACAAAAGAAAAAATCCTACAGGAAGCCAGAAAAAGACAATTTAGATATAAAGGAATGCCAATCAGGGTCACACAAGACCTTGCAAGTTCTACGCTGAATGATCGTAAGGCATGGAACATGATCTTCAGAAAGGCAAGAGAGCTGGGTCTCCAACCAAGAATCAGCTACCCAGCAAAACTGACTATATACTTCCAAGGGAAAGTATGGGCATTCAACAAAATAGAAGACTTCCAACTTTTTGCAAAGAAAAGACCAGAGCTCTGTGGAAAGTTTGATACCGAAAATCAAAGAGCAAGGAATACCTGAAAAGGTAAATATTAAGGAAAGGGGAAAAATGTTATCTTCTTTTACTCAAACTCTCTTCTATAAGGACTACATTTATATCAACCTATGTATACTAATATGTGGGGAAAATGTAATGTATAAATAGGGGGTAAAGAAAGACCAAATAGAATAATGGTTCTCACACAAAGATTCACAGGGGAAGGGGAGGGGAAGAAAACTCCTATAAGAAGGAGAGGAAGAGAGGGGGGGGGTTTACTTAAACCTCAATCTCAGGGAAATCAACTCTGAGAGGGAAAAACATCCAGATCCATTGGGATCTTGAATTCTATCTTACCCAACAAGGGTAAGGAGAAGGGAAAACCAAGGGGGGGAGGGGGAGAGGGAGAACAAAAAGGGAGGGAAAGAGAGGGGGGAGGGGGAGGGAACAAAAAGGGAGGGACTAAAAAGGGAAACATCAAGGGAGGGGACAAGGGGGACTGATTCAAAGTAAATCACTGGACTAAAAGGTAGAGCCGAAGAAGAAAAGGTTAGAATTAGGGAAGGCAATCAAAATGCCAGGGAGTCCACAAATGACAATCATAACTTTGAACGTGAATGGGATGAACTCCCCCATAAAACGTAGACGAATAGCAGAATGGATTAGAATCCAAAACCCTACCATATGTTGTCTTCAAGAAACACACATGAGGCGGGTTGACACCCACAAGGTCAGAATTAAAGGATGGAGTAAGACCTTCTGGGCCTCAACTGATAGAAAGAAGGCAGGAGTGGTAATCATGATATCTGATAAAGCCAATGCAAAAATAGACCTGATCAAAAGGGATAGGGAAGGTAATTATATTTTGTTAAAAGGGACTCTAGACAATGAGGAAATATCATTAATCAACATGTATGCACCAAATAATATAGCACCCAAATTTCTAATGGAGAAACTAGGAGAATTGAAGGAAGAAATAGACAATAAAACCATACTAGTGGGAGACTTAAACCAACCATTATCAAATTTAGATAAATCAAATCAAAAAATAAATAAGAAAGAGGTAAAAGAAGTGAATGAAATCTTAGAAAAATTAGAATTAATAGACATATGGAGAAAAATAAATAGGGATAAAAAGGAATACACCTTCTTCTCAGCACCACATGGCACATTCACAAAAATTGACCATACATTAGGTCACAGAAACATAGCACACAAATGCAAAAAAGCAGAAATAATGAATGCAGCCTTCTCAGATCACAAGGCAATAAAAATAATGATTAGTAATGGTACATGGAAAACCAAATCTAAAACCAATTGGAAATTAAACAATATGATACTCCAAAACCGTTTAGCTAAAGAAGAAATCATAGAAACAATTAATAATTTCATCAAGGAAAATGACAATGGCGAAACATCCTTTCAAACCTTTTGGGATGCAGCCAAAGCGGTAATCAGAGGCAAATTCATATCCCTGAAAGCTCATATTAACAAACAAGGGAGAGCAGAGATCAATCAATTGGAAATGCAATTGAAAAAACTCGAAAGCGATCAAATTAAAAACCCCCAGCAGAAAACCAAATTAGAAATCCTAAAAATTAAGGGAGAAATTAATAAAATCGAAAGTGATAGAACTATTGATTTAATAAATAAGACAAGAAGCTGGTACTTTGAAAAAACAAACAAAATAGACAAAGTACTGGTCAATCTAATTAAAAAAAAGGAAAGAAGAAAGGTAAATTAACAGCATCAAGGATGAAAAGGGGGACAGCACCTCCAATGAGGAGGAAATTAAGGCAATCATTAGAAATTACTTTGCCCAATTATAGGGCAATAAATACACCAATTTAGGAGAAATGGATGAATATATACAAAAATACAAACTGCCTAGACTAACAGAAGAGGAAATAGAATTCTTAAATAATCCCATATCAGAAATTGAAATCCATCAAGCCATCAAAGAACTTCCTAAGAAAAAATCCCCAGGGCCTGATGGATTCACCTGTGAATTCTATCAAACATTCAGAGAACAGTTAACCCCAATACTATACAAACTATTTGACATAATAAGCAAAGAGGGAGTTCTACCAAACTCCTTTTACGACACAAACATGGTACTGATTCCAAAACCAGGCAGGTCAAAAACAGAGAAAGAAAACTATAGACCAATCTCCCTAATGAATATAGATGCAAAAATTTTAAATAGGATACTAGCAAAAAGACTCCAGCAAGTGATCAGAAGGATCATTCACCATGATCAAGTAGGATTCATACCAGGGATGCAGGGCTGGTTCAACATTAGGAAAACCATCCACATAATTGACCACATCAACAAGCAAACTAGCAAGAACCACATGATTATCTCAATAGATGCAGAAAAAGCCTTTGATAAAATACAACACCCATTCGTATTAAAAACACTAGAAAGCATAGGAATAGAAGGGTCATTCCTAAAAATAATAAACAGTATATATCTAAAACCAACAGCTAATATCATCTGCAATGGGGATAAACTAGATGCATTCCCAATAAGATCAGGAGTGAAACAAGGATGCCCATTATCACCTCTACTATTTGACATTGTACTAGAAACACTAGCAGTAGCAATTAGAGAAGATAAAGAAATTGAAGGTATCAGAATAGGCAAGGAGGAGACCAAGTTATCACTCTTTGCGGATGACATGATGGTCTACTTAAAGAATCCTAGAGATTCAACCAAAAAGCTAATTGAAATAATCAACAACTTTAGCAAAGTTGCAGGATACAAAATAAACCCACATAAATCATCAGCTTTTCTATATATCTCCAACACAGCTCAGCAGCAAGAACTAGAAAGAGAAATCCCATTCAAAATCACCTTAGACAAAATAAAATACCTAGGAATCTATCTCCCAAGACAAACACAGGAACTATATGAACACAACTACAAAACACTCGCCACACAACTAAAACTAGACTTGAACAATTGGAAAAACATTAACTGCTCATGGATAGGACGAGCCAATATAATAAAAATGACCATCCTACCCAAACTTATTTATCTATTTAGTGCCATACCCATTGAACTACCAAAATACTTCTTCACTGATTTAGAAAAAACCATAACAAAGTTCATTTGGAAGAACAAAAGATCAAGGATATCCAGGGAAATAATGAAAAAAAACACATATGATGGGGGCCTTGCAGTCCCAGACCTCAAACTATATTACAAAGCAGCAGTCATCAAAACAATTTGGTACTGGCTAAGAAACAGAAAGGAAGATCAGTGGAATAGACTGGGGGAAAACGACCTCAGCAAGACAGTATACGATAAACCCAAAGATCCCAGCTTTTGGGACAAAAATCCACTATTCGATAAAAACTGCTGGGAAAATTGGAAGACAGTGTGGGAGAGACTAGGAATAGATCAACACCTCACACCCTACACCAAGATAAATTCAAAATGGGTGAGTGACTTAAACATAAAGAAGGAAACCATAAGTAAATTGGGTAAACACAGAATAGTATACATGTCAGACCTTTGGGAGGGGAAAGGCTTTAAAACCAAGCAAGATATAGAAAGAATCACAAAATGTAAAATAAATAATTTTGACTACATCAAACTAAAAAGCTTTTGTACAAACAAAACCAATATAACTAAAATCAGAAGGGAAACAACAAATTGGGAAAAAATCTTCATAGAAACCTCTGACAAAGGTTTAATTACTCATATTTATAATGAGCTAAATCAATTGTACAAAAAATCAAGCCATTCTCCAATTGATAAATGGGCAAGGGAAATGGATAGGCAGTTCTCAGATAAAGAAATCAAAACTATTAACAAGCACATGAAGAAGTGTTCTACATCTCTTATAATCAGAGAGATGCAAATCAAAACAACTCTGAGGTATCACCTCACACCTAGCAGATTGGCTAACATAACAGCAAAGGAAAGTAATGAATGCTGGAGGGGATGTGGCAAAGTAGGGACATTAATTCATTGCTGGTGGAGTTGTGAACTGATCCAACCATTCTGGAGGGCAATTTGGAACTATGCCCAAAGGGCGACAAAAGAATATCTACCCTTTGACCCAGCCATAGCACTGCTGGGTCTGTACCCCAAAGGGATAATGGACACAAAGACTTGTACAAAAATATTCATAGCTGCGCTCTTTGTGGTGGCCCAAAACTGGAAAGCGAGGGGATGCCCATCAATTGGGGAATGGCTGAACAAACTGTGGTATATGTTGGTGATGGAATACTATTGTGCTCAAAGGAATAATAAAGTGGAGAAGTTCCATGGAGACTGGAACAACCTCCAGGAAGTGATGCAGAGCGAGAGGAGCAGAAAAAATGCTTCAAATCACTATTAATTAATGAAATGCAAATTAAAACAACTCTGAGGTACCACGTCATACCTATCAGATTGGCTTATAAGAGAAAAAAAGGAAAATGCTACGTGTTGGAGGGAAAGTGGGAAAATAGGGACAATAATACACTGTTGATAAAACTGTTGATACAAACATTCTGGAGAAGAATTTGGGACCATTCCCCAAAAGCCATAAAACTGTATCTACCCTTTGACCCATTAATACTATTAGTTGGTTTGTATCCCAAAGAGATCAAAGAAAGGGAAAACTAATCTAATCTTAATAAAATATTCATTGCAGCTTTTTTGTGCTGACAAGTTTAATAAATTGTGGTATATGATTGTAATTGAATACTATTGCATCATGGGTGATGATGAACAAGATGTTCACAAACAAACAAAAATCTATGACTTACATAATTCAAAGTGAAGTGAGTGAGCACAACTAGGGAAGACTAATATATACAATAACAGCAGCAATGTAGATGCTTAACTGGGAGTGATTTAACTATTATCAATGAGAAAAAGATCCAGAAAAACTCCAAGGATTCATGATGTAAAAGACTTTCCATCTCCATTGAAGGAGCTGATGATGTCTAAATGCATATTGAAATAGACCATTATTCACTTTATTTTCTTCCTGAATTTTCTTTAGTATGAATATAATTTGCCACATGTACATACCTCTACCATATTGCCTGCTGTCTCAGAGAGGGAGTAAGGGGGAGAGAGAGAGAGAGAGAGAGAGAGAGAGAGAGAGAGAGCATGAATCACAAAACATCAGAAAATAATTATTAAATTATATTTACAAAAAAAGAAACCATTACCAATAAAGAAAAAGAAATAATAGAAGACTCCCTTCAGTTCTTCTATAGAGACTCTTGAGTTATGTGAAAGTTCTGCAATGATGCCCTCGTCTTCACCCAAGTCTTTTCCTTTCTCGGCTAAACATCCTTTTTCCTTAAAAGTGTTTCATGTAGCATGGATTATATAATTTTACTAGATTGCAAACTATTTAGAACACACTTCAGTATCTCCCTTATATTGTGGGAAACCTATCTGAACAAAATATTTCAGATGTGTTCATGTTGTCATGAGGTGTTATTACATTATTATTATATTATTTGGTTACCGTACTGATAATGTAGCGTTTAAAAAACAACAACAATAAAACAGATCTGAAGCTACATTTTCTAGAAAAAACATCTCACAATTGTCTCATTTCAAACTTCTGGCTTCCTAAAAGTACTCATTCATTTTTCACCTAACCTTTTATTAAGCAATCTCTCCACCTAAGGAGAAGGTTAACAAACTCTAATTCTATCATAATATGTATTTGTTATTCCTCCCAACTTTGTGTGATCTTCAGTTTTGATAAGTACAGCTCCTTGTTTTCCTTGAGGTTGATGATTGGAATTTTAAATAGGTTAGGATCAAGGACAGAGCTGGTTAGAGGCCACCCGTCAAGTTTTTATTGAACTATTGTTAATCAAGAGTGCATTGTTGTTTGGCTCTTATGAATTCATCTTTATATATCATCCAGTTCACATCACTCCATCTTGTCTCTAAGGATATCATCTTGCAACCCCTTGTCAGATCTTTTGCTAAAATCAAGATCTGTGCCCTCAACCCCTTTTTCTGTGCTGTGGCATTTGCCTTATCTTTCAGTTTAGTAATATAAAAAATGGAAATCAGAAGTCTGTTTAACTTGCCATAATATTTAATTCATGTGAGGGTGGAAGTGGGGAGAAAGAAGCAGAATCACTAGTTTTTCTTGTATTCAGATGTTTTCCCTAGATATGAATCTATGAAAAGTTAGAATTTCATTATGGTAAAAGGAAAAATCAAACTATTATTTAATCAATTAATATTGGGAACTAGCTGCAAATGAATACAAGAGATTTATTGGGGAAAAGGATACTTTTAAAAGGTTTACACAGAATGAGGTTGTTGCTAAAAAACAAGAGTCTTTCCTCAAATATTTCATAACTACATGACCCTGGGCTAGTCATTTAATCTTTGCCATTCTGAATTTCCTTGTCTGTAAAATGGTGGTAATAATATCTCCTTGCCACAGTTTTAAGGAAAAAATAAGACATTTCTAAAGTATTTTACAAACCTTAGATTAGTATTCAAATACTACCACTATTTTTATTATTAATATTAATATAATTATCAAAAGAGATAATATATTTACATGTTTTTTAACTTTAAAGTATTTTATTGATGTTATTGTCATTAATTAATGCTCATTTTAATGTGCTACATCATACTTCCTTGTTTTTAATAGCCTTTGGAGAAACTCTCCTAATGCTTTAGCCAATGAAACATAGTGCTTTGTGAATATAGAGTATTTTGAGATAAAAGTGAGTAAAGAGATTATCTATAGAAGGTATTAATGGCATCTTTTTTGTTACCCATTGGAATCGTGATGAATTCTATGGAACTCTTCTAAGAAAATTTAAAAAAAATTATGATTGAAATAAATTCTTAGTTTTAGTTTGCAGTTAATGAAAATAAAGATGTAATTTTTTCCTATCCAAGTTCACATACTCCCTCTAGTTCAGTCATGGACATCTTAGGGCTCAATGAATCCAGGATAAGAAACCCTTATCTATCTCAACCCCTTTATTTTCCATATAAGGAAAATAAGACTTGAGAAAGTTTATCACAGTCAGTTGTTGTAATAATAAGAAAATAATAGAAGACTCCTTTAGTGGGCAAAAAGGATATTATCCTTTTTTTAAATGTGATGTCTTCATATTTTTGCATATATGTATATATATATATATATATAAAAATATATATACACAAGTACACATTACCATCTGAGAGTTAAACTGGGGAGGAAATATAAAGAATACTATCAGAATGATACATGAACAGAGAAAAAGGTTGGAACGTCATGTGTTATAGCCACAGAAAACATGATCCATGGGCTCTATTCATATCTAAGCAATGCAATAAGAACTAGAGGACCTCATGGATATTGGGTAGGACCCACCATGATAGATATATGAAGAGGAGAGGAACAAGAGAGTCACTTGATAGGCTAGCACAGATTGGTTCTTATCTGCATCTTTGGACACATTACCTACATCTTACCACTGAATTCTGGAAGAGTAATTTAGAACCTAAAAGTTAAAACTCTGATGCTTTTTAATATAGACCAAACATTTTTGTCTCCCTTACATATTTAACATTTCATTTTGATATAATTCTTAGGAAATTTCCTAAACATTCAAATTTACTATAAATTATATTTACACAGCTAATTAAATGATGTAGCTAATGCAGAATTAGACAATATCCATGGGAAAATAGATTTTTATTTGGTGGAGAGGAAAATCATCAAGACTCTTGGTGGTGGACAAGTTGAATTTTAATCTGAGGCAGAGAAATGATAAATACTCTTTGAAATTTCTTTTATTATATTTATTGGTAACATATTCATAACAATTCACTATTTGAGTGAGTTTCATGCTGATGCTTATGTTAATTTTTTGTAGTCCATTGGGGAAAAGAGAAGTCATTTAAATAAAAAGTCACTTTAAACATAGACATTAAAATAATTTAAAACCATACTAATACTATTGAAATTACATGGGTCTCTCTGTTTCTATCATTCATTTTAAAATATTATTCATTTTTTAAAATATAAACCAGAAATTTTATTGGTAGTTTGGTTTTTACCCTTATATGTTAACATAATGTAAAACATTCTACATATTTTTATCATGATTTTAGTTAACTTTTTTCCTTTACCCTATCTTCTTCTTCTTTTTCTTCTTCTTTGATTCATACCTTTCTTTAAATGCATAGCCTGTTATGTAACTTGCTCGCCTCTAGTTTTTGTCTTTTTTCCCCCTTCAACAAAATAGTAAAACCAATATATCATTAAATAAATATGTAAAAGATATTTTCTAAGCGAATCTTGTATTTGTTCTCTCTCTCTCTCTCTCTCTCTCTCTCTCTCTCTCTCTCTCTCTCTCTCTCTCTCTCTCTCTCTCTCTCTCTCTCTCTCTCTCTCTCTCTCTCTCTCTCTCTCTCTCTCTCCTTACTTCTTAATTTAATGTCTTCTCCACTGGTATCCATACTAAAAGATTCATATAACAGTAGGCTTTGAAGTATTTCACTAAACTAGAAAAGCCACCAATGGGGGTGATTTTTCTTTTGCCAGCAGGTTGTACGTTGGCTCAGTGACTAAAGCTCATGATTTTCTTATGTCACAAGAGAAAATTTCATGTTTATAAAATGATTGGATTTTTAAAAATTCCAACCAAGTGTATCTGTCTTCAAATTAATCTAGTGTGAGTTTATTCTTCCTCACTCCCCACAACCTAAAACTGTCACAAAATTATTTTACTTTTAACCATGAAATATTTGTAGAAGTACTTTTCACTGTATCTCTAAAGTACTGTACTTTTTATTTTCAGGTTTGTTTTTTCCCTTTCTGTAATGGTATCTGTTTCTTAGAGTCCAATCTTTTTTCCCCCCTGTTCTCTCACTGAATGTTTGCTTTCATTTGTGTTGAGGTCTTATAGAAGACCAACCACTTTGTCTTACTGGAAGAGAGGTTTGTCATAGAGCTTTCTCTTGAGGGCTTTACTTAATTGATAGCAGTTGAGTTTTCCAGGGATAATGCCATATTGCAGTTTGGTAGATGTCATCAGAAATTTGTGCTCCATCATCAGAAGTGAACATGAATATTTATCATTATAAATTAAACATTGATTTCACCATCCAGTTAGAATTTATTGTACATACTTGTCCCTGTCTTATTCACAGACTGCTGAAAAGTTAGAGGTTGCCTACTTTGGGTTCCTCCTTTCAATTTTTAAGTGCTTCCTGGTGGCTCCAGACCAGACATTATGAAGACACTAACTTGAATCTATCTTCTGCTTAATTCAGATTTTGAAATGGATCAATTCTTCCATGAATTGGTATTTCAGTAACCCCACCTCCCTCCCACCCCTCCCCTCAATTTTCTTGGTCAGAAAAAATTTATAAAGAACCTATACAAAAAGAAAAATACTATAGATATCTGCAATAATTAAAATGGGAAAATAGTTAATTATATGCCTATTCAAATTAATAAGCATGGCTAACTCAGAAGTCTGATAAGTAGACAATATTGGAATATGTTAGATTTAAATTAATTTCTTTTGTTATTGTATGAATGGAAATTTTTGATTTTGTGAATACTTTAGAAATGTCAATTTCCTGATCAAAGGGCTTTAGCTTTCAACTTTTGTTTTGCTGTGGAAAATGAGAGGAATCTGAGACAATGGATGAACAACTTGTAATGGAAGCTGAATTACTGAATATTTGGCATAATGGAATGTCACTGGAATCAGAGAATTTCAAGTTCCATCTCTCCCACTTACTTGAATACACCATATTTAGTAAATCATTTACCTTCTTAATTCTAAGTTTCCTCACTTTTAAAATGTGGATTGTATTATTGTACTAAATATACTTGGTTATTTGGAATAAAAAAAACTCTATAGATGGATGAATGCTAAAAAACTTGGACTTTCATTATTTCAAATTAATCCAGAAAATGAAATTCAAAACAAAGATATAATACAATTTTACATGTATTTCATATATTTTAGGTGTTAAAGATGGAATGTTTCTTAGAAATCATTTAGATAGGACAAATCCCCTTATTTTAACAAATCATGAAATTGTTGTCTAAAGATGTTTATTGGTCAGGCCCAGGTCATGCAGGTAGCAAATGAGTGAGTCAAGCATCTTAACAACTGTTTTTAATTTGACATTTGTTTTTGTCCTCTGCACAGTTGAATACTTTTAGTCTAAATTAAATGATATTTTACTCCTTTAAGTATTCAATTCTCACCTATCAAAATAGATTTTTCCTTTTTTTTTGTGATACCTGGTCAGTCTGTCTACCATCAATTAATAGAGTAGTTGCCCACAGTTGAGGTTAGATTATCATGTTTGAATATAATGCTGGACACAGGCAGCCTTTATCTGATTTTTTTTTTGGTTTCATAAAGTTTCCCTAGGTGAGGGGGAAAAAATTCCTAAAAACCTGGAAAATGCCCTAAATGTTAAAGTTAAAAACAACAACAACAACAACAACAACAACAACAAATAGATGCAGTTCTTTCAACCAAAGACATTTTTCCTATTACTTCATTCACTCACTTATTAAGGAACTCTGTGTGTGTGTGTGTGTGTGTGTGTGTGTGTGTGTGTGTGTGTGTGCATGCAGTTCTTTTAAACTGAAGTTCTTTTTTTAGTTCATCATTTTTTTTCCTAATGGAAATGCAAAACTTCAAAATTAGTATCATTGTTATATTTTACTGATGAAGATGTAAATTCTTCATTTGTGTGAGGGAAAGCTCAGATGCCAAATTAGGAGAAACATAAGGACAAGCAAATCATGTTTTATACTTTTATTGAAACTCCAGGTTTTTGTGTTATTCTGCCTTAGACTAATTTAAAATTGCTCTTTAACAAAACTCTTTGTTTTAGAGCCCAGTGGCTAACAAAATCTCAAAAATTTACATTTTAAAATCATTAAGAAAAATATCTCTAGAATATTTAAAATAAAATCTGAATAAAGGGAATTTTTTATCAAATATTATCTCATAGTTACTATGTAAAAATTAAGAAATAAAGAAATCTTATATATTATTATTTCAAAATAATTTTAATTGTTTTTACCAATTAACTAATAATTCTATTGGTATCAACTATTATGTTGTAAAGCTACTTTTCAAGTCATAAAAACTCTTCATACCATTTTTTAAAAAATCAAATAAAAAGTATATATGTACATAGCTTTGCTTATAGTTTAGTTTTATATAAAAACATATAGTGATAGATTTCTTGTAGTTGACAATATATTGCCAATATCAATGACGTGTCTTGAGAGAATATTCTACCTACTCCTGCCTTCCAATGATTCTTGAGTGTTAAAAATAAAGCAAACAAATCCAACATTCAGTAATTTTTAGCATTTCTAAGATGATACTCTTTTTTAATTAGAATGTGAAGCCCTTGAGGGTAGAAGCTCTTTTTGTTTTTCTTTGAATTCCCATTCAAACCTAGCACATCTGAGCACTTAATAATTGCATTTGGTTTTTGGTTTTGGGGTTATATTTTTCTTTGAATGAGAATTAACACTAGTTTTACTATAATCTGAAGGTTCAGCAAAAGCCAGATTCTAAGGCACAATCAATGATGAAATAGATTTTTGAAGGTGATTTAGTTCTTTCTAAAGATAACACAGACTTAGAATATGAGTAAACCTTTATTTTTAACAGATTAACTTTTTTCCTAGTTTTTTAAAAGTCCATGATGTGCTTAGTAGTCAAAAGTGATATAGTTTTTCTTGTTATAAAACAGCATCCATTTTATATGGTTTTCTAACTTACTGCTTAAAATGAAAATAATTATTCATTCTTTAGATGGCAAATCTATTTTTTTAAAGTAGCTTAAAAGACTATTCCCTTATCTACCATGATTATCAATGTAGAAGACCTTGTTGAAAGTGAAACAATGTCTTTTTCACAAATTAGCATAATAAAAACGTTTCATATTGTTAGGGCTTTTACTTGACAGCCACTAAATGTAACCTTTATTATCCTTTAAGTTTAACATCATTATTAGAAATAGAATGAATTTTCAAGAATTAGCAATATTTTAAAATATAGACCAGTTGTTGGACAATTGTATGTATGAGATCATCTTTACTGTTCTTAAGTTATTTTTATATATTTCTAACCATAATATGTTTGTGGATATACCACGAGGACCCAGGATTTTTTTTTTTTTTACTGTGGGGGCGCAAAGTGTGGTTACTTTATAAAGAACTCATAATTTCACTGACTGTGGTAAGAACAATATCTTTTCTAATAGTTATATATGTATTTTACTTAGATCAATACTAGTTCTTAAAAAAGGAATACAAAGGATTATTCATTTGTATTTTGTTGTTCTCAAAATAGCTACTACTGTTAAAAATCATATAAACCCAATGGTGAATGTGGAAAAGTAGGTTTTCAAGTCTGGATGAAAGTATGCATTTTATTGTGGGGAAACAGCTGTATAGTTTCCTTCTCTTTCCATTTGGAAATGCCACATTATTGGCCAGTAGAGTATTAAGTGTTAGGAGGTCTTGTCCTTCTGTATTAGTGAAGTTGAAAGATTAATTGAAGATGAAGGTAAATACATTATAGAACGAAGATTCATATATGTTGAAAACAGGAGTAATGATAGAAACACAGTTTTGTGCTCGGGCCATAGGGCTCAAATAGCTGCTGTACATACAGAAATCTCTCCCCCAGCCCCACACACATCAGTGACATCAGCTCCCAGTGCCATTGGCATCAATTTCACTTTTCTCTACATTATTTTATTCTTTAGACACCCCAAGTGATCCTGGATGGAATCTGGGCTCTAGTATTGCCTTACATATACCTGCAGATGAAATATCCGAATTAGGGATGACATTTGGCAGGAAGCCCAGGCACAGGACCACTAGATGGCTGGATAGGGAACTTAGAAGCTCTGGCAAAGTAACCAGGCTGTCAGAGAAACCCTGGAATGATATAGAACTTGGCCAGCAGAGTTAGCTGCTGGAGGAGACAGAGTATAGTCCTGAAGCAAGCCCAGTGAAATCACAGTATAACCCAGTCTTTTAGTAGATCTCAAGATGTGTGTAGTATTTCAGAAGCCTCAGTGGTCCTCATGCTCGATCTTTTTTCTTTTTTTAATTGCATGGAAACATCTGTAACTTCATTCATATCACTAATTGGACAAGTACATTTACTCTGGTACCAGAGTTTCAGAATGTATTTTGTTACTATTCTTCATTAAACTTGTCATTTCTTTATTTAATGCCATTCACTAAACCTTTATTGAATTACCTACTATGAGAAAGGCATTGTGCTAGAAGTAGGGAGTCAAAGATAAGATAACCTCTTCCTACTCTCCGGACGTTTACATTCTCCCAGGGTGTATATAACATGAATGCAGACAACTGTGTACATGATAATTCCAGGAGTGAGAGAGATGTAGTAGGGAGTGAAGGTTGTTGGAAGGAAGATTTGGAAATATTTCTCTTTGTGTTAGAGGTAGCATCAGAGCTCAACCTTGAATTATAAGAAACTAGGGGATTCTAAGAGGCAGAAAGGATAAAGGAATGTGTTCTAGATGTGATAGACATCTACAAATGATCACTTTCATGGAAGAGGAAAATGTGCTGAAAGAGGACCTTATGTTAAAATAATATGAAACAACAAGAAAGGGTAGATTGTGAAGGGCTTTAATAATTTTAAGGTAGGCTTTTTAAAAATAAATTTAAGAGATAATACAGAGCCACTCAATCTTTGTGAGTAAAAGAAGGGCATCATCAGACCAATATTTCAAGAGTAAAAATTTGGCAGCTCTGTTTAGGATTGATAGAGAAGGACAAGTTTTGAAGCAAAGAGACCCTTTAAGATGTTATTGCAATAGTCTAATCAATACATCATGAAGATTTGAGCTAGTGATATCTGTTTATGTAGAGATGAGAGGGTGAAGGCAACAAATGATTTGTGAAGGTAAAAATCAACAACATTTATCAACTGATTGAACATGGAGGAGTTTAGGGAGAGTGAAGAATTGACTCCAAAATTATGAACTTACATGAAAGAAGGATGTTGTTATATTCAAAGAAATAGGGAATTATAGAGGAAGGATGGTTTTAGGAGAGAAGATAATGAGTTATTTTTTACATGTTGATTTTGAGATGTCAGCTCTTATTTATATTCACCTGAAGATGTCAAGAAAGCAAGGGGCAGTTGGAAGCAGTGTTCAGGAAAGCAATTCAGACTATATATACATAGACCAGGTATCATATATGTGATAATTGCTTAATGAAAGTGATAAAATTAGCAAATGAGAGATTTTAGAGAGAAAAAAGGCTCAATATAGAGAGGATGGAAGTACTAATATGTAACAGTTATGAAAATAAATTATGGTATAACAAAGGAAACTGAGGAGCAATCAGAAAGGTAGAAGGAAGATAGAGAAAAAAGAGACAATGGGAAGGAAGGAGACAGATACAGAGAGACAGAAAAAAGTGGAAACAGGAAGAGATTGATTGTTTCAAAAGGAGCAGAGATATCATTAAGAATGAAGACCTTTCCTTCTCATTTTCTGTAAGGTTGTTTTTCTTTTTTACTGGGAATTCTAGATAAAAATTATTCTATAAAGTATGATGGCCAGCTTTAGGATATATTTATATCCAGATATGAAAGAACTAGAAAGCAAATCTTAAATGCTCTTACTGTTATTGTTATTAGCATCATTACAGCATATTACTAAATAGAGAGAAATGGCTTGCTTGGATGATACTGGTGTGAACATTTTATTTATCCAGCATATAAATGTTACTCAATTAAAAATTCTGTTTATATAGAACATAATCTTTGTTGAATTGGTGTTATGTGAGGTTTTGCCATATTTGTTTATATATACTTTTTAGAGGGAGGCCTGGTGTTTGCTTTTGCTTATTTTTAAATCTGGACTTGTAATTTTGGTGAAAAACACCTTGTTTGTAAAAATATAAAATACCACTACTAGCATTTTTAGTAAGTATTATGTTATATTTTTAGTTATATAACACATTGTATGCCAACTATATTTTGATGTTTATATCAGTACATGCAACATTTAATGTCATTCCTTTGAATATTAAATTTCTCCCACCAAAACCAGTGTTATATAATTCTACCCTTATTACTATTTCTACGATTTTAAAATAATGGCTATATATGTCCTTTATTTAGGAAAAGTATACTCCATGGTTACCTCACTTCTGCCATTCATTCCCAGTGTGACATAGGCATGTTATGTATCTTTTTTCAACGTCAGATTCTTCAGTCATAAAATTAGGATTATCATCCTTGTCTATGCTTTATCAGCAGTTTTAATATAATTTCAGTAACACTTGGGAAGCCCTTCAAGCTCTCTGAAAAAAGTATTATATAAAATTCAAGTCATTAATATTGTATTACATTATATTAATAAACTGAAACTTTGCAAAATTAAATTTCTTCTTTAAATGTGCAGTATGATGCCACTTCTGAAATAATCAAAGATACAATAACTTTTCAGAAAGGATTTTTTTTATATTTTGGAAAGAAAGAAATAATGTATGAAGTATTGTAGTAGCAACTGTATTTAGATAAGTTTAAATGAGTTAATAAAACTTAAAATGGTTCTTTTCTAGAGAGCCACATTCACATCTGAGGAAATTAAATATCTGAATTATTCACAATGCTTTGGCAAATAATTTGAAATTTTATTTTTTTAAAGATGTTTCCCTCTTGTTTTATCCCCAACTATTTTTTCTCAGAAATATTTTTATAAGTTTAATTTGTTTTTTCCAGCAAGATCTTGCAAGCACTCTTATATTTTTTTCTAGCTTCTAAATTGAGGTGAAATAGAACTCCCAGATGGCTACTAAATATTAGATGTGTTAACACCAGCATGAGGTAGATGGGTGGTGGGAGGAAGAAAAATGGTCATATTGAATTTATATGCTGTGGCATTAAGGTAGTTTTGACTGCTCTCATTTTCTTTTTCTTAAAAGTAGTAATGTTCTCGCAAATGAAACAAATGAGATAAAATAGTTTAAAAAGTGAAGCTATTATTGACAAGGGCTCTACTATTAAGAATTATATATGTGATAGGATGTATCAGTGTTAGAGGGAAACAATATTTTTTAATATGAGAAAAATATGCAGTGGTTATATTTCAAAAATGTGCCTGAAATCATGAAGCTGAACCATGTTAAAAATGTTTTTCAAGATCTCCACAAAGGAGGAAAGTGGTTTTTGTTCCCTATTGGGATTAGTAAGCTAATTAGCGGGGGGTGGGGAGGGGGCAGGAAGAAAACATATTAACTCTTAATTTTACACTTATAGACTACCTCCACTATAAAGAGAACAGTAGTCCTGTCTAGCAGAGCTATGCTAGTATTTATGATTTGCCCTTGTACTGGGGTTCACACTCTCCCACTCTTACAAACAGCAGGCTTCACCAATATCTTGAATAGGAAGACAGTTACTCTTCCTAATTTCTTGAAGGGTGCTTTCTTGGGTGATTCTCTTTCCCTTTACTGTTCATCTTATTGGGAACTAGGGAAACATGGTATTTTGGAAAAGATGAATATTATATTCAATGGCAGTTCGAATTGACAGCAAATATAATAATTCAATGAACAAACATTTATTAAGCACCTTTTATATCAAGCAGTCAGCCAATAAACATTTATTAAATTCTCTATGACTGTGCAAAGCATTGTGCTAAATGCAGAGCATACCAATAGAAACAGAAAAAAAAAGTAAGCTCCTACCCTCAAGAAGCTTACATTCTCATTAGGGAAAGGTACCAAATAAAAGGAAACTGAAAAGTGGAGGGTGGGTGGAAGGAAATGGTACCTGACCAAGAAAAGAGTGGGGAAAATCCTATGGAGTTGAGATATCAATACAATCTTGAAAGGGATGAGAATATTTTTGCTCTGGTCTTTTTCCTTAAATTGGAAGCTCTGGAAGGTTCTGGCTAATTAGAAAGTGAGCCTCTGGGAGGAGGAGAGTGATTCCAATGTCAGAAGTAGTCAAAGGGACAGAATAGGAGCTTCTAGTGTAAAGAAGTTTCTATGTATTATAGAAAAGCCCTTTGCTGACATGTCAGACATAATGCTAGGGATGTAAAAGAGAGTTCCTGTTCTCAAGAAGCTCAGTCTTATCTAATCAAAAAAGATTATAATATAACATATATCACTTTACTAAACATAAAGCCCCATATAAAAGTTAGACAAATGATAATGATTATTTTCTTTATTATTTATTCTATGGTAGATCACATCTTCACCATCAATAGTCAATATTTTATACCTTCCTATTATTTCCAAAGCCTTGCCCTAATATTGAAAAAAATAAAGCATTAGGTAGTTTGAAAAAAACATATTAACCTTATTTATGTTCTACTATATTTTATATATATTTAAAATATATTTGAATTTTAATCTGATTCAGGTTGTATTTGGATCCCCAATACAGACAAATCTGATATAGATAAGCTGTGAAGGAGGTACTGACCTGAACTGATAGAGATGTCCCAGATGGTAGATCTCACCCAGAGTTCCATATAGCAAAACCATAGGTTGGGGTCGGGTGGGGAGAGAGGGGAGCCAGGACAGAAAGATGGATGGACTGAGACAGAGAGAGACAGGGAAAGGGAGAGGAAGAGGGCAAGGAAAAATACAAAGTTAAACAAGCAAAAAAAAAAAAAAAGAAAAACCCCATAATTATGAAACTCTTCCTATGACAAAATAATCATTGGTGCCACACTCAACTACAATTAAAAATTACAAGCCATAGGAATTGGTCTAGTCTTAGTACACATGATGATGTATTTAATTCTCAATGAAAATGCATAGAGTAGGCAGGGAAGAAGTTACCATCATGGCCCCATCTCAGAGAAATGCAGATTTAAGAAGGAATCAGTAATATTTGAAATAGAAAGAAAAACTCTCATTCCATATTCATATAGTTATTGAATATATTTAAATATTCATTAATTATGTTTCAGATTTTTTTTAACCCAGAGGAACTAAGAACATCTTCTCAGCTTATTTTTCCTAACTTGCTACTTAATAATGAATTTGTGTGAGATGTTAGTGACTTTTAAAAATGGAAATCCCTCTGGCTATGGGAAGTTTGTCTAAGGGAATATGATTATATGATTTAAATGATTTAATGTACTGGATTACATTGATACCAGTTATAACAATTTCCTGCAGACATTAAACTTACATAAATCAGTTGTCATAATGAGGAAACTGGAAGACACCATATTCAGCAAACATTAGGCTACATGAAAAATACACAGAGAAGACAAAACTGGTTTAGAATAAAAGTTGATGTGTTAAGTCTTATAGAGAAATATGATGAGAGATTATAAGTAGTATTACTCTTGAGCTGGCCAAAAGAAAAGCTTGATGAGACAGAATCATCACATTGCAACTGGAAGGATATCATCAATCAGATGAAATATGGAAAAGATCTGCAAAGATTTTTTTCTAAATAACAAACTAGTTTCAACATCCAGGACTAGAGAGCCATCATTTTTAACATCTTTATAATCCCAGATATAGGTCTAAAGAAAGTGAAAATGACAATGAAGAAAACACAAATTAAGGCTGAAAGCAGTAGACTAAACCATATTATTGAGACCATGCCTATACAGAAGAGTTTCATGCTTGAAATATAGTTATGAAGATATTGAAGAATTAATTCTGAAAGTATCCATAGAAATTAAAGATACTGTCATGTAAAATTTGTTGGGCCCCATTATTTCAATAAAAAAACTGAGTATCAATAACTAGTCAATTTTATGAGTGTATAATTATTCTTATTTATTTCAAAGACATCCCTGATGATGGTATTTGAAGTGGCTAGGCAGGCTTTCAACAGTGATATTCCACTTTGGTCCACATCATCACTATCACACTGTTGATGAACGATAGAAAACAAAAGATTTTCCTGTGCTTCTTGTCTATTGATTATTTTTTAAAGAAGCATTTTATTCACCAAAAATATAACAAAATATTACCTTAAAGATATCTTGAACCAGTTATTTTTATCCATTTGTTGAAATTATATAAATGATTTAAAATATTACATCAGAGATAAACTTGTTAAAAGTTTCTGATTATCCATTTTAAGTGACATATGAAAACAATTTGCTATTTGTGTGCCAAAAGAGTTCACTTTTGTCCTGTAGGAGTCCAATCTCAAAGGCCAAGTTGAAAAATTTTCTTTGTTGATAGTGAAGAATTCCTGTTAGGAAACTCCATGCCCCAAATATTTTGAGCCTTCTGAAATTTTTCTTTAAACTATTTTGCTTGTAGAACCATAGTGAAGACAATTGAAGAATGCATATTGTCTTGATTATGGTAGTCACTAATTGTTCAACTCAGAGCTCTCACCTGACAGTGAACAGCTGCCCCAAATCCTTGACCAAATGCCTATGAACTGTCATTGAAAAGCCACAGAAAATTTTGTTGAAAGAAAGTTATATCAGTGAATTATGTCAATGAATTTCTAACTGAGCACAAATTTTAATTCTTTTATTATAACCTACTGATCTATTTCATTTCTCAGAATACTAAGAAATCCTCCGCTAAGAATTTCAAAAATGTCAGACCTGCTAGATCATGCCCTTACTTTCCTTCTTAGAATCACTTCTTTTTATTGGTTTCAAGGATCACACAATTAGAAAGTGTCTGAGGCCAAATTTGAATCCAGGACGTTCCACCTCCAGGCCTGGTGCCCTATCCACTGACCCACTTTGCTGCTCCTCTGCCTCATATATTTTGTTTTAGTTTTGTATGTAACAAATGACTGTTAATTCAAGAATGCTTAATTGCTGTATTTAAGCACAGTTTATTGTCCTATACAGAAAGTTAGGGGACAGGAAATCATAAAATTTGGATCCAGGAGAAACCATCTAATTCAATGCTCATAGCAAAGAAAATTAACAATCAAAGAATTGAAGTGACTTTTTAAAGGTCACATAGAAAGGGATAAAAACTGGGGTTTCAAACATCAGCCCCATATTGGATATGACTCACGTTTTGAGCAAATTACAGATCAACCTGTCATATGTAATTCTCACCAAGTTCTTTAAGAAGAGACAATTCTTGAATGTCTTAGAAAATAGTATACTTTTTCCTCTTTAAATTCACACACAGATACACACATATATGACAGTTAATATATAACATATGAAAAAACATACTGTTTTGTGTTATGTAGAAGCTGTTGGCTAAGCAAAGTGTCAGGTTCAGAGATTTGTATTCTTAGAATTCCTATGTGCTAAGAACACTAGTTTTTACCTGTGAATGCATTCATGCTGTCCCAAAGTCCCCAAAGTTCTTGGAATTTTTATTAAACATTTCAGATTCCATAGAAATCATTTTCAGATACCATTACCTCTGTTAACAGACTTCAACAACTCCTTTATTATTTAATAGATGTATTCCACATGTATAAAATTATTCATAACCAAAAATGTTATATTAATGCATATGAGCAGTGACATAGCAGATCCTCTATGCCAGATAGCCTCAGAGAATAGAGGAGGGAGGGGAATATCAAATAGGTACAGAGGGAATTTTTTATGATTTAAAAAATATATGATTCATAGGATAATAGATCTAGAGTTAGGAAGACCCTTAAGGCCATCAAGTCTACTCCCTAATTTTACAGATGAGGTAATTGGGGTATAAAAGGTTGAAGAGATTTGTCCAAGATCAAAGAGCTAGATTCGTACTAGGTCTTCCTGGATCTCTGTAACTCTTATGACTGTAAACATGTATAATTATTAAATAATACATTGAAAGGATAATTTTATTTAATATATAAAACATCTTTAAGATAATTTTTCAACCAATGTATGTATAGTTGATCTCCAAGACATTTCTTTGGTATAAAAAATTTTACTGTCTTGTGGTAATTCACTCAACTTGTGCCCCCATGAAAGTACTGCCATCACAAGAAGTCTGCCTAAAAGAGAAGACTGAGAAGTTTATGGTATATTTGAAATTCTTTACAAAAGGTTTTTAATCATTTACTTGTATCTGTGAATTATTGTTATGAACCATTGCCTGTATTTTTATTTTTGAATACAAATTAACTTTCTTAGGACTAAAGAAGTTTTTATTATGTGCTTATTATCATGTGTCAATCATATGCTAAGTGTAAGCAATACAAATATAAAAAGCAATGATAGATCTCACCCTTCTGGAGTTCATATTCTTAAAAAAAACCAACCATTTTTTTCTGTCTTAGAATAGATACAAGTATAAGTTCCAAGACAGGCAAGTAAATTGTGGTAAAGTGACTTCTCAGGGTCTCAGAGTTAGGAAGAATCTGAGGTCATATTTGAATCCAGGACCTGCCAAGCTCTCTATACACTGAGCCACCTAGTTGCCTCACCTCTCCTTTAAACAAACATTAAAAACAAACAAACAAACAAAAAACTTTGGTTCTTAGGCAGAAGAGCCTTAGCTCTTACATTCAAAAACTTCCTGACAAAAGAGATTGGAGGCCAGGGAAGAATGAGCCTCAAATCCCATTACTCTCACTGTCTCTTCAGCTTTTTCCCTTCTGGTTTTCAATATCATTCAACCAAAGTTGGTTTCTTCAGGATTACAAATAATCTCTAAATTTCCCGATCTAATGACTTATTCTCATTTCTGTTCATTTGATCTTTGCAATATTTGACAGGGTCAAGTACGTGGTTATTGATAATCTCTTCTTTCCATTTTCCTGATTGTTTTTTTTTCTCTCCTGGATCTTGTCCTACCTGACCACTCCTCTGTCTTCTTTGCTAGATCTTTAGCTTCAGATTCTCTGGGTCCTCTAAGGTTCTGTGCTGGTGCCTCTTGCTTTATCCCTCTATCCTATTTCACCTGGTGATCTGATTAAACACTAAATGTTTCAATTATCATCCTTTTGTAGGTGACTTTGAGAACTTTCAGACTCTTTGTCCTGCCTTAAACACTTTGCTGCCTTGCATCTCCAACAACGTTTTGGACATTTCAAATGAATGTCCTATAGACATCTTGAAGTTGCTAGTGTTTAAAATAATATGCTATTTGCTTCCCCCAAACTCTTCTCTATTCCTAACATTTTTTATTATTGTTTAGAGTACTATCTCTTTCCAGTCAACTATGTTGCAGCTTAGGTGTTATCCTTCACTCTTCACTGTCTCTTACCCCGCTTATATCCAATTGTCAAGACCTTCAGTTTCTGCCTTTATAACATCTTTGGAATATTTGCCATTCTCTCTTCTCACATTGCCATATTCCCGTAGAATTCCCTTATTACCTCATATTTGGATTATTGAAATAGCCATTCCTCTTATCAGTTTATCTACACTCAACTATCAAATTATTCTTCCTAAAGTACAAGACTAGGAAGATTAATGTCACTCCTTACCCCCTTCTCATTCAGTAAACTACCACTGACTTCCTATTAACTCCAGGTAATTACTTCTCTGGTTTCTAACCCCTTTCATAACTTACCCCCTTCCTTTCTTTCCAGTCTTAGACATACTCTGTGATCCAGTGACACTGGCTTTCTTGATCCTTTAACTATGGCAGAAGTGTTTTCTCAGGCTATCCCCCATACCCATAACCTTCTTTCTCTTTAGTTCTGCTTCCTAGTTTACTTCAGGTTCCTCTAAAATTCCATATTCTGCAAGAAAACTTTCTCAGTCCTCTTTAGTCTAAATGCATTTGATCCTGTATATATGTTGCTTGTAAATATTTTTCTGTTGTACCCTCTGTTAGATATTGTGTTCTTTGAGATCAAGGACTGGATTTTTTGTTTGTTTTACTTTCTCTTCATCCACAATGGTAACTAAACACAGTATCTGGTACGTAGTAGACAATTTGTAAATATTAGATTACTAACTGAACTTTGGTTTGGAACATTACAGGGATGGTAATTAGGACCAAATATGTATAGATTTATATAGTTTTGTCTTGGAAAGGTTTTAGAATTGACTCAATCCAGATTTCAGAGGAAATGGGGGAAGTGACAGAGAAAGGAGATACTTGATTGGAACTAGGGGTTTTCCTTAATTAAACATATGTGAGAGGAGACCTCAATCAGGAGAATTATGCTATAGGACAGAAATTTCTTCTGGATGAAAAGATCCCCAGTGTAGTCCAAAGATGAAATTATATCTTGTTACTGTAAATTTGCAACTGAAATTTATTTTGTTTGTTTAATGTGCCCAACAACTGCCTTCTCTAAGTTATAGTACCAAACTCTTATGTTTTTATAAAACTGATTGAAGTGATTAGGCATGCCATTCATAGTGTATATTATTTGTATATTTTTTAAAGTAAAATAATATTTTCCTTGACTAAATTGAGGAATTATTTAATTCAAAATAATTCTAAGAAAAATCAATAAATTTAGTGTTTGAAGGAACTTTAGATGTCACTTAATCCAACTATCTTATTTTGCAGATGAGGAAATTTAGATGAGAGGGATTATTTGACTTTTAAAAGAAATCACTTGATAGGACATATGCTATTCCTTTAAAACAATAAAGTTTTATTAGGTCAAATTTTGTGGTTATCACACCATTATGATAACTTCCTTAAAATATATCTTTATAAAATATGGAATGAAATGTCTAAATTATGAAAATCAGTTCATTTCAGTAATATCTTTATTTGGCTTTTAAAAATCACTAATAACTTCACCAAGATAAACTCTGAATGGGTGAATGACCTGAATATTAAGAAGGAAAATATAAGCAGATTAGGCAAACACAGAATAGTATACTTGTTAGATCTTTGGGAAAGGAAAAGCTTTAAAACCAATCAACAGCTAGAAAAATCACAAAATATAAAATCAATAATTTTGATTATATCAAATTACAAAGTTTTTGTACAAACAAAACTAATGATTCCAAAATTAGAAGGGAAGCAACAAATTGGGAAACAATCTTTATTACAAAAACCTCTCACAAAGGCCTAATTACTCAAATTTAGAAAGAACTAAACCAGTTGTACAAAAAATCAAGCTATTTTCCAATTGATAAATGGGCAAGGGACATGAATACACAATTTTCAGTTGAAGAAATCACAACTATTAATAAGCACATGAAAAAGTGTTTGAAATCTCTTATAATCAGAAATGCAAATCAAAACAACTCTGAGGTATCACCTCACACCTAGCAGATTGGCTAATATGTCAGCAAAGGAAAGTAATGAATGCTGGAGGGGATGTGGCAAAGTTGGGACACTAATTCATTGCTGGTGGAGTTGTGAATTGATCCAATCATTCTGGAGGACAATTTGGAAATATGCCCAGAGGGTGATAAATGACTGCCCTTAGATTCAGCCATAACACTGCTGGGTTTGTACCCCAAAGAGATAATAAGGAAAAAAAAAACTTGTACAAGAATATTCATAGCTGCGCTCATTGTGGTTGCAAAAAATTGGAAAATGAGGGGATGCCCTTCAATTGGGGAATGGCTGAACAAATTGTGGTATATGTTGGTGATGGAATACTATTGTGCTAAAAGGAATAATAAAGTGGAGGAATTACATGGAGACTGGAACAACCTCCAGGAAGTGATGCAGAGTGAGTGGAGCAGAACCAAGAGAACATTGTACACAGAGACTGACACATTGTGGTACAAGAGAACGTAATGGACTTCTCCATTAGTGGCAATGCAGTGATCCTGAACAACCTGGAGGAATCCACGTCAAAAACCACTATCCACATTCAGAGGAAACATTGTGGGAGTAAAAACACCAAAGAAAAACAACTGCTTCAAAACATGGGTTGAAGGTATATGGTTGGGGATTTAGACTAAATGAACATCCTAGTGCAAACAACAACATGGAAATAGGTTCTGATGAAGGACACAAGTAATACCCAATGAAATTGCAGGTTAGTTGTGGAAAGGTTGGGTGGAGGGGAGGGAGGGAAATTAAGTGAGTATTATAACCCTTCCCCCAAAATAAAATTAAATAAAAATTTTTAAAAATCACTAATAACCTGGTCTATATACAAATGTTATATCATTATTTCATCTTTCACCAGGCCAATCAAAAAAAATGTCCTCAGAATTGCCATATTATTCATTTCTACTTTTAGACTTCTTCAAGTAATATTATTAATATTTTTTCACTTGCATACTTCCCATTAAAAAATCTGTGACAGATATTATTGCATTTCTAAGTCAAGTGCCATAATAGTGGCTTCATAGGGCTTTGAGTTTTCTCCCCTGGAAACTATTTTCCTAGTTGTTTTTTTAAAAGGTGTTTCTGATTTGGACTCTCAGCTTGTATTTCTCCTTTTTTTAAACAGCTGTATTTGTATATCAGGAGGCACCTGTATTTCAGTGTGGTTTCTAAAGGGAATGAGTGAAGATCATTAAATCTATTGCAATTGGTAGGAAATGTTCTGAATTCCAAGTATGTGTGGGAAAATCTAGTACAATGGAAATGACAGATATTAGCATCACCCTCCAAAAGGAATGATAGACACCACAAATTACTTTAGTTGCATCCTTATGTTATACCACCTATTTATATTGGATTTTATGGTTTATATTACATGTTCCTCACAACAACACTGTGAGATGGTATATGCTTTACAATATAAAATACCATCACATGAGGTGCTAGGGAGTGCTTATGAAGATTGCTTATCAGTATTAATAGTCCATGGGATTTGACATGGTTTTCTTTTTCCATTTCAGAAAGAAACCTCCAATTGCTTTTTTATATATTCAAAGGGATTCAAGGAGATAAATCAATAAATCATTTTTAGGTAGTGAACTTATGTTTTACAGAATATAGTCTTTACATACCCAGATTAGCAGTGAATATTCCTGTAATAGTCATTTCAATGTTATACAATCAAATAGTCTTCTTCAAAGAGTTAAAAGATGTGATATAATTTCCATCAGATTTCTTATTTTCTTAAAGTGCACAAAACATCTGTATAACTTCATGGTGTTTCAAATTATAATCAAATATTTAAAAATTAATGTTTATTTAATAATTGTTAAAATAGTTTGAAAACTGAGGAGACTGTATAACCGATGTAGGAATTGAAAATATATACATCTTAATTTAATTATAGGAACATCTTTAATAGACTATCACACATCAATCCAGCATGATATGTGTTCAGATATCTACTATGTACAAAAACATTAATCAAGGCTTTGGAGATACAAAGATACCAATGAACAACAAACTTATTTACCTTCAAGCATTCTGTATTCTAATGGGAAATGCAACATGTATAGAAATTAATCTATGTTAAAATTTGGGGAAGCTAGGTTTATAACTGTGGGGATTAGTTCCAAGACAATTCTTAAGCATTTATGACAAAGAATGCTATCCACCTTCAGAGAATGAACTGTTAGAGTTGGAATGCAGATCAAACAATATGACTTTTCTAATTTGTTTATTTTTTATTTGGTTATTTCAGTTTGAGATGAATATTCTCTATTAACAATGACTAGTATGGAAATATGTTTTACTTGAAATGCAGGTATAACTCACATCAAATTGCTTGCCATCTTAGAGTGGTAGGGAAGGAAGGGACAGACAATTTGGATAGTATATAAGGTATTGGAAAACATGTTGAAAATTGCTATTATATGTAATTGGGGAAATAAATTTCTTTTAAAAAAAGTATTGAGTGTAAAAAAAATTTGTTTCTCCTAAAAAACAAAACAAAACTATTGGGATCAAAACAGGCCGTCCACTGGAGATTGAGCCTTCACTAAGCCTTTAAGGAAGAAAGATTTTATGGCAACCTGTCAAAGGTAGGAATGTGGATATTGAGTTTCTAATTAATATTGATTTCAATATCAGGTAGACCAAGAGTCAGAGAAAAGGACTGAGACAGACTGAATGAATGACCAGATGTCTATGATTCCAATTAACCAGTTATTTTTATAAAACAAGTGATAGATTCTAAGGGATAGAATTCATCGCTGTTGGGAAAGAGATTATGAGATACATGTGAGAAATTGTAGAGATATAATTAATAAGATTAGACTTAATTAGAAATTGGAGAGAACTTAAAGAAAAATAGAGTGGAAGATGTCTCTTAAGTTTATAGTCCTGTCTTGTCAGAAAGATTTGGAATTCTAAATAAAAAAATAGGAAAGTCTCTAAGAACTGTGTTTTAGGATGGAAGATTAAAAAGTTGTACACTGGATTTGTTGAATTTTAGATACCTATGAAACATGCAGTTGGAGGTATCTAAGACGTGATATAGGACTAAAGCATAAGAAAAAGATGAGTGCTGGATATTTAGGTGAAATAGTCATCTCAAAGGTGATAATTTAATCTTTGATTAACACCAATACAACTCATATATAGGGAGAAGAGAAGTGGATTCATTACAGAACTTTCTAGAAGACCAATATTTAAATAGAAGCTCATGAAAGATGATCCAGCAAAGAATAAAGAGAAGGGATAGCTAGACAGAGGGATCATTGATTCATAGAATTAGAGCTAAAAGAACCATTGGAAACAAAATCATCTACTTCATTCCCTCATTTAAAAAAATGACAATACTGAGTCCTACGAAGTTAAATTACTTATAGGTAATTATTTCTGTTATGGTACCATCCATCAGTGATTTGAACCTAGATCCTTTGTCCTCAAATCTAGCAGTCTTGTTTCTAGTGTGAAATAACAGATGAAAATTCATGGAGGAGAGTGTATCAGGAGCAAGGAGAAAATGGTTAACAGTGTTAGATGCAGTCAAGAAAGTACTAGCCCTGAAAGCAGGCTATAGGTGTTAGCAATTAAATATGTCTGATAGCCCTGAAAATATCAGTTCTAAGTGATGATGATTGTAACAAAAATTCTTTACATGACCTGTTTGTAATAGAAACATCATGCTAACATTTAAATTCAGTGTAATGGTGGCAGCTAGGCAAGGTAAAAAGTACCAAAATTAACCTTATTCATCTTTCTAATCCTTTACCTCAGCCAAATTTCTTTATTTTTGGTAATGGCACTACTACTGTTCCAGATCTTTGACTATTTATTCTCTTTACATGTCCCATCAGTTTCCAAATACTTTTAACTTTACCCATGTTAAATATGATTTGGTTATCTCTGTCTGTCTGTCTGTTTTATCTCCCTCTCCCTCTCCTTCCTGTATTTCCCCTCTCTCCCTCCTTTTCCCCTCTTTCTCTAATGGCATTATTGTGGCTCATGTCTTTATCACTTCTTACTTCCATTGAGAAAATTGTATCAATACTTTTTTGGCCTCCATTCTGTTGTCAACCAATCTTCTATACTCCCATCTTCCTAAATGATCTCCCTGATAAGTTACAGAATACATGTAATTCCTATATTAAAATAAAAATTTCAGTGGATTCCCGCTGCCTGTGGCATAACATATACATCCTTTACTCTGTCATTGAAGATGAACAACCTGTCACTATTATTTATATATATATATATGTATATATATATATATATATATATAAACATCCAGTGATCCCATCCAGCAAGCACCTCATAACCAAATGAATATGTAAAAAGCTTCTGCTATGAGCCAACAGTACAAAAGCAAAATTAAAAAATGATCTTTGTTTTCCATGAACAGCATCTGGTAATTTAATTTCTACTTGGAGACATCAAGTAAGGGGAACTCAGGATTTCTTGAAACAACAATTCATTCTAGTTTTAGTTAGATTTTCTTAGAATATTTTTCTCCTCCATTTTTTTTTCATTTCTGACATCCAGTATTGCTGTAATCTACCCAGCCTTCCCTCATTCACAAGATCTGTACACTAACTAACCTATACTTCTCAATGCTGTCTTCCATCACCTTCAATTTGCAGACAGTCAACAAGCATCCCTTATGTTGTGCTTACCATGTGAACATATTTTGTATATTCTAAGCTGTGATGATAGATACAAAAAAAAAAGTCTCTGGTCTCAAGTATTTTATAGTTTAACATGGAAGACAAGAATCAAACAATTGTATAATCAAGATATATAGAAAACAAATGAGATAATCACCTAAGAGAAGGGGCTCTGATTAAGAGGTTTTGGACAAACTTCTTCCTGAATGTGGGATTTTATTTATTATTTGAAGGAAGCCAGTTGGGAGAGAAGATAAAGGAAAGCATGCCAGGGACAGGTATAGCCAGTAAAAATGATGGGAGTAAAGAGAAGTCATGTCATGTGTGAGGAACAACACAGAGGTCAGTGTCACAAGATCACTGAGTATGTGAAGGGGAGTAAAGTAGCAGAATTTGTGAAAGTGTGGAGGACTATAAAAGCACAACAGAAAATTTTACATTTGATTCTCTTGGCAAGAGGGACTCAGTTGAGTTTACTGAATGGAAAGGAGCTGTGGACTTGCAGGTTATGGTTAATTGTCATCTGAGTGGAGGATGGACTAGACTAAAAAGGAGATGGGAGGCAAGGATTCTAGTCCCTGCCTCCCTCGGGCAATTGCAGTAGCTTAAGCAAAGGAGGTAGGCACAGTATCCGTGGATGCTTAGTTTGACTCTTCCTGGGTTTGTAGGTTGACATTTCTCCCTTCCTTCAATCTTCAATTTATATGCTTTTCATCTATGAATTTTTCTTCATTTCTATCCCTTCTCCCTCTCCTTTTTCATCTCACAGGAAGATGATTTCTTGTAAAGGTTTCTCATAGCACTTTGCAGGGACCTCTAATTTGGGTTTATCTCATTCTTCCTTGTTTCATAGCTATTTCTGTGCTTGTCCCTCCTCCCCTGACCTTCATTATGTTGTGAGGTCTTTGTATCTTCTATATCAAGCACTGTACCATGCCCACAATAGATGCCTAATAAGTATTAATTAATTTGAATGGCTCCTATCCAAAAACCCAACCTGTTTCTTTTGATGGCCTTCTTCCTTTGCTGCCAAGGAGAAACTGCTCTGGGGATTCTACACTGAATATTCTTAGTGCCCAGAATATTTCTAATTTTCTAATTCACAAGAAAATTCTTTATTTTATATGTCATACTTTCCTGTCCCTGAGAGAGAATGTAAGGTATGATGAATGATGAATATCATAGAATTTAAGATCATTTCCTTTCTATTAAGTTAATCTCACTTATTATAATATACTATGTTCTAAGTTCAGTATTGAAGAACTATCTAAGGCCAGTTTGGGAAGGCTTATTCTGAGGCTTAATCTCCAAACTGGTTTCCCTGCTTTCATTTTTCCTTTAATAACACAGAAATAATATTATAGTATTTATGTAGCTAAACTTTTGGCAAGAGTTTTGTGGTGAGAGAAATAATCATTGAAACATTTGACTTTGGTTGGGTGGGGGGAAGAAATGTTGTAATGATACATTGTATGGCTATTATAAAAAAGCATGGTAATCAAATTTGGAGCCTGTTAACCTTGACAGAATAATTAGAATGCTGTCATTTTTCAGACTGTTGAAGAAATAAGTCCTTAGTAGGACATATTGAGTCTCTTGACAATTATGATTATGTCTAATTCATAAATTACTGTGTACATTTTCCTCATATACACAAACTCTTCTTGTAAATATATTTCTAATTAAGGCTTCTAAACCTAACCTACGTGCACTGCTGTACCAGCATATGCTTAGATTGCTACTCTCTTCACTGTAAGGTTTTAAAGAAGGATAGTTTGAGGGGCTGAGGTTTTAAGTACACAAATAATTTTATCTACATTTGGTAGTAGTCTCTCAGAAGCCAAGAATGACGATTATCTTTGTGCATGTGTGCACAAAGATACTTGTGCATGAAAGAAATTTAAGTGGAAAAGTCGATGCACAGAGACAGTCCCACTCTCTCCGTGTTGGAAGCCTGGGTCCAGTGGCACAAAAAGTCGTTACACCTGGAGACTTCCTCAGCTGCATTGGATGGCCATGTTGTCTTTTGTGCTCCAATAAGTTCTGAGCACTCCACAGTGCTTTGCTGCGTTGCCCTCTCAGCCATTGAACCTTCTTAATGGTTTCTTCTGCCTGTTCCACCGAAGCAATCTTCACATGCTGGGTGAGCAAAGCTCTGGTTCACCAGGGGTTGATGACCCGATGGCTACCCTCATAAGGTTTGGCCAGCCTGTCGAAGCCATTGCCCAGGGTGTGGCCGCTGCCGCATGCTAGCAGCTACTGGGAGCCACAAATGAGAGCTGGGTGTCAGGTGACGGTCAGAGGCTGGAGAGCTGCCCTAAGAGGGCATGACAAGCCCTCCATACCAGAGATACTACCCCTATTTGAACACCCCATACACCCCTCTCTGCATTTGAGGATTAATGAAGTGCCAATTCTTTACTATGTACTCGCAAATATTTTCATGGAATTTAAATTTTTGAAAAATACTTCTATACCAAACAATTTGTTTAAATAACTTTTAAGATACTATTTGAACATACAATCAATCTTATTAGATAATACCACAGAAAAGAAAGTCATACTATTTAAAACTTGAAGGTATTTTAAAGATTATTACAACTAAACCCCTCATTTTGGAATTGAAAATATTGGGATACATTATGTCACCCATGTACATACATCTAGTAACTAAAAATGAAATTCACAGTAATCCAGCATATACATTCCTAAAAATTACCATATTTTTTCAATATGGAGGAATTAAAAAATACATTGCTCATGAGGAAAATGGGGTTAGGGTTATAAAACTGAAAAACTTCATCAGAAACACCTACAAAAGACAGAAGCTTGATAGAAATGATAGCTACCACAATTATTAGAGGTTATGTTCAGTGATGTACTACCAAATGGGTCAGATCTGACAAAGTCAGCTGCTATATGTAAAAGGATGGTCTCAGTGGGCTGCAACTCTAGAACCTAGAAACTGTCGCCAAAATGGAGGTGTTGGGCAGGTAGAGTGAGTATGGACTATTCCTCTTCCACCTATAGCTCCTCTTCAAACAGAAGTTATACCGTAAATATTGCAGTTTTCCTCAGGAAAATCCCTGAAGTTCACTTGAGGAAATGGGCATTGGAAGGGTCATTTAAGTGTTACAGCAGAACTGACTATTTTTGAGTTGAGATTTAACCCAGATCTTCCATTTTCCAAGTTCAGTGCTCTATCCACTTTGCTCTCTCCACTAACTTATGGTAGTTGCCATCACCTGGAAAAGGGATACTGCAATGTGGCAGGAGTCTTGGTACCTTATTCCTAAGGCAGCCTTGGAGTATGTGCACCAAGCTAAGAGACTCTATTAAATGAAGTTAAGTGCAAGAGCTCTGTACACAGTGGAGGTAGAAGGGGACCAGTGAGGCTATCAAGTACCACATCCTCCTTCTACATAAGAAATTAAAGGGAAAGAAGGTAAAAAAAAATTGCCTCGTGCCATGCAGGTAATAGAAGCATTTAAATGTAAGATGATGCTAATGACAACAAAGAGACTGATCTTAAGAACTGACACTCCTTTCAAGGACAACTCATAGTGAGGGAAGGCTCTAATACTTAAGAACAATAATAGTTGGTTAGAATCTGGAGATACCTACTCCCAAAGATTCCCTATGGTAACATTGAGAGTAGGACTGATTAAAGTAGCCTAACAGTAAAGGCAGATGCTGGGGATCAGATTACTTCCAAGGAAGGTAGAGATGGTGTATAATGCCACGAATGTTTTTTTTCTGATTCTATATATTGGGACAGGGTCATAAATAGCAATAATTATAATTAATACTAATAACTAGTACTAATACATCACTTTAAAGTTTGGCAGAATGCATAATGCAGGTAATAGAAATCCTTTGGAAGCCTCTGTCCTGGCCATCTTGTTCTGAATCTGTCCTGACTCAGAACCATTTAATATTTAGTGCTTCTGATTTGAACAAAATGAGACATTTCTAGTTAGATGAAAAAAATGTACTTAACAATAGCATGGAAAAGACACTTAACCATTATGTATCACCAGTTCAAATTCCCCACTCTGGGAAGTGTTGACTTGTATGCCAGTGGGACATTTCTCAAGACTAAGAGGCTTAAACCTTTCAAACTGTGTTTGCCATAGGGTGACTGGGAAATTGTGGCCCCAAACCAGTGAAGTCTCAGGATAGCTTCTTTGCCTTTTAGGGGGTACTTTTAAAAGGTACTACCTTTTAGTAGATGGTACTTCCTTTGTCTATGTGTGTGTAATATTTCTTTCATTATGTTATTTTTTCTGGTGATTGTTCCTTTTTATCAGGCAAAACAGGGCTGGCTTCATTTTTCTTTCAGTTGTTCTTAGGTTGTAGGTGTGAGCTAAATTTTCCCCTTGGTTTCTCAAAACACAAGACCATGTTTTGAGTCTGGTTTGACTCTGGGATAGATTGAATTCATTAGGGAAACTTTTGGTTAAGACATCTTGAAATCATTATTGTAGTTATGTATCACGAAATTAATCTGTGATAATAATTCTTAAAACTTCAGTAATCTGCTACTGTAAATATTAGCCAATATAGGCATGAAAAAGACTGATTGTGTATGTATTTTGAAAGCTCTGATAGGATTTTGAAGATGTTGAATCATTAGGTTGTCAATACCATCCAGTAATAGAATCAGAAGATAACAGAGTAGATCTAGCATTTTGGAAGTGACTTTAGAAATTATTAATTTCAACCGCTTCACTTGAAAATGAGGAAACTGAGGCCTATGGAAATTAGTGACTTATCCAAGTTCACTCAGGCAATAAGTATTAGAAATGAAATTTAAACCAAAATGTTTTTTCTCCAGGAGATTTCTTTCCTATTGTATCATGTTGTATACTCTGCTTAAACCAGTTCTGGTCTTTATTTTCTCCTAGACTAAAAAGATGTTTTAGGGACTGGATCTGAAATATATTGTTTGTATGGAAATCACAATGTATTTATATGTAGGGTCCCAGAAATGGTGGCATGAGGTAGCAAATAGAGCTAACAAGTAGTCTTTATGAAAGGAAAATCATTGGCATATATCTTCCCAGAAACTACTGCCGTGGTCCTGTTGGTGTTGAAACCTTTTCTCAGTAGGCACATGTGGAATCTCAGTCCCACTCAAAATCAGTTCACACTCCAGTTCCCCCTGGTTTACTTTGGCCAAATTCCAATAATTGGTTCACATGCAGAGTAACTACTTGAAGTTGAATATATATGTATATTTTTCTCAACCTTTTTTTAGTGCATTCACTATCATGTATTTAATTTGTTAAAGTGATTTTTATTCTTTTAACTAACATTTCCCTCTATATTATTTTCATTATGAAAATAATAGCTACTTTTGGTGAGCAAAAATCCATTACCATTATTGAATTTCTTTTGCCTACACAAAAGAAGCAATTGAAATCACTGGGTCTCCTTTAAATTTTGCAGTTCTGAAACTACTATGATTTTCCACCCCACAGAAATTGCAGAGTTCCAGAGTTTAGAACGATCTCCATTGGACGTCTAGTCCAAACCATAACTGAACAAATGATCCATGTCACATTATTCCAATTTTATAGATGAGTGATAGTTGTGGGGCAAGAAGGTATCCTTATAGACCTTATAGTTCAGTGATGTCAAACTCATGTAAAAATAAATCTCTGATGCTGCATGTTGACTTAAAAACACAACACTATGTTGTATTATATTTTTATTTTATTAGACATTTCCCAATCATATTTTATTTAATCTTGTTTGGAAGCCATATAAGTATTGCCAGTTTGTATCTTTTGTGAAGATTGGATTTAGCTATCTTCTGATTGTAACAATGAAGATACTTAGCTCTTCCTTCATAGTGAAGATTGAATTGTAATCCCCTGATTGTAACAATGAAGGTACTTAACTCTTCTTTTATTGGGAAGATTAAATTGCAATCCACAGTCTATTTTTAGATTTTAATCCCCAAAAGGTAATAACTCTGTATTTGATGTATATCTACCCATTTTAACTACAAAAAGGTGTCAAGTAACACAAAAATGTATAATCTAACCAAAGAAGTTGTGAGCTAAAGAGTGGGCAGTCCTGGAGAAAAGTGTCTGCTGTGATTGGTAGAGGTGAAATTTAAAGGAGGTGACACTAGAGAAAAAGATCTTTAAAAAAGAAGACTAGAAGCCAGAAGAGATATGTTTCATTAGATATTCATCACAGGAGAGACTGGAAAGCAGTCACTTGAGGAGCAACTGGAAGGCAGACACCCAGACTTCGTTCCATTTAGACAGTCACTGTTAGTGATTTAAAGGCTGATATAGGAACCGTGACTTTCTCAGAGGTATAAAACCTCTGAGAAAGGCCCATTGTCCTGAGACTAGGGCCTTAGTATTTCTACCTGGCTCATAGGAAGCTAGAGTTCTCTCTCTCTCTCTCTCTCTCTCTCTCTCTCTCTCTCTCTCTCTCTCTCTCTCTCTCTCTCTCTCTCTCTCTCATGTTTTCCCTCTATTGTAAAAAAAATTACCATAAATTCCATTTACTTTAATAATTCATTTCGGGCTTTAGAAATTAAATAACGGTTGACCACCTAATATTTAAATATTCAAGTCCAACCACAATTAATTTTAATACTTCTGTTGTAATCCAGTCCTCTCATTTTATAAAAACTGAGGCAGAGACAAATTAAGTGAACTATACTACACTTATCTCCCATATTCTTTGAAAGAATCAAAAGTAAATACTTCCTGATCAATGTCTACTAAACTGTTCATTGTGGAAGCTTCAACAGGAATTAATCCCTGATAATGCTTCTTATATACAGGTTGCTCTGTTTTAAAACTGTCAGACTTTATGGATACCCTGTAGATTGTGAAGTGAAGGATTTGAATCCATGTGAAGGATGGTACTAACATTTATATTATTATAGTAAAAAAGTGGTAGCTGGGTCTTAAATAATACAGTGATGCGATTTTAATGAAATGCTAATTTCAGTCCTCTATGGAAGAGGGAGGAAATTTCTGAAAGCCTCCTTACCTGTTTGGTAATGAAGGTGTTCCTTCCTGAACATGGAACTGAATTTAAGCATTGTAATATTCATTGCTGGTTTTCTAGATTTTTAAGTGTTTCTTCTCGTTTTCTTATAGTATTCAGTGACATATATCTTTTTCATCTTTTGAAGCTTGAATACACTACAAGAAGGGATGCAAATTGGAGATGTTTCTGTTTTAGAATCTCAGAACCATAAAGATGTAGGATTTTGACTTTGGTAAGAATTAGGATGTACCCACTCATATGGAAAGAAATGGCCTTCTTGAATCAACTAACTTACTTTTTTGGCCAATATATTTCAAAAAATAATTAAATATAAACAATTTTGGAAATGAGAATTGGGGAGTCACATGAATCTCCTATCTAATAACATTTTAATCCTACATTAACTTTCTCACTAGGTTTTTTAAATAGATAAATTGATGGACTGGTGATAACTTTAAACATTTATATTTTTATTTCAAAGATTCATACAAAAGAAAATTGGGGTGGTCAGCTTTCTTCAGGGTCCTGTTAAATGATCACCTTAAAATAGTTCATAGGATTTTAAACGTATATTGGGCCTTAGAGATATCATACAACCCCTTTATTTTACATGTAGAGAAATTGAGACCTAATGAATTTAAGTTACTTTTTCAGGGATAAACAGGTAGTAAGTAGTAGTTTTCTGATTCTTAGAGTCTGACCGATTCAAAGTCCAGCTCCTCTGCCACCAATATGAGTTTTCTCTCTACTACATTACACTGCCTTGTTAAAATGCCTTCCATGCTGATAATATTAGGAAAAATGACAAAATGGCATGGACAAAGCTCTGGAACTATCTCATTTTCCCCATAGGTAACTGATTTAAATACATTGATGGGATGATCTGAATAGAAAATCTCCATAATGACTCTAATGGATAATAAGAAGAGGTTTTAGAAAATAATATGGTGCTATATAGTAAAATAAAATGATGAAATGTTATGCATGCATAGCTGTGTATGCATGTTTTTGTGTGAGAGTATTATATAATAGTTTTTACCCTTTAGCACATTTTAGGAGTAATTATTGTTATTATTATTATTTTTTAATGCTTCCCATGACAGCTTTTTTTGCTCATTGACATCTTTGTAACTTCTGTGCTCACTGGCATTTTTGTGTAGTTGCTTGGGTTTTATATGCGCTGAGATAATGTAGTCTTTAGATTTCATAATTTTATTTTTACAGAATAGAAAATGGTCTCCTATAAAGGGGAAGGTTCAATTTAAAGTTTGTGCTACACTTAACTAGCATAATATAAAAGGATAATTTTATAATAAAACTTCTTATGAGTATATAAAAATCTGTCATGCCTTTTGTTCAATTTTAAAATTTCTACTTAATATAAAAAGCCTGAACATAGCCTGTTATTTTTCCTTAAAATAAATTAGTATAAAGAAACACATTTCTTGCTAAAAGTTTATTTTTAAATATAATAAAGCAGATATGTTAGTAGTGACATGTCGTAAGAAGTGGATTTCTAGGGATTAGGGCATTTCCCAGGAGACTAAGAAACTTTGCCTCTCACTGGTGCCTTAATATACTTGAGGCATGTAGTAATTCTGCAGAAAAAAATGCACTGCTCTAGTGTCTTCCTTAATTACTAAGCCGTTTTAATTATCATATTTTAAGTAGTAACTTATTTAAGCTTTAAAAGTCCAATTATTTAGCTGAAATTTTAGTGCTTAGAGATGGAAAGAAGTTGTTGTATATGATGTTTTTAGTTGTTATCTGATTTGAAGGTCCAGTCAATGTTGTCATCATTGGCCACCCTCTCACTGGCCTTTTTCAGTCAAGAGAATGTCCAAGCATTTTGTCTTCATTTGAATCCTAAGTTATAGTGCTATACTGAATAATCCCTCTCCTGTCCTCAGGGATCTCTCTAGGAATTGCCTAAGGTCTTAACACTAATTGATTAATTGTGTGTGTGTGTGTGTGTGTGTGTGTGTGTGTGTGTGTGTGTGTGTGTGTGTGTGTGTATTTTTTTTTTTTGGTGTGTGACTTGGATAGGCTCTCTGCTTATCTTTTTCCTTATTATTTTGTATAGCTACAGGAACGTAGTTTTAAAGCTGGAAGAGATCTTAGAAATTATGTTTCAATTGATCAAGATATAGTCCATGAAAACCTGAGTTTGAATCTATCTTCTGACACTTGATACATGTAACTTCTGTCTACCTCAGCTTCCTCAAATGAGGAATGGAGATAAAGATAAAATCTCCCTCACACAGTTTATGTGAAAAGCAAGTGAGATGATATTTGTAATGTTCTTCACACAGTGCATTGCACAGGACAAATTTGTTTGTTTGTTTGTTTTTGGTATTGTTGTTTAATAAATTACTTCTTCCCTGAAGCCCCATTTCAAATGCTCATATGGCTAATACATGGCAGGGACTTGAATTCAAGTGTTCTCATTCCTAGTTTTGGGCATCTCTTTTTTATGTTTGTTTCTATTGTCATCATGTACCTTCCACCTCAAGCCCTTACTGATTGCCAAGCTGCTTATAAAGATATGTTAGGTATTTATTGGTAGCTAGGTGGCTCAGGGGAAGAGCAACGGGCTTGATCAGGAAGACTGATCTTCCTGAGTTCAAATCTGTCTTCAGATACTATCTAGCTGTGTGACCCTGTGCATGCCACTTAGCACTGTTTGCCTTAGTTCCTCATTTATAAAATGACCTGGAGAAGGAAATAGCAAACTTCAGTATCTTTTCTAAGAAATAAAACCCCCAAATTTGGGTGAGAACTGATCAAAAACAACTAGGTATTTGTTATACACAGCTATAGAATTAAAATTTATATATAATTAACATATGCACACACATAGTTAAGCCTGATGGAAGATAAATCTTCTTACCTATTAGAACAATTTAAAAGTGGACCCTGTCTTAGAGGTAGTTCCTTTCCATTCAGAAGTTTTCCAGTCCAGTTCTTTTTCAGGGTGTTGAATAGAGTATTCCCATATAGATATGGTCAACCAAGATATCCTCAAGGTCTTTTCAATGCCTAATACTTTTGGAAATAGGTGCTACTTTTGTCTAATTAAGATGAACATTTTAAGATATTCAATTTGACCAACCTTAATGGTCTAAATGGACTAAAATGAATGAAAATGTCTCAATCATTGAATAAATAATTGTTATTAATGATCAGTTATATTGTATACAAACAAAAGAATGCATGTAGATTATAAGGTAGTCTATACAGTGGAAGCTAAATATCTTGGTAAAAGAATGAGAGAATTTTAACATGTTATAAATGTAAAGCCAAATATTTGATTAATATTTGAATAAAGGGTTTGACTGTTTGGGATGGGAGTGGGGAAAACGTTTTGTAAATCTATTAAGAGAATACATTGGGTTAAAATGAGTTCTCTCTTAAGATAGGAAATTGTGCTTTAGTATTATAGGTTTAGTTTATAAAATTTACTTTCAATTAATTTTAATTTTTCAATCCTTTCTTCCTCCCCCTCCCAAGAAGGCAAGTAATATTATATAGGTTATACATATATTATCATATAATACATATGTCGCTGTTTATCATGTTGTGAAATGACACATATTGCTTACACTAGAGAAAAATCCATAGAAGTCAAGTGACGAATGGTATGTTTCAATCTGTATTAAGACTCCTTCTTTTCCTTCCATGGTGATGTATATAATTTTTTGTTATTAGTCCCTTTAGCTTGTCCAGGATCACTGCCTTATTGATAATAGTTAAGTTATTTATAGTTGATCATCATATATTATTGTTATTACTGTGTAAAATATTCTTCAGGTTCTGTTCACTTCACTTTGTATTATTTCATATGTCTTTCCATATTATTGGTGATCATCTTTTGTCATTAATTATAGCACAATAATACTCCATTAAAATAATATGGCATAACGTGTTCATCCATTCCTTAATTGATGGACCTTCCTTCCGTTTCTGTTTCCTTGCTACCACAAAATGAGCTGCAATAAATATTTTAGAAAATATAGTTTCTTTTCCTTGGTCAGCTTAGGAAATTAACCTTAGAGTGGTATTACTGAATAAACAGTTTTGTTTTGTAATGTTTAGCTAATCTTATGAAATAGTATCTCAGGTTGAAATTCCCAACAACCTGTCAGAAGACACATAGAAATCATATTCTTAAATGTGTGTCTTTTCAGTTAATATTCAGACTGAGATAGAGACTCCCTATGATGATTTCACTAAGAATCAAATTATAAAACCTACTTTAGGTGCTTTGATTTAACCACATCCCTGTATAATACTGCCTGGCAGTTTTGGTCAATGCAGAATCTGTAAAGAATTTTATGATCTGAACTTTCAAAGCTAGTGTTGGTTCCGTATGACAGAGAAGAATTGTTATTCTTCTTATCCATCACTATTTTCCCATTTTCTTATATATTAGCTTAGTAAACCTTTGGACTTTCAAGGGAGTAAGTCTGGAATCCATGGCAAAGGATTTAACTTGCGGATGCACTCCATTCATAAAAAAAGTTGTCTTTTTTATTAATTAGTTGATTACTAAAACAGTAAGGTACTAAAATCATGAAACATGATGAGTTTTCTTCCAAAGATTAATTCATAAGTTAGTTTCTTGGAATCTTTAAGATAGTACCCTATGGTAACAATAGTATAAATGGTGGCTAGGTTTCCATTTCATCCTTCAAATATATATTAATCCATAATGCACTCCAAATAAAGCCTCATTAATGCTATGTAATTTTATTACCATTTGTACCAGTTTCTATATGAAAATGTTTTTAAATTCAATTCAACAAATATTCATCAAGTACCTGGTATGTAACTTTGTGTAACTTTCAGAATTTGCCCTTTGCAGGCAACAGAAATGCCAAGACAAATTGGAACTTTTTTCATTAATTCATTTATTTTTCATATTTTCAAAATTACATGTGAAATATGATTTAATAAACATTTCCTGACATTTTATCAAACATTCTCTCCCTCCAAAATGGCAGATAATATGTATGTTATACATGTGCTCTTATGCCTAACATAATTCTGTTTTTCATGCTATAAAAGAATATACTAGAGAAAAATATGTGGTGAAAGTTAAATGAAATATGGGGTGGTTTAATCTGCATTTAAGCTCCATAAGTTCTTTCTTTGGAGGTGGTTAGCTTTTTTCATCATCAGTCCTATAGGGTTGTACCTGGTCTTGGCCTTGCTGATTAATGTCAGTTCATTCACAGTTGATCATTGTACTTTATTGCTATTACTGTGTACAAAATTCCTCTTACATCATAACAAGAGGGGTTTTTTTGTGATCATCTTGTTCATCATTTCTTATGCCACAACAGTATTCCATTACCATCATATGTTACAACTTGTTCAGTCATTCCTCAAATGATGGACACCTCTTCAATTTCTATTTCGTTTCCACTACAAAAATAGCTGCTACACATTTTTTTGTACGAGATGGTCCTTTCCACCTATCTTTGATTTCTTTGGAATACAGACATAATAGTAGTATTGCAGGGTCAAAGGGTATGCATCATTTATGGCCCTTTGGGCATGGTTCCAGCTGGCTTTCTAGAATGGTTATATCAGTTCACAGCTAGACTTTTTATTTAAACAAACCAAATAAATGCCTAGCAAGTATTTATTAGACAGTTTCTTGAGATGAAGAATTGCCCAAGTAGCTTCTTTCCCAAGCTGTTTACTTGCTGAAGACAGTCAAGAGAAGTTTAGAAATCTTAACTGTTTAATCCAGAACCCTAAACTTATTTTATAAGCACCAAACATCGCACAATGTTTTATTATTACTTTTCCTGAAAAATAAAGTTTTAATAAATGTACTGCTTAATTAGCATAGTGTAGAATGAACTTTCCCACTAAGTGAACCCAGATTTGAACCAGGGAAATGATTCAAAGAAAAGAAATGAGATTGTTTTTTAAGGCTTACTGAAGACTTTGGTAGATGGGAAGTTGTACCTCTCTACACTGCCACTTAATTCCTGAGATTGGTGAAAAAAGACTATAGCTCCCTGATCTATCACTTCATTCCTGAATGATGTAGTGGGCAAAAGAATGGTCATACCTCTTTGTACTTGTTTGGTAGGAGTAATATATGACTTACAATTCAGTCAAGGCAGAGCAATTGAAGAAACTTCAAGCTCCAAACCAAGTTTCCCTGTTGTAACTCTGAACCACTTCATTTCTTGTGCAGTGAAGAAGCCTTGTCCAGCAGCAGTAGAGGTAATTAGCCCTACAGTAGAGGAGTGACTGATTTACCAAATAATTGAGTGGACCAGCTCAGCAGTGTTGTGTTGTAATAGGAAGGCAGTTCAGCCTTGAAACAGACCAGCTTAGTACCTGATGAGCCACCTGTCTGACAAAAATACTATACCCATCAGCAGACCTTTGTGACAGCAGCTCATGAGAACGAGAAATTATGTTCATTGAGATCCATAATTCCAGAGTTAGCAATTGTCCATACAGAATGGAGCAACAATGGGGACCAAGGTAGGAAATAGGTGGCAGGAGATGACTTGAAATAGTGTAGGATGCTGGAATCATATCCATCCTGGCTTGGAGCATGGAGTTCAGAACATTATAGTTCTGACAGGATGGTCTCATGTCTCAAGGATGCTATTGAAATGAAGTTGTTTTCACATCATGTATTATTGTACAAAGTATTCCTTTGCTGTCTGGTATGCATTCACTGTGCTCTATTTTGAAATTAATTCATCTGGCTCTTCCTAATTTTCAACATCATTTCTCTCTGCTGTCCCTGGATCCTCTGTTAGTTTTCAGTCACAGGTTTAATCCAATGTCATTTTTGCTTACCTCTTCAGTTATATATTCCTTTCATCCCTCTTTGCCTCTTTCTTTTTTTTCTAATGTTTTCTTATTTTTCTCCTCCTTTTATGCTCCTCAGCTTTAGTGCTCCCAGGGTTTGACATTTTGTAGCTCTAGTTGTCAGAGTGCTCTTTCTTTCCCGTTGGTGAACTCAGCTGCCACATCAAGTTTACAAATAATATGTGTTTTTTTGTTGTTCTTGTTTATTTTTGTAACAGCTCTCACTCAGTCAGTGGCATCAACTTTTGCTTTTGGATTTATATCTATTCTGGCAAATTGAATGTGTGGAACACTCTAGCAATGGATAATCAAGGTTGTACTTATAATTGAATTCAAAGTCAGAGTTCACTTGACAGTGTGTTTGTGAAAGAAATCACATTGGAATTATTAGAAATTCATCAACCCGTCCACAGGCTGCTGATATGAAGCATTACTTAGCATTTGGGGTTTTAAAATTTTGTTTTAAGTACATGTTTTTCTCTTTAGTGTTCTGGAGTAGAGAATGAGAATATGATCTTAATTGAGTTACTTTTGCTTTGAAATCTATATTTTTCACAGTAACAATATGTTAATATTTTAAATTATACCCCAAAGCTCCATGTGTTTAAGGGTGAGAGATTATTGAATGAATCAGTCAAGTCACCTTAGATCAATCAAGTCACCCACTTAGTTCCAGTGATATTGTATGAAATGAGCCTGGATACTTTTAACTTGATGAGAGTTCTTCTCTACTGAAAGGAATTGTAGTCTTTACTTAAGCATTATGAAAGAGTGAGGAATCCTTGATCAACCAGAGGTACAATTCATAGGAAGTGTGTTGATATTGATTGAGGTAACTTGATAATACCTTGTGTATAGTCTATAAAATTCAAGCCATTTTAAACCTGTGGATTTGAGTAAGGAGAGAAGAAACGTAACCTGATACAGAAGAACCATCCGGATACAGAGGAGAGCGTTCAGGACATTATGGTTGGGATGGACTGGTGTAACATCTCAAGGATTCTATTGACCATAAAGTGGGTTTCACATCACATATTATTGTACAAATTATTCCATTGCTTTCTGGTATGACTTCATTGTGCTTAAAATACAATCTTCTGACTTTTCCTAAAGTTGATTATAATTTCTGTTTGTCCATGGGTTTCCTTGGACAATTTGGAAAGTTTTGTGCTAAGTTAATCATGAGAGGGATGCAAAATTATCATCATTTTGTTAAGTATATTTTGTTTTTTTATGAACTTAGTATTGCTGATGAAAATAGCCATCCATTTTTACATTAGGCATTGTGGGTTATGAGCTGAATGATTTAAGAGGAAGCAGAAGTAACACTAAAATAAAAGTACCATCTGACGATCATAAGGAGTAGGTATACCTATATAGAACATGACCATCTGTTTCTTAAAGATTAGGATACCACAGGAAAAATATTTTATATATAGAATATGGGTCAAATGAATAGCATCATTTCTTGTTGAGTGAATTTGATTCTCAACATTAAGTTAAATGCTAATTTAAGTTTGGTACCAAAATTGCTCAGGCTTCTGGCTTCCAGATTTTCTGGTAGTTCAGTTATACCCTGGGACTTCTGACAAATAACTAGGAAAAAAGGGCTCTCCCTAAGAAGCTGAGGCACTGATGTAGACATTAGATAAACTCACTGTAGTAACAAGCTTGAAAAGAAATGCCCTGGAGTATAATCCACAGCAAAGCCTAAAACTCTCTTGCTTTAAGGAATTTCCTGGTGGCCCTAAGGGAGGATATTAATGGAACTCTTTAAGTTTAACCTCGTTAAGAAAAGAAACTGTTATGCAGTCCTTGTTGTTTCTGCTTTAAAGTCAGGAATTTCAAACAGATTAAAATGAAGAAAAAAAGTAGTATAGCATAAAGTTAATATTATACTGTTAATAATGTCCAACTGAATTATTAATTGCTAACAGACTTGCTTTTGAAATCAGTGGAATTAAGTACAGAAATAAGTTCTTTTGTGCTACTGTATCCTGAAAATTTTAATATAATAAAACATACAAACATATACTAAAATTTAGAAATGAAGAAAAGACAGCTGTTGAGGACATGTAATATGTTTATGACTGGTTGCTTTCACAATCTGTATGTGTCTAACTTGTTACTGGAGCCGGAACAAATCAAAATAAATTGTCCACGTTCAAATTGCTGTGGCCTTTCCCCTCTTTAGAACCAATCTGCTCAGGGGATAGCATTTGGGACTGGTACCAACTGTAGCTAAATTTGAAAGGTGATGTTCTTCTCTCTCTATTCTGGTGAAAGAGCACTTTGAAACACGGTATGTTGGCAACATGGCATCAGAACTGAAAGAACTCTAAAGCAGAGAGACTGGCAGATGGCACTGTGAGCTAGAGAGACTGCTGGCAGATGGCATGGACTATTTGAGCAACAAAGA